>NC_091084.1:37222500-37847500 GCF_032405125.1 Capricornis sumatraensis | reverse complement strand
TCTCACACTTAATTCATCTGACAATATACACTTTGAAAAATGGAAAGGGGTTACAAATCTGGTGTGAAATAGATTTCTCTGGAGCCAATACCTTCCCATTTCCCTCAGTCCCAATCAACCACCAATCTCTGTATACTTCTTGTCTTGGATTTCCCTAATTTCACTTCTTTTTTTTTCCTCTGTGTGTGTATATGTGTGTGCACATACATGCGCACGTGCACACACACATGCATCCATGAAACATATCAAAGATACATAAATAAATATACTATCCTTATATTAAAAAGAAAAAACTGAAACTTAAAGGGATTAAATATTTAAGAAGGTGGTAAGTGGCAAAGTTGGCACTCAAATTCACACTCTCTGGTTCCAAAGCTAGTATACTTTCCATGATTCATTTAAGTAGCATTTGTTAATATTTCAGATCCTGGCCCTTTCAAAATCTATTGGTTCTGATGCTAAAAGAGCTTCTTTTATAAGATTCTAAATCCCATCATTTCTATACATTGATCCTACCGCTGTCCTTCAGCCACCATATTTCTCTGGGACAGGCACTATGCCAAGTCCACACATAAGCCTATAATTCAGAGCCTCTTTCTTGCATTTTCTACCCCAGAGTAGCTTCCCAGAATAATTTTATCAGACAGAGGAGCCATTCACCTAAAAAGGTGAAAATATTTAGCATATATATCACACACAATTAGGAAGCTTCTAAAACTTAAAAGAGATATATTCTAAGGACAATGATATTATATTTATATTAAATAATTAAATTTAAGATGGTTTCAAAAATTAAATATGCAAGTTTAATTCCTTTCCAATAATAAAATAATTCAAATAAATTTCAGATTTAAATGTGCAAGGTAAAGTACAAAAGTTCAGGCAGTATATTATTGGCACAGGAATAACAGGCAGATCAATAAACAATAGAAAATCTAGAGATAAATGACAATTTATAGAAAAATTCAGTCTTTTATCTAAGTGACACTTCAAATCAGTGGAGAAAGGATAAACTATTCAGCAAATGATGCTGTGAATGAGTAGACACTTAGAAAAAATAATATTGAATCTCCACCCCAACTTTACACTAAACTAAATTCCAGATGGATTTTTTAAATGTAAAAATTAAAAATACAATTAATCTTCAAGAAAATTTAAGTGACTATTTGTATAATCTTTAAATGAGAAAGATCATTCTGAGCATGACATTAAAATGAGGAAAAGATTAGTAAAATTGACTACATTGAAAATTTGAAACTTTTGTATCAAAAAAAAGACCAATAACAAATCAAAAATCAGGAAAGAGAAAAGCATATTTTGGCATAGTATTACAAAACAGAACATCAAATCAATAAGGAAAAAATAGAAAAAGAGCCCACAAAAATAAATGAAATATTTACAAATGAGAAAACTAAAAAATAAAATAAGCTAAAATATTATTCAATATCACAGTTTTTAAAATGCTAAATAGTACAGTGATGTATATCTCAAAATAAGATAATAAATCTTTAAAATATTGCTCATATGTAATATATGCATGAGCATGAGGAACTGGGGCACTCTCCTTCACTAGTGAATAGCACAACCTTTCTGAGGGCAGGTTGACAATGATGCAATTCCTATACCACTTGCAGAAAAAATTTAAACAATATGGAAAAGTATATTAAAAAAGTAAAAAATATTCTTTCTAATATATCCAAAATTTAAATGTACATTATCATTTAATACAAAAATTGTACTCCTATTTTATCTTAAAGAAATTATTGGAAAAGTGGGTAAAGAGCATATATGCAAAAATGCTCATGAAGGGGTGTTTATAATAGGAAGTAGCTGGAGACAACCAATGATTAATCAATATTCAAATAAGTGGAGTACAACCACAAAATCAAGTACAATGTATTCATTATAAAAATCCATATTTATCAAGAAGAAAGATGCTCACAACATATTGTTATTGTGGGGAAAAAAGGTGGATGAAGCATCTATATTTTTTTTAATTGTTTTAAAAAGACACATAAACTACTATATGGATATGTATGTAAATGAGCACAAAAAATCATATATAGAAAAATGTTAATTATGAATGTTCACATCTATATCTATACTTATATATATATGCATAAATAGAAAAAGAAAGAATATGAAGCAAAAGATTATTAATAAGTGCTGAGATTATCACTGAAATTTTCTTTTCTCTATTTCCCTATTATCTGAATTTTTTACATGCATTAAGATCTTTTTTTTGTATAATCAGACAAAAAGGATTTTTATTTTTAAATAAATTAAAAATTAGATAATGACTTTATTAAGATACAAACACAACTTTTTAAATACTAAACTATAATCCTAAAAATGATGCTAAAATTATAATCTTAAATAATAACAGTAGGAATAACAATAATGCAAATCTAAAATGGTAGGTTTAAATCTACTTTAGAGGGAAAATGACTAGATATACCCTGATTTTAAAAAATTCAGTGTATGTGGTGGGAGGAGTCAAGACGGCAGAATAAGAAGATGCAAGTTCATTTATCCTCACAAGTACATGAAGAATATATCTATAAGTGGAACAGGTTCACAGAACACCTGCTGAGGATTAGGAGGAGGCAATGGCAACCCACTCCAGTACTCTTGCCTGGAGAATCCCATGGACGGAGGAGCCTGGTAGGCTATAGTCCATGGGGTTGCTAAGAGTCAGACACGACTGAGCGACTACACTTTCACTTTCACTTTCAGATACCTAAAAGGACAAGAAAAATCGCCTCACATTTGGGTTGGAAAAAAGAAAGAAAAAATGAAAAGAGAAATCAAAAAAGGAACCAACAATTCTGGCAGGAAGATAAAAGTGAGGAGAAGTTCCCACGTTCAGAAAAACCACTCCCCTCACAGTGGGGAAATCAGCTGGGACAGAAAGGGACCTTTCTGTGCCACAGCCCTGCACACCCCAGCCTGAGTTGTGTGTCTCCTGTTGTGGAGGAGGGCTGGGTGCTGGAAAGTGTGCTCTGCAGCACAGATCCAAGGAAAGGACAGCTGTTGGCTATGAAAAGACAACCTGAAGTAACAAGAGTAAGTCCACAACCAGCAAAGTTTCTGAAAAAAGCCTGGGACACCATAGAAGCAAGGCATCATTGTTGAGTGCTGCACAAGGGATGAGGCCACCTCTAGGAGGCACCCATCTGAGAAGGTTCACCCACTCCTCAAGCCAAGATATCCTTCTCCTGCATAGCCTCCAGGGTTCTGAGAGCCACCCACCTCAAAGCCTCCTCAGTAATCAGCCCTGCCTGCGATGGGACCACACCAATGCTGGTGGGGCTGGAGTACTTCAGCATGGGGTTAAGAGTGGATCCAGGGAGAGAACCAGTATTAGCCACATGGATACAACTGAAGGGATGGGAGTGAAGAGTTCTGTGGCCTAGAATGCCCCTGGAGGAAGCAAGGTCTGCCTAGGAAACAAGGAGCCATTGTTAAGTGGCAAGCTGTGGGTGGGGCCGTCCCATTCCCTGCCTCTGCAGGCAGGTGGAAGGACTCCCACCGGAGACAGCATGCCCCAGTCTACTGCAACTGCCTGCCAGGCTCTGCCGCAGGGGTGGGGCCAAAACCAAAGCTGAGCCCCAAGGATGGTGCGACTGAGGAAGAGAACAGAAATCTCTCCAGGGATCTACACATGCAGTGGATTAAGTCCCCATGATCATCTTGGTAAATCCTGTGTCTGTGGAATATCTGAATAGACAACAAAAGAAAGTGAAAGTGAAGTCGCTCAGTCGTGTCTGACTCTTTGCGACCCCATGGACTGTAGCCTACCAGGCTTCTCCGTCCATGGGATTCTCCAGGCAAGAATACTGGAGTGGGTTACCATTTCCTTCTCCAGGGGATCTTCCTGACCCAGGGATCAAACCTGGGTCTCCCACATTGGAGGCAGACACTTCAACCTCTGAGCCACCAGGGAAACCAACAAGTATTCCCACAAATGAAACAGGGCAAACTTTAGCAGCTGTGGACTTTGAGAGGAACTACATGTGGGAGCTTGGAGAGGTCAGAGTCTGAGTTGGTCTGCCAGTACCTACAGAAGGTCCAGAGACCTAGACCTAGAAGTGCCTCCAGAAGTACCTTCTAGAAGTACCCCCAGAGGGCATCCTGGAGAGGTGAGGGTTGGCTGTAGCTCACTGTGCAAGCAATGACACTAATAGAGGAGGCCCTGAGAAAATATTCTTACAAACACTATGTGGATCACAGTAAACTGTGGAAAATTCTGAAAGAGATGGGAATACCAGACCACCTGACCTGCCTCTTGAGAAACCTATATGCAGGTCAGGAAGCAACAGTTAGAACTGGACATGGAACAACAGACTGGTTCCAAATAGGAAAAGGAATATATCAACGCTGTATATTGTCACCCTGCTTATTTAACTTATATGCAGAGTACATCATGAGAAACGCTGGGCTGGAAGAAGCACAAGCTGGAACCCAAGATTGCTGGGAGAAATATCAATAACCTCAGATATGCAGATGATACCACCCTTATGGCAGAAAGTGAAGAGGAACTCAAAAACCTCTTGAAGAAAGTGAAAGAGGAGAGTGAAAAAGTTGGCTTAAAGCTCAACATTCAGAAAACGAAGATCATGGCATCTGGTCCCATCACTTCAGAAATAGATGGGGAAAGAGTGGAAACAGTGTCAGACTTTATTTTTTGGGGCTCCAAAATCACTGCAGATGGTGACTGCAGCCATGAAATTAAAAGACGCTTACTCCTTGGAAGGAAAGTTATGACCAACCTAGATAGCATATTGAAAAGCAGAGACATTACTTTGCCAACAAAGGTCTGTCTAGTCAAGGCTATGGTTTTTCCAGTTGTCATGTATGGATGTGAGAGTTGGACTGTGAAGAAGGCTGAGCACCAAAGAATTGATGCTTTTGAACTGTGGTGTTGGAGAAGACTTCTTGAGAGTCCCTTGAACTGCAAGGGGATCCAACCAGTCCATTCAAAAGATCAGTCCTGGGATTTCTTTGGAAGGAATGATGCTAAAGCTGAAACTCCAGTACTTGGGCCACCTCATGCAAAGAGTTGACTCATTAGAAAAGACTCTGATGCTGGGTGGGATTGGGGGCAGGAGGAGAAGGGGACGACAGAGGATGAGATGGCTGGATGGTATCACTGACTCGATGGATGTGAGTCTGAGTGAACTCCGGGAGTTGGTGATGGACAGGGAGGCTTGGCATGCTGCAATTCATGGAGTCGCAAAGAGTCGGACACAACTGAGTGACTGAACTGAACTGAACTGAACTGAACACAATATTATTCCTAAATGAATGATGCAAAGAAGTAAAAGAAAGCAACAGAATGGGAAAGACTAGAGATCTGTTCAAGAAAATTAGAGATACCAAGGGAACATTTCATGCAAAGATGGGTACAATAAAGGACAGAAACAGCAAGAACCTAACAGATGCAGAAGAGACTAAGAAGAGGTGTCAAGAATACACAGAAAAAAACGGTCCAGAAAAGGTCCTATTGACCCAGATAAAAATGATGGTATTGTCACTCACCTAGAGCCAGGCATCCTGAAGTGTGATTGTCAAGTGGGCCTTAGGAAGCATTAATACAAGCAAAGCTAGTTGAGGTGACGGAATTCCAGCTGAGCTATTTCAAATCCTAAAAGATGATGCTGCGAAGGTGCTATACTCAATATGCCAGCAAATTTTGAAAACTCAGCAGTGGCCACAGGACTGGAAAAGGTCAGTTTTCATTCCAATCCCAAAGAAAGGCAATGCCAAAGAATGTTCAAACTACCACACAGTTGTGCTCATTTCACACACTAGCAAAACAATGCTCAAAATCCTTCAAGCTAAACTTCAACAGTATGTGAACCAAAAACTTCCAGATGTAGAAGCTGGATTTAGAAAAGTCAAGGGAACAAGAGATCAAATTGCCAACATCTGCTGGATCATAGAAAAAGTAAGGGAATCCTCCCAGAAAATCTGCTTCATTGACTACATGAAAGTCTTTGACTCTGTGGATAACAACAAACTTTGGAAATTTTTTAAAGAGATGGGAATACCAGACCACTTTATCTGCCTCCTGAAAAACCTGTATGCAGGTCAAGAATCAACAGGGAGGGAGAACCAGACATGGAACAACAGACTGATTTAAAATTGGCAAAGGAGTATGTCAAGGCTGTATATTGTCACCCTACTTATTTAACTTATACGCAGAGTACATCATGCGAAATCCTGGGCTGGATGAAACACAAGCTGGTATCAGGATTGCTGGGAGAAGTATTAACAACCTCAGATATGCAGATGATATCACTCTAACACAGAAAGTGAAGAGGAAATAAAGTCTCTTGATGAAGGTGAAAGAGGAGAGTGAAAAAGCTGGCTTAAAACTCAACATTCAAAAAACTAAGATCATGGCATCTGGTCCCATCACTTCATGGCAATTAAATAGGAAAAAGTGAAAACAGCGGCAGATTTCATTTTCTTGGGCTCAAAATCACTGTGGATGGTGACTACAGCAACAAAATTAGGATGCTTGCTCCATGGAGGGAAAGCTATGAAAAAACTAGACAGAGTATTAAAAAGCAGAGACATCACTTTACCAAAAAAGTTCTTTATAGTCAAAGTTATGTTTTTTCCAGTAGTCATGTATGGATGTGAGAGTTGGACCATATAGAAGGCTAAGCTCTGAAGAATTGATGTTTTGAATTGTGGTGCTGGGGAAGACTTGAGAGTCCATTGGGCAGCAAGGAGATCAAACCAGTCAATCCTGAAGGAAACCCTGAATATTCATTGGACAGACTGATGCTGAAGCTGAAGCTCCAATACTTTGGCTACCTGATGTGAAGAGCTGACTCACTGGAAAAGACCCTGATGCTGAGAAAGACTGAGGGCAAGAGGAGAGGAAGGTGACAGAGGATGAGATGGTTGGATGGCATCACTGACTCAATGGACATGAGTTTGAGCAAACTCAGGGAGATGATGAAGGACAGGGAAGCCTAGCATGCTATAGTTCATGGGGTCACAAAGAGTTGGACACGACTTAGTAACCAAACAACAACAATAGCCATAAAAGGGGAAATTGGCAGTAACGCAATAACAGTGGAGGACTTTAATACTCCACTTATACCAATGGATAGATAAACCAGACAGAAAATTAATAAGGAAACACAAGAAATCCCTTGCATTCCTATACACTAGCAACAAAAGATCAGAAAGGGAGATTAAGGAAACAGTTCCTTTTACCATTGCAACAAAAAAGCCTAGTAATTAATCCATCCAAACAGGAATATACAATGGAGAAAATACAGTCTCTTCAATAAGTAGTGCTGGGAAAACTGAACAGCTGCATTTAAAAGGGTGAAATTAAAACATTTCCTACCATCATACACAAAAATAAACTCAAAATGGATTTAGACCTAAATGTAAGGCCAGACACTATAAAACTCTTAGAGGAAAACATAAGCAGAACACTGACATGTATCTCAGCAAGCTCTTTTTTGATCCACCTCCTAGAGTAATGAAAATAAAAACAAAAATAAACAAATAGGGCCTAATTAAACTTAAAAGCTTTTGCACAGCAAAGGAAATCATAAGCAAGATGAAAAGACAACACTCAGAATGGGAGAAAATATTTGCAAACAAAGCAACTGACAAAGGATTAATCTCAAAAATATACAAATAGCTCATGCAGCTCAATATAAAAAATTAAAAAATTGACAGAAGACCTAGAGATAGACATTTATCCAAAGAAGATATACAGATGGCCAACAAACACGTGAAAAGATGCTCAACACTAATTATAAGAGAAATGCAAGTCAAAACTACAATGAGGTATCACCTCACACCAGTCAGAATGGCCATCATCAACAAATCTACAAACAGTAAATGCTGGAAAGGGTGTAGAGAAAACGGAACCTTCTGACAGTGCTGGCGGGAATGTAAATTGATTAAACCACTACGGAGAACAGTATGGTGGTTCCTTAATAAACTAAAACTAGAACTACTATACGACCCAACAATCCCACTACTGGGTATTTGCCCAGAGTAAACCATAATTCAAAAAGATACATGCACTCCAATGTTCACTGCAGCACCGTTTACAATAGCCAGGACATGGAAGCAACCTAAATGTCCATCAACAGAAGAATGGATAAAGATGATGTGGTCCTTATATACAATGGAATATTACTCAGTCACAAAAAAAAGATGAAATGGGGTCATTTGTACAGATGTGGATGGACCTAGAGACTGTCATATAGAGTAAAGTAAGTTAGAAAGAGGAAAACACATATTGTATGTGAACACATGTATGTGGAATCTAGAAAAATGAAAAAGATTATCTTATTTTCAAAGAAGAAAGAGAGACAGACATAGAGAAAAATGTATGGATATCAAGGGGGAAGGGGGTGGGATGAATTGGGAGACTGAGATTGACATATATACACTGCTATGTATAAAACAGATAACTAAAGAGAACCTATGGAAAAGGCGATGGCACCCACTCCAGTACTCTTGCCTGGAAAATCCCTGGTAGGCTGTGGTCCATGGGGTCATGAAGAGTTGGACACAACTGAGAGATTTCCCTTTCACTTTTGAATTTCATGCATTGGAGAAGGAAATGGCAACCCACTCCAGTGTTCTTGGCCTGGAGAATCCCAGGGATGGGGGAGCCTGGTGGGCTGCCGTCTATGGGGTCACACAGAGTTGGACACGACTGAAGCAACTTAGCAGCAAAGAGAACCTACTGTGTAGCACAGGGAACTCTACTCGATGCTTTGTGGTGACCTAAATGGAGGGAAACCCAAAAAAGCAGAGGATATATGTATATATACGGCAGATTCACTTTTCTGTACAGCAGAAACTGACACAGCAGCATAAAGCAACTATACTGCAATTAAATTTTTTTAATTATATTAATTTTTTTTTAAATTCAGAGTAGGTGAATATAAATATTTTACATTCACAAACAATGTAACTAAATATGTTATATCCATAACAATACCATGATCTATTATTTGGTGATATTAGCATATTCTTCCTAAAATAGCAGTGAGTTTTTTTTTTTAATTAAATTTTTATTTTTACTTTATTTTACTTTACAATACTGTATTGGTTTTGCCATACATTGACATGAATCCACCACGGGTGTACATGCGTTCCCAAATATGAACCCCCCCTCCCACCTCCCTCCCCATAACATCTCTCTGGGTCATCCCCCTGCACCAGCCCCAAGCATCCTGTATCCTGCATCAGATATAGACTGGTGATTTGTTTCTTACATGATAGTATACATGTTACAATGCCATTCTCCCAAATCATCCCACCCTCTCCCTCTCCCTCTCCCTCAGAGTCCAAAAGTCCGCTCTACACTTCTGGGTCTCTTTTGCTGTCTCGCATACAGGGTCATCATTACCATCTTTCTAAATTCCATATATATGTGTTAGTATACTCTATTGGTGTTTTTCTTTCTGGCTTACTTCACTCTGTATAATCGGCTCCAGTTTCATCCACCTCATTAGAACTGATTCAAATGTATTCTCTCTAATGGCTGAGTAATACTCCATTGTGTATATGTACCACAGCTTTCCTACCCATTCATCTGCTGATGGACATCTAGGTTGCTTCCATGTCCTGGCTATTATAAACAGTGCTGCGATGAACATTGGGGTACATGTGTCTCTTTCAATTCTGGTTTCCTCGGTGTGTATGCCCAGCAGTGGGATTGCTGGGTCATAAGGCAGCTCTATTTGCAATTTTTAAAGGAATCTCCACACTGTTCTCCATAGTGGCTGTACTAGTTTGCATTCCCACCAACAGTGTAGGAGGGTTCCCTTTTCTCCATACCCTCACCAGCATTTATTGCTTGCTGACTTTTGCATCGCAGACATTCTGACTGGTGTGAAGTGGTACTTCATTGTGGTTTTGATTTGCATTTCTCTAATAATGAGTGATGTTGAACATCTCTTCATGTGTTAGCCATCCATATGTCTTCTTTGGAGAAATATCTATTTAGTTCTTTGGCCCATTTTTTAATTGGGTCATTTATTTTTCTGGAATTGAGCTGCATAAGTTGCTTGTATATTTTTGAGATTAGTTGTTTGTCAGTTGCTTCATTTGTTATTATTTTCTCCCATTCAGAAGGCTGTCTTTTCACCTTGTTTATGTTTACCTTTGTTGTGCAGAAGCTTTTAATTTTAATTAGATCCCATTTGTTTATTTTTGCTTTTATTTCCAGAATTCTGGGGGGTGGATCATAGAGGATCCTGCTATGATTTATGTTGGAGAGTGTTTTGCCTATGTTCTCCTCTACGAGTTTTATAGTTTCTGGTCTTACATTTAGATCTTTAATCCATTTTGAGTTTATTTTTGTGTGCGGTGTTAGAAAGTGATCTAGTTTCATTCTTTTACAAGTGGTTGACCAGTTTTCCCAGCACCACTTGTTAAAGAGATTGTCTTTACTCCATTGTATATTCTTGCCTCCTTCATCAAAGATAAGGTGTCCATATGTGTGTGGATTTATCTCTGGGCTTTCTGTTTTGTTCCACTGATCTATATTTCTGTCTTTGTGCCAGTACCATACTGTCTTGATGACTGTGGCTTTGTAGTAGAGCCTGAAGTCAGGCAAGTTGATTCCTCCAGTTCCATTCTTCTTTCTCAAGATTGCTTTGGCTATTCGAGGTTTTTTGTATTTCGATACAAATCTTGAAATTAAAAAATATGGAACGCTTCACGAATTTGCGTGTCATCCTTGCGCAGGGGCCATGCTAATCTTCTCTGTATCTTTCCAATTTTAGTATATGTGCTGCCAAAGCGAGCACAATAGCAGTGTTTTAAATTGGCAAATTTAGTAACAGCCTTCCTTCAAAATGTTCAGCACTTTAACCCAGCTCTACTTCTAAAATTGATCTTAAGGAATCAGTCATAAACACAAAAATAATTTTTACACAAATATATTTATTCCAGCATTATTCAAAAGAGTAAAATCAAAGAGGTGAGTGATAGATCCTGTTTATGTAAAAGGCATTCTATCATGTATACTATCATGTAAGAATTGAATCGCCAGTCCATGTCTGACGCAGGATACAGCATGCTTGGGGTTGGTGCATGGGGATGACCCACTGAGATGTTATGGGGAGGGAGGTGGGAGGAGGGTTCACATTTGGGAACACATGTAAGAATTAAAGATTTTAAAATTTTTTAAAAATAATAAATAATAAATAAATAAATGATAAAATAAAATAAGGATAGATATAAATGTGCTTACATAGGCACAGAAAAATTCTAAAGGGATACCCAGAAAAGTCTTCATAGTGGAACAAAGATGTTGACTTTTCACTTTACATATTTCCATATTTGAGTTCTGGACATAAACATGAACACTTTTGTGATTTAAAATGCAAAAGAATAAAAGAAATGAAATGGTAATAATAATAATAATTTGAAGTAACCTGTATCTAAAATTAAGAGATAGTCTAAGTAAAATATCATCCACTCACTAGGCATAAGATTATGTGGTTATTAAAAATTTTATTTAGAACCCTGGATAACAGCACAGGAAAATGCTTATGTCATAATGTGAGGCCAAAAAAAGGGATAAAAATTATATCTACATACTTCAAAAAAATAAAATAAAGATGATGCTTAAGTTAAGGAAACAACTGTGAGGAACTACTAAGAGGTTAACAAAGGTTGCCAATTGAGTATGGGACTGAAAGTGAACATGAAAGTCGCTCAGTCCTGTCCGACTCTTTGCGACCCCATGGACTATACAATCCATGGAATTCTCTAGGCCAGAATACTGGAGTGGGTAACCTTTCTCTTCTCCAGCGGATCTTCCCAGCCCAGGGTTTGAACCCAGGTCTCTTGCATTGCAAGTGGATTCTTTACCAGCTGAGCCACAAGGGAACTAGGGGTAAATTATTTTCTTTCCACTTTTTGTATTTTTATAAAATTCCATAATGCTGAACATTTTTAAGTGGAAAAAATACTTAAGTGGGAAAAAAGTATACAATTTTATTTTATACAGAATTCACACTTGCAAATGTCACTATCTTGACCAACTCTCAAAGAGTTTTTTTCTGAACTGTGAATAGCATGCAAGTAAATCTTCTTAATTAGTAAATTAGTAATATGAATTCTATTAATATATATTACATCTAAAAATAGGGGAAAGTTTAATTAAAATATAGCCCAGTACAAGGTATAATATGTGTTAATTAAACCATTCATTTAGAATCCTAGTTAATAGCATGGGAAAATACTCACATGGCACACATCCACTCTACTGTATAATGAAGTTTTAATTTAGCCAATAGGATTCCTTAACTTCCTTTGAATCAGCAATATTTCTGTGAAATATGCAATAAGATAAACTACTTTTTTCTTGATAAGTAACTTCAGTTTCCTCATCTATGAAATGCACATAATAATATTATACTGTCTCACAAATTTATTGCTAAGATTAAATAAGTACAAATCAATTAGTACAGTGTCCTTGCACTTATTGTACTCAATAAATGGCAGCAATTATTACTATTATGGTCATGGCTGCACTTAAAATATTCACTTATACTCTCCTTTCTATTAGGATAAGCTCTATGAAAGACTAATCAGAGTGAAAAAAGGATGTTCTTTAAATTGAAAAATGAATAAGTATCAGAATCTACTTAAAATAGTAAAAGTGTATGAAAACACAAAATTTGTATCTGGGAAGTTACTTATTTAAACCTTATTCTGCAAATGTAAACTTTTAAAAGAATATAATATTTACCATCCCTAGGCTTAAGTAAATGTAAGCACACAGAACCTCAAAATAAAAGAAAATCAGCTGTTCTTACATAGCTAACCTTCCAGAGTCACAATTACATTGCACAGTATGAATTTTTTTCAAACTTGCTTTTTATTCCATTATTTCACACTCCGCTAGAACAAGAGGAACCAGAAGCAGTCTACTATATTGAGAAGAATGAAAACTAAGCAGACTTCAATTCAAATCTCAGCACTGTAACTTAGATGCCTAACCACTGGCAATTGTTTAATTTCTCTATTTAATTTCCTCATCTTTAAAATAATAATAATCACATTGCCTACTTCAAAAGATTATTACAATAACTAAATGGATGATCTATATAAGATATGTAGCAAACATGTCAGGCTCACAAAGTAGTAAGTACTCAACAATTTCTTTGGCATTTATTAACCGGGGTCAGCAAGCCTTTTCTATAAAAGACCAGACAGTAAATAATTTAAGCTTTAAGGGCTATATGATCTCTCACATCCACTCAATTCTGACATAATAAAGCAAAAGCAGCCATAGAAAATACATAAATAAGTGGGCATAAATATGTTCTTATAAAATTTTATTATAAAAATAGGTAGTGAGTCAAATTTGGCCACCTAGACATAATCTGTTGAACATTAATTTAGTGGACTTCCCAAGTAGATATTTTTTAAATGACTCTCTAAACTTCAACCTCCTAGGCAAACTCCTTCTAATATAAAAATCTTCTAAATCAGTGGCTTCATAGTGTGCTCTATGAAACACTCATTTCCTGAGATATTAGTAGAAGTTACACCTCAATAAAGTTCTAGGATCATAAAAGTTTAGGTAAAAAATTATTAATTAATCATAAATTAACACACTGTAAATCAAACATTGTTATTATTTTGTTGCCAGGTCATGTCTGATTCTTCTGTGACCCCATGAACTGTAGCCTGCCAGGGTCCTCTATCCCTCGGATTTCCCGGGCAAGAATACTGGAGTGGATGGGTTGCCATTTCCTTCTCCAGGGGATCTTCCCAACCCAGGGATCAAAACTACATCTCCTGCTTGGCAAAAAGATTCTTTACCAATGAGCCACCAGGAAAGTTCAAAATCAACTATATTTCAATTAAAACTAAACAAAAGGCTTAGAAAATTCTTGGTTAAACAAATTTTGTTTCTGTAGAACTTCTTTATACATTAGTGTTTTTGGAAATTTCGAAAAAGAGCACACAGAGTTCAACTCATTGAGAGTCATTATTTTGTAAAAATTTTTGAATGTCTATTCACCTAGTGATATGGATATATAAATAAATAAAATGGATAAAAGTCCCTGCTTCACTCAGCTTACATTTAAATAAAGAGGCAATAATTAAAAAATAAGTAGTATAAACAGTATTTTAAATGGTGGTAAATGATACAGAGAAAACTAAAGCAGTTGGAGGATAGGGCATGCTAGAATTATGATGCACAGGATATTTGGAGATTAAATTTTTAAAATCTCATTATATGCAGCTTATCAGAGATACTTCCAAATCACAAAAAAAGAATAAAACATATAAACACTAACCCAAAGAAAAATTTAAAAAATAATAATAATAAATAAATAATTTTTAAAGAAAGAAAATTTTAATAATATAAACAAGAATGACTTATAGGCAAAGTGCATTACTAGAGATAAAGAACATAGTTAACAATAAAAAAGTCAATTCATTAATTTAGCATATCAAGCATATTTTGTTAAGATATAATGATTCTAAATTTGTATGAACTTAATGGTATAGTTGAGCTTCCCAGGTGGCACTAGTGGTAAAAAAAAACCCACCTGCCAATGCAGGAGACATAGAGATGCAAGTTTGATCCCTAGGTCAGGAAGATCCCCTGGAAGGGGCATGGCAACCCACTCTAGTATTCTTGTCACGAGAATCTCATGGACGGAGGAGCCCAGTGGGCTATAGTCCAGGGGGTCTAATGAGTCAAACACAACTGAAGCAACTTAGCATGCACAATGGTATACTCTTACAATATTTAGCTAGATTTGGCATAAATATAAAACAAAATAGACAAATTCATAATCAGAGTGAAGACTTAAAGACCTCTCTTGACATAAGTGAACTTTAAAAACAGGAAAATAAAAAAGTGTTTAACACAATCAGTAAATTTGACAAAATCGACATATTTAGAAGGGTGAACCAAATGATTACAATAACTGTACTATAAACATTATTTTAAAGCAAATATCATTCTATCATACTTAATGGTAAAATGTTGAAAGTTTTCTCTTTCAGATAGAGAATACAATAAGAGCACCCACCATCACAACAGTACAAAAAGGCAAGAAAAGGAAACACACAAGACATAAGAATTGAAAAAGAAGAAATCAAATTGTCCTTAAATGCAGGTGATATGATTATATAGATAGAAAATTCAAAAGAATCTACAGAAAAATAATAATAATTAATAAGTGAGTTTGTCAAGTTTGTAATCTGTGTTCATGGATTGGAAGATTCAAAATTTTAATGAAGTCTCTCTCCACCAATTAATCTATAAATTCAATGAAAATGAATTGAAATTTAATGAAATCCAAGAAAAGCTAAGAAAATCTTGAAGAACACAAAGGATAGATTTGGTCTACCAGATACCAAAACTTATTATATAAAATACTAGTAATAGGACAGAAAATAATTGGCCCTGGTTGGGGGAAAAACACCACAAAGGAACAGATTCAAGAGCCCTGAAGAAGAAAATGAAGAAATTAAGCAGGTTTAGGTTCTTGATTTACAACAAAGTTATAAGTTGGCACTACTGAGCAGTGGAGAAAGGATGGGGTTGATATTGCTTGTTTACTTGTTTTGATAAATAATCCTGGGTCAATTAAATATCCATATGGAAAAATAAAATAAAACTTGACTCCCTCCCTCACATCATACTATAATATTAGTTCCTGATGGTCTATAGATCCAAATTTAAAAAGTAAAGCAATAACCAGAAATTTTTAACCTGAGATCAACTAACCTCTAGAGGTTCCAAGGAAAGATTTCAAAGGTTCCATGAACACCTCAAAGTTGTATATAAGCATGTGTATTTTCCTAGGGAAATTATCTACACCTTTCATCACTTTCTCAAATAAAACATACTGTTCAAAAAAATTTTAAGTATATCCTCATGAATTCAAGGTAACATTTTTAAGACATTGAAAACTTAGGTGCCCCTACTTAAGAGTTCCTTGGCCCACTTCTGGTTTTAGTGTTTGTTTGTGTATATGTGCTCAGTCATGTCTGACTCTGTGACCCCACAGACTGTAGCCTGCCAGGTTCCTCTGTCCATGCAATTTTCAGAATATGGGAGTGGGTTGCCATTTCCTCCTTCAGGGGATCTTCCTGATCCAGTGCTAAAACCCATGTCTCTTGGGTCTCCTGCATTGGCAAGCAGATTCTTTACCACTGCACCACCTAGGAAGTCTGGGTGATTTTAGCCAGCCCTGTAATAGTTCCATGTGAGCTCAGGCTTAACTAGTTCTGGCAAGTATTTCATCTTAACTCCTCACTAAACATCCTGACAACTTCTGCTTCAGGTCTTTCTCTGACAGCTTAAAAAATACATTTAGCCCAAAATAAGAGTATATCATGAGAAATGCTGGACTGGAAGACACACAAGCTGGAATCAAGATTGCTGGGAGAAATATCAATAACCTCAGATATGCAGATGACACCACCCTTATGGCAGAAAGTGAAGAGGAACTCAAAAGCCTCTTGATGAAAGTGAAAGAGGAGAGTGGAAAAGTTGGCTTAAAGCTCAACATTCAGAAAACGAAGATCATGGCATCTGGTCCCATCACTTCCTGGGAATTAGATGGGGAAACAGTGGAAACAGTGGAAACAGTGTCAGACTTTATATTTTGGGGCTCCAAAATCACTGCAGATGGTGATTGCAGCCATGAAATTTAAAGATGCTTACTCCTTGGAAGAAAAGTTATGATCAACCTAGATAGCATATTCAAAAGCAGAGACATTATTTTGCCAACAAAGGTCTGTCTAGTCAAGGCTATGGTTTTTCCATTGGTCATGTATGGGGCTGAGCGCCGAAGAATTGATGCTTTTGAACTGTGGTGTTGGAGAAGACTCTTGAGAGTCCCTTGGACTGCAAGGAGATCCAACCAGTCCATTCTGAAGGAGATCAGCCCTGGGTGTTCTTTGGAAGGAATGATGCTAAAGCTGAAACTCCAGTACATTGGCCACCTCATGCGAAGAGTTGACTCACTGGAAAAGAGTCTGATGCTGGGAGGGATTGGGGGCAGGAGGAGAAGGGGACAACAGAGCATGAGATGGCTAGATGCCATAACCGACTCAATGGACATGAGTTTGAGTGAATTCCGGGAGATGGTGATGGATAGGGAAGCCTGGCGTGCTGTGATTCACGGGGTTGCAAAGAGTCGGACGCAACTGAGCGACTGAACTGAACTGAAACTAAGACAATTTATACAATGATTTGAATCCAAAATATATTAAGAATTCCTCCTAATCTGTAAGAAAAAGACAAGCAATTGAATATAAATACAGGCCAGAAAAAAATGAAAAAGGAACTTTACAAAAGAGGATTTCCAGACATCTGATAAACACATAAAAATGTGCTTAATTTCATTAATATTTAGAGAAATGCAAATTAAAATCATAATCATCAAAGATTACATGACACCCACCAAAAAGCTAAAATTACAAAGACCGATAATCTCAATAAAGAGAAAAGGTATATGACAACAGCAACTCTCATGTATTGATGATGGAAGTATAAATTGTAAAATAGTTGGCATTATCTACTATAGATAAAAAATATCACATCCTATGATCTAGCAATTCCACTTTTATGTATTTACCCCAAAGAGATGAAACCAAGTGTATAAGAATGCTTATTGCATTATTCATATTGGCCTGAAACTAGAAATGTCTATCAATAATAGAATGGGTAAACTGTGATACAGTCATACACTGGAATACTACACAGTGATGAAAATGAGCAAATTACTGCTATACAAAATAATAAAGATAGATCTTCAGTTCAGTTCAGTCACTCAATCCAACTCTTTGTGACCCTGTGGACTGCAGCATACCAGGCTTTCCTGTCTATCACCAACTCCCAGAGCTTGTTCAAATTCATGTCCATCAAGTTAGTGACACCATCCAATCATCTCATCCTCTGTCATCCCCTTCTCCTTCTGCCTTCAATCTTTCCCAAATTCAGGGTCTTTTCAAATGAATCAGTTCTTCACATCAGGTGGCCAAAGTTTTGGAGTTTCAGCTTCAGCATCAGTCCTTCCAATGAATATTCAGGACTAATTTCCTTTAGGATGGGCTGGTTAGATCTCCTTGCAGTCTAAGGGACTCTCAAGAATCTCCAACAACACAGCTCAAAAGCATCAATTCTTTGGTGCTCAGCTTTCTTTATGGTCCAACTCTCACATCCATACATGACTACTGGAAAAACCATAGCTTTGCCTAGACGGACCTTTGTTGGCAAAATAATGTCTCTGCTTTTGAATATGCTGTCTAGGTTGGTCATAACTCTTCTTCCAAGGAGTAAGCATCTTTTAATTTCATGGCTGCAGTCACCATCTGTAGTGATTTGGGTGCCCCCAAAAATAAAGTTTGTCACTGTTTCCACTGTTTCCCCATCTATTTGCCATGAAGTGATAGGACCAGATGCCATGATCTTAGTTTATACATTCCATAATACAAAGGTTAAAAACAGATTTTTCTTAAATGCCTGATATTAAACATAAAACAATCATTCTAATTTAATATGATAAAAATGCAAATTAAAACCATGAGATGTTTTCATATGTATGGTTTGCCATGTGGAGAAACAGGCATTCAAACGTTATTGTTTGGGGTACAAATGGGCACAACATCTACAAAAGGCAACTTGATAACATCAATTTAAGCTTTAAATTGCATATAACTATTCACCCACAATTCCATTTCTAGAAATTTTTCCTGCAGGTATATTTGTACATGAATATAAAGGATACTCAATACAATATTGTTAATAATAATACCAAAAGTTTAGAACCAATCAAAAAGTCCACTTAAGACAAGGGTTTAAATAAGTTATAGTATATTAATACATTAAAATAGTATGTAGACAGTTAAAAGGAATGAGAAAGCTCTATATGCCCTGATAAGTGTATCTTCAATATACATATTACAGAAATGAAAAAGGCAAGATACAGACAAATACGTATAATATAATACCATTTGTGTTAAAAGAGCAAAGATATACATCTACATGGATACATAAGAAACTGGTTATAGACATGACTTTCAGGGAGGGAAACTGAGGGACTTGCAGGAAATAAATAGAAGATCAACTTTTTACTCTACACCTTCTGTACCTTTATAAACTTATACCATATATACATAAGATCCATTTAAATAAATAAACATATTTGGAACTGAGTTTCACATAAGTACTCACAATACCTGCATATAGTAAGTATCTAATCTTATGAATAGTAATAAAATATAAAGATTACTTGGTAAGGCTTTATTTGTAAAGTATACTGTCTTATGCACAGTAAGTATATTAGCTACAAATGTCTTTTATATTCCCTGGAGTCAGTACAACTGAATGAAATTTCAGAATTTATCATCCTGGTATGATGAGCTCAATATATGGAAGTGCCTTTAAGATGACACACTGTTTTTCAAAGATACTACAAAATAGTGTTAAGTAAAGCAAGGTTGAGGGACACTTTAGTCCTGTGCTAATGAATATCAGAGTAAACACTATAGAACAAGATCATACAAATGACAGGAGAACAAATCATCACTATGCCCGGACAGGCCCACTAAACATATACTCCCTCTTTTTGTAATTTTAAATAATTTTTTATTTTACTTTATTTTATTTTAACTGGGCATACTTGAGGAAAAAACAATTCTTTCTTCCAGCTGACTTAACCATTTGTGCTAAAGCAAAATGATCGCAGTAAAATGGCTGACTCAAGCAGAACATTCACTTCAGTTTGACCCCTTTTTCTCCAAAAATAATTCATGGCAACACCCTAGATCACTTAAACAGGATGCTTCGTTTCAATATTTCAAACTTAACTTTAAAGTGGTTTTTATGTGTCATCTTCATTTGAGTTAATCTCATGTCTGTCTTTTAAGCTAATTCAGCTATCTACAGTTCTCATTTTGTGTACAGTCATGGAAGATATGAAACATTTACCAATCTCATGTCACATCAGATCAAACAGGAATGAACAGCACCTGAGAAAGGAAAAGGCTGCCACTTTCAAAATTCAGAAGCTGTTAATCCTCAAATTAGTAGATTATAGCATGGTTCTGATCCATTTGCTCACAAACTTTGAAGACTACAAGCTCCTAAATTCAAACTTAACCCTACAGTTAGTTAATTATTTACTTGTTTCTTCAAATCAAAAATCTATTACTCTGGACTAGTTGGAATAAGTGGCTTTATTTATCTTAATCCAATGTACAACTGTATTTTTTCCTTCAACATATATTGATTAAGCACCTGATCCTAGCCTGTTTTAACAGGGCAACTCTTAAATTGTTTTAATATGCATTTCTTTAGATTGTAAATCTCAAAGATAAATCAGCATTTTCTCTTTCCTTTTGTAAATTTATACACTATCTTAGTACCAAGTCTTCAATAATTTTTTTTTCATTATGCCATAATGTAAAAAACAAAGGACAATTTAGTTAAAATTCCAGGTTTAACTAATCAAAGTTCACTTTAGTAAGAGCTCATCTTCTTATGGAAAATTATGATTATTAACACTCTGGCTCTTTCTTTCAGTAAGAATTTATACATTGCTAATTGCTGTTATATGAATCACATCTTGGAGACTAGTATCACTATTGTCTTAAACTTGAGGTCTATTAGAGACATTTCTGATATAGCAATTAATTTTATTTCTCCGTTTTTCAGTGTAGGTAAACTGATCAAGAGGGAGGGACAGAAATTCTTCTTGCAGGCTAACTGAAGGCAAATATAACAAAACCCAGAAAAAAACATTTTATCTGTTAAGATTCTTATTCTGTTGAAAAAAGAAAAATAAATTAGCGATTTGAGATGATTATTAGGGAAAAGGATGGTAAGAGGAAAAAATTTAAGTTTCCAAGGAAATACATACAAATATATTTCTTTGATGATTATAATGACAACAGTGGGGTCATTCTAAATGATGTCTCCTTATTGCATGGCAGTTTACAAACAACCTAAATTCTTTCCTCAGAACTAATAGTATTTTTTCCCTAAAGTTTTACTTGTCTTTTCTTCTGTCACAAAAGCACATGTTGCTATGGATGATAATGACCATGGATCTACAAAGTTTACCAGTTTTAGTCACCAGTGCTCCCCCTCATACAGTGTTATCCTTAGAAACCATCTGGTGTTCCTTCTGCATAATTAGTAAAACACTGAGTTAGCACTTCACAGTCTGCTGCTGCTGCTGCTAAGTCACTTCAGTCGTGTCTGACTCTGTGCGACCCCATAGACGGCAGCCCACCAGGCTCACCCATCCCTGGGATTCTCCAGGCAAGAACACTGGAGTGGGTTGCCATTTCCTTCTCCAATGCATGAAAATGAAAAGTGAAAGTGAAGTCGCTCAGTCGTGTCTGACTCTTCGTGACCCCAGGGACTGCAGCCTACCAGGCTCCTCAGTCCATGGGATTTTCCAGGCAAGAGTACCGGAGTGGAGTGCCATTGCCTTCTCCAACTTAACACTCTAGGGAGGATTAAACCAATTTTTTAAAAGCAAAATAAATAAATAAATAAATAATCTGGCCAAGTCAAAACAGAACTGTAATGTATCAAAACTTTCTTGAAAGAAGGTCTTTATATGCCCAGGCTTTACCAGTTTCTTTGATTGCAGTACCTGAACTCTACAAACAGTATTTCAGTGCTGGCAAAGCAGATGTTACCCCCTGCATCCTCCAACTAAATACTTATTCCCAGTTTGGTTGTCTGCAGTGGTGAATCAGAACAAAGTGACTCAGTCAACTAACAAGAAATTTGAAGCTACACTTGCCTCCTGGTGTTTACCTTGAAATAAAGCTATTATGCTACTAAAACTTAAAAGCACAGGAGCTAGCCAAGTTGCAAAATAACATTCAGGATAAGACCACTGCATCATAATTTCTCTCTAATTGTTTTTCTTAGAACAGATGTCTAGGATGAGTTCCTCACATTAAAAACAAATGGGAGGAGATTAAGGTTTTCAACTATGCCTCTGACAAGCCCTTATGAGTGCCTTACAATTGTCAAAATTCTTTTAAGAGGCAAGCAAGAAGCATGGCAAAACATAACTCAGCAAACTACTGCACTTTAAAATATGTCATACCAGAACTACAGATCGTATGTATGTCCTTTTTTATCCCAGCTCCTGTGAAACAACTGCTTGCCTAAGGTCAATGGAAACCAACCAAAATATAGTAAGTACCTACCAACTTACAGATACTTTGATATATACAAGAAAAACATGTTGTCATGGTAAACAAAAGAAAAGTACCAAAAGCAATGGTTCCTACACTATGCACCAAGGTACCCCAATGCGCCGTAGAGAATCCATTGAAATACTCAGATATTTTAACTATTTAAGAGAAGTATAGCTCTACACAACATCTGTTGATCATTCGGTAAACTACAATGACCAATTAAAAGTAGTTCACAGGAATTTCCTGGTGATCCAGTGGTTAGGACTCAGTGCTTTCACTGCCATGGCCCAAGTTCCATCCTTGCATAGGGAACTAAGATCCCACAAGCCGTGCATGCACTGTGGCCAAATAATTTTAAAATAAAGAATAAAAGTAGTTCACAGTTTCAACATTACATCATACTACATTCATTTCTATGACATCATATCTTTGCAAAGCTGGTTTTTAGGGTTAGTTATAAAAGGCAACAAACCTAAAATCAATGTGGAACAGGAAATGAAGACTGCAATACACAATCTGCTTTCAGTGTTTGAAAAAGTTGCGCAATGCCCCAAAGGCATACACGTATCATTAGCAATTATGATTATTTAAGAATGAAATTGAAGTAGTGCTTTTTTACTTCCAATTAACCTGTATTATTTTTTCAAAAAGCTACTAAGTTTTTGGTTGTTGTTGTTCAGTCACTAAATTACATCCAACTGTTTGCGACCCCATGGACTACAGCACATCAGGCTTCCCTGTCCTTCACTATCTCCTTGAGTTTGCTCAAACTCATATCCATTGAGTCAGTGATGCCATCCAATCATTTCATCCTCTGTCATCCCCTTCTCCTCTTGTCTTCAATCTTTCCCAGCATCAGAGTTTTTTTCCAATGAGTCGACTCTTCACATCGGCCAAATTATTGGAGCTTCAGCTTCAGCATCAGTCCTTCCAATGAATATTCAGGGTTGATTTCCTTTAGGATTGACTGGTTTGATCTCCTTGCTATCCAAGGGATTCTCAAGACTCTTCTCCAGCACCACAGTTCAAAAACATCAATTCTTTGGCACTCAGCCTTCTTTATGGTCCAACTCTCACATATCTAAATGGATACTGGAAAAATCATAACTTTGACTATACGGACCTTTGTTGGCAAAGTGATGTCTCTGTTTTTAATACACTGTCTAGGTTTGTCATAGCTTTCCTTCCAAGGAGCAAGTGTCTTTTAATTTCATGGCTGCATTCACCATCTCCAGTGATTTTGGAGCCCAAAAAGATAAAATCTGCCACTGTTTCCACTTTTTCCCCATCTCTTTGCCATGAAGTGATGGAACTGGATGTCATGATCAACTAAATTTTTGGTACATAAAAACTTAAGTTGTTTTATCCAAACTATTGTTCAGTAATTATCCACTAGTTAAAAAAGAATTTTTTTTAATAAGGCAAAAAAGAAAAAAAAAGTTCTGAAGTGAACTGTTTGGTACTTTTTTTAGACCAGAGCCACTATGAAAAAAATTACTGCCACACTAAAAATACCATGAACCAAGAAAATTTAAGAACTTCTGGCTTAGAGCCTTCTTACTTACTAATGCACAAGACTCAAGTAAATAAAGCAAATCACTAGTGGGAAAAAAGTAAAGGAAAATGCTGAAAGTATCTGAAAAGGCACTTTTCCAACCACCCCAGTGTCCAAATAAACTTGGTCCACAGGAAGGGAATGACTCTAGGGTTGCTGTGAGCAAAATCAATAGTCTCAATGTCAGTGCCAAATAAGTCAGTGCTTCAAAATATATAAGCAATCCAAAAAGGAAAAATGTGACATGAAAGCAGTGAGATGACCTGAGAAAACTAAATCAGGAGCACTGTACCAGAAAAAAAACTCACTAGAAATACAACATTGTTAGGTGAGAAAGTAAGAGGGAAAGAGAATTTTGAGCATTATTTTACTAGCATGTGATATGAGTGTAATTGTGCAACTTCACATTCAGAGGTATCCTGGCAGTGTCTGGTAGTATTTCTGATCCTATAACCAGGAAACGTACATGAGCTTATGGAAGAAACAGATAACTAAAAAAAAAAAGAAAAAAAATCATAGGACTTTGAAATAAATACACACAAAGAAAAAAGGGACATGAGAGATAAAGCTTAACAGTGCAAGAGGAAGGATCCTCTCAACAGAGTAAAAAGGGTAACAAATGAAAGGCAACCTACAAATTCTCATCTAAAGTCAGGGAAAGATGGACTACTGATGAGGCCAGGCAACGTCCAGAATTGTGATTCCAAAAGGAACATCACTAGAACATTATAGCAAAACACAATTCCAAATGATACGAAGGAATGATCTTCATTCCTCAAATAAAGAAGGATGAGACTCAAACCTGATTGAGAGTTTCACATTCCTAATCAGCACACAAAGATTTTTAAAGTAAAAACAAAGTTCTACCTAAATGTAAGATTGCAAAATGTTGATTAAAAAAATGCTTTATCAATTTTTTGATAAAAAGACAAAAGTACATTATTGGTACCCTCTTGTGTTTAATTGAACTGGAGGGAATGGAAGAGTTGACTGGGATGTCTATGCATAGTTATTTTACTAAAACTGGGTCACACAAAAGGGAAACTAGTAAGAGAAGAGTAACATTGCTACACAATAGTGGCTAATAGTCCAAAGTCAACCACTCTTCCTTTCTCTATACTAACTCTGTGTAATTTTAGAAATATCATTTAATCTTATTGTTTCTCAGTTTTCCCAAGCTTTTAAAATGTATAACATGTAAGAGCAGACAGAAGTAAGAAGAACCACAAACCACAGCAGCAGCTAGAACCAAAACTACACCACAAAAAGTTAACCACGATGTAAAAGCAGAGAGCTTTGTCCCAGATAAAGGGACAAGACAAAACCCCAGAAAAATAACCAAATAAAGTGGAGATAGGCAACCTTCCAGAAAAATAATTCAGAATAATGATAGTGAAGTTGAGCCAGGATCTTGGGAAAAGAACAGAGGCAAAGATTGAGAAGATGTAAGAAATGTTTACCAAAGACCTAGAATAACTAAAGAACAAACAAACAGAGATGAATAATACACTAAAAGGAATCAATAGCAGAATAACTTATGTAAAAGAACAGATAAGTGACTCGGAGGACAGAACATTGGAAATCACTGACACAGAATAGAGTACAGAAAAAAGGGAGGCGGGCGGGGGGGGGGGGGGGGGGGTAAGAAGACAGCCTAAGAAGAACCTACAGCCAAGAACACTCTATTCAACAAGACTCTTGTTCAAATTTGATGAAGAAATCAAAAGCTTTACAGAGAAACAAAATTTAAGAGAATTCAGCACCACCAAACCAGCTTTACAACAAACACTAAAAGAATTTTTCTAGTCAGGAAACGCAAGAGAAGGAAAAGACCTACAACAAATAAACCCAATTGGTAATAGGATCATGAATATCGACAATCATCTTAACTGTGAATGGATTAAATGCACCAACCAAAAGACACACTGGCTGGGCTAATGAGAACATATGGAGGTATGCATTTCCACTTACTTAAGCATCACTCTACTTAACACCCCAAATTGTATCTAATTATTTTATATTGCTACATTAGTCATGTTTCCACCATGGCTTGCAATTGTAATTATCTTTTATTTTTTTATCTGATTATTGATTGTGAAAATTGATAAACATTTGTTACTATTGTGATAATGTAACTATTACTCACTAATACCACTGCATCATGATTGATCAACAAAAAGTAATAGAATTCTATATCACTAAAACTACCATTTAATAGAAAAACTTGTAATCACTTTTTAAAATCCAGATGCATGACAGTATTATCTTTAAATTTTTTGAAAAATACAAATGCCCAGATATTGCTATTTTTCTTCAGATCTCCAGATGTGTTTCTAATGAGCAGCTATGTTGTTTCTAAAGATGTTTTAAACCTTTTATTTTCATCTAGTTTGTTTCACTTTTTCTATTTCATACTCACTGCTCTCATTTCATTTAGTTTACATTTTCCAATTTCTCTGTCTCTTTTTGTTGTTGTTGTTCTTCCTCAAGCCTTTATCAAGCATAGTAGAAAAGCTTTTAATACATATCTATAAGTATATATAATATATATTATATTTTAGAAAGTGTATGAATTTTTGCCTAGCTAAAAATGTTTGACATTTTGATTCCATTTGTTTGACTTAGTATGGATAGAATGCTAGAGTTCTAATTTATATTCACTCAAAATTTTGATACAGTTTCATGTATTTTGGCATCTAGCATTACTGTTAAAAGTCTAGAAAATTTATTATCTCAATGATTTTTTAAAAAATTGAATGAGGCTTGAAACTTCTAACCTGATTCTGAGAATACAAATACTATGTTGTTAAAAGAGAAAGAAAAGAAAAGAAAAAGAAAACAACAGAAAATTAACAAGTGATACAGTATTATTAACGAAAAAGTACAGATTTTATTCAAATATCAAAAAATTTTATGCTAGTGTCTACTCTGTTTTCATACTTTATTCAATATTCCACATTGTGTTCAATTGCATTGAGCAGCTTCAGCTGCATGCAGCAAATTCTGATAAATTTTCTTTTCACTTTTACTCTATTACAAATATTTTCTGATTTTCCTTGCTATAGCTTCAATAAACCCATCATTTAAAAGTGGATATTTAATTTCCAAACACAAGGGATTTTGTTTAAAATACCTTTAATATTAATTTCTCATTTTGATACTAATTCCTCATTTAAATGCTTTCTTCTCTGCAATCACCCTCTGTGTTTTTCTCTTTTTTCAGTCTAACTTTATTGAGGCTTTTGATGGCTAAGTAGAAAATCTCTCTTAGTAAATGTCACACTGCACTTGAAAATATATGGGTTATTTTCATATATCTTTGATACTGATTTCTAACATAATTTCACAGTGATAAGAGAACAGGCTGTATGATTTCAGTACTTTTAGACCATGAAATTTTTGCACCTTGTTCTATGTACCTGGATATGTTCCAGTGTCTCTCAGTTTACAGTCTATGGGAACTTGAATAGAATCTGTATCATACTGTTGTGTGAAAATTGTATAAATCTTAATTATGTTGAATTGGTTCACAGTGCTTTTCAGGTCTACTACATCCTTCTACTTCTGTGTATATTCACTCCATTAATTTTTGAGAGTTTGATATTGAAACTCCAACTTAGAATCTTAATTTATCTACTTTAAAAAGTTATAATATTTAGTGAAACTATATGTAACCTTGTTCTGTATTTTCCAAGTCTCCTTTAAATGTGTTATCATACATCCATAATTTGAAAAAATAGAAATTAAAATAAAAATAAAATGTATATATGTAATATTTATGTCAAGGTTGTTGAAAGAATGGATATGATATGATGAAAGTGAAAATTCTTCAAAAATATAAAATTCTTCAATCAAGATCTTGTTATAACCACTCAAAATACTTTTACTTTCATTCTTACATGAGCTTTAGGAAGAGCCAGACATGCTAGCAAAGCAGTTTCAATAAACCCTGTAGATTTTACACCTAGATAGATTACACCTGCAGTACTAGAACTTAAACTGATGGCCACATCAGATACCCAGGCATCACAGAAGACTGAAGAAAATAATTTCTACTGTGACTGAATTAATTTAAAATAGCCTGCTAAAATTATTCCCAAATAACCAGTTGGTTGTCAGATCATCTGAATAATATCTACAAAATGCATCTTGAGTACAGAAACTAATTTGTCATTAAATTATTTTATTTTCAAATGAGATATTTATCATTATTTATGCCATCTCCAAAATGATCCTCTAATTTTTTAACTCCTTCCTACTCCCTCTAACTGCCCTCAACTAAAACCTTTTTGTCTCTCCTCTGAACTTCTGAACACCCTAACTGAGGTCTCTAATTGTAATCTCTTCTGTTCATTCATTGCTCACTCCATCCATAATCTTTTCCAGTTATCTCCCTTAAATAAAGATATGATCATATCACTACTATGCTCAAAGTCTACTTGGGTCTAATTTACCCTTCAAGCATAAAGACCAAAATCTTTGCTATTTGATTCAAGGGATTCATAAATCTGGCCAGTTTCCTTCACAGCTTCCTCACCTTGAACACAGGCAAATCTTCAGTCAAAAGGACTGTTTCCTGCTTTCCCAAACTGAATTGCATTTCCCACCTTCAGCCCTTTGATCATGTTCTTTCCTCAAAACAAGTGGAATTCCACTCCTCTCCACCTCTACCAGTTGAATACAAAGGCTACTACTTCCTTCCCAAAGTCCTCCTGAGAGTTGTTTTCCAACTGGAGTTGGAGTTAATCTCTCATTCCTCAGCATGTGGATAGTATGGCTGTATATTTTGTTTGGACACATATATTGCAATAATTTATGCAATATCTGTTGTCTCTTTCACTAGGCTATAAGTTCATCAAGGGGAGAAGACTTGTCTCTTTCATTTTAATTTTACATGCACAGTCTAGAAGAGTGCTCTGTATATCAGGAGCTTTGTAATATGTTTTTGAATTTAAATATGGAAGCATTATGCAAACACAAACTTCACCCTGAAAAATTATAGCTAAGGAAAGAATAGAAACACATTCTTATGATGAATGGAGGGAAATATTTGTTATGCTGTGTGTCAGATCATAACATCTTGTCGTTTTCAAGCATTGGCAACTGTTTAAAAAAACATTGTAAAAGCTGTACTCATGTCCTTTATTTCAAAAATAACAATAGTAACTTTTTCAATCATGTTCCATGGCAAAAGAAGTGTATCTGTCTTTTTAAAAACCTCTCTCTACTTCTTGAATTCAATTAATGAACATAAGCCATTATCTTTCAAAACCTGAACAAGAAAGTAAATTCATCATTGAAGGCAAAAATTATTCACATCTAAGCAGACCTCCCCTTTACCCTCATATCACTAATGAAATTCTTGTTGCATCTTTCTCCTTTTTTTTTTTTTCTTTTGAAGGGGGTGCACACCACTTGATTTGCAGAATCTGACCAGTGATCAAACCAATGCACCTGAAGTGAAAGCATAGAGTACTAACCACTGGACTGCCAGGGGATTCCTGTACCTTTCTTCTGAAGGAAAAGTGTTTTCAGCTCTACTAGTACATATTCTAGTAAGAAAAGGAGGGGAAGACTATTGATCTCCTCTGCTTGCTGAATTTTGAGAAAATGAGGATGAAAGAAGAGAAATCATATAAAAAAGCTTTCATTTTCACTGAGTTGTGTGAAAATATCTAACTTATAATTAATCATGTCTTCCACATTCTATTCAATAGGCTACACTTCTTAAAGAAAACCTCTCTTCCAAATTTCATGATATGATACTAAATTTTAAATGTACTAATTTATCTGAATGTTTGACTTTTTGTAATCCCATGGACCATACAGTCCATGGAATTTTCCAGGCCAGAATATGAAGTGGGTAGCTTTTCCCTTCTCCAGGGGATCTTCCCAACCCAGGGATTGAACCCAGGTCTCCCATATTACAGGTAGATTCTTTACCAGCTGAGCCACAAGGGAAGCCCAAGAATACTGGAGTGGGCAGCCTATCCTTTCTCCAGCAGACCTTCCCGACCCTATGCTTTTCCAGTAGTCATGTATGGATGTGAGAGCTGGACTGTGAAGAAAACTGAGCACTGAAGAATTGATGCTTTTGACTTGTGGTGTTGGAGAAGACTCTTGAGAGTCCCTTGGACTGCAAGGAGATCAAACCAGTCCACCCTAAAGAAAATCAGTCCTGACTATTCATTGGAAGGACTGATGCTAAAGCTGAAACTCCAATACTTTGGCCATCTGATGAGAAGAACTGACCCGCTGGAAAAGACCTTGATACTGGGAAAGACTGAAGGCAGGAGGAGAAGGGGATGACAGAGGATGAGATGGTTCGGTGGCATCACCGACTCAATGGACATGAGTTTGAGTTAGTTCTGGGAGTTAGTGATAGACAGACAGGGAAGCCTGGCATGCTGCAGTCCATGGGGTGGCAAAGAGACACAACTGAGTGACTGAACTGAACTGATCTGAATGTTAATGCATCTTCTCCTATGTCCAGTTCCTTAAAATAAGACTCAGATACTAAGTGACAAGAAAATAGAGACATAGAAAAATGTAGGGAAAGAAAACTCCGGCAGGTTATATAATAGATAAAAACACTTTTTAAATGAGCTTTCATTCCCAAGTACAGTGGATGCCAATCCAAAGAAGAAGCTCCAATGGCCAAAGGGACTTTTCACTTAGAGGTAACAACTAAAATACAGATATCACCTATTCATTGCAAGTATCCTGACTGGCATCTCAGTTACTCTAAAGAGGTTGATAAAAATTCCTAGAGCACTGAAGCGGGTAAAATAAACAACCTAGGCAATTAGTCAGAAAGAAAGGATCACTACTATGACCATTTCATTTTAGAATCCTGGAAACACAACAGCATCCTAAAGTTACATTTCTAAGATCCCCAATGCTTTCTGGGAATCATATTCAATCTGCATGGATCCAACACACTTCCTGATACTTAACTGTTTTCGGAATTCTTTTTTGTTGCCATTGTACCTTCAGCTGAAATTTGCTCCAATAGTTCCACCCTGAGTGAAATTAATCTATTACCTCTCCCGTAAGTATCACATTTTATACCTGTTCAGCAATCCTGGAATGAAAAGAGAAACAGTGAAGACAGAAGAAATCCAACATTTGGAAACCCTACTGGGGGTGGTTATATTATGTTCCCACCTATCTATTTCCACTTTCTGACATATGACTTCCAGTGCCTCCCAGTAGGTGGAAGGTATTTCCCTGCCCTGTTGTCAGGCTTGGACAAGTGACTTGGCCATCACAATAAGAGAAGATGTGACTTATGCTGTATCCTTATGGAAGCTTTACTTGCACCTACATAGTTTTGTTCAGTCTTTTATACTCCTGGTCTCTGCAAAGTAAACAGCATGTCCCAGATAGAGGCTGTTCCTTCAACCTGGATCACAGATTGAATGACATGTGGCCAAACAGAGACAGGAACAGCCACAGCCAATCTGAAGACCATGATTGAAAAACCAACGTTCGTTATTGTAAGCAACTGTGACTTTGGAATTCTTTGTAACTACAGCAAAGCTGAAAAATACAGAAATTGGTAACAAATGATATTACAGTTGGTCCTTTGTATCTGTGGGTTCTGCATCAGTGGATTTAACTAACAAAGAATTACATTTTTTTTTAATTTCAGAAAGTTCCAAAAAGAAAAACTTGAATTTTCCACCTGCCAGCACCTATCTACATACCATTTATATTGTATTAAACAAAGATCATGGCATCTGGTCCCATCACTTCATAGGAAATAGATGGGGAAACAGTGGAAACAGTGTCAGACTTTATTTGGGGGGGCTCCAAAATCACTGCAGATGGTGACTGCAGCCATGAAATTAAAAGATGCTTGCTCCTTGGAAGGAAAGTTATGACCAACCTAGATAGCATATTCAAAAGCAGGGACATTACTTTGCCAACAAAGGTCCGTCTAGTCAAGGCTATGGTTTTTCCAGTGGTCATGTATGGATGTGAGAGTTGGACTGTGAAGAAAGCTGAGTGCCTAAGAATTGATGCTTTTGAACTGTGGTGTTGGAGAGTCCCTTGGACTGCAAGGAGATCCAACCAGTCCATTCTGAAGGAGATCAGTCCTGGGTGTTCTTTGGAAGGAATGATGCTAAAGCTGAAACTCCAGTACTTTGGCCACCTCATGCGAAGAGTTGACTCATTGGAAAAGAGTCTGATGCTGGGAGGGATTGGGGGCAGGAGGAGAAGGGGACGACAGAGGATGAGATGGCTGGATGGCATCACTGACTCGATGGATGTGAGTCTGAGTGAACTCCGGGAGATGGTGATGGACAGGGAGGCCTGGCATGCTGCAATTCATGGGGTCACAAAGAGTCGGACACAACTGAGCGACTGAACTGAACTGAACTGAACTGAGGCATTATAAGCATTCCAGAGATTAAAGTATATGGGGGTATGAGCATTGATTATATACACACTATGCCATTTTTATAAGGGACGTGAATATCCATGGATTTCGGTATCTGTGATAGGACCTGGAACCAACCCTCCACAGATACCAATAGATGGCTGTATACTGCACAACAACCTTGAGACCATAGTGATTTAATAACAAAAAAGCTTTATTTTTCAGGTCATATTACACTTTGAGAGAAGGAGGTCAGCTTCTGTGTCTACGCTCTAGGCTGAGTCAGATTCAAATCTGCTCCACTGTCTCCAGGCCAGAATACTGGAGTGGGTAGCTGTTGCCTTCTCTGGGGAATCTTCCCAACCTAGGGATCAAACTCACGTCTCCCACACTGCAGGCTGATTCTTTACCCACTGAGCCACCAGGGAAGCCCAGGAATACTGGAGTGGGTAGCCTATCCCTTCTCCAGCAGATCTTCCCAACCTGGGAATCAAACCAGGATCTCCTGCAATGCAGGTAGATTCTTTACCAGCTGAGGGACCAGAGAAGCACTTCACAAGAAGTGAAGGAATAAATAATTTTGATCAACAGTACCATATGCCACGGGCTTCCCAGGTGGCACTAGTGGTAAAGAACCCACCTGCCAAGGCAGGAGACATAAGAGAAGTGAGTTCAATCCCTGGGTCAGGAAGATCCCCTAGAGAAGGGCATGGCAATCCACTCCAGTATTCTTGCCTGAAGAATCATATGGACAGAAGAGTCTGGAGGGCTTCAGTCCATTGGGTCACAAAGAGTCGGATGCAACTAAAATGACTTAGCAGGCACACATGCACCATGTGCCACATTTATTATGATTTAGTCATTGTACTAACTGTTCTTTACATAAGTTATCTCACTTATATCTTATACCAATCTAGTAAGAAAAGCATTATCTCCATCATCTCGAAAACTGTGACTCAAAGAAGTAATGTAAAATGTCCAGAAGTATTCTGAGGATGTGTGAGTGGATGGCTATGGTCCTGGTACAGGAATATACAATTTCAAGGCACATACTCTTACTCTCACCCCACACCCACATGCTGTTTTCTTTATCAAGTTATAAGCATTAAGTCAACGGGATGGGATTTGTAGTTGTGTAAAACCAGTATTAGTTTTAAAGATTCTGATGACTAACTTTTCTAAGTGAAATAGGATGATGTAAAAGCAGTAAGAAAGAAACATCTGCGGAAATAGACTATGGAGAGATAAACAGGAATAAGCACAACGAAGAGAAGGTATGTGAATGAGAACCCAAGGAACTGAAAAATAAGAAAAGAAATTGATAGCACTTCTCTAGACAAGCGCAGTAATAAAAATAGCTTGCCTCAGGGGAAAAAATTTTAGACTCTGATTTCATAGGCCATAAGAAAAGCACTTTCCCTTTCCCTTAAAATGTGTACACCCAGTTTTTTCATAGTTGCCTATTACCATGTACTTACTACAGTACCTGTTTTGAGACTAGCGGTCACTAGCTTTCAGGCAGCACAAGTGCTTTTTAAATCAACACCAACAAAAAAAAACTTGCCATCCCTGATGCACCTGAATCAATCGCTCTGAACATACTTAAGGAGTCATTTTTCGTGAGTCATATCTTTGAGGCTACAGATCATGATCTGTTCTACCTGACAATTTTTACCACAGCTGTAATTCTATTTGAAATATTAATACCCAATGATAGTAATGTAAGTTCTAGTTGTTATTGTTGATATTTTTAATTCAAGAATTTAAATTACCAACAGAAAACTTTCTAACCATCAGCTAAGTAGTAGCTAAACTTGCAGAGGTGCCAAAGTAAATTAGTACTTATAATAAAGCTGGAGAATCTTACAGCAGACCTCTACAACAGATAGCCAGACATGCTACTGGAAAAAAGGCAAGCCATCTCTAAGTAGTACCACCATTGCTAGTATTAATAAGTAAGCCTCTGACAAGTAAGCCTTGCTATTTTGTTTGTGTATATCTGAAGACTCTGTTACTCTATCACACAATGAGGAAATTTTTTTAAAAACAAGACAAGCAGATCATTGCCCAGATGTGAAAAGAAAACAGTTGTCTGTACAGCCTGGGCCTAATTTTTCTCTTCTTCAACCCACACATACTTTTTCCTCCATGTTGCTATATTGCTCACCATTCATAATCTTCCAGGACAATGGTAAGGTAGGTTTTCCTTAGGTGGTTTAAATATTTGTTTGCAATTCAGAAGTCAAATAAGTCACATGATAGATTAAATTAGAATAGGACGAATTGGTACATAAATAATCTATCTCAAAAATATTATTTTCTTTGTGCTCAGACACTAGTGGATCATTCTAGTTGGTGGTACTTAAACCTTAAAGTTCCATTGGTTACTCTGACAAATAACCCAAATGAGAGAATATGTTTACTAATATAGTGTGTATCTATGCATACTCAGATATAATTCATCAAGGTAAATCTATGAACTTATTATTAATAATATGTATGGGTAGATGATATATATAGATTCATTAATCAAATTCAAATTAGGCAAAATGTGGCAGTGAAAAAAAATCTAATGATGAAACACACATAAAATCTCTTATTCAAAATTTGTGGTTATATAGACAAGAGCTGGGCTTCCCTGATAGCTCAGTTGGTAAAGAATTCACCTGCAATGCAGAAGACCCTGGTTTAATTCCCAGGTCAGGAAGATCCACTAGAGAAGGGATAGGCTACTCACTCCAGTATTCTTGGGTTTCCCTTGTGCCTCAGCTGACAAAGAATCCGCCTGCAATGCAGGAGACTTGGGTTCAATCCCTGGGTTGGAAAGATCCCCTGGAGAAGGCAAGAGCTACCCACTCCAGTATTCTGGCCTGGAGAATTCCCTGGACTATATAGTCCAGGGGGTCGCAAAGAGTCAGACACAACTGAGTAACTTTCACTTTCAGACAAGAGCTAGATGTGGCATAGCAGAAAAAAATACAGTTTTGGAGTCTAACAGACCTGAATTTTAATCCTGGATCTTCTATTGCATCACCTGGGACAATTTACTTAATTTCTCTAAACCTTGGATTTCTGAGATAATACTGAAAACATAGAGGATTTTTAAGAGTATGAGAGATAATAGGTATATAAAGCTCATTAATCAAGTCTTAACACATACCAGATAATAAATGTTAGGAAATGTTTAACTGACTTAAAAGGAGTAGAGGATATATTTATTAATATCTTTTAAAGAGGCAATTCAGAATTGATGAAGCAGTAAAAGCAATTTTTTCTTAACTCTTTTCCTTTGGAAACAACCAAAAAAATTAAAAACAGGAAATGAGAAGATCTTCACTGAAGCAATGAAATATATACAAGTTCAAATCACAAAAGGAAGAACATATGCCAAATATATTAAAATCCAAACAGGAATACAAGAGAACACTATGAGCTGATACCTACCTCCTCAGACCTCAAGCAGAAATAAATTTATCTAAAACAATGTATCACAGTCTTTATGGATATCAAATGATCCTTTCATTAAAGTGATAAGATTGAAATACTGAAGTGGTTTCCCATTCTCTTCTCCAGCGGACCACATTTTGTCAGAACTCTCCACCATGAACCATTCATCTTGGGTGGCCCTACATGGCATGGCTCATAGTTTCATTGAGTTAGACAAGGCTGTGATCTTAATATGCCAGCAAATTTTGAAAACTCAGCAGTGGTCCCAGGACTGGAAAAGGTCAGTTTTCATTCCAATCCCAAAAAAAGGCAATGCCAAAGATTGTTCAAACTACCACACAATTGCACTCATCTCACATGCTAGCAGAGTAATGCTCAAAATTCTTCAAGCTAGGCTTCATCAGTACAGGAACCGTGAACTTCCAGATGTTCAAGCTGGATTTAGAAAAGGCAGAGGAACCAGAGGTCAAATTGCCAACAGCCACTGGATCATAGAAAAAGCAAGCGTTCCAGAAAAACATCTACTTCTGCTTTATTGACTACACCAAAGCCTTTGACTGTGTGGATTGCAACAAACTCTGGAAAATTCTTAAAGAGGTGGGAATACCAGACCACTTGACCTGCCTCTTGAGAAATCTGTATGCAGGTCAAGAAGAAACAGTTAGAATCTTACATGGAAGAACAGACTGGTTCCAAATTGGGAAAGGAGTACATCAAGGCTGTATATTGTCACCCTGCTTATTTAACTTATATGCAGAGTACATCATGGAAAATGCTAGGCTGGATGAAGCGCAAGCTGGAATCAAGATTGCCAGGAGAAATATCAATAACTTCAGATACACAGATGATACCACCCTTATAGCAGAAAGCGAAGAAGAACTAAAGAGCCTCTTGATGAAAATGAATAAGGAAAGTGAAAAACCTGGCTTAAAACTCCACATCCAAAGGGATGTGGCATCCAGATCATGGCATCCAGTCTCATCAGTTCATGGTAAATAGATGGGGAAATGATGGAACAGTGACAAGACTTTATTTTCTTGGGCTCCAAAATCACTGCAGTTAGTGACTGCAGCCATGCAATTAAAAGAGCTTGCTCCTTGGAATAAAAGCTATGACCAATCTAGACAGCATATTAAAGCAGAGACATTACTTTGCTAACAAAGTTCTGTCTAGTCAAAGCTATAGTTTTTCCAGTAGTCATGGATGGATGTGAGAGTTGGACTATATAAAGAAAGCTGAGTGCTGAAGAATTGATGTTTTTGACCTGTGGTGTTTGAGAAGACTCTTAAGAGTCCCTTGTACTATAAGGAGATCAAACCAGTCAATCCTAAAGGAAATCAGTCCTGAATATTCATTGAAAGGACTGATGCCAAAGCTGAAGCTCTAATACTTTGGCCACCTGATGTGAAGAACTGATTCACTGGAAAAGGCCCTGATGCTGGGAAAGACTGAAGGCAGGAGGAGATGGGTTGGATGGCATCACTGACTCGATGGTGATGGACAGGGAATCCTGGCATGCTGCAGTCCATGGGGTTGCAAAGAGTTGCACATGACTGAGTAATTGAACTGAACTGAAGATTTAAAGGCATGTGAAACAAAAGAACTAGTAGAGAGTATTCCAGTGAAGACCTGATTTCAGTTTCACATTGAGGAAAACTACAGATGAAGCTGAGCTGAAATAAAGAGGAAACATGCAGATACATCATCTTCTCTATAATCTAATCCAAAACACTGCCTGAGGTGAGGAAAAGGAAGCACAGATGACCAGATCACAACACAGATGGCATAAAGTAAGGTGTTTCACTGTAAGCCATGCCAAACATCTAATGCCAGAAACTAAAGAAAGATATAGGTAAAATACAAAGAATAATAGAGATTTTTCAAGATTACAAATGTCAATTTTAAAGTATCTAAGAGTATAGGAATGCAAGGGATTTCTGTGTGTTAATTTTATATCCTGCAACTTTATTCTATTCATCGATTAGCTCTAGTAATTTTCTGGTAGAGTCTTTAGGGTTTTCTATGAAGAGGATCATGTCATCTTCAAACAGTGAGAGTTTTACTTCTTTTCCAATCTGGATTCCTTTTATTTCCTTTTCTGCTCTGATTGCTGTGGCCAAAACTTCCAAAACTATGTTGAATAGTAGTGGTGAGATGGGCACCCTTGCAATTAACACACAGAAATCTCTTGCATTCCTATACACTAACAATGAGAAAACAGAAAGAGAAATTAAGGAAACAATTCCATTCACCATTGCATTGAAAAGAATAAAATACTTAGGAATATATCTACCTAAAGAAACAAAAGATCTACATATAGAAAACTAAAAAACTGATGAAAGAAATCAAAGAGGACACAAATAGATGGAGAAATATACCATGCTCATGGATTGGAAGACTCAATACAGTGAAAATGAGTATACTACCCAAAGCAATCTATAGATTCAGTGCAATCCCTATCAAGCTACCAATTGTATTTTTCACAGAACTAGAACAAATAATTTCACAATTTGTATGAAAATACAAAAAACCTCAAATAGCCAAAGTAATCTTGAGAAAGAAGAATGGAACTGGAGGAATCAACCTGCCTGACTTCAGGCTTTACTACAAAGCTACAGTCATCAAGACAGTATGGTACTGGCACAAAGACAGAAATATAGATCAATGGAACAAAATAGAAAGCCCAGAGATAAATCCACGCACATATGGACACCTTATCTTTGACAAAGGAGGCAAGAATATACAATGGAGAAAAGACAATCTCTTTAAAAAGTGGTGCTGGGAAAACTAGTCAGCAACTTGCAAAAGAATGGAACTAGAACACTTTTTAACACCATACACAAAAATAAACTCAAAATGGATTAAAGATCTAAACATAAGACCAGAAACTATAAAACTCCTAGAGGAAAACATAGGCGAAACACTGTCCAACATTAATCACAGGAGGATGTTCTATGACCCACCTACCAGAGTAATGGAAATAAAAGCAAAAATAAACAAATGGGACCTAATTAAATTTAAAAGTTTTGCACGACGAAGGAAACTATAAGCAAAGTGAAAAGACAGCCTTCAGGATGGGAGAAAATAATAGCAAATGAAGCAACTGACAAAGAATTAATCTCAAAAACATACAAGCAACCCCTGCAGCTCAATTCCAGAAAAAATAAATGACCCAATCAAAAAATGGGCTGAAGAACTAAACAGACAGTTCTCCAAAGAAGACATATAGATGGCTAACAAACACATGAAAAGATGCTCAACATCACTCACTGTCAGAGAAATGCAAATTAAAACCACAATGAGGTACCATCTCACACCAGTCAGAATGGCTGCTATCCAAAAATTTACAAACAATAAATGCTGGAGAGAGTGTGGAGAAATGGGAACCCTCTTACACTGTTGGTGGGAATGCAAACTAGTACAGCCACTATGGAGAACAGTGTGGAGATTCCTTAAAAAACTGGAAATAGAACTGCCATATGACCCAGCAATCCCACTGCTGGGCATATACATCAAGGAAACCAGAATTGAAAGAGACACGTGTACCCCAATGTTCATCGCAGCACTGTTTATAATAGCCAGGACATGGAAGCAACCTAGATATCCATCAGCAGACAAATAGATAAGAAAGCTGTGGTACATATACACAATGGAATATTACTCGGCCATTAAAAAGAGTACATTTGAGTCAGTTCAAATGAGGTGGATGAAACTGGAGCCTATTATACAGAGTGAAGTAAGCCAGAAAGAAAAACACCAATACAGAATACTAACGCATATATATGGAATTTAGAAAGATGGTAACAATAACCCTATATGCAAGACAGCAAAAGAGACACAGATGTACAGAACAGTCTTTTGGACTCTGTGGGAGAAGGCAAGGGTGGGATGATCTGAGAGAATAGCATTGAAACATGTATATTATCATATGTGAAACAGATCGCCAGTCCAGGTTGATGCATGAGACAGGGTGCTCAGGCCTGGTGCACTTGGATGACCCAGAGGGATGGGATGGGGAGGGAGGTGGGATGGGTGTTCAGGATGGGGAACACATGTAAACCCATGACTGATTCATATCAATGTATGGAAAAAACCACTACAATACTGTAATATAATTAGCCTCCAACTAAAATAAAATGTTTTTAATAAAAATAAATAAAAAAAATTTTTTTTAAGTATCTAAGACTGCCCCAATTTACTCTGTACTACCCATCCCATTATTGTCTTTCAGCAAATAGCCATCAAGTAAAAATATGCCCCCATCTGTTGATAAGCATAGTAGTGTTAGTCACTCAGATGTGTCCGACTCTTAGCAAACCTGTGGACTATAGCCCAACAGACTCCTTTGTCCATGGGATTCTCCAGGCAAGAATACTGGAGTGGGTTGCCATTCCCTTCTCCAGGGGATTTTCCTGACCCAGGGATCGAACCCAGATCTCCTGCATTGCAGGCAGATTCTTTACCATCTGAGCTATACGAAAGCCCCTATAGTTGGTGATGGACAGGGAAGTCTGGCGTGCTGCAGTCCATGGGGTTGCAAAGAGTTGAACACAACTGAGCGACTGAACTGAACTGAGACTTCTAGAATGAGATAATAATATATTGTTTAAAATCTATTAAGTCAAAAAACACCCAAATGAACAATATGTTACTACTATAACTCAGGGATTGGCAAACAATGACCCACTGGCTGAATCTAGTCCATTTCTTATTTTTGTATGGCTTCAGGGCTAATGAATGATTTTTACATATTTAAATAATTGGAGGAAAGTTAAAAGGAAAATATTGAAAAAAACCCTGAAAACTAGGAAAACAATGAGGATGCAACAATTTATAACTACTGACTCTGAAGAGAATTTTTAAAAAATAGACCTGCAATTCTATTACATATAAAAAAAGAAAGTAGTTCATGTTACAATATAGTAAGAAAATAATAAAGCAGGGGAGAGGAAGGAAGTATAAATTAATTAACTACCATAGCAGAGAATATTATCTGAAGTTGAAACTGGTAATTTTCCTTTTTAAAGTCCTTAATCTCATCTTTTTTCTTTCTTTAGAAGAAGCTTTACAAATTAATATGTCTTGCTACAAAGATACATCTGATGTTGAGATACTTCTTCAGTTTTATTGAAACATTTTCTTTTTTAAGTCTGACAAACCTTAAATTTAATAATTTTATGAAATACAGTATATATATAATATGATCCCATTTTTGTGAAAGCAGTTTTTCTTTGTAAGCATCTGTTTGCTCCATAGTTGGGGATATGTCTGGAATACTTACGGAATGTTACTTAGATATTTTAAGGAGGCAAAATTTGAGGTAACTTTTTATCTTTCTTTTGTACATTTTTGTATTGGTTTAATATTCTGTAATAAGTGTAGGCCATTTTATAGTTTCTAATATTTTAAGGTAAAAATAGAAAGCTAAGGTATGAGAAAGAAAGGGAATGCCAAAGAATGCTCAAACTACTGCACAATTACACTCATCTCACACACTAGTAAAGTAATGCTCAAAATCCTCCAAGCCATGCTTCAGCAATATGTGAACCGTGAACTTCCAGATGTTCAAGCTGGTTTTAGAAGAGACAGAGGAACCAGAGATCAAACTGCCAACATCTGCTGGATCATGGAAAAAGCAAGAGTTCCAGAAAAACATTTATTTCTGCTTTATTGACTATGCCAAAGCCTTTGACTGTGTGGATCACAATAAACTGTGGAAAACTCTTCAAGAGATGGGAATACCAGACCACCTGACCTGCCTCTTGAGAAACCTGCATGCAGGTCAGGAAGCAACAGTTAGAATCTTACATGGAACAACAGACTGCCTCCAAATAGGAAAAGGGTATGTCAAAGCTGTATATTGTCACCCTGCTTATTTAACTTATATGCAGAGTACATCATGTGAAACACAGGGCTGGATGAAGCACAAGCCAGAATCAAGACTGTGGGGAGAGATATCAATAACCTCAGATATGCAGATGACACCACCCTTATGGCAGAAAGTGAAGAGGAATTAAAGAGCCTCTTGATGAAAGTGAAAGAAGAGAGTGAAAAAGTTGGCTTAAAGCTCAACATTCAGAAAACAAAGATCATGGCATCCGGTCCCATCACTTCATGGGAAATAGATGGGGAAACAGTGGAAACAGTGTCAGACTTTATTTTTCTTGGCTCCAAAATCATTGCAGATGGTGACTGCAACCATAAAATTAAAAGACACTTGCTCCTTGGAAGGAAAATTATGACCAACATAGATAGCATATTCAAAAGCAGGGACATTACTTTGCCAACAAAGGTCCATCTAGTCAAGGCTATGGTTTTTCCAGTGGTCATGTATGGATGTGAGAGTTGGACTATAAAGAAAGCTGAGCACCGAGGAATTGATGCTTTTGAACTGTGGTGTTGGAGAAGACTCTTGAGAGTCCCTTGGACTTCAAGGAGATCCAACGAGTCCATCCTAAAGGAGATCAGTCCTTGGTGTTCATTGGAAGGACTGATGTTGAAGCTGAAACTCCAGTGCTTTGGCCACCTGATACAAAGAGCTGACTCACTGGAAAAGACATTGATGCTGGGAAAGATTGAGGGCAGGAGAAGGGAATGACAGAGGATGAGATGGTTGGATGGCATCACCGACACAATGGACATGGGTTTGGGTGGACTCCGGTAGTTGGTAATGGACAGGGAGGCCTGACGTGCTGTGATTCATGGGGTCACAAAGAGTTGGACATGACTGAACGACTGAACTGAACTGAGAAAGCCAAGATTTACATATAAGCATATAGTGTCATCTTTACCTATTCACTAAAATAAGTTAGAACCTGAACTTAGCAACAGATCATGGCAAAATATTTTATATTCCTGGATTGTGTCACCATGTTTATTTTAAAGAGTAATAAAATTCCAATTCCTTTAAAATAGTCCATTAGTCAAAGCTTTTCTAACTCAAACAGACCTGACATTAATGAAGTTTCATTATACACACACATTTCAACATGAACAAACAATATATGTATATATAATATATAACATAATATATATGCAATATATAAGAACAAATCCAAAACTTTTATAAGCATATGAAAATAATAACTAAATTTAAAACTTTTGTATTTTAAGATTATTTTATGTTAATGCTAATTTCTTAGGAAAATACAGTATATATATATATATATGTATATATATATATATATATGTATATATATTCTCCCTCTCTAAAACTTAAAAATATTTCTTTTTCAATATTTACTTTCTGAAAAATACTCATCATTTAACTCATGGGGAAAAATTATTTCTTGAGCATAGAAACTTAATGATAACCTCACTAATGGACACTACAGACTCACTACATTAGAAGCATGACAGTATGATTCACTTTTATGACAATGTCATAAAATTATCATAAAAATCTTATTTCCATAGCTAAAAATTAAAAAAACAAATAATTTAAAAGTTTCTAATGGTGTCCTTGACAGTTCTTAATCATAGAATTCTGATAATGATGGAGAGAACATGAGGGTAGAAGACAGGATAGCTATCCGCTACTTGTAGCCTATCAGATATGCTCTAACAGTATCCTTCCCTGCATCAAGTGAGAAAAAAATTCTGTGTCCTGAGGGAACCACAGTGGAGACAGATAAAGGTCCTCCTCTTGGCTGGAAGCCAGGGATGGAAATAGAAGAAAGACTGTCTACTGTAATGCAGGTTCTTTTGGACACATAATAATTATCATGAAAACCGTAAGATCTCATAAACATTTTAATAGTGCCTTTTCATATAGGGGATGCTCAATAAACATTTGCTTTAATAATAACTTCCTTAATTACTTAATACAATACAGGCCTTATTGTTAATAAAATGTTCTCCTGCTAAACCACCTGAGTAAAAATGTTCATGTATTCCCCTAGAAATCACAGTAACCGCAACTGACTTAACCTTACCATTTTTCATACTTCTCTAAAGGTAATTAAGAATAATAAATATGATTTAAGATCATGGCAAAATGTTTTGTCATGCATTTAGCAAACATATTGCTCTGGTTATACAATAGAATGAAGGATTAAACTTTGGAAATGACCTGACTTGGGAGCAAGGGACGAAATTAAGTGGTTCTAGCAAAGAAAAGAATAGAATTTTTATATAATATGAACTTTATATCCATGAACCCCAGTTTGAGAACTCCCCTTAAAAGAACCTGAGTCTGGAGAGAAAGATTTGATATGGGCACATATGCTAATTCAGTCTACATTTATTGAGCTCCACTGTGTCAGGTATTTCCATTCATGTACGTCATAACTAGCATAACTTTTATACATACATATATGTGTGTGCACATATGTATGCGTGCATACTAAGTCACTTCAGTTGTGTCCAACTCTTTGTGACCCTATGGACTGAAGTCCGCCAGGCTCCTCTATCCATGGGATTCTCCAGGCAAGAATACTGGAATGGGTTGCCATGCCCTTCTTCAGGGGATCTTCCTGACTGAGGGATCAAACCCTCATCTCTTAAGTCTCTTCATTGGCAGGATGGTTCTTTAACCACTAGCACCACCTAGGAAGCCTGCACATATTTTTATATATGCATGTATGTCTATGTATGTATATATGGGTATATATGGCTGTTAACTGTGTCAATCTGGATGTAAATCAAAGTCTTTTGAATTCAAAAGTCATACTGTAAACTGCTTAAACCACTGAATATTGCAGGGTTTTGGGGGGCAGGGAGAGCTAATGTGATAATTAAAACTATCTTCCCTTTATATATATATTTTTGTGAGTACTTATACTTAAGTCCTATCCTCTCTCACACATGGTCTTTCCAAACCAAAAACTTATAAGGTTTTTAGTCTTTGATGATGTGAATCCACTCATACTTCCTAATGATTTTTCTGGATTTCTTCTGGTTCTATTTCCTTCTGAAAATGTAATTTTTTCAAACATGGTTTTCTAGTTTAGTTGCTGTATTGCTTTTGCTTACGGACAAGATTCTGCTATATTTTCTTTCTAATAACTTTCCTGATGATATCCAGTATTTCTTCTGATTTGGGGGGAACAAACACACAGAAACTTCTAAAATAACTGTGTTTATTCTAGATAATAAGTAAGAGTCAAAGCTTTGCTGTCTTTGTATTAAATAGGAAGAAAAAAGGGAACAATGTCCACTTTGGGTAAGAGGAGATGTTTTGTCATTTTTATCTTATTTACATATCATTGGAAGGACTGATATTGAAGCTGAAACTCCAATACTTTGGCCACCTGATGTGAAGAGCTGACGCATTGGAAAAGACCCTGATGCTGGGAAAGACTGAGGGCAGGAGGAGAAGGGGATGACAGAGGATGAGGTGGTTGGATGGCATCACTGACTCAATGGACATGGGTTTGGGTGGACTCTGGGAGTTGGTGATGGACAGGGAGACCTGGCGTGCTGCAGTTCATGGGGTCACAAAGAGTTGGACACAACTGAGCGACTGAACTGAACTGAATTTATCTTTGATATCTTTGTACATTATTCATTCTTCACTGGCATTTTACTACCTGAAAAAGCCTGGAATAGGCTTTTTATTCCAAGAAAACAAGAGATTTCCCTGTACACTATCTCTTTATTTTTTTTTTTAGAAAAGTGATTAGTCTTAGAAATAATCCCCAAGGGACCCTCTGTTAACACTACTCTATTCAGGAATGGGTCTATTATCTCTATTCTTTGGTTTTTTTTAAATACATAGTATGATCAGAAAATAAACCAAAGTTAACTAACTGTCTCATAATCTCATGACCTTAATCTCCTCTGCAACTGGGCTCTAAATTCTCCAAAACCATAAAAGTTTACTTGGTTCTGTAAAACTCATTCAATCCTGGAGTCTAATATACACTTATTATCTAGTAGTAATCTAGTAATATATTATTAACTAGTACTCTAGTTAATAAAAAAGGAAACTTGGAGTTCCTATAGTCTCCTTAGAACATGTCCAGTATATCATGATTCAAATTTTTTTAATTAACAACATATATTCCAGAGTAACATAATGAAGTTATTTTTAGATAAAAAATATCTAAACATAATATATCTGAATAATCTAAGTCCAAATGAAATTCATTCTCAATATCAACTCCTAGTCTCAGTGAGACATTAGCAGGGTTCAAAACTATCCTAAAATATCTTTCGAAACATGATGTGTGAATTTTTTAAGGACTGGGCATCTAAAGCTATCAGTTGTAAATTACAAAGGTCTTCTAAAATTTACAAACAGTAATCACCCTTTGCAGGTGAGATTTTGTTTATTCTATGGAGAAATATTTCATTTTAAATTAAATTTTGAATGCTTTCCCTATTGCTGAAATAAGGATGCAATAAGTGCAAGAGGAAAACATTTCATTCTGCTCAACATAAAACAAGTAAAATATGAATTTCTGAAAGAAATATCTTCAAAGAAATCAAATCAATGAATTAAATTTTCATTTAATATTGATGCCCTATATCATCAAAAATACTTAGACACAAAATTACATATGGTAAATGTTTAAAATGTAATACTTTGCATACTGATTATATTTATTCAGTAAAAAAAATGATTGAAAAGTTCAACATAAATGTAAAGTATATAATATCAGTGCCTTGCAATAGAAACATAATAGCTAAGACTAAATGAATGTATTTTTAATATTGATTTCTGGGCATAATTTAGTCCATGATACTGGATAAGATGTGACATAGTTATGTGACTCTAATGAAAGAAAATTGTGTATCCCTAAAAATTAGGTAATGTGGAAGACTAACAGAAAGCGCAATGAAGAGAATTAGGATCAAACAACTCTTGTATCTTGAGATATGAAAAGCCATAGTCTGAGATTTGAATTCTGATTAAGTCAAAGGCAAAAAACACACTTGAAAGTTGCTTATTAACTCCTTTCTAGCAATAGAAAATGGCTGCTACCTTTTCATCTTAAAATAAATATGTTTAAAGTGAAAAGTACCTTCATTGAAAACATGAAATTTTATCCTCAGTATAATATTATATCTCTAACTTTTTATTTTGACTTATTAGGGAGCATGTTTCAGCAAGAAATGTAAAACGGAACTTCCCATCTATCATCATCATCATAATAGATCATTCAGTGACAACAAATTTGTTCAAATATCATCTTTAAAATTAAACATATTTTTCCTTCAAATGGTTTTATTGATATACTACAAGATATAAAGAAAAAAATATTACACAAAAATGGAAAACTACAGTTCCAAACAAAGATAATTTTGAATCATGGTCAGTTTTTGGAAACCAATAACACTACATGGTCTGAGCATGTATTCTTCTCTTGTTCACTTTAATTAACATCAACTACCAGTCCACAGATCAAAAGCACATAAAGGTTTAGGTTAATATAAATTAGGAATTTTAATATAAATCAGTTCAGGATCAATAACTAGCCATTTTAAGCTTTGACTTGTCCATCACAACTTATTTTCTCTTTTTTCCACATGATATTTCTGAGTAATCAACAATTCTTTTCTTAAAAAGAAAAAAATTTTTTTTTGGACCATGCAGCATGTGGCTCTTAGTTCCACAACCAGGGATGGAACTCACACCCCCTGCCTTGGGAACACAGAGTCTTAACCACTGGACCAATGGGGAAGTACCATCATAAAATATTTTTAACACTATTTTAGATACAACTAATAAAACAACACAGGAGAAAAGATAAGTCTTACTATCTTTTAATCTACAGATCATATAATAAATAGTTACTGATGCACAAGTCCTCGTAACAAAATAACCACGAAAATTCTTTGATCTGCACATAACAGCATGAAAAATTTTTAAATCAAGAGTCTTGGGACCTAAAATAAATAAGTATGTATATAAAACTGATTTTCTTTAATGTCTTAAAGACCCAATCCTATAGGACGATATTTTTCCAGCCAAACTAGACTTAAATTTTTTCCAGAATTTTGTCCTCATCTATAAAATGAATCTGAAATAGATGACTTCTAAAGTCTCTTCATTTTTAAAGCAATGCAGCAAATCTTGTATTTCCTATAAGAAACATATAAACACACAATATAGATTTAGTTCCAAAAGTTCTTCTTAGACTTTAGAATGTACTTTCTCTAAGGAAAAATGGTATTAATAGTGGTTAAGATCCTATACAAGCTCATTCACAGCATAGTTCAACACTAGATAATAACATCCTAGTCTCTATAAGAAAATATACACTGAGTCCTAAAAGGGGGTTCCAAGAGCAAACTATGAACCATGCCAGGTAGGGCTACCCAAGACAGATGGGTCATGGTGGAGAGTTCTGACAAACCATGGTCTGCTGAGAAAGGGAATGCAAACCACTTCAGCATTCTTGCTTTGAGATTCCCATGAAGAGTATAAAAAGGCAAAAAGATATGACACTGAAAGATGAACACCCCAGGTCAGTAGCTGCCCAATATGATACTGAAGGTGAAGTGAAGAAATAACTCCAGAAAGAATGAAGAGATGGAGCCAAACCAAAAACAACACCCAGTTATGGACGTAACTGGTAATGAAAGTCAAGTTCAATTCTGCAAAAAATATTGCAAAAGAACCTAAAATGTTAGGTCTGTGAATCAAGGTGAATTGGAAGTGGTCAAACAGAAGATGGCAAGAGTGAACATCGACATCTTAGGAATCAGTGAACTCAAATGGACTGGAATGGGTGAATGTAATTCAGATGACCATTATATCTACTACTGTGGGCAAGAATCCCTTAGAAGAAATGGAGGAGCCCTCATAGTCAACAAAAGAATCCAAAATATAGTACTTGGGTACAATCACAAAAACGACAGAATGATCTTTGTTCATTTTCAAGGCAAACCATTCAATATCACAGTAATCTAAGACTATGTCCCAACCAGAAAGGCCAAAGAAGCTGAAGCTAAATGGTTCAATGAAGACCTACAAAGACCTTCTAGAATTAACGTCAAAAAATTATGCCCTTTTCATCATAACGGACTGGAATGCCAAAGTAGGAAGTCAAGAGATACCTGGAATAGCAGGCAAGTTAGGCCGTGGAGTACAAAATGAAGCAGGGAGAAGGCTAACAGAGTTTTGCCAAGAGAACACACTGGTCATAGCAAACACCCTCTTCCAACAACACAAAAGAAGACGCTACACATGGACATAACCAGATGGTCAACACTGAAATCAGATTGATTATATTCTTTGCAGCCAAAGATGGAGAAACTCTATACAGTCAGCAAAAACAAGAGTGGGAGCTGACTGTAGCTCAGATCATGAACTCCTTATTGCAAAATTCAGACTTAACTGAAAAAAGCAGGGAAAACCACTAGACCAATCAGGTATGACTTAAATCACTTACAATTATACAGTAGAAGTGACAAATAGATTCAAGGGATTAGATCTGATAGAGTGCCTAAAGAACTATGGATGGAGGTTCATGACACTGTACAGGAGAAGAGGATCAAAATCATCCCCAAAAAAAGAAATACAAAAAGGCAAAATGGTTGTCTGAGGAGACCTTACAAATAGCTGAGAAAAGAAGAGAAGCAAAAGGCAAAGGAGAAAAGGAAAGACATATCCATCTGAATGCAGAGTTCCAACGAATATCAAGGAGAGATAAAGAAGTCTTCCTAAGTGATCAATGTAAAGAAATAGAGGAAAATCATAGAATGGGAAAGAGTAGAGATCTCTTCAAGAAAATCAGAGATATGAAGGGAACATTTCATGCAAAGATGGGTACAATAAAGGACAGAAACGGTATAGACCTAATAGAAGCACAAAATATTAAGAAGTGTCAAGAATACACAGAAGAACTATTCAAAAAAGATCTTAATGATCCAGATAATCACGATGGTGTGATCACTCACCAAGAACCAGACATCCTGGAGTGCGAAGTGAAGTGGGCCTTAGTAAATATCACTGTGAACAAAGCTAGTGGAGGTGATGGAATTCCAGCTGAGCTATTTCAAATCCTAAAAGATAATGCTGTGAAAGTGCTACATTCAGTATCCCAACAAATTTGGAAAACTCAGCAGTGGTCCCAGGACTGGAAAAGGTCAGCTTTCATTTCAATCCCAAAGAAAGGCAATGTCAAACAACGCTCAAACTACCACACAATTGCACTCATCTCACACGCTAGCAAAGTAATGCTCAAAATTCCCCCAAGCCAGGCTTCAACAGTACACGAACCATGAACTTCCAGATGTTCAAGCTGGTTGTAGAAAAGGCAGAGGAACTAGAGATCAAATTGCCAACATCCACTGGATCATAGAAAAAGCAAGAACATTCCAGAAAAACATTTATTTCCTCTATGTTAACTACACTAAAGCCTTTGAATGTGTGGATCACAACAAACTCCTAAAGGAAGTCAGTCCTGAATATTCATTGGAAGGACTAATGCTTAAAGAGATGGGAATACCAGACTACCTTACCTGTCTAAAAGCAACAGTTAGAATCTTACATGGAATAACAGACTGGTTCCAAACTGGGAAAGGAGTACGTCAAGGCTGTATACTGTCACCATGCTTATTTAACTTATATGCAGAGTATGTCATATGAAATGCCAGGCTGGATGAAATACAAGCTAGAATCAAGATTGGTGGGAGAAATATCAATAACTTCAGATACACAGATGACACCACCCTATGGCAGAAAGCAAAGAACAGTTGAAGACCCTCTTGATGAAAGTGAAAGAGGAGAGTGAAAAAGTTGGCTTAAAACCTCACATTCAAAAAAAGAAGATCATAGCATCTGGTCCCATCACTTCATGGCAAATAGATGGGAAAACAGTGGAAACAGTGAGAGAGCTTATTTTCTTGGGCTCCAAAATCACTACAGATGGTGACTGCAGCCATGAAATTAAAAGACACTTACTCCTTGGAAGGAAAGTTATGACCAACTTAGACAGCATATTAGAAAGTGGAGACATTACTTTGTCAACAAAGGTCCGTCTAATCAAGGCTATGGTTTTTCCAGTAGTCATGTATGAATGTGAGAGTTGGACTGTGAAGAAAGCTGAGCACCGAAGAATTGATGTTTTTAAACTGTGGTGTTAGCAAAGACTCTTGAGAGTCTCTTGGACTGGAAGGGGGTCAAGCCAGTCCATCCTAAAGGAAGTCAGTCCTGAATATTCATTGGAAGGACTAATGCTGAAGCTGAAGCTCCAATACAGCCACCTGATGCAAAGAACTGACTCCGTAGAAAAGACCCTGATGCTGAGAAAGACTGATGGCAGGAGGATATGGGATGACAGAGGATGAGATGGTTGGATGGTATCACCAACTTGATGCACATGAGTTTAAGCAAACCCTGGGAGTTGGTGATGGACAGGGAAGCCTGGCAGGCCATGGGGTTGCAATGTGTCAAACACAACTGAGCAACTGAACTAAACAGAAGAGCAAACTGCCTCCTGACCCTGACACTCACTCCCTATCACCTCAAGGGGAAGAAGGACTCCACTGGTATTGACAGGTACAGTTCCAAGAGCCAGGCATGAAACTAGTAAAGTATTATCTATCACACCTTCAACTAATGCCTTAATGCTACCCTCTTTTCCTGCTTCTACAAAGACTCTATCATTGGAACCCTTATCAACAAACCTATAGCCATAGTACTAATGTCTATGCAGCTGCAAAAAAGGGAGCGGTGTCTGCAGAAGACTTAAGATAAGTATTGACTAGTTAGGGATTATATTTAACCTAAGCCAGAAGCCAAGATTTGTCAATGTTTTTATAATACAGTGATTTCCATAATGATGGTATTGTACATTGCAGAGCCTTAGTGCATTAGCTTTCAGACACTAAATACATCATCACTAGTATCTTCCTAAGAATGAATATGAAAAAGAAACTTTTGTAGTCTCATGAAAATATCTACCAGATGATGGTGTCCTTAAATTTATCTGCAAAATTAATACAGTTCTTTAGCAGTAGACTACTCATTCTCCAGGTAAATTCAGGCCAGACATGGTCTAGGAAAAAAAGCTATTATATATACCTGTGCTCAAAAAAATCAAAAAAGCAAACTGCTTATTTCTTTTTTTAAGAAAAGCATGTGATATTTTTTAAAAACTAGTATTAAATGCTAAATACAAACTTTAATTTTAAATGTCATTTTAGTTATAAATGTATATAATCTATATACATGTACATAAATGTATATAATGTATTTATACATTTATAAATAATTATAAGTATATAATTATAATTAAATTTTATAATTATATAAAAAATTTAATTACAAATGTGACAACATTGGAAATGCTACAATCCAGGCATTGTCTCATTCTTCCAGTTGTAAAAATTGCCAAATTTTTATTTAGAAGGCCATTTATTTTAAGGAACCTGATAGACAAGTCTATAACTAAGGAACAACTCACCCTGAAAAAGGCACTGTGAATCAGACATCTGTTAATATCTTCTTTTCTCAAAATACTTAGATAAGTTGTTTTCATTACTTTAATCTAGGACCTGATCCGAGCATATTTCAATATCTGCAAGTTAAATTTGCAAATGTTATTTTCCATCATGCTGGCATACCGTTATTCTCCAGATCACCCTCACAGGAGGGGACTGTTATCAATTGTCAAAGCACAACAGGTGGGTCACATCAAAGGTCATATTCGTTTTGTTCACGGGCCAAGACACAACGTTTTCATTACCCTTAATAAAAACAGAAGCTAGTAATAAAAACATAACAATGAAATAACATCTCTCTCCATTCATGTGGAATAACTTCACACACTAGACCCAAATCGGCTGCTAGCTACAGTAGCAAGCTTATTTTGTGTATTAGTCATAAAAATAACGGTATAAATCATAACTTCACAAGTAAAGTTTGAAATGTTAAGTTAAACGGTTAGGTTTTTAAAAATCTCCAAGAACAAACCTATCCTACAGAATTTAGCAAGGAAAAAATTCTTGAGCACTTTAATCAACAGTGTGACTAAGAATTTTAATAGCTCCAGAATCAGCAAATCAAGAAGACTTCAGAATCAGATATGCAACTCCACTTAAATTCTGTTGAGCTAAAACAGAAATATTACCTAATCTGAACATAACATGAACAAAAACACTTATTATTTTAAAGACTGTGATGAACTCAGTGGAGTATTTTTTAGCATCAAGGACCTGACTGGTAAATGACGGCTAATACTATATTTATATTAACAATAGTTAGTCTAGTAATTCCACTTCTGAAAAGGTACAGTATTTTATTTCCAAATCGAGAGCAATCTACACACATATATTTGCTGCTACAGGAAAATGCTTTAAAAATTAATTTGGTAGAAATGTTAATTGAGCACTTACTAATAAATCAAGAAATGTCAATTATTACAGAGCACTTTATCTCAAAAGCATGTTCTTTTTATTTTTTTAATATAAATTTATTTATTTTAATTGGAGGCTGATTACTTTACAATATTGTAGTGGTTTTGCCATAAGCATGTTCTTTTTAGTAACACATTCCCTCAATACTAGGAACTAAAATGAATGAGCCAAAGTTGAATGAACATGCAACTTTCTAGAATATATTTACTGTGAAGACCAATATATACCATCATATATTTTTGCCCAAAGTCTATCATATCCTTTTTCAAGTTAAACAAACTCTGAGCCTTTATTTAAAATGTGAATGGCTATGCTATATCTTTTCATTTCCAATCATAAAAATCTCAGCTTAAATTCCTTTCAGTTCTCAATACTGATTGTTTTAGTAATAACATCACAGATCAAAGAGGAAAAAGTCTGCTAGCTAACATACAGAAGTTTCATAAAACAAAATTCTTTGTTAAGCTCTACACTAACCCAAACTCCCGGTTTGGGCTGTCTTCAACTCTTCATGCCAAGGATATTCAAAATTAATATATTCAGGCATAAACTGATGCTAAATTATATAAATGTTTTTATAAGTTTAAATTTCATGATATAATTCCCTCCATATCACCTCATATGATAATAAAAATAATTGTTATGATTCAGCTAACAGTGGTTCACACCCATATAGCACTTAGTATATGACTGGCACTCTCCTCAAACTATATTACATATATCACATTACATATATCATATTACATATATCAAAACAACTATTTTATTTTACTTTAGAGACAAAGAAATTGAAGCAAGAGAGTTCAAGATCATATCTCCCTTTCCATCTACCACACATGCCATTCATCATTAGAATACTATGTTTTTAAGGTTTAAAAAAACAAAAATTCATAACACTGTGGACATTAACTGTGTCATTAAGCTAGAATTTATTTAGAAAATGGCACAATAAAAAATAAAAAATTCTCACTAACAATTAACTAGCATTAAGGATGTATTCAACTTTTAAGATAAACTTATTAAAGAGAAAGCCTACACTAGAATTAAGGTATTCTCTTGGCGTGCTGCGATTCATGGGGTTGCAAAGAGTCGGACACGACTGAGTGACTGAACTGAACTGAACTGAACTGAACTTCTTCATTTTATATCAAGCTCAATTTGACTTTTATTTGATACAGTGATTCACAACTTCTGCTTCTAACAATATTGAAGTAATAACCCTAATGCCTTGAATAACTAGAAACTGAAATATATAAAACTCTGATTTTTCAGAAACTGGACAATAAAAGGTACAGGACTAAGAGAGAAACAAATGAGGTGAGCCTATGATTGCTCCTAAAGTCTTTAGGCCACAGTGCAGATGGGGGATCCCAAATAAGAGCCCAGAGGTCTAGCTGAGTTAAAGAAACAGAGGTTAAAGATCAAAAGGCCAGAGTTAACAGGGAAGAGGGCTTTAAAAAGAAGATGCTACACAGAGAAACAGATTCAGGGATATGCAGAGGGGTCGTCTTCAGTCTTCGACTGAAAAGAGATCTGCATATGGTTAGAACAAATTACCCTACTCTGCAAAAGTAACTACTGTGAAACAATAGGCTGAAAATGTATGAAGCCCACACAGGGCCGACAACAGTTTATATTTCCATCAGCTACAAAGGAAAGACCTCATAATACACACTGAAAAAAGTCATCAAAAAAGTCTCATCAAGTAGTTGGCCAAAAACATGCTGCCTCACTCAAAAAGCTTAAAAGTAAGCTTCATTTGACTAATTCCAAGTAACTGTATGTGCCAGACACATCAAAATATTATTTAAAGGAATAAAGCAAAATCTAATATTCAATATCATAAAATTCTTAATGTTCATCATTCAATCAAACATTACTGGCCACACAAAATGTTAGTGAAAGAGATTAATGAAAATCTAAATAAATAAAAAGACATCCCATGTTGACAGATTATAAGACAATATTATTACATGGCAATACTTCCCAAATGGATCTAAAGATTCAATACAATCCTTATCAAAATGCAATGGCCATTTCTTTAGAAATGGGAAAGCAGACCCAAATTACAAGGAACTCTTATTATCCAAAAGAATCGTGAAAAAGAACTAAGATGAACTCACACTTCACAAAGTTACCATAATCAAATTAACTACAAAGTTACAGTAGTACAAAATTCAGTACAAAGTTACAGTAATGAAAACAGTGTAGTGCTGGCATAAAGATAAATGTAACAGACAATGAGAGCCTAGATATAAACCTATGCATCTATGGTCAACTGATCTTTAACAAGGGTACGAAGATTCTTGGGGAAAGGATAGTCTCTTCAACAAATGGTGCTGTAAACGAGGATCAGTCAGTTCAGTCGCTCAGTTGTATCTGACTCTTTGCGACCCCACGAATCGCCGCACGTCAGGCCTCCCTGTCCATCACCAACTCCCGGAGTTCACTCAGACTCACATCCATCGAGTCCGTGATGCCATCCAGCCATCTCATCCTCGGTCGTCCCCTTCTCCTCCTGCCCTCAATCCCTCCCCACATCAGAGTCTTTTCCAATGAGTCAAAACTTCGCATGAGGTGGCCAAAGTACTGGAGTTTCAGCTTTACCATCATTCCTTCCAAAGAAATCCCAGGGCTGATCTCCTTCAGAATGGACTGGTTGGATCTCCTTGCAGTCCAAGGGACTCTCAAGAGTCTTCTCCAACACCACAGTTCAAAAGCACCAATTCTTCAGCGCTCAGCCTTCTTCACAGTCCAACTTTCACATCCATACATGACTACTGGAAAAACCATAGCCTTGAGTAGACGGACCTTAGTCGACAAAGTAATGTCTCTGCTTTTGAATATGCTATCTAGGTTGATCATAACTTTTCTTCCAAGGAGTAAGCATCTTTTAATTTCATGGCTGCAGTCACCATCTGCAGTGATTTTGGAGCCCCCAAAAATAAAGTCTGACACTGTTTCTACTGTTTCCCCATCTATTTCCCGTGAAGTGATGAAACCGGATGCCATGATCTTAGTTTTCTGAATCTTGAGCTTTAAGCCAACTTTTCCCCTCTCCTCTTTCACTTTCATCAAGAGGTTTTTTAGCTCCTCTTCACTTTCTGCCATAAGGGTGGTGTCATCTGCATCTCTGAGGTTATTGATATTTCTCCCGGCAATCTTGATTCCAGCTTGTACTTCTTCCAGTCCAGCATTTCTCATGATGTACTCTGCATATAAGTTAAATAAACAGGGTGACAATATACAGCCTTGACGTACTCCTTTTCCTATTTGGAACCAGTCTGTTGTTCCATGTCCAGTTCTAACTGTTGCTTCCTGACCCGCATACAGATTTCTCAAGAGGCAGGTCAAGTGGTCTGGTATTTCCACCTCTTTCAGAATTTCCACAGTTTATTGTGATCCACACAGTCAAAGGCTTTGGCATAGTCAATAAAGCAGAAATAGATGTTTTTCTGGAACTCTCTTGCTTTTTCCATGATCCAGTGGATGTTGGCAATTTGATCTCTGGTTCCTCTGCCTTTTCTAAAACCAGCTTGAACATCAGGAAGTTTACGGTTCACATATTGCTGAAGCCTGGCTTGGAGAATTTTGAGCATTACTTTACTAGCATGTGAGATGAGTGCAATTGTGCAGTAGTCTGAGCATTCTTTGGCATTGCCTTTCTTTGGAATTGGAATGAAAAGTGATCTTTTCCAGTCCTGTGGCCACTGCTGAGTTTTCCAAATTTGCTGGCATATTGAGTGCAGCACTTTCACAGCATCATCTTTCAGGATTTGAAATAGCTCCACTGGAATTCTATCACCTCCACTAGCTTTGTTCGTAGTGATGCTTTCTAAGGCCCACTTGACTTCACATTCCAAGATGTCTGGCTCTAGATTAGTGATCACACCATCGTGATTATCCGGGTCGTGAAGATCTTTTTTGTACAGTTCTTCTGTGTTTTCTTGCCACCTCTTCTTGATATCTTCTGCTTCTGTTAGGTCCATACCATATCTGTCCTTTATCAAGCCCATCTTTGCATGAAATGCTCCCTTGGTATCTCTAATTTTCTTGAAGAGATCTCTAGTCTTTCCCAGTCTGTTGTTTTCCTCTATTTCTTTGCATTGATTGCTGAAGAAGGCTTTCTTATCTCTTCTTGCTATTCTTTGGAACTCTGCATTCAGATGCTTATATCTTTCCTTTTCTTCTTTGCTTTTTGCTTCTCTTCTTTTCACAGCTATTTATTTGTAAGGCCTCCCCAGACAGCCATTTTGCTTTTTTGCATTTCTTTTCCATGGGGATGGTCTTGATCCCTGTCTCCTGTACAATGTCATGAACCTCATTCTGTAGTTCATCAGGCACTCTATCTATCAGATCTAGGCCCTTAAGTCTATTTCTCACTTCCACTGTATAGTCATAAGGGATTTGATTTAGGTCATAACTGAATGGTCTAGCAGTTTTCCCTATTTTCTTCAATTTAAGTCTGAATTTGGTAATAAGGAGTTCATGATCTGAGCCACAGTCAGCTCCTGGTCTTGTTTTTGTTGACTGTATAGAGCTTCTCCATCTTTGGCTGCAAAGAATATAATCAATCTGATTTCAGTGTTTACCATCTGGTGATGTCCATGTGTAGAGTCTTCTCTCGTGATGTTGGAAGAGGGTGTTTGCTATGACCAGTGCATTTTCTTGGCATCAGAGGGCAGACACACTGAAACATACTCACAGAAAACTAGTCAATCTAATCACACTAGGACCACAGCCTTGTCTAACTCGATGAAACTAAGCCATGCCCGCTGGGCAACCCAAGACAGGTGGGTCATGGTGGAGAGGTCTGACAGAATGTGGTCCACTGGAGAAGGGAGAAGGGAAACCAGGATATTCACAAGTAAAATGCCTTGCTCACGACCATATACAAAAAGAAAATTAAGAACTAAACAAAGAACTAAAGCTAAAAACTAAAGAACTAAAATTATAAAATTCTTAAAAGAAAACATAGAGGTAAACATTCATGGGGCTTCACTAGCAGTAAAGAACCTACCTGCCAATGCAGGAGACCTAACAGGCAGGGGTTCTATCACTGGGCTGGGAAGATCCCCTGGAGGAGGGCATGGCAACTCATTCCAGTATTCTTGCCTAGAGAATCCCACGGACGGAGGAGCCTGGTGGGCTACAGTCCATAGGTTTGCAAAGAGTCATAAACGACTGAAGTGACGTACCACAAATATTCATAACTTTTGATTAGGCAGTGTTTTTTTAGATATGTACCAAAAGTACATATCAAGTACTGATACAAGTAACGAAAGAATATATACATAGGACTTCATCAAAATTTAAACTTGTGTATCTCAGAACACCATAAAGAAAATAAAAACCCAAAGATGGAGAAAAACATTTACAAATAATATGTCTTGCTGTTATTCAGTTGCTAAGTCATGTCCAATTATTTGCAACCCCAGGGACTGCAGCACTTCAGGCTTCTCTGTCCTATCTCCTGGAGTTTCCTGAAACTCATGTCCATTGAGTTGGTGATGCCATCCAACCATCTCATCCTCTGTTATCCCCTTCTCCTTCTGCCCTCAATCTTTCTCAGAATCAGGGTTTTTTCCATTGAGTGGAGACTTCATATCAGGTGACCAAAGTATTGGAGCTTCAGATTCAGGTTGGAGCTTCAGATTCAGATCAGTCCTTCTAATGAATGTTCAGGGTTTATGACCTTTAGGATTAACTGGTTTGATCTCCTTGCAATCCAAGGGATTCCCAAGAGTCTTCTTCAGCACAATTCAACAGCTTCAAATCTTTAGTGCCTAGCCTTCTTTATGGTCCAACTCATGCATCTGTACCTAACTACTGGAAAAAACCATAACTTCGACTATACAAACTTTCCTCAGAAAATATGTCAAATTGGGGCTTCTCTTGTGGTTCAGCTGGTAAAGAATCTGCATGAAATGTGGGAGACCTGGGTTTGATCCCTGGGTTGGGAGGATCCCCTGGAGAAGGGAAAGGTTACCCGCTCCAGTACTCTGGCAGGAGAATTCCATGGACTGTATTGTCTGTGGGGTCACAGAGTCAGACACGACTGAGCATTTTACTTTCATGTCTAATTGAGGTCTAATACCCACAATACAGGCTTCCCAAGTGGTGCTAGTGGTAAAGAAAATGCTTGCCAATGCAGGAGATGTAAGAGATGCAGATTCAATCCCTGGGTCAGGAAGATCCCCTGAAGAAGGGCATGGCAACCCCACTCCAGCATTCTTGCTTGGAGAGGAGCCTGGCAGGCTACAGTCCATAGGGTCACACAGAGCTGGACACGACTCAAGCAACTTAGCACTCACGCCAGTATTCCTGCCTGGAAAACCCTATGGACAAAGGAGCCTGGCGGGCTATAGTCCATGGGGTTGCAAAGATTCAAACGTGACTTAGTGACTGAGCACAATATATTTAAAAATTTTTTCACAACTCAAAAAATAAAAGACAAATCAATTATTATATTTTTACAACTAAACAAAGAAAAGACCATTTTAACATGAAAAAAGATTTGAACAGATATTTCTGAAAGAAAATATTCAAATGGCTAATAGGCATATGAAAAGATGCCCAACATCATTATTCATTAGAAAAATACAAGTCAAAACCACAATGAGTAAGCAGACAATAACAAGTGTTAATGAGGATGCAGAGAAAATGGAACCCTTATACACTGCTGATGGAATATAAAATGGTTCTGCCATTGTGGGGAAAAAAAAAAAACCACTGCAGTTCCTGTTACAATAAACACAGAATTAACATACAACCCAGTAATTCCACTCCCAGGTACAGTCTCAAAAAAACTAAGAACGGATGTTCAAAAAAAATCCTTATACATAAACGCTCACAGGAGTACTATTTCAGAGTAGCCAAAAGGTAGAAACAACCCAAATTTCCATCAACTGATAAGTAAGTAAATAAATTAAGGTTTAGACATTCAATAGAATGGGCTTCTTTGGTGGCTCAGACAGTAAAGAATCTACCTGCAATGTGGGAGACCTGGGTTCAATCCCTGGGTCGGGAAGATCCCCCTGGAGAAGGAAATGGCTACTCACTCCAGGATTCTTGCCTGGAGAATTCTATGGACAGAGAAACGAGCCTGGTGGGCTAAGTCCATGGGGTCACAAAGAACTGGACATAACTGAGCAACTAACACACACACACACACACACACACACACACACACACACACACACATATAATAGAATATCCATGCTCAGTTGCTTCAGTCATGTCTGACTCTTTGCAACCCCATGGACCATAGCCCGCTAGGCTCCTCTGTCCTTCCCAGGCAAGAACCCACTGGAGTGGGTTGCCATTTCCTCCTCCAGGGGATCTTCCCCACCCAGGGATCAAACCTGCATCTCCATTCAGCCATTAAAATAGATGAAGTATTGATATGTGCTACAACATGGATAAACATAGAAAATATGCTTAACAAAAGAAGCCAGATACAAAGGTCACATTGTATGATGCTATTTATATGAAATATTTAGAATATGAAAATTCATAGAGACAGAAGGATTAGTGATTACCAGTAGCTGGAAGGAGAGATAAATAGAGACTGTTTAAAAGGTATAGTTTTACTTTTGGAGTGATGAAAATGTTCTGGAACTAGATAGTGGTTCTAGTTGATGGATGGTCAACTGAATTATACACTTGAAATTGTTAATTTACATTATATAAACATTACTACAATAACTTTAAAAAATTACAAGCTTGTGAAGAAATAGGAAAATATGAACCATAGCCAGACAAAAAATCAATAAATAGAAACAGATCCAGTAATGACAGAGATGATGAAATTAGGAGATAAGGATGTTAAAACAGCTATTAAAATGTGCTCCATATGTTCAAAAAATATAGAAAAAAACATGAACCTGTTCAGAAGAAAAATAGAATGTATTATAAAGATGCATAACATCTAGAGAGGGAAAATATCTGAAACAAAAAACACTGAATTGGATTAATAGTTGAAGACACAGCAATAGAAATAAATGATTTTAAAGTTGAAGCACCCAGAGAAAAGAATTTAGAAAACAAACAAAGCATCAGTAGTCTAGCATATATGTAAATGTCATCTCAAAAGAAAGGTGAAAGAGTAAGAAATTCAGCTCAAGGTTTAAAATTTTGAAAAAATACTTTAAACTCATAGAGCCAAGATGTTTAACAAAGCACAAGCAGAAGAAACATAAAGAAACCACATTTAAAAGACAAATGATACATCAATAAAATTACTGCAAAACAGTGATAAAGAGAGCATCCTAAAAGCCGTGGAAGGGATAACGTAATAAACAGAGATGTGGGGTGGAAGTGATAGCAGACTCTTCATTAGAAGCTATGCGAGCTCAAAGACCATGAAGTTACACCTTTATAATGGGGGTGGGTAGGAAGCCACCAACATAGAATCCTAAGAAAAATATCTTTATAACATGAAGGTTAAAAAAAGACTCTTTCAGGCAGAAAAAAAAAAAAAAAAGGCGAGAGGTGGGGAGCAACACAGATCTGCTCTGCAAGAAACATTAAAAGAAGTTCCTCAGATAGAAGAAACAAAATACCAGGTAGCAATCTGTATTTACAAAAGAAATGAATAGTGCAAGAAACTGTAACTATATGGATTACTTTAATAAAACATTTCACAATTTGTAGTTTCTTCAAAAGATAGCTGTGAACAGTGGGAGAGGGAGGGAGTGGGATGAATGGAGAAAGTAGCATCAATATACACTATTGTGTGTAAAATGGATGGTTGGTGAGAAGTTACTGTATAATACAGGAAGCCCAGTGATGACCTAGAGGGGTGGGATGGGGGAAGGGAGGGAGGCTCGAGAGGGAGGGGATATATATAATTATGGCTGATTCACATTGATGTATGGCAGAAACAAACACAACATTGTAAAAAAAAAAAAACTTTTTTTTTTAAATTTTTAAGAAAAGATAGCTGTGAACAATTGCAAAACATGAAACCTCAAATTTAGCTCATATCATATCATACTATCATATCATACATTAAAAATAAAGTTGAATGAACCTAATATGGATCTAAATATATAAAGAAAACTACAAAACTTTTAGAAGAAAATCTATGAGAAAAATCTTTCTAAACTTAAGTGAAGTAAAAATCTTGTAAAATCATATACCATACAAGAAAAAAACTGGCATACTGGGTTTCATCATAATTTAAAACTTCTGCTTTTTGAAAGACATCAATGGAAAATGAAAAGACAAACCTCACCTGGGAGAAATATCTGTACTTTAACATATATCAGATTAATGACTTGTGTCTAGAATATATAAAAAAAATTTTTCAAAAAAAATTTTCCAATTTAATTATAAACAGGCAGAGCATTTTTTAAAATATTGTTCCAAAGAGATATAGATGACAAATAAGCACATGAAAAAATTCTCAAAATAATTTGGAAAATACAAATTTAAAACTCAATGAACCTACTAGAATTACTAAGAAAAACATTTAAACTGACAATTCCGAGTGCTGGTGAGGTTATGGAACAATGAAACCCATAAATTGCTGATGGAAATACAGAAAAACTTTGGCCATTTTGGGAAAATCTTTGGCAGTTTCTTACAAAGTTAAACATCAATTATAATCATAATCCAACATAGTAATCCCATTCTTAGGTATTTATCCCAAAGAGATGAAAACATATGCCCACACAAAAACTTCTTTGTAATTAGTTAGAGCAGCTTTACTTACAATCACCATAAAACTAGAAACAACAAAATGCTGATCATCTACTGATGAAAAAACAAACTAGCATACCACGCAACGGAATCCAACTCAGCAAAAGAAAGAAACAAATTATTGTTACCTGAAACCACACAGATAAATCTCATTCACATTATGCTAGATGAAAGAAGCCAGACAGGAAAGGCCATGTATTGTGTGATTCCACTTATATTACAGGGTAGAAGTGGTAAGTTTGTAAAGACAGAAATCTGATCAAGTGATTGTCAGGGTGGAAGGTAGCAAGGGATTGACTAAAAGGGGGCATGGAAGAAATTTGGGGATGATGAAAATATTATGTATCTTAAGTTTGGAGGTAGTTACATGATGTATATGTTTATAAAAATTCACAGAACTGTATATGTTTAAAAGGTGAATTTTAGTATATGTAAATTATATCTCAATAAATCTGAAATTTTAAAAAACTGACAGCCTAAAGCAAAAATAACTGAACAGCATATGGTGGGGTTTTGACATATGTAAAAGTAAAATGTATGGCAAAATAATTTTCACAAAGGACAGGAGGGAAGAAATAGAAGTTAGCTGCTGCATAAAATAATATCATTTAAAATAGACAGTGTGGATCACAGCAAACTGGAATATTGTTAAAGAGATGGGAATACCAGACTACCTTACTTGTCTCCTGAGGAACCTGTATGCAGATCAAAAAGCAACAGATTGAACCTTACACAGAACAAAGGACTGGTTCAAAATTGGGAAAAGAGAATGTCAAGGCTATATACTTTCATCTTGATTATTTAATTTATATGCAGAGTACATCACATGAAATGCCAGGCTGGATGAAGCACAAGCTGGAATCAAGACTGTTGGAGAAATACCAATAATCTCAGATATGCAGATGACACCACTCTTAGAAAGCAAAGAGGAACTAAAAAGCCTCTTGATAAAGGTGAAAGAGGAGAGTGAAAAAGCTGGCTTAAAACTCAACATTCAAAAAACTAAGATCATTGCATCTGGTTCTATCACTTCATGGCAAATAGATGGGGGAAAAGTGGAAACAGTGACAGATTGTATTTACCTGGACTCCAAAATCACTGCAGATGGTGAATGCAGCCATGAAATTAAAAGATACTTGCTCCTTGGAAGGAAAGCTATGACAAACTTATGTAGTGCATTAAAAAGCAGAGACATCACTCAAAGCTATGGTTTTTCCCAGGAGTCATGTACAGATGTGAGAGATGGACCATAAAGACAGCTGAGTGACAAAGAATTGATGCTTTCATTTTTAATTATTTTTTTTAATTTTAAGTTTATTTTCAGTGAAGGATAAGCACTTCACAGAATTGTGTTGGCTTCTGCCAAACATCAATATTAATCAGCCATAGGTATATATATGTCCCCTCCTTCTTTTGAATCGTGGTGCTGGAGAAGACTCTTGAGAGTCCCTTGGACTGCAAGGAGATCAAGCCAGTCAATCATAAAGGAAATCAACTCTGAGTATTCATTGGGAGGACTGATGCTAAAGCTGAAGCTCCAATACCTTGGTCACCTGATGAGAAAAGTAGACTCACTGAAAAAGACCCTGATGCTGGGAAAGACTGAGGGCATGAGGAGAAGAGGGCAGAAGAGGATGAGACGATTAGATGGCATCACCAACTCAATGGACATGAGTTTAAGCAAACTCCAGAAGATAGTGAAGGAGAGGGAAGCCTGGCCTGCTGCAGTCTGTGGGGTCACAAAGAGTTGGACACGACTGGCAACTAAACAACAAAGTCTGTAACAAATTAAAGACATATAGATAAAGTGGAAAGTCTGAGTCTTTTCACCTCTGGAGTTGCAGTGGAAGGAGAGGAGTGAGGAAGGGCAGGGTCCAGCACAAACTGGGCAGTGCAGGGAGCAAGAATGCTCTGGACAGCCTTTTCTGGCCAGGAAGATCAAGGATGGGCCCATACCAGAACTCCTGCAGTCCCTCCCTCCCTGGGTCCATAGGCTTTCAGAGCCAGGGATGAGTCAACTCACCAGAGGTGGTACAAAGTTCCTGACCTGTGCCCTCCTAGAAAGGTACATATTTTTGGCACCGCTGGAAATAATGGCCTCCACGAGAAGCGTACTTGGGGAATGACTGTGCACCCTAGGCCAGGTCTGCACTGTAAGCCCTGATGCCCTCCTCACTTGCAGAAAGTGTAGGGGAGAAGGTGTCCTAATCCCCGGCCAGAGGGACTGTAGTGTTGCCCACAGAGTCTAGCTCACCGACCATAACTCCCCACTGCCAGAGTTCTTTTGGTGGCACTTTGGGGCCAAATTTTCATGCTGCTTGTATTTTATCAGTATTTTTAGTATTATAAGAAAAAGTAATGACAAAAAATTTTAAGTGGGATTTCCAGAATGTTAGTTTCTATTACTGTGATCATAGTGGTGTCTTTATGGACTGCTTATAGACAGGCTTGAGAGAAGACATAATTAAGATCTTCACACATCTTGCAGCCCAGAAGTCTTTCCTACCAAACCCCAACAATATGCCTGAGGTATAGCAATAACATCTTTTTTCTGTGATGCAGATGCAAATAAAAGTAACAAGTCAAGCTTTCAAACAACAAAAAGAGATATATATAGTAAACCTTAGAACAATCATTAATAGAAAAAAATTACAGCTAATTAGATAACAGTGGAGATAAAATGGAATCTTTCTTGAATCATTTTTTAAATACTCTATAAAAAGAATATTTTTAAAAGTAAATGAAACCCAACCATATAGATAATTACATTAAATATAAATGGTCTAAGCATGCTAAATGAAAAGCAAAGATGTTCAAATTGAATAAAAACTAAGACCCAACTATGTGCCATCTACAAGTAATCTACTTTTTTTCTTTAAGTAGCCCAACAGTCTCCTATTTGCCATATATGCCATAATTATAAATATGGGGTTAAACTGAAAGCAATATCACAAAAATAATTTTAACATGAGAAATTTATTCAAAACCAAACTGATCACATAGAGTATGTTTTATGCATTTCACAGTTAACAATTCAAAGTGTTTTCTATAAATATTCTAGTCCATTTTAATCATGTATAGTGTACATTTTTCTTACATACCTATAAGCTATAACTTTTATTTTCCCAATTTTGCATATTTCACTGACACTTGAATATTATATGCAGAGAAAAATCATTGCAGTGACACCTAAAACTTTCTCCAGTACTGAAAACTTTAATATATAATACATGGTCCCAAAATAAATTAGTACTTTTCAACAAATTATAAGTAAAAAAGATATTTATATGCTCTTAAAAATCTCTTTAATCATAAAATCCATTGAGCTAAAATAAAAACAGGAAATACACGATCATAACTGACATTTTACAAATGAAGTTCACTGCAAAAACTTAACTGTGGGATGAAAATTCCCCAGACCAAAAGTGAAATTTATGCAATTTACAAAGTATTTACTGCTCTCTCCCCACAAAAAAGGCATGCAATCAAAATAAATCTCACTCTATAAGACAGTGTGGAAGCCTGGTTTTATCTATTCATACTTGGGAATTTACTAGTCTAGTCAAATCAATAAGATTGAGTCAAACATTTATACATACAACAATGATTAATGCCTTCCACGAACAAAAGTAATTTTTCTAAACACTTAGTAACACGATGTTGCTATCCATGCATTTTATGAAGAAACGTGTTTTATGTAGCCCAGTTTGGGGAGTTAGAGAAGAGTGAGGTTCAGGTCTCTCGGAAAACCAGTTTTTTTTTTTCTTAAAAAAAAAAAAGCTTTATATAGTATTCCTAAAAGTTATAAATTAAAATCTAAAATTTCAGAATGAGATCCCCTGTGCTATAAACAATTATAGCCTACTCTGGACTGACACACCTAAGTAAAAGTGATTTTGTAAAATCATAAGTTGTTTTGTTGTTTAGTTGCTAAGCCACATTTAACTCTTTGTGACTTCATGGACTATAGCCCACCATGCCCCTCTGTCCATCGGACTTCCCAGGCAAGAATACTGGAGTTGGGTAGCCATTTCCTTCTCCAGGGGATCTTCCCAACCCAGGGATCAAACCTGAGTCTCCTGCATTGGCAGACAGATTCTTTACAACTGAGCCACCAGAGAAGCCCAAACATCATAGGACTATGACACAACTAGAAAACTGGAAATTAGTATGTCATTGTATAATACCTAGAGCTCTGTTGGTAAAGAAGCCACCTGCAATGCAGGAGATCTCAGTTCAGTTCCTGGGTCAGGAAGATCTGCTGGAGAAGGGATAGGCTACCCACTGCAGTATTCTTGGGCTTCCCTTGTTGCTCAGCTGGTAAAGAATCTGCCTGCAATGAGGGAGACCTGAGTTCAATCCCTGGATTGGGAAGATCCTCTGGAGAAGGGAAAGGCTACCTACTGCAGTATTCTGGCCTAGAAAATTCCAAGGATTGTATGGTCCACACGGTCACAAAGAGTTGGACATGACTGAGTCCAACTATGAAAAGTCCATGACTTTCACTTTCACTATTTAGAAGAAAATAAAAATATTTGATATAAAATTATTTGAGAAATAAAACTATATGAATGGGGATCATTTTACACAATAATTATTATATTTCATAATAAAAATAACAATTATTTAGTAGCAGTGTAAACAAAAGGATTAAAAATCTGTACTTTATTTTTTATTGATTTATTTTTTCATTGAAGGACAAATGCTTTACAGTATTTTGTTGTTTTCTGTCAAATCTCGACATGAATCAGCCATAGGCATACATATATCCCCTCCTTTATGAACCTTTCTCCCATCTTCTGCCCCATCCGACCATTCTAGATTGATACAGAGCCCCTGTTTGAGTTTCCTGAGCCATACAGAAAATTCCTGTTGGCTATCTATTTTACATATGGTAATGTAAGTTTCCATGTTACTCTCTCCATACATCTCGCCCTCTCCTCCCCTTTCCCCATGTCCATAAGTCTATTCTCTACATCTGTTTCTCCATTGTCACCCTGTAAATAAATTCTTCAGTACCATTTTTCTAGATTCCATACATATGTGTTAGAATATGATATTTATATTTCTCTTTCTGAGTCCCTTCATTCTGTATATGTTCTACGTTCATCCATCTCATCAGAATTGACTCAAATGTGTTCCTTTTTATGGATGAGTAATATTCTATTGTGTATATGTACCACTACTTCTTTATCCATTAACCTGTCGATGGGCATCTATGTGGTTTCCGTGTTCTAGCTATTGTAAATAGTGCTGCAATGAACAATGGGATACATGTGTCTTTTTCAATTTTGGTTTCCTCAGGGTATATACCTAGAAGTGGGATTTCTCAGTCATATGGTGGTTTCGTTCCTAGTTTTTTAAGGAATCTCTATACCATCTTCGGTAGTGGCTGTATCAGTTTACATTCCCACCAACAGTACAAGAGCATTCCCTTTACTCCACATCCTCTCCAGCATTTATTGTTTGTAGACTTTTTGATGATGGCCATTCTGACTGGTGTGCGGTAATATCACATTGTAACTTTGATTTGCATTTCTCTAATAATGAGTTGGACTGTGAAGAAGGCTGAGCACTGAAGAATTGATGCTTTTGAACTGCGGTGTTGGAGAAGACTCTTGAGAGTCCCTTGGACTGCAAGGAGATCCAACCAATCCATTCTGAAGGAGATCAACCCTGGGATTTCTTTGGAAGCAATGATGCTAAAGCTGAAACTCCTGTGCTTTGGCCACCTCATGCGAAGAGTTGACTCATTGGAAAAGACTTTGATGCTGGGAGGGATTGGGGGCAGGAGAAGAAGGGGACGACCGAGGATGAGATGGCTGGATGGCATCACTGACTCGAAGGATGTGAGTCTGAGTGAACTCCAGGAGTTGGTCATGGACAGGGAGGCCTGGCATGCTGCGATTCATGGGGTCGCAAAGAGTCGGACACAACTGAGCAACTGAAATGAACTGAACTGAACTGAACTGAATAATGAGTAATGTTGAGCATTTTCTCATGTGTTTGTTAGCCATCTGTATGTCTTCTTTGGAGAAATGTCTGTTTAGGTCTTTTTTCCCATTTATTGCACAAGCTGGAATCAAGATTGCCAGGAGAAATATCAATAACCCCAGATATGCAGATGACACCACCCTTATAATAGAAAGTAAAGAAGAATGAAAGAACCTCTTGATGAAAGTGAAAGAGGAGTGTGGAAACAGTTGGCTTAAAGCTCAAGATTCAGAAAACTAAGATCATGGCACTCGATCCCATCAGTTCATGGCAAATAGATGGGGAAACAGTGAAAACAGTGGTTGACTTTATTTTTCTGGGCTCCAAAATCACTGCAGATGGTGACTGCAGCCGTGAAATTAAAAGATGCTTACTCCTTGGAAGGAAAGTTATGACCAACCTAGACAGCATATTAAAAAGCAGAGACATTACTTTGCCAACAAAGGTCCATCTAGTCAAGGCTATGGTTTTTCCAGTGGTCATGTATGGATGTGAAAGTTGGACTGTGAAGAAAGCTGAGCACTGAAGAATTGATGCTTTTGAACTGTGGTGTTGGAGAAGACTCTTGAGAGTCCCTTGGACTTCAAGGAGATCCAACCACTCAATCCTAAAGGAGATCAGTCCTGGGTGTTCACTGGAAGGACTGATGTTGAAGCTGAAACTCAATACTCTGGCCACCTGTTGTGAAGAGCTGACTCATTGGAAAAGACCCTGATGCTGGGAAAGATTGAGGGCAGGAGGAAAAGGGGACGACAGAGGATGAGATGGTTGGATGGCATCACCAACTCAATGGACATGGGTTTGGGTGGACTCTGGGAGTTGGTGATGGACAGGGAGGCCTGGCGTGCTGTGGTTCATGGGGTCACAAAGAGATGGACACAACTGAGCGACTGAACTGAACTGATTGGGTTGTTTGCTTTTCTGGCATTGAGTTGTATAAGCTGCTTGTATACTTTGGAAATTAATCCTTTGTCAGTTTCATTTGCTATTATTTTCAGCCATTCTGAGGGCTGTCTTTTCACTTTGCTTATAGTTTCCTTTGCTGTGCAAAAACTTTTAAGTTTAATCAGGTCCCACTTGTTTACTTTTGTTTCTATTTCCATTAGTCTAGGAGGTGGGTCATAGAGGATCTTGCTTTGATTTATGTCATCGAGTGTTCTGCCTATGTATTCCTCTAAGAGTTTTACAGTTTCTGATCTTACATTTAGGCCATTAATCCATTTTGAGTTTATCTTTGTGTATGGTTATAGGAAGTGGTCTGATTTCTTTCTTTCACATGTAGCTGTCCAGTTTTCCCAGCACCATTTATTGAATGGTTTTGCCCCATTGTATATTCTTGCCTCCTTTGTCAAAAATAAGATACCCATAGGTGCATGGGTTTATTTCTGGGCTTTCTATCTTGTTCCATTGGTCTATATTTCTGTTTTTGTGCCAGTACCATACTGTCTTGATTACTGTAGCTTTGCAGTATAATCTGAAGTCAGGAAGGTTAATTCCTCCAGCTCCATTCTTCTTTCTCAGGATTGCTTTGGCGATTTGAGGTCTTTTGTGTTTCCAAGAATTGTGAAATTTTTTGTTCTAGTTCTGTAAAAACTGCCATTGGTAATTTGATAGGGATTGCACTGAATCTGTAGATTGCGTTTGGTAGTATAGTCATTTTCACAATATTGATTCTTCCTACCCAGGAACATGGAATATCTCTCTATCTGTTTATGTCATCTTTGATTTCTTTCCAGTGTCTTATAATTTTCTATGTATAGTTCTATTGTTCCCTTAGGTAAATTTATTCCTAGATATTTAATTCTTTTTGTTGCAGTGGTGAATGGGATTGATTCCTTAATTTCCTCTTTCTTATTTTTCATTGTTGGTATATAGAAATGCAAGTGATTTCTGTGTATTGATTTTGTATCCTGCAACTTTGCTAAATTCACTGATTAGCTCTAGTAATTTTCTGACACTATCCTTAGGGTTTTCTATGTACAGTATAATGTTATCTGCAAACAGTGAGACCTTTACTTCTTCTTTTCCCATCTGGATTCCTTTTATTGCTTTTTCTTCTGTGATTTCTGCAGCTAGGACTTCCAGAACTATGTTGAATAATAGTGATGAAAGTGGACACCCTTGTCTTATTACTGATCTTATTAGGAATGCTTTCAGTTTTTCACCATTGAGAATAATGTTTGGCAAATTTGGCCTTGGAATGCGGAATGAAGCAGGGCAAAGACTAATAGAGTTTTGCCAAGAAAATGCACTGGTCATAGCAAACACCCTCTTCCAACTACAAAAGAGAAGACTCTACACATGGACATCACCAGATGGTAAACACTGAAATCAGATTGATTATATTCTTTGCAGCCAAAGATGGAGAAGCTCTATACAGTCAACAAAAACAAGACCAGGAGCTGACTGTGGCTCAGATCATGAACTCCTTATTACCAAATTCAGACTCAAATTGAACAAAGTAAGGAAAACCACTAGACCATTCAGGTATGGCCTAAATCAAATCCCTTATGACTATACAGTGGAAATGAGAAATAGATTTAAGGGCCTAGATCTGATAGATAGAGTGCCTGATGAACTACAGAATGAGGTTCATGACATTGTACAGGAGACAGGGATCAAGACCATCCCCACGGAAAAGAAATGCAAAAAAGCAAAATGGCTGTCTGTGGAGGCCTTACATATAGCTGTGAAAAGAAGAGAGGCAAAAAGCAAAGGAGAAAGGAATGATATGAGCATCTGAATGCAGAGTTCCAAAGAATAGCAAGAAGACATAAGAAAGCCTTCTCCAGTGATCAATGTAAAGAAATAGAGGAAAACAACAGACTGGGAAAGACTAGAGATCTCTTCAAGAAAATTAGAGATACCACGGGAACATTTCATGCAAAGACGGGCTCGATAAAGGACAGAAACGGTATGGATCTAACAGAAGCAGAAGATATTAAGAAGAGGTGGCAAGAATACACAGAAGAACTGTACAAAAAAGATCTTCACGACCCAGATAATCATGATGATGTGATCACTAATTTAGAGCCAGACATCTTGGAATGTGAAGTCAAGTGGGCCTTAGAAAGCATCACTATGAACAAAGCTAGTGGAGGTGATGGAACTCCAGTTGAGCTGTTTCAAATCCTGAAAGATGATGCTGTGAAAGTGCTGCACTCAATATGCCAGCAAATCTGGAGAACTCAGCAGTGGCCACAGGACTGGAAAAGGTCAGTTTCCATTCCAATTCCAAACAAAGGCAATGCCAAAGAATGCTCAAACTACCGCACAATTGCACTCATCTCACACGCTAGTAAAATAATGCTCAAAATTCTCCAAGCCAGGCTTCAGCAATACATGAACTGTGAACTCCCTGATGTTCAAGCTGGTTTTTGAAAAGGCAGAGGAACCAGAGATCAAATTGCCAACATCTGCTGGATCATGGAAAAAGCAAGAGAGTTCCAGAAAAACATCTATTTCTGCTTTATTGACTATGCCGAAGCCTTTGACTGTGTGGATCAAAATAAACTGTGCAAAATTCTGAAAGAGATGGGAATACCGGACCACTTGACCTGCCTCTTGAGAAATCTGTATGCGGGTCAGGAAGCAACAGTTAGAACTGGACATGGAACAACAGACTGGTTCCAAATAGGAAAAGGAGTACGTCAGGGCTGTATATTGTCACCCTGCTTATTTAACTTGTATGCAAAGTACATCATGAGAAACGCTGGACTGAAGAAACACAAGCTGGAATCAAGATTGCCCGGAGAAATATCAATAACCTCAGAGATGCAGATGACACCACCCTTATGGCAGAAAGTGAAGAGGAGCTGAAAAGCCTCTTGATGAAAGTGAAAGAGGAGAGGGGAAAAGTTGGCTTAAAGCTCAACATTCAGAAAACGAAGATCATGGCATCTGGTCCCATCACTTCATGGGAAATAGATAGGGAAACAGTAGAAACAGTGTCAGACTTTATTTTGGGGGGCTCCAAAATCACTGCAGATGGTGACTGCAGCCATGAAATTAAAAGATGCTTACTCCTTGGAAGAAAAGTTAGGACCAACCTAGATAGTATATTCAAAAGCAGAGACATTACTCTGCCAACTAAGGTCCGTCTAGTCAAGGCTATGGTTTTTCCTGTGGTCATGTATGGATGTGAGAGTTGGACTGTGAAGAAGGCTGAGCACTTAAGAATTGGTGCTTTTGAACTGTGGTGTTGGAGAAGACTCTTGAGAGTCCCTTGGACTGCAAGGAGATCCAACCAGTACATTCTGAAGGAGATCAACCCTGGGATTTCTTTGGAAGGAATGATGCTAAAGCTGAAGCTCCAGTACTTTGGCCACCTCATGCAAAGAGTTGACTCTTTGGAAAAGACTCTGATGCTGGGAGGGATTGGGGTCATGAGGCGAAGGGGACGACCGAGGATGAGATGGCTGGATGACATCACTGACTCGATGGATGTGAGTCTGAGTGAACTCCGGGAGATGGTGATGGACAGGGAGGCCTGGCATGCTGCGATTCATGGGATCACAAAGAGTCAGACACGACTGAGCGACTGAACTGAACTGAACTGAACTGATAGGCTTATCATATATGGCCTTTACTATGTTGAGGTAGGTTCTTTCTATGCCCATTTTTTGAAGATTTTTAATCATAAATGGATGCTGAATTTTGTTAAAGGCTTTTCCTGCATCTATTGAGATGATCATATGGCTTTTATCTTTCATTTGTTAATATAGTGTATCACATTGATTGATTTGCATATATTGAAGAATCCTTGCATTCCTGGAATAAACCCAATTTGATCACGGTGTATGAGCTTTTTGATGTGTTACTGAATTCTGTTTGTTAAAATTTTGTTGAGGATTTTTGCATCTTTGTTCATCAGTTATATTGGCCTGCAGTTTTCTTTTTCTCTGTTGTCTTTGTCTGGTTTTGGTATCAAGGTGATTTTGGCCTCGGAGAATGAGTTTGGAAGTGTTCCTTCCTCTGCAATTTTTTGAAAGAGTTTTAGAAGGATAGGCATTAGCTCTTCTTTAAATGCTTGATAGAATTCTCCTGTAAAGCCATCCAGTCCTGGGCTTTTGTTTTTGGGAGATTTTTGATCACAGCTTCAATTTCAGTGCTTGTTATTGGGCTGTTCATGATTTCTATTTCTTCCTGGTTCAGTCTTGGAAAATTGAACTTTCCTGAGAATCTGTCTATTTCTTCCAGGTTATCCATTTTATTGCCATATAGTTGTTCATAAAAGTCTCTTATAATCTTTTGTGTTTCTGGATTGTCTGTTGTAACCTCTTTTTCATTTCTAATTTTGTTGATTTTATTCTTCTCTCTTTTTTCTTGATGAGTCTGGCTAAAGGTTTGTCAGTTTTGTTTATCTTCTCAAAGAACTAACTTTTAGTTTTATTAATCTTAACTATTGTTTCTTCATTTCTTTTTGATTTCTTTCCACTCAGATCTTCATGATTTCTTTTCTTCTACTAACTGTGAGGTTTTTCGGTTCTTCTTTTTCCAATTGTTTTAGGTGTAAAGTTAGTTTTTCTATTTGATGTTTTTCTTGTTTCTTGAGGTACGGTTGTATTACTATAAACTTCCCTCTTAGAACTGCTTTTGCTGCATCCCATATGTTTTGAGGTATCATGTTTTCATTGTCATTTTTTTCTAGAAATTTTTTTATTTCCCTTTTGATTTTTTCAGTAACCTGTTGGTTATTTTTAAACGTGTTGTTTAATCTCCATATGTTTGTGTTTCTTATAGTTTTTTTCTTGTAATTGATATCTTGTCTCATAGCATTGTGGTTGGAGAAGATGCTTGATACGATTTCAATTTTCTTAAATTTACTGAGGTTTGATTTGTGACCCAAGATGTGGTCTATCCTGAAGAATGGTCCATATGCACTTGAGAAGAAGGTGTATTCTTCTGCAGTTAGATGGAATGCCCTGAATATATCAATGAGATCCATCTTATCTAATTATCATTTAAGACTTGTGTTTCCTTATTAATTTTCTGTTTTGATGATCTGTCCATTGGTGTGAGTGGGGTGTTAAAGTCTCCTACTCTTTTTGTGTTATTGTCAACTTCTCCTTTTATGTCTGTTAGTGTTTATCTTATGTATTGAGGCGCTCCTATGTTGGGTGCATAGATATTTACAATTGTTGTGTCCTCCTCTTGGATTGATCCCTTGATAATAATGTAGTGTCCTTCCTTATCTCTTGTAATTGTCTTTAAGGCCTATTCTGTCTGATATGAAGATTGCTACTCCAGCTTTCTTTTGCTTCCTATTTGCATGGAATATATTTTTCCCTCCTCTCACTTTCAGTCTATATGTGTCTTGAGGTCTGAAGTGGGTTTCTTGTAGACAGCATATATATGAATCTTGTTTTTGTATCCATTCAGCCAGTCTGTGTCTTTCGCTTGGAGGATTTAATCCATTTACATTTAAAGTAATTATTGATATATATATTCCTATTGCCATTTTCTTAATTGTTTGGGGTTGATTTTGTAGATCTTTTTTCTTCTCTTGTATTTCTTGACTATATAGGTCCATTTAATATTTGTTGTAAACCTAGTTTTTTGGTAGTGAATTCTCTTAAATTTGCTTGTCTGAAAAGCTTTTTATTTCTCCATCAATTCTGAATGAGATCCTTCCCAGGTACAGTAATCTTAGTTGTAGATTTTTTCTTTTCAGTACTTTAAATATATCCTGCCATTCCCTTCTGGCCTGCAGAGCTTCTGCTGAAAGATCATCTGTTAAGCATATGGGGTTTCCCTTGTATGTTACTTCTTGTTTCTCCCTTGCTGCCTTTAATATTCTTTCTTTGTGTTCAGTCTTTGTTAGTTTGATTAGTATGTGTCTTGGCATGTTTCTCCTTGGGTTTATCCTGTATGGGACTCTTTGTGCCTCTCAGACTTGAATGACTATTTCCTTTTCCATGATGAGAAAATTTTCAACTATAAACTGGTGCCTCTAACTCAGAACAGAGTCAGGATAAAATTAACAGCAAATAAAATGGCAAATTCATAAAGACAAGATAGTCAAGTTTCATTGCTGACTTACAACAGAAGGATGGACTCTATTATTCAGGTCCTTTACTTGTCCTGAATTCTAACACCATTTCATCAAGGATCTTATCTAAAAAATAAGTAACAAACCACTTTCTGTCAATGGACTAATGAGCAGATATCTTTGATTCTTAAATATAATACATGTGTTACAGAGTATTTGAACTGTCTCAGTGTGGTAAACAAGGCTGAGTGAGGTGGTACTCATCCCATTCAAAACAGAATTGGCCACAGGGTAGTTTTGTCTCTGTAGTTTACGATAAGAGACAATAAGTATAATGATAGTCATCATCAAAGTTTCCTGTGAAATGTCATATGCAACCCTACATATATTAGTCCCAATACTATCCAACAGGAAGAAAAAGAATTGAGCCACTGTGAACTAGCAGCAAATAAAAGTACTCAAACCCCTGCGATGACAGGTTTCTCAAAATTATACCATGTTAATGCTCAGTGTAAATGTCATACCCCTGTTAGTTTTCAGTCTGGGAGAGCAATGCATCAATGAAACACACACACACACACACACACACACACATACCAGGATAACATGGGATTTATCTCTGTCCAGTCAATCTAGGGCTTTTTTCTCCTTCCTTCTTCCTTCACATCCTATCTTCCTTTGCTCTTTCAGGAACTATTGAATATCTACCAGACACAGTATTAAAAAGCAGGGATATTATTTTGCTGACAAAGGTCCGTGTAGTCAAAGCTATGGTTTTTCCAGTAGTCATGTATAGATGTGAGAGACCATAAAGGAGGCTGATAACTGAAGAATTCATGCTTTTGAATTGTGGTGCTGGAGAAGACACTTAAGAGTCCTCTGGACTGCAAGGAGATCAAAACAGTCAATCCTAAAGGAAATCAACCCTGAATATTCATTGGAAGAACTAATGCCAAAGCTGAAGCTCCAGTACTTTGGTCACCTGATGTGAGGAGCTGACTCATTGGAAAAGACTCTGATTCTGGGAAAGACTGAAGGCAAAAGGAGAAGGGGGCAGGCAAGGATAAGATGGTTAGATAGCATCACTGACTCAATGGACATAAATTCGAGAAAACTGTGGGAGATAATGGAGGAGAGAGGAGCCTGGCATGCTGCAATCCATGGGGTCTCAAAGAGTCAGACATGACTTGGCAACCAAATAACAACCACATACATAGCAACAACAGTGCTATGTACTAGGTTAGAAAAGTTGAGAAGTTGTAGTCCCTGCCTTTATATTACTCACAGTTGGATTTTGTTCCAAAAGCAGTAACTCTGGAAGCTAACTGCATATAGTATATGGTCTAAGGCTTTAAGGTCATTTTCACAGGATTAACCAAAACTATCCTTATTAACAACTGAACTGTACCGTAAATGTTAAGGATTTCTGAAAATATGAAGCAGTCATAAACATATTAACTTTCCTTTGCACTTCTACCTCCTATAAACTATTAAAATTCAAACTAAATCTTTCAAGAAAGAGGTCAGTCTGAACTGTTCCAATAAACCTACATGTGATGAATGCAGGAAGGGGGAGGGTGAGAAAAGCAAAGAAAAAAACCTTTTGTACCTGCCAAATTCAGCAGTTGTGTGATCTCTTAAAAAATCAGTTGTTCTGCACGTAGTGATATAATGATGGGGGGAAAGTAATTATAATTAGGTGTCTATTTTGATTTCTCTCTCCATAGTATCAGTATTGAATGTCATTTGATTTTGGCAAAAGATAAGGTCACTGACTGCTTAAAAGATGTGCAGGATTACTTCTCTGAACGTTTCACATGGAAATATCTAAAAATGGAAAACATCTCAATCTTAACCACATACTAGCTAGCAGGATAATTTGCAAAATTCCACAACTAAAAATAAATATATAAATAAACAAACAAACAGAATCCATGTTACCAATAACATTTTAAAAATTCAACAATCTTCAAAAGAAAATAATTTTTTAACTTACACATTTAAAAAATGACAATGCTATGAAAACTCATATAATCTTCCAGTGTGTGCATTTATTGAATTTAAATTACTACTAATTAGCTGATCATCAACCAAGATAACTATAATTATTTCTTTTCTTAAATTATTTTTGCTCAGGTAGGATGAATAATTTAAGCAGTTAGATGTTTTTCTTAAATAAAATATAATGTCATTATTATTACATATAGTCTTAAACATAAAAAACTTTGCCAGAATTTTTCATATCTGAAAGTTAAATCACTTTTAAAAGTGGAGATATAATGAACATATTAATAAACAAAGTACCTTCCACCATGTGATCCTGACTAGCTAAGAAAAATTACAAATAAATTTATATTTACCAATAATTCAATAATGTGTTTCACTAATTCTATATCCAGATGGGCTTTTTAATATACATGTCTCCTTCTCAAGATTCTGATCATGATATCTTAATCAGAAAAAATTGATATAGTACTTCCATGTTTTTTACATTTATACTTTTATGTAAAATAAAAATGAATCAAATTTTACTATGTTTACTTCAAAATGAGAATATACACAAAGGAATATCATCGCTGTTAATTATATTCTACAGTATCTTATACCTCAAGCATCTAACAAAAGGTCGTTAAATGAATATATAATCATCATTGGAAACAGATTATTTAGTAATAGGTTCAAATAGCCAGAATGGCTGAGGATATTATTCAGTCATAATTATCAGAGATTCATCATAGTCATAGTATAAAAATGAGGAAAAAAAAGTCAAAAGAACTGAAATTGCCCATACTCAAATCAACAACACTCTCCAGCCATTGGTTAAACCTGACTGAAATAAATGGAACTACAGCTGAAAAATATACCAAGTAGCTAGATATTCTAAAAACTACCTTCAATGCCGCTTTGACTCATTTTTTCTCAGAGTACATCATATTTTTCAAATTGCCTCCCATAAAAAAGGAGTATTTCAACTACATCTCTTGGTCCAAATATAAAAACAAAGAGTAACTATGCCATCCTCTTTAAAGGTTTGGCTCAAATACAACCATAAAATCACATGCAAAAATGACCATAAAAACATTCATTAGTAATCTAGGACAAGCATCTCTAACATTTTCTGTTGATTAATATACTTAACATTTCAGATTAAAGTATCCACTATCAAGCCCTGTAATATGGCTTTGCTTTCAGGAAATAACATTTTATCCTAATCATAAACTTACTGTCATTCAAATTGCTGCTAATATTTAAACATTATTGTTCTTGCACTTTGTTTCATTGCCTTTTGCATACAATAAAAAGCACAGGAAGTTAATTCATAAAATATATGAATGCTTACAAATTTTATTCTATAGATAAACAAATTCATAGGCTTCAGCTAGGAGTGCTTCTAAGACCAGGAATTTCTGACTTTATTCTCCAACTTTTCACTATTCTTATATACCACTAACATGATTGCCACACATAACTTTCCTTTTACAATGTCAATTAAATATCTTCCAAGCTTCAGAATCCTCAGGATGTACTGTTCCCAGTTAGTCTTGTTAAATACACTGAAGACAACTGTAAATATAACTATAGTTTTCATAAAATTTCATCTTTTATCAAATTTCTCTTTATATACTGGAAAATCGTCCTTATTTCTCATCTGAAAATGCTACCTTTATAATTGCAAATTATAATATTAGCACCGTCATTTATAATTGTAAATGATAATATTGATATTATTATTATGATGATAATATCATTATATATCAGTGATATATATCAGTAATATTATTATTAGCACCCACAAGGCTATGGAAGTATTTCAAGCCTTATACAAAACAAAAATTGTACCTTTTTCAGATGACAGTGTCTTATTATCTTTTGGATAATAAAGATATCTGATTAAGCCCTTTTATTATATAGCTACATCACATAGCTATAAAGTCTCACTTAGTGATGTGATTATCTCAGTCTACTAAAGACCCCTGTTAAGGTTTAGCTGCTGGCTATGTCGTTAAGAAGTCGAAACATAATCTCAAGAATTAGCCAATCGTTTAAAATATCTTTTCTATGCAATATCAACTATCAAGAATCTCTGAGTATATTCCTGACTTCACTAGAAGTTTCAGCATTATGCTAATGACTTCTAAAAACTAAAGCAAGAAAAAAACATCCTGGAAAAACGTCCTCCTGAGCAATGTTCATAGTAGGACTCATATAGCTCTATAAATGCTGCTGGCTGGCCAAAATGTTAAGAAATCAAATAATTTACCCTCAACTCTCTAGCCTCTGGCCTTCACAAGCCAACCCTCCTGGGATTCACCTGAAAAAATTTCCTTGTCACTGCCTGGGAATTTTTAAATCTTCCACTTCTTAAATATTCTCTAGAAAGACATTCTACCTCTTTCTGTGTCAGTCTTCAAGAAATGCCATGGATTGCTCTCATTCCATATCATAGTCCTACAGACTAGAGGGAAATTGTGCTTGTCCAAGTAGAAAGGATAATTTACAAAGAATGAAGCTATTCACCATGAACTACAATTGCTGGTTTGCAATTGAGAATTTAGTCTGGTTTCTGATATGCCACTTTGAGAACTGTCCAAAGCAGAAACCTAACTTCACTATATCTGTTCTTTCTCAAGACTTCGGCATTCTAAAGATGAAGGGGTTATACCGTAATAAACTGAGAAGGCAAGGTTACGGCCCTTGTTTTTCAACTATGATTAGACCAATGCTTTAGTCCAGGGATTGAATGAACTAGTTGTGAAACCTAACCCTCGTGAGCAAACTAGCCTGTTTAGCAATACAGTAAGTGTACCCACTTCTGATTTTCCATATGGAGCTCCAATTTAAAAAATGAAAATTCTCATCTAAATAGCAGCTTTTCTTTCAAAGTAAAAAACAAAGCCTCTCTCAGAGTGCTTACATTTGTGATACATCTGTAAAAAGTGATTTTTTAGCATCAGAAAGCATTTTAATTGTAGTAAACTGAACAATGCTGAAATTGTTTGAAGAGGAGATTAAATTTAATGAAATTCACAAACAACTCCCTTTAGAAAGTAACAACAATTTTTTGAACATTAAAGAGGAGCTCATTATATCAAGACAACTCCACTGTAAAAAGCGGTCTGACTTCAATCACTGCATATCTACATGTTAATGAACTTGCTGTAAAAGGCAGGGACTGAGCATAAAAAGTAATGGGAAGACTGTCTTAATGCATATTTGCTAGAAAAAAAAATCTTCTTTAATCAATAAAACACCTTTTCACTAGTACCTTAATAGTATCTGAAATTCTTTCAAACAACACAAAAGGAAGATGATACTTAAAAGTTTCTTTAAGACCTTTCACAGCTTGCACATTCCTGCAGTGTTCACATGCTGTCAGCATCACGGTTCCAAAGACTTTCAAGTTTCAACAGACAGATACAGCCTAGTACAAAGTCTTTGTCATAATAATTTCGTTGCTGCCCCCTGATCAAACAGACAAATCTGAAACTGAAAAGTGAGAGCCAACCAGTGACCTTTGATTAGAACCACAAGTCTCACTTTTAATAAAATGCTTCATTCATTGCTCTTTGGTGCCAACAAGGAAGGTGTGTTACAGACTGAAAAGAGCAGTCAATACACCACTTATACCCATTCAATAGTTACCATTATTCACAGTTGGAATTTGTGATTGTAGCAAGTGAGATACAGATCGTTAAGTAGCAAAATCAAAACACAAAAATTTTATTTATTTAAAAGCTTTCTATCTTTTAAATAAGTAAAATCACTTTACCCCTACCTCTCTGTTTACTTGCTGTGCTTTTCATCCCTTACTAATTTTATTATACTCTCATCTTTCCTAAACTGTAATTTTCACCATATTTGTTGCTATTACTTAGAAGTCTAAGGAATGCTGGCAATATTTATTTTTGAATTCCTAATTTTCCCAGGCTACCAATGCACCATTAAAACACATGCCTAAGAAGCTTATTTTAATTAAAGCAAAAGTTTGAATTTGAGGTTTAATTTATTTTGCCTTTTTTTTGGTCAAGAAAAAAGTTTCAGACTACAGCTATAATTAGCATATTTTGATGCCTAATGTAAGACTACCCTTAAGAGCTCAAAAAACACAAAGGAAGTCTACTTATATTATTTTATATTTTATATTTTCAAAGCCAATCCATTCTTGAGTGTTGTGGTGAATTCACATAAAGGAACTGTTAAAACACATTAAAACTGGAAACCAGAATAGTTAGGGTTATGCAAGCTCTACAGTGCATGCCTTAGAGTGACTCTTTAAGCCATTACACTATAAAATATTCCAACTTGCTCAAAGACCAGAGGGTTTCAAATGCAACTGCCAGTGTTACTGGTAGTACCTAGCATTGTGCCTGAAACATAGCAGGTGCTTGGTATTACACATATGTATGTATTCTCTATATATTCTACATTTATTATACATGTATCTTTATTCTATATATAACACACATATTCTTTATTCTATATATTTATTATATATATTCTTGATCTGTCCATGGGATTCTCCAGGCAAGAATACTGGAGTGGGTTGCCATTTCCTTCTCCAAGGGAATCTTCCCAACCCAGGGATCAAACCCGGGTCTCTCACATTGCAGGCAGATGCTTTAACCTCTGAGCTACCAGGGAAGCCATATATATACATATGAAAGAATGAAGCTATAATTTTGCCAGGGCAGGAGGATGGTAAGAGAGGTGATCTGAGGAAATGGTCTCCTCACAACCTAAAAGTGGAAAGAAAGAAGGAAGAAGAGAGGGAGGAAGGAAAGAAAGGAAGAAAAAATAAAGAGGAGAATACGGGAGAGACGGAGACAAAGAGGAAGGGAAACAGGGAGCCGGAGAGGAACGGAGGGAGAAAGTGAGGAAGGGAAAAGACATAGGTGTCTTAAAAACAGTGAAATAAAAAATCATGCTGTCTGGGCTGCAACTGAGTACTGCTCTCCATTCACTTGGGGCACCATGGTCTGTCTACTAGTCTGAACTTCTGTCAACAAGTGCAGCTGTACTACCTCACCTGCTGTAAATAAACAGCCACACACACGCCCTGACAAATCCTGAGATATGAATGTAAGGATTTAGCTTAGGCAAATAGAAAACTCGTGACTTCATTCAGTTGCCAGATCAACTGACTAGAACTCAAAACTCATGAGGAAAGGGACTTTGTCCATCTCCTACAATGGTATATCCCCAGCACTTAGATCAATGCCTGATTAGGACAATACATATTTAATTTAAAAAAAAAACTTTAAAATTTATATTGTCAGCATTAATATTTGAGGTCCCTGGATAGACTGTAATTTATGGCAGCAGTTCTCAAAGTATGGTCATGAACCTATGTGGGTCCCTAATACCATTTGAGAGATCTACAAGGCCAAAATTATTTTAATAAGTATAATAACATGTTATTTGCCTTTTTCACTCTCATTCTCTTGCAAGTGTAGAGTTTTCTAAAAGCTACATAATAATGTCATTTCTCTAAAGGCTAACAGAATATTTGCTTCTATTTTCTTGTGTTTTAAATTTCTGTTTTGGAGACATCCATTTCTGGGAAGATCAAGAAGTTTAGTACCTTTGATTTAAGGCACCAGTTCTTTAGCTTACTAATAGCTACCTAAGGAGCTATATCAGAAGTCTTCTAGAGTCTTCTGAAGTATGAGTAACACTACCTTAAAAGAGGCTCATCTGAAAGTAATCCCTGTGAGGATCCAAAAATATTGTCACCATCCTCCAAAATACTTAACTTCATCTGTACAAGGGGAGTTAGGATCCTACTCTGTCAATAACAGAAGCGCTATTCAAAACAGTCAAAAGGTGGACACAACCCAAATGTTCATCAATGGAAGAATGTAAATAAAATGTGGTATGTATACAATGGAATATTATTCAGTCATAAAGAGGCATAAAGTACTAATGCATATTACAACAGAAATGAGCCTAGAAAACATAAATTAAGTGAAAAAAAAAAGCCAGTCACAAAAGGTTACATATTGTATGACTCCTTTTAAATGAAATATCAAGAAAAGGTAAATCTTTAGAGATAGAAAGAAGACTAGTGGCTACCAGGTGCTAAGGAGAGGGAGAAATGGAGAATAACTGCATAAATAGGCATAGGATTTCATCCTGGGGTGGTGAAAATGTTTTGGAACTAGATAGGTATAGCACAACCTTGTAAATGTACTAAGTGTCACTGAACTGTTCACTTTAAAATGGATAAATTTTGCAAATTCTATCTCCATAATTTTTAAAATGCAAGAACAGTTTGAGCTGACCTTAAGAAAAATGGGGTGAACAATAAAACATTCAAATTGTATCCATAAAAATAGTAGCTGAGAATCCTTCACTCAGTTAAAATTAATATTTCCTCTTATGTGCTAACACAACCCTCTGCCCATTATTCTATTAAAACAGTCATCACACTAGAGAATCTGAAAACATTTTTGATGCCTTTTACATTGCCTACCTTCATTCTCCCAATTTATTTTTTTATCTCTACTTTCTTTCATTTTCAGTCTACCCTCTTCCTCACCCAAATGTGAGTTTATCCATGGCAGCAACCATTTATGTTTCACCTTCATTTATATCTTTTGTGCCTGGTACAGTATATATGCTTGATAAATTTAAGTGAATGAAATAAGAAACAAATTAATAATCTGCATGTTAGCATCTACACTGGTTGAAAAATACTATTGAATTATGAAACTTGAGTTGGGATTTGTTTATTTGGCCAATAACCTCGAACTCAGATATTTGATTGCTGACATTTTTTAACTTGCCAAGCTGACTGTAGTTTTTGAAGACTCTTACAAAATTCTCAAAAAATCTGAAAAGTAAAATTAATCAAAATCATTTCAATTTTTAAATAAATGTATCTTGTACTTTATTGAAACAGTATACCTCAAAATTCAACAAAACAAAATAGCATTTTAGTAAAATAGTCAGAATTCACTTTATACACTGGTACCCATGTAAAAGGCAAAGAAATTCAAATATGAAACAAAAAAATTATTTTTAAATCCTCATCTGGTCATGCGTTAAAAATTATTTTAAATATAAAATTATCAAAAATGATAACTAATAAATCATCTTTTTAAGTGATGCCCCCACCAAAAATTAGAAAAACATATATATATATATGTATGTGCTTCAGTTGTGTCCAACTCTTTACGCCCCCTTGCCAGGCTCCTGCAACCATGGAATTCTCCAGGCAAGAACACTGGAGGGGGTTGCCTTGCCCTTCTCCAGGGATATATATATACATATGAGATAAATTTTGTTTCTTGGATACAGTACTGCACCATCTGATATAAATGAGACTATTTCCTTGAAATAGGTAGCACTAACAGTAAAGAATCTGCCTGCCAGTGCAGGAGACCCAAGAGATGTGGTTTGATCTCTGGGTCAGGATGATCCCCTGGAATAGGAAATGGCAACCCACTCCAGTATTCTTGCCTGGAATATTCCATAGACAGAGGAGCCTGGCGAGCTTAGTCCATAGGGTTGCAAAGAGTCAGACACAACTGAGTGACTGAGCACAGCAATCTTGTTTCTCTTACACTGAATGATTTTCAGAGTAGTCGTTCGTTTCAGTGTTTTCTTTTGCTTTAGGTAAAAAGAAATCATGGCTAATTAAATAAAAATAACTAAAACTGAAGCTAATTTTGAGCTCTTAATTCACACCTCAGTAATTTTTAATGTTTTAACTTTAAGATGAATAGCGAACTTTTGGGTATCTTGGCATTTACCAGATATATATTTATAATGCTATAAAACATAAATTAGATATTGAATAGTAATAATCCTTAGTCCAGAAAACTGTAAATATTAGCCAAGAACTACATAATATAATTATGAGATTCTTTTTATGTGCAGAATTGAAACAAACAATATCATATATGAAATGTACTACATTTGTAGCAGGAAGGCAAAGATAGTTTTAAAAAAATAAAACAAAACACAAAAAATAAACAAAAACAAACCAAAAAATCTTCTCTGTTAACTTTAAGGCTTTGAAAGATATTCCTTTATCTTTCACTTACTAAATAAAATTGAAAACTAGATTTTGAGGATTCACTTCAATTACATGATCTGTTTATGGTATAACTTACAAGTCATTTTTACTCTTATTCATTAAAAGAGGAACAAAGATACTAGATAAGTTAAAAAAACACTCTATGCAGGAAACTAAGCTTCTGAATTTTTACTAGGGAAAAAATTCTAAAGGTATTTCTTTTAATAAGTTTAGTTAATGTAAGCTCGAAGAAAAGTACCCAAATAATATAAATCTGTAAACACACCAAAGACAAAGGCAAATTCACCCATGCTAAAATGTTCACCCTTCTGCAATGCCAATCTAAGTCCTGTAAGGACTAAGCTTCAATTGGAAAGTTTACTTATTGAAGCCTACTCCTATTTCTTGTAGCTGATTAAATTCTTTCTCATCTTTGAAGATACAGTCTAACCACACATTCAAGCAATTGATTATATACTCTCTTGTATTGCCCTAACAACAATTAAGTTCTATGAGTTCAGAGATGTATACTAATTATTTTCTATCCCCATAAGGCCTGGCACATAGTCAGCATCTAATAAATTATTTGTTGATTGAAGTATGTAACACATATTTAAACTCAAACAATACTGTTGAATTTAGTAGGGATTTCTGATTGCTTAGGTTTTTTTAAAATGGAAGATTACTTTTATTTTAAAAAGCATCTACACCTCCCATAACATATTGTCCAACAAATTCTCAAAAATATATTTCCCAGAAGCCTTTTCAAATATAAACAACCCATTTTTTAACATTTATCCAGCAACCTCTTGTGAAGAGCTGACTGTACTCATAATCAGCTCTCTTGGGTACACTGCTGCTAAGTCGCTTTAGTCGTGTCCGACTCTGTGCGACCCCATAGACGGCAGCCCATCAGGCTCCAACGTCCCTGGGATTCTCCAGGCAAGAACACTGGAGTGGGTTGCCATTTCCTTCTCTTGGGTACACTAATGGGTTGCTATTTCTTTCTCTTGGGTACACTAGTGCTGATCAATTGTTCTAGAAACAGTGTGACAAACCAGACTTTAAAAGTTCTTCAAAACAGTTCAAATTAATTAAAGTACTCATACTTTCCTTCATTACCAGATGAAAAAGATTTTAAAGTCTATTGGTTCTTCAGTTAGTAAGTATACTAGAAATTTTTCAGAGGCACCTATGCTGCTTTTAGCCAACTAATGGCAACATTGCTAAACTCTATTTGTAGAATGGCAATTCAAAGCATTTTGAATTAGGATGCCTATAGCTGGAAGAACTTGAAGGACTGAAACAACATTGATAATATAAATATTTATATAGGATTACTGCTTTTAAATGAGTATCTATCCCAACATTCTCCCATTTTTCCTACCAAATATCATAATTTAAAATTATAATATTTTTAAAAGAAAAATATTCAAATATTTATGAAATAAAAGATTTATATTTGGTCTGTTACTTCTTTTTATTTATTAATGCTGCATTTTGTTAAACTAAAAATAATAGCAATATAAGAACTTTTAAAAGGTGGAACATTTTTATATAATCAAATTCATTTTAGATCTACAGATTCAAGTATCTCAATTTCAACAAATGGTATGAAAAATACAATACAATTCCTTGGCCATTTTATTTTAGAGTAATCATTTTTAATGACCTTTAAAGGATGCAGCAATATTCCCTGGTGCAATTCACTTCGTATAAATTAAATTGTGAGATCCATGTCAGGGCAAAGATCTTTAAATTTAGTTTTTTTTAATAACTTTCTTCATGACAGAATACTTTCAACCGAATGGAAATTATCTTGAAACACGATCAAATACACAAGTACCTGTGAAGAAATTTCTTTTTTGTTCCAATTACTTCTCAACTGACACTATTACTATTATATTATTTAAGACAAGTATATCATGGTGTTTTTATTGAAGTATATAGTTGGTTTACACTTTTGTGTTAGTTTCAGAAGTATAGCAAAGTGATTTAGTTATTTTTTTCAGTTTGTTTTTCATTATAGGTTATTACAAGATACTGAAAATAGTTTCCTGTGTTACACAGTAAATCCTTGCTGCTTACCTATTTTATGTATAGCAGATTGTATCTGAATATAATTGAAAAAAATGTTCTATTAACTATTACTTTAACAAAAGTAAAACTACAACACTATGAACATATTCACTTTAACATGATTTATTTGCATAATCTTAAAAAAAACTGTTATATTGTCTAAAATGTCTAGACACTGAATTGTGCTTATCAAATTGACATTTCATATTACCAAGATTATTTCATGAAAATATCATAGTAATGTTATAGTTATAGCAATGCTTCTCTTAAATAGAAAGTCTACACAGACAAAAATTACTAATAGTACTTCCCAACATTTAACAAAAGTTAGGCTTTTAAAATGACAACATTATAATCAGATTAATTTTTAAGTTACCTCTATTTATACAACTGCTATGAAATCGTAAACCTTTTTAGTTACAAGGCTTTTATATCTTTACGTACCATGTAATTGTACTCCTGTAACTTTAATACAATATGTAGTTTGATTCTTTTAATTAGTGGATCAGCAAGAAGCAAATCAGGCCACTGCAATTACTGTGCACATGTCCACTTATATCAAATATTTTACAGGTCAACCTAACCATTTTTATTTCAAAAAAGCTTACATTTCCTTATTTATAAAGTCTTTCTGAAAATGATCAAGTGTCCTAGCATTAACAAAATGGCCATTTGTACTTTCTATAGGAATAAAAGTTAATACAATTTGGCTTAAACAAGCAGAGACAAAGAGGCCAGCATATAGATTCATCATTTCTTCAACTTTCTTTAAACCATTCTAATTCTGTCTCTATCTCCTATATTAAAGTCTGATCATATATATTTAATTTCATTCTTTAAAATTTCAGCAGACAACTTCAGTGCTAACCTACCACTGCCCTGTCAGAAAATCTTTGATGTCACAGCATAATAGCTCCTGAAAGAACAGCGCTAATACTTAATGTAACATGAAACCAGGGCTCTGCAGTGGGGCTGTCTGCTGTCAGGAACAAACAGTTTCACTGCTGTTCCCCAGAAGTGACAAGGTTGGGACCTATCCGTGCAGCAACCCTCACTACCAACAGAGATTTATTTTTATTAAGAACTAAGAAGGCCACCTTATTCTTCTAAACATGCCAATCTCCATTTAGAAACTAAAAATAAATTACACTTTAATGTCAAACAACGCATATGGCTCAATTCTCCCCTGAAGCCTGTAAGTCACACACTGAAGAAGGTCTCTGGTATTTCAGAGAATTAACAGGCCAAGTGGAAATGGCTAAACTTACTACTAAGAAGCAACTAATACACTCTTTCCTTATTTAAAAGTCACACCAAACATTTATGTTTCAAGACTTTTTATAACATAGTTGAGTTGGAAATGACAATATAGACCTCTCCCTGAAGATATTTTTGAAAGTGAAACTATTAATCGCCCAGTTGTGTCAGACTCTTTGCGACACAATGGACTGTAGCCCACCAGGCTCCTCTGTCCTATGATTTCCCAGGAAAGAATATTGGAGTGGGTTGCCATTTCCTTCTTCATTTTTACATGATACCAAATATCTGTTTGTTCTTTCAGTCACTCAGTCATGTCTCTTTGTGATCCCATGGACTGTAGCACGCCAGGCCTCCCTGTCCCTCACCATCTCCCGGAGTTTGCCCAAGTTCATGTTTATTACATCGATGATGCCGTCCAGCCATGTTATCCTCTGACGCCCTCTTCTCCTTCTGCCCTTGATCTTCCCTAGCATCAGGGACTTTTCTAATGAGTTGTCTGTGTGCGTCAGATGACTAAAATACTGGAGCTTCAGCTTCAGCATCAGTCCTTTCAGTGAATATTCAGCGTTGATCTCCCTTAAGATTGACTGGTTTGATCTCCTTGCTGTCCAAGGGACTTTCGGGAGTCTTCTCCAGCACCACAGTTCAAAGGCATCAATTCTTTGGCATTCTGCCTTCTTTACAGTCCAGCTCTCACAAATCGTATGCGACCACTGGGAAGACCATAGCCTTGACTATGTGGACCTTTGTTAGCAGAGTAATGTCTCTGCTTTTCAACACAGTGTCTAAGTTTGTCATTAATTTCCTACAAGAAGCAAATGTTTTCTGATTTCATGGCTGCAGTCACCATCCATAGTGATTCTGGAGCCCCAAAAAAGGAAATCTATCACTACTTTCACCTTTACCCCTCAGCTTAAAGCTCAACATTCAGAAAACGAAGATCATGGCATCCGGTCCAATCACTTCATGGCAAATAGATGGGGAAACAGTAGAAACAGTGTCAGACTTTATTTTGGGGGGCTCCAAAATCACTGCAGATGGTGACTGCAGCCATGAAATTAAAAGATGCTTACTCCTTGGAAGAAAAGTTAGGACCAACCTAGATAGTATATTCAAAAGCAGAGACATTACTTTGCCGACTAAGGTCCGTCTAGTCAAGGCTATGGTTTTTCCTGTGGTCATGTATGGATGTGAGAGTTGAACTGTGAAGAAGGCTGAGCGCTGAAGAATTGATGCTTTTGAACTATGGTGTTGGAGAAGACTCTTGAGAGTCCCTTGGACTTCAGGGAGATCCAACCAGTCCATCCTGAAGGAGATCAACCCTGGGATTTCTTTGGAAGGAATGATGCTGAAGCTGAAACTCCAGTACTTTGGCCACCTCATGCAAAGAGTTGACTCATTGGAAAAGACTCTGATGCTTGGAGGGATTGGGGGCAGGAGGAGAAGGGGACAACAGAGGATGAGATGGCTGGATGGCATCACGGACTCGATGGACGTGAGTCTGAGTGAACTCTGGGAGTTGGTGATGGACAGGGAGGCCTGGCGTGCTTCAGTTCATGGGGTTGCAAAGAGTTGGACACGACTGAGCGACTGAACTGAACTGAACTGAATGAGGCTGGATGCCATGATCTTAGTTTTTTTAATATTTAGTCTTAAGTCGGCTCTTTCACTCTCCTCCATCCTCATCAAGTTGTGAGGATGTGAAGATCCGCATATCTGAGAATCCCCTTCATGGATCACTGTCTTGTCATAGCGAAGGGGCCTGCATAACTCAATGAAGCTATGAGCCATGCCATGCAGGGTCACCCAAGACAGATGGGTCACAGCAGAGTATTCTAACAAAACGTGATCGACTGGAGGAGGGAATGGCAAACCATCCCGATATACTTGCTGTGAGAACCTCATGAACTGTATAAAAGGCTAATATATGCTTAAGACTAGTCATTTCAGTCAAAAGATTCACCAACAGAGAGAAAAATGAATCAGTAAAATAGTAACTGTGCAAATAATCAGTAAAATAATCAGTACAAAGATTTCTTTTTTAACCTATTAACCAACCAAAAATAGGACAATTAATTCCCAGACATGTATGCAACATCTATGAAGGAACTAGATAATACTATTTAACATTCAACCCAAAATCTTTTCTAGTGTCATCTACTACAAAATAGTAGGGCATATCTGCTCTTCTGAAATCATAAAGCAATTTATTGCTTGTATTAACTGACTTCTCTGTTACTGTTGTCTTGAACTGTCATTTACTTTTCTTAATATTAATGTTATATAAGACATACAAGAGAATTTATAAACTTCATTGGAAAACTTTAAAGAGGACCAAAATAAATGGAGAGCTATAATATGTTCATGGGTTAGAAAATTCAATGTTATAAAGTTATTGTTTCCATTAAAATTGACTTACAGATTAAATGCAAACTGAATAAAAAGTCCCAATACGTTTTCCTTGTAGAGTTAAGTTAATTTTAAATTTATATGGAAACATAAAGGGGCAAGAAGTGGCAAGACACTCTTAAAAAATAAAAACAAGATGGCAGAATTTATTCTTCAAGATAACAGACTTATTATTGAGCAGACATAATTAAGTAAAGGGTGCAAGGAGAGATAAGTACCTTAAGAGAATATAATAAATAATTCCAAAATAGACCCATGCTTATATGAGCATTTGATATATGACAGAGGTAACTGCAGAGCAGTCAGGAAAGGATAGATTTTAGTAAGTTACCTGGGACAAGTGGATACCTATAAGAGGAAAAAAATACTACACTCCTATGTCAAATAATGCCTGCAAACAACTGCAGATGGATTAAAGGTCAGTGTAAAAGTCATTGGAAATTGGCTTCATAACCTCAGATAGGAAAAAATGTCTTAAACAACACAGGATAAATATTAATCAAAAAAGGAAAAGATCAATAAATATTCAACTATACTAAAATTAAGAATGTTTATCAAACAACTTCATAAAGAGAGTGAAAAACAAGCCAGGAGTGGAAAAAGACATTTGCAATATGTAAATAACAAAGAATTCATATACATAATATATATATATATAACTACAAATCATTTTTTAGAAAAACAAAAACGACAGACAACCCCAAAGAAAATGGGCAAAAGACTTGAACAGACACTTCCCAAGAGAAGAAATCTACATGATCAATAAGTTACAAAAAGATACTTAATATCATTTGTAATGAGGAATGCAAGTTAAAACTATAAACCTAGGAGACAAGCAAGAATTTAAAGTCTGACAACACCAACTGTTGGCAAAGATACTGAGGAATGGGTACACTCATAGAGTATTCGTGGGAGTAAAAACACTCACTTTTTAAAAGATTAGGGTTATCTAGTAAAGATGAAAATAGGCATACTCTCTGACCCAAAAATTTCACTCCAGCAAAAACAAACCCAAGAAACTTGTGCACATATACACCAAGAAGATATACGCACAAAAAATTTATAGCACCATTGTTCATAATAAGCAGCAACTGGAAACAGCCCAAATGCTCACCGACAATAGAGAGGATAAACTCTGATACGCAATAAAAAGCAAATGAATGAACTAAAGGATTTCATGATGATATATGTTGAGTAAAAACTGCAACACATAAAGATAGACTCTGCATGATTTATATAATTCATAAAAACAGACAAAATCAAACTATATTTCTCAGAGCTGCATTCATAGTTAGTAAAACTATAAAGCAAAGGAAATGACTAACATTAAATAAAGAATGGTGGTTACCTTAAAGGGAAAGAGTGGGGTATGATTGGGAAGGGACACAAGTGGCTTCTGAGATGATGTCAGTGCTTGTTTTTGTTTTTTTTTTAACCTGGATGTTGCTTACATGGAATTCACTTTATAAGTACTCATTACATATACATACAATTCTATTTCATACACTTTACATGTTTACACTTTAGTTTTTAAAAAGAACAAATCTACTTCACAAAGAGTATTTGTGAATATAAGTGAAGTAATGTATGAGAAAAGCTCTTCGAAAACCACAAACAGCTACACATGTACTCATTTTTTAAAGCAACTGTGGTGTTAGAGAAGACTCTTGAGAGTCCCCTGGACTGCAAGGAGATCCAACCAGTCCATTCTGAAGGAGATCAGCCCTGGGATTTCTTTAGAAGGAAGATGCTAAAGCTGAAGCTCCAGTACTTTGGCCACCTCATGCGAAGAGCTGACTCATTGGAAAAGACCCTGAAGCTGGGAGGGATTGGTGGCAGGAGAAGAAGGGGACGACTGAGGATGAGATGGCTGGATGGCACCACGGACTCGATGGATGTGAATCTGAGTGAACTCCGGGAGTTGGTGATGGACAGGGAGGCCTGGCGTGCTGTGATTCATGGGGTCGCAGAGAGTCAGACATGACTGAGCGACTGAACTGAACTGAACTGAAGGATTGAAGCCATTCTCTCTCATAAACCAACCAAGCAATAACCTAAACAATATAAAATCCCCAACCTCAAAAACACATGTTGTCACCTCAAATAAGACATATCTTCTGTAATGTCATAAAATAGTCTTTAACATTCTTCTTTTAAAGACTCATTCCTCTGGATTAAAACATCATACCATTTTTAAAATCCAAATAGCTCTTGAGAAAATATACTAAGCAGAGAACTATTAAAACTATAATGAGTTGTTAAAGGAACTGCGATAGGAAGACTTGGGGATTTTCAAATTTAAAATAAATATATGTTCTATTTCACGTCTCCTTACAACACTGCTATTCCTATTCAGTAGGCTCTCCAAAATAGTACAGATCAAGTAATTATCTTTAAAAATTAAAGGGAAATTGCTAAAAATGTAAATAACTAAAGCAACTAAACTTAAAAAATGAAAGGAAACAAACAAACAAAAAAACCACCTAGCAAGAAGGAAGAAGAGAAGGAAGGAGAAAGGGAGGGAGGAAAGAACTGAAAAAGCTAATAAATTTACAACTACTAATTTCTAGTTTTAAAAACAGAAACTCACAGGCAAATTCCATTTTAAAATGTACATACACAAATGTACATTATCTCACTTATTAAATTGGTAAGTAAAAGGGACATGACTAGAGAATTTTTAACTTCATTATGCTTTATAAAAAGCAATTTAAATGTGTTGCATTTCAAAATAGTCATTATTTATTGAAACATATCTTTCCTAATTTCCCTTCTTCCTATCAAAGCCTTCTTTGTCATCTATTCCATTTCTGAGAGTACCGTATCTCAGCTAGTAGGAGTGGAATTTCTGGGTCATATCATAGTTACATATTTAGCTTTTTGAAAACTGCTAAAATGTTCTCTAAAGTGGCTGCACCATTTCACATACCTGCCAGCAATATACAAAGCTTCCAACTTCTCCATGTCTTCAACAACATTTGTGAGTTTCAGTTTTTATGACTACAGCCATTCTGGTGGTGGTTTAGTCGCTATGTTGTGCCAGATTCATGCAACCCCTTGGACTGCCTGCCAGGCTCCTCTGTCCATAGGATTCTCCAGGCAAGAATACTGGAATGGGCTGCCATTTTCTCCTCCAGGGGATCTTCCCAACCCAGGGATCGAACCCAGGTCTCCTGCATTGTAGGGAGACTCTACTGACTGAGCTACAAGGGAAGCCCATAGCCATTCTAGTGTGTGAGAAATAATATTGTGATTTTGATTTACATTTCTCTAATGACTAATGATCTTGAGCAACTTTTTATCTGCTTATCATCCATTTATAAATCTTATTTGGAAAATATTTGTTCAAATTCTTTGCCCTTTTAAAAAATTCCATTATTTATCTTTTTATTGTTGAGGTGTGAGAGTTCTTTATATAGATTGAATACTAGTTACTTATCAATATATGACTTGTAAATATTTTCACCCATTCTATAGGTTGTCTTTTCACTTTCTTGATGGCTTCCTTTGATCAAAGAGGGTTTTATAATTTTGATGTAGTTCAGTTTATCTTTCTTCACTTATGCTTTTGCTGTCATATCTAAGAAATCACTGCCTAATCAAAGGCCATGAAAATATACTCTTATGTTTAAGAGTCAGATGTAAGGTAGGGATCCCACTTCATTCTTCTGAATGGGGATATCCAGATGTCCCAGCATTATCTGTTGGAAAGACTGTTATGCTCCCACTGATGTCTTGGCACCCTTGTCAAAAATAATGCTACTGTTTTTAAGATGTCATTAATGTTTCCTTTTAACAAGGAATTTTGAATTGTGGCTACTTGTCTATGAGAACAACGTGAAAAGTATATTTGGAGAATCACTATACTCATTATTCAAACTATGAAAAGATTTTTTTCAATCTTACTTTTCACATTTTAATTTTACTACTTAGAACAACTAAGTTTATGTCCTGTAGTGCCGCTCAAGATGGACAAGTTCTGACAAAACGTGGTCCACTGGAGAAGGGAATGGCAAACCATTTCAGTATTTTTGCCTTGAGAACACTACAAACAGTACGAAAAGGCAAAAAGATAGGATACTGAAAGACGAACTCCCCAGGTCTGTTGGTGCCCAGTATAATAGGAGAAGAGTGGAGAAATAGCTCCAGAAAGAAAGAAGAGATGGAGCCAAAGCAAAAACAGCACCCAGTTATGGATGTGACTGGTAATGGAACTCAAGTCTGATGCTGTAAAGAGCAATATTGCATAAGAACCTGGAATGTTAGTTCCATGAATCAGGGTAAATTAGAAGTTGTCAAGCAGGAGATATTTTAGGAATCAGTGAATAAAATGGACTGGAATGGACGAATGCAATTCAGATGACCATTGTATTTACTACTGTGGGCAAGAATCCCTTAGAAAAAATGGAGTAGTGCTCATAGTCAACAACAAGAGAGTCCAAAATGTAGTGCTTGGATGCAATCTCAAAAATGACAGAATGATCTCTGTTAATTTCCGAGGCAAACCATTATCACAGTAATCCAAGTCTATGCCCCGACCAGTAATGCTGAAGAAGTTAACATTGAATGGTTCTATGAAGAACTACAAGACGTTCTATAACTAACACCCCAAAAAGATGTCCTTTTCATTATAGGGAACTGGAATGCAAAAGTAGGAAGTCAAGAGACTAGAATGCAAAACTAGGAAGTCAACAGGCAAGTTAGACCTTGGAGTACAAAATGAAGCAGGGAAAAAGCTAACAGAGTTTTGCCAAGAGAACACACTGGTCATAGCAAACACCCTCTTCCATCAATACAAGAGACGACTCTACACGTGGACACTACCAGATGGTCAATACCAAAATCAGATTGATTATATTCTTTGCAGCCAAAGATGGAGAGGCTCCATACAGTCAGCAAAAGCAAGACCTGGACCTGACTGTGGCTCAGATCATGAACTCCTTATTGGCAAATTCAAATTTAACTGAAGAAAGTAGGGAAAACCACTAGGCCATTCAGGTATGACCTAAGTCAAATCCTTTATGATTATACAGTAGAAGTGACAAATAGATTCAAGGGATTAGATCTGATAGACAGAGTGCCTGAAGAACTATGGACAGAGGTTCATGACATTGTACAGGAGGCAGTGATCAAGATCATCCCCAAGAAAAAGGCAAAATGGTTGTCTGAGGGGGCTTTACAAATATCTGAGAAAAGAAGAGAAACTAAAGGCAATGGAGAAAAGGAAAGATATACTCATTTGAATGCAGAGTTCCAAAGAATAAAACGGAGAGATAATAAAGCCTTCCTCAGTGATCAATGCAAAGAAACAGAGGAAAACAATACAATAGGAAAGACTAGAGCTCTCTTCAAGAAAATTAGAGATACCAAGGGAACATTTCATGCAAAGACAGGCACAATAAAGGACAGAAATGGTATGGACCCAAAAGAAGCAGAAGATATTAAGGAGAGGTGGAAAGAATACACAGAAAAACTATACAAAAAAGATCTTAATGATCCCGATAACCATGATGGTGTGATCATTTACCTAGAGCCACACATCCTGGAATGAGAAGTCAAGTGGGCCTAAAGAAGTATCACTATGAACAAAGCTAGCGGAGTTGATGGAATTCCAGTTGAGCTATTTGAACTCCTAAAAGATGATGCTGTGAAAGTGCTGCACTCAATATGCCAGCAAATTTGGAAAACTCAGCAGTGGCCACAGGACTGGAAAAGGTCAGTTTTTATTCTAATCCCAAACAAAGGCAATGCCAAAAAATGTTCATACTACCTCACAACTGCACTCATTTCATATGCTATCAAAGTAACGCTCAAAATTCTCCAACCCAGGCTTCAACAGTACACAAACCATGAACTTCCAGATGTTCAAGCTGGATTTAGAAAAGGCAGGGGAACCAGAGATCAAATTACCAACATCCACTGGGTCATCAAAAAAGCAAGAGATTTCCAGAAAAACATCTATTTCTGCTTTATTGACTATGCCAAAGCCTTTGACTGTGTGGATCACAATAAACTGTGGAAAATACTTCAAGAGATGGGAATACCTGACTACTGTATCTGCCTCCTGAGAAATCTGTATGCAGGTCAAGAAACAACAGTTAGAACCAGACATGGAACAATAGACTGGTTCCATATTGGGAAAGGAAAACATCAAAGCTATATATTGTCGCCCTGTTTATTTAACTTATTTGCAGAGTACATCATGCAAAATGCCAGGTTGGATGAAGCACAAGCTGCAATCTAGATTGCCGGGAGAAACATCAATAACCTCAGATATGCAGATGATACCACCCTTATGGCAGAAAACAAAGAAGAACTAAAAAGCCTCTTGATGAAGGTGAAAGAAGAGAGTGAAAAAGCTGGCTTAAAACTCAACATTCAGAAAACGAAGATCATGGCAAATGGATTGGGAAACAGTGGAGACAGTGAGAGACTTTACTTTCTTGGGCTCCAAAATCACTGCATGTGGTGACTGCAACCATGAAATTAAAAGACTCTTGCTCCTTGGAAGAAAAGCTATGACCAACCTAGACAGCATATTAAAAAGCAGAGATGTTACCTTGCCTACAAAGGTCCATAGAGTCAAAGCTATGGTTTTTCCATGTATGGATGTGCGAGTTGGACTATAAAGAAAGCTGAGTGTTGGAGAAGACTCTTGAGAGCCTTGGACTGCAAGGAGATCCAACCAGTCCATCCTAAAGGAAATCAGTCCTGAATATTCATTGGAAGGACTGATGCTTAAGGTGAAACTCCAATATTTGGCCACATGATATGAAGAACCGACTCATTGGAAAAGACCCTGATGCAAGGCAAGATTGAAGGCAGAAGGAGAAGGGGACAACAGATGATGAGATGGTTGGATGGCATAACCAACTTGATGGACATCGTTTGAGCAAGCTAAGCTGAAAAGGGGAACTAAGGAAGAGTTGAACATATCTGAGTAGTCATGATTTCAGTCAAAGTTTATCTTTGTTTGATTTCCATAAGGACTTATTTGAAAATGGGCTCTACTGCTTACAAAAAGTCTGAAAGCTATATAGAACCCTATGCCCCTGAGAAGAGAGGCATGGAGAAATATTATAGAAATAAAGATAAGAGATTTAAAAAAATAGATTTAAGATCTGTCCTGAATAAGAAACAATGGAGAATTTTAGGAAATAAGAGATTACAGCACAAGTATTAAGGAATATAGTTGAAGAACAAAAGTTACAGATTGAAAGGGAAGGTGTGAAGAGTAAAAAGACAAAGCCCACCTCTAAAGGGTTTTCTCTGATTTCTAAAATAGCTGATGAGAGCTTGTTTTCTTGAGAGTTTAACATCTCCCTTCAAAACAATGGAAATGTTTTGACTTAACCAAATTTGTTTGAGCTGTGAGTCTATTATCCTCAAAGCCAATGGCAACTATACTTATTATTTTAAGGAATCAGCTAGCTACATTAATTTACTACCTTTAAATATATTTTTTAATATTTTCATTAGTAGATGACTCTGAATGCAAACACATAACTTGCTTGGAAATCAATTCCACTGCTTTAAAAAAAAGATACACCTATTCAGAATTCAGAAGATATCTTTTTTAATGCTCTATTTCTTTTATTAAAATAAAACTTTTATTAAGGTATAATAAAGAGAGAGTATAGTACATTAATCTTAAATTCAGTCAGTGAAGTCAATGAATTTCTGCATAAGTACTGTCTCATGTAACCATCATCCAGATTAAAATATAAAACATTCCCAGTATCCAAGAAAGTTCTCACATGTCTATTCCCAACTAATAACCAAACACCAGAGATAACCACCATTCTGAGTTATATAATTGTAGAGTGGGCTTGAATTTAATAAGCAGAATCACAGTACACACTCTGTCTTCTATCATTTCTAACCTTTGTTTAGCTCTATTTCTACCTCCTTACACTAGTTCTCTATTTTCTACATAATGTCTGTGAGAGTCATTCATGTTGTTGCTAATATCAAAAAGTTTTTATTGCTATTAACATTTCATTGAAAGAGTTGACCACAATTTTATTTATCGGAGAATGGATTGTTTACAATTTGTGACTATTATGAATAAAATAGTTATGAAGATGTTTTGCATGTCTTTTGGTAGATATAAGCACTCACTTCTTGGGAATATACCTAGGACTGGAAATGTTGTCATAGATAGGCATATGTTTAACTTTAGTATATAATACCAAATAATATTCAAAATCACCTGTAAAAATTTACACTCCCACCAGCAGTAAGGGGCTCTCCAGGTGGCACTACTGGTAAAGAACCTGCCTGCCAATACAGGAGACATAAGAGATGTGGGTCCGACCCCAGGGTCGGGAAGATCCCCCGGAGGAGAGCAGGGCAACTCACTCCAGTATCTTGCCTGGAGAATCCCATGGACAGACAGCCCGGCAGGCTACAGTCCACAGGGTCGCAAAGAGTCAGACACGACTGAAGCGACTTAGCACGAGTGCACCAGCAGTATATTAATGAGTTTCAGTTGCCCTACATCCTCACCAACATGTGAGGCATTGTCAGTCTTCTTTATTTTATCCTACATGCTCTGTTAATTTTCTGAAACCTGGAATCTTACTAACTGTAAATCAGAACATATACTATCCTTCTGTCTTCAAAGTATGGTCCTAGTCAGCAGGGCTGAGAGAAAGCAGCACTGAGACTACCTGGAGGCTCGTTAGAAATACTGAATCTCATGTCCCGTCTAGACTTACTGAATCGGAACCTGCATTTTAACAAGATCCTCAGATGATCTGCATGCCTACTAAAATTTAAGAAGCACTTCTCTAGCCGATAAAGTGTATAAATTCTAGAATGGTTTAAACATCTCCTAAAAATATTTCCAATAGAACCTCTATTAATGAGCAAGATATGTTCCAGTAACACATTCCTTATACAAAGTTACTTACCAAGACAATATTCTAGAATATATAACTGCCATCTACAAGGAGAAGAAGTAATCATTAGAACCAAACATTGGTTCACAAAGAACAGGTCTGGTCATATCAATCTCTTCTGTTTCTTTATCAGAAGTATTTTATTGCTAGATGAGTAACGCATTAGAAATGCTATATTTAAGTTTCAGGAAGCCATTTGACAGTCTCCAATATGCTTGCTATATTGTGTAAATATCTTACAGTAGGACACCATTTTAGGGGCTTCCCTAGTGGTTCAGATGGTAAAGAATCTGCCTGCAATGCAGGGGACCCAGGTTCGATCCCTGGGTCGGAAAGATCCCCTAGAGAAGGGAATGCCTACACACTCCAGTATTCCTACCTGGAGACTCCCATGGACAGAGGAGCCTGGAGGAATACAGTCCACTGGGTCACAAAGAGTTTGACATGACTGAGCAACTTTCACTTTTAGGACACTGTTTAAGATCCCAATCAAAAACTTTATTTTTAAGTTTCAATTAATATTCTATAAAACATGTTGATAGATTTTCTAGTGCTTAACTAGCCTTGTATTCCTCAAATAAGCTTATAGTGTTTTATTCTCTTATTTTTATCTTTTTCATATCTATGTTATATTCTCTTTCTTATTCCTTATGTTTTAAAAAAATTTTGTTAAGACCTTTTGGATCTTGATTCTGTCATTTAACATATTAATTAGAAAATTCTCTGGTGGCCCAGTGGTTAGGACTGCACCTTCACTGCTGAGGGCCCAGGTTCAATCCTTGGTTGGAGAACTAAGATCCTTAAAGCTGTGAAGTATGGCCCATCTGTACTCCCAGAACAAAATAAAATAAATCCCCCAAAACTTTAATAATTATTAGAAATTTTATTTGACCATGCTGGCATTTAGTATGCATTTATTCATATATCTATAAGGCTTAATTAATTAAATAAAATTCAAGGACATTTATTTAGTGTCTTCTATAAGCTGGATAGATGCTAGAGATACTAAGGGTATTTAAAGAGAATATCATGTCAACTTTATGCCAAAATACTTTTTAAATTACCAAAATTGACTTGATAAAGCACAGAAAAGATGAACAGACCAATAAAATACCATTAAGTACCTATTGTTATTAAAGGTGTGAAAACAATATGGTTTTTCAGTTTTTTTAACTTGTAAAGAACTGACAATTCCTATGGTCTCCAATAGACAATGACTACAACAGACAATTCCTATGCTTCCAGAGCACAGACAAAGATGGAAAGCTTCCAATTCATTTTATGAAACTGACATGACCCTAGATAGCACAAAAATTAATGAATACAGATACATATTGACATATTATATTTAATGATATAACTCATTTATATAATCACATTCAGCAGCATGAATACACATACATGTATAAATATAAGCTTATTTGAGGAATACAAGGCTAATTAAGCACTAGAAAATCTACCAACATGTTTTATAGAATATTAATTAAAACTATAAAAATAAACAGATTGGGATCTAAAAATTCCTGATTTTTAGATCTAACATCTAAAAAGATACCAGAGGATCTTCCTGACCCAGGGATTATGTTTTAATAATGTCACCTTAATAAAATTAATTTCTAACTCTCATACAAAGACTTCCCTGGTGGCTCAGTGGTAAAGAATCTGCTTGCCAATGCTGGAGATGCTGGCTTGATTCCTGAGTCAGGAAGATCCCCTGCAGAAGGAAATTGTCAGTCCACTCCAATATTCTTGCCTGGGAAACCCCTTGGACAGAAGAGCCTGGCTAGCTGCAGTGAATGGGGGTCGCAAGAGTCGGACTCAATGACTCAACAACAGAAACAGCAACCCTCTTATATTATTGGTAGGAATGTAAATCAATACCACCACTATGGAAATGGTGCAGGTTCCTCAAAAAATTAAAAATAGAACTACCATATGATCCAGCAATTCCACTCCAGAGTTTCTATCCAAAGGAAATGAACACTAATTCAAAGAGCTATATGCACCCCTATGTTCATCACAGCATTATTTACAACCACCAAGATATGGAAGCAACCTAAGTGTCCATCAATAAATAATGAATCAAGAAGAAGTGGATTTATATATGAAATATTACTTAGTCATAAAAAAGAATAGAATCTTGTCATTTGTAGCAACACGGATGGGTCTAGAGGGTATTATGCTAAGCAAAATAAGTCAGAGAGAAATACAAATACTATACAATTTCACTTATATATAGAATCCAAAAACCAGAACAAACAAAACAAAATAGACTCATAAATAAATGGAACGAAGTGCTGGTTGTCAGAGGGGAGGGGATGGAGGGTTGAATGAAATAAGTGAAGAGATATAAGAGTACAAACTCTAGTCATACAATAAGTAAGTCATGAGGATGTAATATACAGCATAGGGAATGTGGTCAGCAATACTGTCATACCTTTGTATGTTAACAGATGGTTACTAGACTTATCATGGTGATCATTTTGTAAAGAATATAAATGCCAAACCATTATGCTGTGTACCTGAAACAAATATTACAAGTCAGCTATACTTCTACTAAAAAAAAGAAAAAGAAAATTAATTCCTGAGTCTCAGTTTCCTCATCCATTAACTGGGAATAATAATATATACCTCATAGAATTAGGTAAGGTAAGACTAATGTTAAGGTAAGACTTAAAGGAAATACCTTTTTGTACATCATATTGTTTAATACATAAAACAAAACTTCAAAACAAATTATCCAAGCACTGTTTCATTCAATAACATCTACTGAGTGCTATTTAGGTTCCAGGCATTGTTCTAGTCACTATAAATTAAGCAGTGAACAAACAACAAAATTCCCATCCATGTGGAGATTACATTTGAGTGGAAAAGAGGAAGCAACATCTCTACCACTGCTACCCTAGTATGGACTTATAATCTTCTACATGAAATCTGCTGTATTGAACACACTTTCAACCCTGAGATTCCACAGTATCAACTATGAGCTTATAATTTGAGGTATAAGTACTAAAAGAATACACAGAAGTGCATTCCCAAGTTCTAACCTATCATGAAAGGTTGATAATAACTACCATACCACTGCCATCTCCTCCAGAAACATCACTTCATGTTATTGCTGCCTTCAGGCAATCCTTTTGATATCATAGCTGCCCTCTCTGATACTGTATATCACCTATCCATTTAGATGCTGAACTCATAGACATCTCCAACACCTCACAACTTCCCTTTTCTCCACTGGTGCTTTCTCCACCATGGAAAGAGCACAGAGTCATTAGTAGGAAGAGTTTAGGTTTCCTCAGCAGATGAATTTAGGTTCAAATCCTAGTCTTCTGCCTCCACTAGAAATCTTCTGGGATCTGGAGGTCAAGCCTGCGATCTCTGGCTGTATTGGATTGAGGCTGAGCTCCTCCCAGAAGGTGCCTCCTCAGTCCATGGGATATTGGAGCTGGGGAACAGTATAGGGAATGTAGTCACCAATACTCTCATACAGAGGGCAACAGAAAGTTACCAACTCCATATCCCAATCTCAGCCAGCTGCCTCCACACATAACCTTCTATGGCCTAGAAATTAAGTCTACAATCACTGTCCAAGCCAGGCAGCACCTGGGCCCTGCCAGGGGTTGGGGGGAGCCTGTGGGGTCAAAATCCCTGTATACCAGCTGCCACCTCTCTTTAAGTTCACCACTGATTCTTCAGTTATTGCTACAGTCAAAAATCTAGTCCCAAGAAAATTCATACCCAAATACACTCTGTACCCAGAGTCTAGTCTCACTCGGGGTATAAAGTCTGTGGTACTAGTCTCTATAAGTTATGAAACTCAAAAATTAAGATGTTGGACTTTCCTGGTGGTTCAGTAGTTAAGAATCCATCTGGCGATATAGGGGACACGGGTTCAATCCCTAGTCTAGGAAGATTCTACATGCCACAGGGCAACTAAGCCTATGCTCCACAACTACTGAGCCCACACTCTAGAGCCCATGGTCCGCAGTAAGAGAAACCACCACAATGAGAAGTCTGCACACCACAACAAAGAGTAGCCCCCACTTGTGGCAACTAGAGAAAGTCCTCATGCAGCAAAGAAGATCCAGTCCAGCCAAAAGTAAAATAAATAACTTTTAAAAAATAATAATAAGATGTGCCTGCAATGCAGGAGACTGGTTCGATCCCTGGGTCAGGAAGACCCCCTGGAGAAGGAATGGCAACCCACTCCAGTATTCTTGCATGGAAAATCCCATGGACAGAGAAGCCTTGTAGACTGCAGTCCATGGGATCACAAAGAGTCAGACACGACTAAGCAACTTCACTTTCACTTTCAAAGAAATTTTAGTTCAGGTAAATTTGTTGATTTGCACTTGAAGAGGTTCTCAAAGTACTTATTAGAACTGTGAGGATTCTCTCTCAAAAGTACTATAGAGCCATTGTGTTGGGAAAATTGTAGAGTGATTTTACATTACATTCTAGCAATATTTTATCCCTTCAATAAAGTACTTGAACATAACATTCTACTTTTAGCCAGATTCTCTTTTAATTCACTTTAGTAGTAGCTAATGTTTACATGGCACCTACCATGTGCCAAACCCTTTAAGCACTTTTAATTTAATTATTAAATCCTAAAACAACCCTAAGAAGGTGCAGTCTTACAGATAAGGAAACTGAGGCCTAAAGAGATCAAAGTAACAGGTTCAAGGTAAAGTTAGAAAGTGGGAGAGTATGCTCTCAGCTACAGCGTCACAAGCTTGCTTTACCCTAAACTAATTCTCCAGCATTGTACAAGTAAGAGAAATAAAATCAGAGTCAGCAAAGAATTTCAACTCTTCAGAATGCTTGACAAAGGAAGCTAAGGACAAGTTTGAAAACATAAACTTAAAGGTGGAGGAAGGGGCAGGAGAATAAAAATTGAAGGGAGGAGAATTTTTTAAACATTTGGAAGAAGATGATGTTCAAAGTATTTTCCATCTTATCTTGCCCTGAAAGTGAAAGTCACTCAGTCGTGTCCAACTCTTTGTGACCCCATGGACTATCCAGTCCATGGAATTCTCAAGGCTAGAATACTGGAGTAGGTAGCCGTTCCCTTCTCCAGGGGATCTTCTCAACCCAGGGATCAAGCCCAGGTCTCCCGCACTGCAGGCGGATTCTTTATCAGCTGAGTTCTTTAAGCCAAAAGCCAATCACCAGCGACCTTCAAAGACCGTGCTTATGAAACACGGTGCTCTCCCTTATGGCAACCCACTCCAGTGTTCTTGCCTGGAGAATCCCAGAGACGGGGGAGCCTGATGGGCTGCCGTCTATGGGGTCGCATAGAGTCGGACACGACTGAAGCGACTTAGCAGCAGCAGCAGCAGCTCTCCCTTATCAGAAACAGAACCTTAAAAGCAAAAGAATGCAAAAATTAATGAGTTATCAAGTGGAAATGAACCATCTTGCTAGTCCAATGGAAAGAGAATGTGACAATTTCTCTATGGGAATGTGAAGCTGATACACATACAGACAGTCCTCAACTTGCACTACACCATGTTAACTGAAATGAGTGCATATTAGAGCCAGGTCCTCACTTTGCAAGGTTCTGCAGTAACTGAGTTCAAACCAAGACATCCGAACTATGTAAAGCTGAGGTCAGAACTATGCAAAGGGAGGATGTGATTCTGATACAGAAGTATTCCAGTTCACATCGAACCTACAAAGCAAGGATTGCCTTAATAACTGAACCTACTCAAATTCAATGTCACATAATATGTTCAGCTTCTGATTATCCTGATTATCCAAGCTCCCAGTTATCTAGCATGTAGATTATCTCAGGGAAATCTCATGATTTGCTTGTCTGTTAGAAGCAGCTGCATTATACAACAAAATACCATAGGACTTCAAACCAGGACATCTGGATTTAGATTATGATTCTGCCACTTAATGGCTATGTGACCTTGGGCAAGTCATTTTCCCTCCCCAGACCTTAATTTCAGTTCAGTTCAGTTCAGTCCACTCAGTCGTGTCCGACTCTTTGCAACCCCACGAACTGCAGCACTCCATTTCTCCCTGTTCATCACCAACTCCCAGAGTCCACCCAAACCCATGTCCATTGAGTTGGTGATGCCATCCAACAATCTCATCCTCTGTTGTCCCCTTCTCCTCCTGCCCTCAATCTTTCCCAGCATCAGGGTCTCTTCCAATGAGTCAGCTCTTCGCATCAGGTGGCCAAAGTATTGGAGTTTCAGCTTCAACATCAGTCCTTCCAATGAATACCCAGGACTGATATCCTTTAGGATGGACTGGTTGGATCTCCTTGCAGTCCAAGGTACTCTCAACAGTCTTCTCCAACACCACAGTTCAAAAGCATCAATTCTTTGGCACTCAGCTTTCTTTATAGTCCAACTCTCACATCCATACAAGACCTTAATTTATTTGTCTATAAAATGAGGATAATGGCACATACCTCCCAGAATTGTTTTGTGAATAAAATAGCAATCACTGATATTTATTGAGAGCTTACAATGTATCAGGCACTCTTACAAATGTATTTTGTCTATTGAAACCTCTCAAAAACTATGATACTCAGGTTATTATCTCCATCTTATGAAAGCACCCAGAAATATATGGGTATTGCCCAATACCCATGCATCTACTTCATTATTAAATATTGCCTCCATCCATGACAAAGAATAGGTATTGAAAAGAAAATCTGAAATCTGTTCATGTATTAATGCTTCAAAAAACAGTTAAAGGAAGAGAATTAAATTTTTCCTGAAAGCAGGTGGAGTTCTTACTCCTAGAGATTCCTTTATCCTCCTCCTCTTGAGTGCTAGCTGCACTCTAAGATTCTGGAAGAAGTTCACTAGCAAACTTCAAAGATAGCCAACTCTGTTGGTGACAGAAACCATACTCAAAAATCCTGGCACTGTCCACCGCTGCCAGCCTGGCCAAACACATGCAAAGAATTGATGGCTGTATCCCAATGTCCGGCCTATCTTATCCAGCCCAACCTCCTTCACAAACACAACCTTTCAGATGCTAATACTTCCTTCTTACAGTTCTTACTGGGCTTCCCTGTTCGTTCAGCTGGTAAAGAATCTGCCTGCAATGCAGGAGACCCGAGTTCGATCCCTGGGTTGGGAAAATCCCCTGGAGAAGGGAAGTCTACCCACTCCAGTATTCTGGAAAGCGAGAGCACTGTCCAGCATCACACTGTGGAAATACACTCTATCAAAGCTGGAAGAGTAAAGAGAAGATAGAAATATTTTACAGTTTTTGCTCATTAATCAAACCAGCATAAATTCATTTCTTAGATTCTTGGCCATTTGTCAGTTTAGAAGACAGACTGGACATGTTGTTTTGAGGCTGATACACAGAACAAGGAACTTCAGTGAAAATCTATAGAGAGGCAGCACAGAGCCCTGTCCCAGAAGGGTAGGAACAGGATGTCAGAACCGAAACTTCTTTATAGATCATGAAACTTCCTATTCCAACAGTAAAGAAACTAATTCCTAGAAAGAAGTGATTTAGCCAAAGTCACCAAAAGTTTATTGGAAGAGCTGAAACTCGCAACCTGGTTCCTTGATACTATACCAAGCTGTCCAACAAGCATATCAAGTTAGAGAAAAGAGGGAAAGGGAAAGAGAAAGCTGAAGGCAGCATTTAATCCCTCATTGCTGCCTTATTCACTTTTCCCAACTTTTGCTCTGATTGTATCTAAATCCAAGGAAAGCTGAAAGGAGAAGCAACAGAGAACCCCAGGCATTCAGGGAAGTAGATGGTACACTTGGTCCCCTCCCCTGCAACATGATATACACACTTAATTATGGAGCCTCGCTGACCCATTCATGCCAACAAATGACTCAAATTGTCTTGCTTCGGAATAAAAGGTGGCTTAAGCGCTTCTCTCATATCAGAGCCCTAAAAAAATGAACCCCCATACTGAGAAATGTGTAGCCTCCCTCCCTGTCTCTGGTTTTCAGTGACTGGCTACATTCCTCAGAGGGATCCTGTCCCAGGAGGGTGTTCCCTGGAAACTATATTTTTCCTCCTTGACTCATCACACACTCATCCTTCTTTCTCATTTGCTTTTTATTTCAGTGGTCTCCAAAGTAAGATCACACATCCCCGGAGTACTCTGTAGAAATATACAGGTGTTTATTTATTCATTTAAGAAGTGAGAAAAACTAATCTTTGCCTAAATTTAAATACAGATTGTCAAACATTAATATGTCATATCCTGTACCAAAGGAAAAAGAGGAGTCCGATTATTGATGATATTATTCAGCTTTTAACTAAATTAACCCTAAACAAATGTCCAAGTGGCTTTAAAAGATCCTTTCAAAGAAACCACAGTTTGAGGTTAATACCATGACCAAGCTAACACTTGTAACATAGTAGTAGCCTTTTAGTGGCCATATCACAGGATGAAACAATGATGATCCAAGAAGATCTGATAAGAAACATGCCAAGATTTTTTAACTTATCAAAAAGATAATTTAAGTATAGATTTACACCTAGTATCATCAACAGTGGACCTTACCCTATTGTACTTTGAGACATTAAATAGTAATATGAAGCCACTAAAATCAGTAAGACATTTAAAAACAAAGCATACAGACAGAAATTTTTGTACTTACTGTAATTTTTCCAATAATGTTTAAAATCATACAATACTCAATCCAATATTTTATAAAATTTCACCAAACTTAATGTTAAATGCTTAGAAACCTCTTCTGAAATTCCTTAGTTACAAAAGACAAAAAGTCACACCCTATTAGAAAAGTTCTTGTTCTTCCTGCTGCTATAAAAATAGCTAAAAAATAATATACAGAAAACAGTATGGCAATATTTATTAATAAGAACATTTCTGGGCTAAAAAATCAGATCTGCCACAGTGTACATCGCTGGGTAACCATTTTAATTCGAATGCAATCTGAATGATGTCTTCATGGGTTGGACAGTGAGTAGCACCAAAAACAATGTTGAAAGTTGTATAGAAAACATGGCTGTCACTCTCAAAAAGAAACTAATGTCATGTAGAATGCTTGGTTTTCAGATAACAAATGTATATATTTTTGAACATGGCTCTGTTCATGATCTTCAACAGGCAAAGTGCTATGTTTGAATGAGTGGCCAAAATATGTACCAAAAAAGATATAGCTTCAACACTTTTGCTCTTTTAAATAAAGGCAATTTTTAGGGGAAAGTGACTAAGTGTAACTACTGGTGAAGAGACTGCCCTGATAGGATGAAAGGGAAAAAATTAGGGATAAGATTACAGATATAACACAATGAAGTAACTGTATTATTCATAGGCAAGCAATTTAGGCAAAATGTTAAAACCAAGTACTACATGGTGATGCAATTACTTTTTAAAAATAGACCTACAAAACACAGTAAAATCTTTACATGCTTCGAAAGGAGATGAGGAGTGACCAGGAGGATTGTTGGCACTACCCACAGTTTCTGCTGCTTATCTCATGACAAAGTTTCCAAACTTAAGCATAAGGAACCAAAAAACTAGTGTACCAATGTGCTAACCTTTCAGTGATGACAAGTAGCTGTGAGTGTGTTAGCAAATAGCTAGTCTAGACTAGATAGATGGACAGACAGATACATACACCCATACACTGTTGCTATTTAGTCATTAAGTCTTGTCAGACTCTGCTATCCCATGGTCTGTATCCCATCAGGCTTCTCTATCCAGGGGATTTCCCAGGCAAGAATACTGGAATGGATTGTTATTTCTTTCTCCAAGGGATCTTCCCGACCCAGGGATCGAACCCACATCCCCGGTATTAGCAGGTGGGTTCGTCACTGCTGAGCCACCAGAGAAGCCCGCATACGTACATAACATCATACAAACTTAACTCTCTTTAAGGCAAAGGTGATATTTCATCAAATGACAAAGTAAATGATTTTAAAAACAGATATATTAAAAATGTATTTTAAAAACATATGTTTGGAAATGATTCCATCATAGTGTGATTTTGTTACCAAAAGTATTTTGCCTATCACCTACAGAAACTCTCATCTGTTTTCAATTTTAAAATTGGCAACAGCATATTCTAACCTGTTTAATGATGTTACAAAGAGTTCCAAATGTGTTTTTTAACCCATTTATTAGAAATATGGTAAAAAAACAAATGAATGTCATGAGAGAAAAGAGAGATTTTACTAGCCAACAATTTAACAAACTTTCTGCATACTTTGTGTAAAGGATTAATAAGTTAGTATCACATTAAGTGCAAACAATAATGTACTCCTTCAATTTGGATATATTTTCTTTCTGAGCTATCAGTTTTAGCTGTGGCAGCATTAAAACCATGTAGCAAAGAAACCTGAACTTAGAACCAAACTATTCAATCACTTTATCACCAAGCATTAAACTAAAACTTTAAAAAATAACAAATCATATTATATTATATTATATTATATTATAGAACTGGGAGGACCACAGTTTTAAGATATTATTTATTCTATCAATACATCTTTCATTTTAATATCTATTGTAAATGTTTTACATCATACACTAGCACAATAGTACATATATATAAGTTTAAACAAATATGGACATGTATTAGGGCACATGCTCATAAACACTTCACTGGTGATATGCTCTATCCAAAAAGTTTGAAGATCACTACTCAGATCAGAAGTTCTTCCAAATAAGCTGTAAAATTTTTATCTTGTCAAGAGGAATTCAACCAGCCTTACTTTTACCAACAGTACTGCCCAGTTGCCCTAAGGCTATCCTAGCCACTTAAGATTTGTATTTCCTTCTCTCCTTATACATCTTGAATTATGATCTTTTCACCTCAGCTACTGAAACTGCTACATTCACCCCTAAACAAGCAGTTCAGTTCAGTTCAGTTCAGTCGCTCAGTCATGTCCGACTCTTCGCGACCCCATGAATCGCAGCACACCAGGCCTCCACCAGCTATGCTATGTGATGACATTCAAACAAACATTTTATCAATAATCAAAGTTATTTACTTTTAAGATGCAGTAGCAATATTCTTAAATAGAAGCTTCCTTTGAAATAATTTAGGATGACCAAATAATTTAATGCCCCTCCTACTAAATATAATAAAATTATATTTCTGTTTTTAAATTACCTCAGATACAAATTTGTGAAATAAGCAAAAGTAAAAACTATATAATCATAGCCTCATAAAAGTTAAAGGACATTGATACAAATATCCTATTTTACTGAGATTTTAATAGAAGCCAGTGTAGGCATAGATCAAAAAGGAAAATGAAAAATCCAAAGACGTGAAAGTGGTGCTAACAAAACTTAAAAGAAAAAAAATCAGCATACAATATGAAGGGGTATATATTTTCTCAGAGAATTTACTTGCACAGCTCCTGATAACATTAATGAGTTTTCTGCATGGACATAATTGAAGAAATTAGACACAAAACTTCACAACTAAGACATGACTAATTATGATGAGTGCTTTGGAAAAGGTCCCAAAGTGTCATAATTAAAAGCGGAGGTATTTTTCATTCTTTCCCTGCAATGCCATACATAAGAATTAAGAGTTGCCAAGTTCACTAGTCCCACCCAATGTAGGTTGCTATATACATTTTCTTTGGAGAAAATAAGCCTGTTACATACAATTTACTATGTAATTTAATACACATAAGCATTTGGGGTATATAACCCTACCTTAGCATACCTGTAAATCACACAAATCTATACAAAGAGTACAAACGGAGGTATTCTCTGAACTATTGTCTGTAAAAGTTTAAAGGGTCTAACCTCAAAAAAGCCGAAAACTTCTTCTAATAATGTCTGAGTTTATATTAAAGTAAAAATTAAATATAGGATGCAATTTTAGTTGGTTCCAAGATTAAAATTCTTTTTTAAACCTCAATATATCTATTTTCAGTATGTATCTTTATAGTGGGAGAGGACTACACTTGAAAAATTTTAAAATAAACTATATCCAATCTCCTGAAATAAACCATAATAGAAAATAATATTTTAAAACAGAATGTATATATTTGTACAACTGAGTCACTTTGCTGTACAACAGAAATTGGCACATTATAAATCAACTATACTTCAATAAAAACAAAAAAGGAACCAAACTCAAAGCCACTGCTAGCATCATTTTATATTTTACTTGTAAATTCAAAATTCAGAAGTTGATTAAATGGAAACAAATGTAAAAAAAAAACAGAATTTTTAAAATAGGCCAATTTTCCTCCAGTGTGTATTTGGACCTTCATATTCAGGAATAAAAAATGTGCCTGAGACTCAATTAACTAGTGTGCTACATTCCAAGTTTGTTAAACTTTGTTCAGTTGCTGTATTATTTCAGTTTTTATTTTCTTTTTTGCTTGAGTTTTTGTTTCTTATTAAAGAACTCAACTGAAAGTCCTAAAGGAAAATGTTCTTTTAAGCATCATAACTAATTTAATATGACTAAATTGTTTTATAGAATTTTCACATTGTTTTTCCTCTTCTTTACTCAGTTTCAGAGCTTTTCTTTTTAATGAAGAGATTTCATCATATTTTTCATGCTGTTATCAACACTTCAAGTCTACAGCACACCAAAGCAATAGGAAAGAAAACAACAGGTTAAGGCCATTGAAAAGAGGGCCATAACTTCTCCAGCCTATGTAACCATAAGGCTGAGAAAGTGATTATGTTACAAGGTCATATAAACTGCAAAATCTCAATAGGTGTATCTAATTTAGAGAAATAAGCTACTAAACTCCAGAAAACTTCCAAACCAAAAACAGCAAAGGCTTGTAGCTCAGAGTACAGGCATTCAGAAAATTATTAGAAAACGTGAGACCCCAGATTACAAAACTATAAAGGGTACATTTAGCATCCCTATTTGAAAGTTATCAAGAGTAGAGAGTGGTTACTCTGCTGCTACTATTTCTGGTACTGATACTGGTTCACCATCATCACTGTATAATAATAATTTGTATTTTTTCCCAAAACTTTGAATCACTCTGAGGATTCATTTATTTTTACAGTATCCCTCAAAAAAAAAAAAAATTCTGGAATATGCCAACTTGATAGTTAGAAAACTCAGAAATAACCAGATCTAAAAATTTCCAGATAGTTCCCTTTCTCTAAGATAATGACCAATTAGAAGAAAAAAAATCTTACAGTGTAAGATACAAGATTTTGTTAAGTTATGGTCCAGATCATCAGCTCAAATATTAATAAGCCGTTTATTTTAATTTTAATACTTAGTCAACATATTCAAAGGAATCAATAATTTGAAAAACTTCTCTGTACTTTAAAATATACTCACAAAACTGACCACAAAACTAAGCTAAGAAAGAGAAGTTAAGAGGTTAAATCACCAGAGGTTAAGATGCTGGCTTATGGCCACTTCACATTTATGATACACAAGGCCTTTCTAAAATCACAAAGACACAAACATGAAACATTTTGGTATCAAATGCCTTACAAAATAGTCAATAATACCATCAAATGTTTCCTTCATGTCCAATGCTCTTCAGGATGCTACTTCAAATAGTTTATTCCTAATTAACCTTTATGACACAGCTCAAAGGCCAACTCCTACTAGAAGCTTTCCTTGACATAGGTACTTCTGCTCTTATACATATCTCCATTATAGCAACTAGTACACTGCATAGAATTACATATACTCATAACTCTTCACTAGGATCAATGGTGCATTTTCATCTTTGAAATCATGTAATCAAGTGGTTCTCATCTTTTCACCATCAAGTATCCTTTTATTAATCCTCCTTCATAAAACCCATATTTTGACTTAGCCACTGAAAGCCTCAAGAAGGTTAAAAGACCAAAAATACACAGAGGGTGATTGAAACAGTGTCATCTTTCAAATTTGCCATATTTATTCTATTATAATTAAATTATTCCCTAATTTTTTAAAGACATATAGAATGTCTAATATATATGACATTATAATGTCTAGACATATATAATGTCTAACATATATAATCTCTAAAAAGACATATATAAACTGACATTTAATGCTTCTGATCAACATGGTATTGTTCAGCTACATTCAGTATATGGAAATGCAGTACTGGTTTGGCTCTGGAAGTAAGTATGAAGATAAAATAAATGAGCAATGACATTATATAAAAGAGATTGGGGGGAGAAAGAAGGTCAAAATTGCCAACCCTAATTTATGACACACAGCTTTGTTTATAGTGAATAATATCCTGAAGCAAAGCTCAATTGAAACATTTATTCCTATCAAGTAGGAAGTTAGACAGTATGATTGGTAAGGTTATCTACCCTGTATACCTTTTACTGAATGAGGCAATGAATATGAAAGCACTTTGAAAACTGAGTTCTATAAAACATATGAGAATTGAGGGCCCTTTTCATGCCATGGTTCTACTGCTGATTACTTATAACTATTGTCAATTTATCCTAACAGTTGTCTAGAACTGTTCTAGGCACTTCTATATACATTATCTAACAACTTAATCTTCCCTGCAACCATATCTGATAACTTCTATCACAATCCCCATTTTAAATATCAGGGGGACTTCCCTGGTGGTCTAGTGATTAAGAATATGCTTTCCATTGCCAGGGATACAGGTTCCATCCTTGGTTGGGGAACAAAGATCGCACATGCCTTGGGGCAACTAAACCTGTATGTGAAACTAGAGAGCCTGAGTTCCCCAACAAAAGATCCCACGTGCTGCAACTAAGACCCAACACAGCCAAGGTGGGGGGGGGGGGAGAAAAAAATTATTTAATTAGGAAATGGGGACCAACAGAGGTTGCATATCTTTTCTAAGGTCACACAACTAGTTAAGGAAATAAGACTTCAAAGAAAAGATTCAAGAAATATAATTTCAGGTTTAATTTTGATATTTTCATATGTAGGTCTGGCATTCAAATGAAGAATGTGTTCCCATTTTTTCTTAAAATCAAAGCAAAAGAAAGTTGATTAAGATGTATATTTTTGACATACAGAACTTCCAAATGTTAAGCACTGAAACACATAACCAAAGAAGATTATAAAAATCTCCTTCTTTGTTGGCTTTGCCAAAAAATAATAATAAGAGAGTTTCTTAACTGATCAGAATGGAGAAATACACCCTTGGAGTAGGGAGAATGATGACCTTTCAAAATCTCTTCTAGCCCTTAGAATTGGAATATTCTCAAATTTGAGAGCCGGACATCCAAATTCTATATTTAGTCACTACTCTACCCAAAATCTCTAAGACTACTAATGAATAATTCTCTCTAGGAAAGAAAGAAAGGAGCATGTATTACTGTGAATATTTCATATAAAAGAAAAAGCAATCAATAATATGAGAAGATTACACAAAAAGTACACATAAAGCTGAAATTGGAAGCCAGATCTGTTTAATTCTAAGTACAATACCACTTCAACAGTAATCGATAACATGTATTAGCTATTGAGCTTAGTGCTTTACATTTATTTACCTCATTTAATCCTCACAATAACCTTATGATGTAGGTATTATTATCACTCTCATTCTAGAGATGAAGAAACATAAGGTGAGAGATTATACCATGCATATACTCAGGGTAGATGGGGTAGCTGAGTTCTCCTATATAGAAAGTTCAATGACCATGGGTCTAGCTGGAGACTATTCCTGAGAAAATAATAACATCCCTGCCCTTTCTTTCCCAATAAAGAAAAACAAACTATTCTCTCCCTATTTAGGAGCATTCTTCTCCACTTCTACCAATGACCTGCTTAGCACCATGACAAATGTGCCTAAATTTCTCACCTATCAAATATCAAAAATCTTCAATAGAAGAGAAAGTTCTTAAAAAGTAAAAACTTGTGACTTCAAAAATGCCCTTCAGGTTTCCCTGGTGGTCTAGTGGTTAAGAATCTGCCTTGTAATGCAGGGGACACTGGTTCAATCCCTGGTCCAGGAAAATCCCACATGCTGCAAGGTAGCTAAGCCAGTGCACCACAGCTACTGAGCCTGTACTCTAGAGTCCTCAAGCCACAACTACTGAACCCATGCGCCACAACTGCTAAAGTCCATGTCCCTACAGCCTGTGCCCCGCAACAAGAGAAGTCACCACAACCAGAAACCCACACACTGCACCTAGGGAGTAGCACTCCCACCACAACTAGAAAACAAGCCTGTGCACAGCAACAAAGACCTGGCACAGCCAAAAAGAAATGCTTTTTGTTTAAGTTGCAGAGCAGAAAATAATATATTTTTTAAATGCCCTTCAGGATATGCAGAACTTAATAAGTACTCAATCAAATTGCCCAATGATCTGTTTGTAAAGTATAAAAGGAACTATTTGCAACCATGCCTCAGAATGAGTCCCATTTGAAATCTATGTTTGTCATTAAAAAATAATCTGTGTCGGGGAGTTTAGAGGAGAGCAGATATATGCATATGCATGGATGAGTCCCTTTGCTGTTCACCTGAAACTCTCAAAACGTTGTTAACTGGTTATATACCCCAATACAAAATAGAAAGTTTAAAAAAATAATCTGTGTATATGTTAATCCCAATCTCCCAATTTATACACTACTAATATATAATATAGATAACAAATAAGAACCTACTGTATAGCCCAAGGAACCCTATTCAGTACTCTATAATGACTACATGGGAATAGAGTCTAAAAAAGAGTGGATATATGTATATGTATAACGGATTTACTTTGCTGCACAATAGAAACTAACACAACCTTGTAAATAACTATACTTCAATAAAAACTAATTTTTAAAAATTTGTTGCATTTTTGCTTTTCCACATGTTGTGCTTGCATAGTCATGGAAAGTAAAGCATCTTTAACTTTCTTTGTCAAATTTTAAAGAACTACTTTTCAAAGAAGCAAAGAAATTGTGCTCAGTGAAGTTAAAAATCACAAATAGCACTAACGTCCATTTTTGCCTTTGAATGGATATATTAAAGATAGACAATTCAATTTGTCTCTTTGAGTAGAAACAACAAATTATTGAACAAAGAGAGGATAATAGATCTTTTAAAGATTTATCTTGTGAGATTTTCAGAGAAGAAAGAGATCAAGGGAGAACCTGAAATGAGAGAATACAGAATGTTTGCAGACACTAATATGCATATCATATAAAGAATTTTAAATTTACCTTATGTTTATTATGCTTACTTATACATGTCATCATTGAAAAGCATCAAATAAATATATTTAAATAATTTTAATCCAAAATAGTTTAAACATAAAAACTCTTAAAGGATTTCACAATATCATATTAGGCTTCTTCAATACATAGTGCTTCAATTCAGAAAAATTTTTTAATAGCTTTATAGACTAGAAGAGCTTAGTAAGTAAAATATACTAGTGAATTCCTTACCACATGCATAGGAAGAGAGCAAATACAGAAATAGAAAATCTAGAAAATTACAGAGCAGAAAATTCAAGTTAATTATCAAAGATGCAAATTTTCTAAAATATACACAACATTGGACTACCAATTGTTAGACTTTTTTTTCCACTATCTTATCTACAGGTTACAATGCTAACCTAGTTCTTTATAAATAAATTCAAATGTCTCCCTACAAATGCAGAGATAACTCTTTACATAAAGAAAGATTTCTATAGTTTCAAATAATTGTTTTTCACTTGAAGTGGTATGAAAGAGAATGCCACTAAGCATTTGCATGCCTTTAAAAGGTAAAGAAGAACACTGCAGAATTCTTTTACTATTCTGAAAAGCATTTTTCCAATATTATGTACTGTACAATATAGCGGGGATTACTAAACATATTGGCATTATAAAATAGAAATAACTGGGCAGTTGATTTTACGTAGTTTACTAGTTTACAATAGATAACAGCATCTACAATTAACCTCAAGAAATAATTCACATCTTTACTAAAGATTAAAGCTTTTTTGAGTGAATAGTAAAACATGAGTGATATATAAGGGGTCTTAGAGGAGCAAGAAGAGATTCTGAATATAAACAAGCCATCATTCTGGTAAAAGGAAATACAAACAACTAGAATAAAAATAGTTGATGCACAAAAGCCATAATGAAGGGGTAGCTCAAAAAATAACTTCTACTCTGAATGGTTTGGATGAAATACAAATTATCCACAGAAAAGTGTGGACTGGCATAAATGTTTGTACAAAATTATAAGTGTATTTCAAGAAGTATGCAAGAGGCAACCGCCTGCATGATGCACAAGGTCCCGGCAATGCTCTGCTTAAGTGCTAGTGCACAGAGTCCAAACCACTGCATTTTAATTACCATGCAGCCTCAGATATATTGCCTTTGATATGGAAATGTTCTTGTTCTCTCATCTTCACATATGGTCTCATGCACAGAAATCTTTATCTGATTCATAAAAAATAAACTAGAATCCAATCTCAACACCTGACCTCAGTGCTTAGAAGTTTTTTACTAAGCATGGTGTCACTATAAAAAGAATGGCTAATATTAGTGTAAAGTTGGATATTTTGAGCAACGATATGAAGGATTTGCAGTTAAGAACTGAATCGATACTGTTTCTCTGAGGTTTTAGGGTTTTGAGGTCCCTTTTTTGAGACTACCACAGATTTGAGGAAAAACAGACCAGCAGCCTTTTCCAGAGGAGAGAATACATAGCAGACTCACTTGATATTTCATCTTACAATCTCCACCTACACTCTCAATTGATATCTTTATCCAAATTATGACGATGGATATTTAAATCTGAAAAGCTCTATTAAGAACCGTAACACAAATTTAAAATTATTTCCAGTTTGACTAAAAGTATAAACAAAACGATTAGCTGAAAAACTTTTACCCTCTTCCACAGAACAAGAAAAATGAAAACACACTTCGTATAAATGTATAATGAGTATATAATGAGAGAATGATTAAAGTTTCTGATACGACTTATCAAAACAATTAGTTTTCAGATCACAGTTGAAGAACCTCAAGCAAAAATGATATTCTATACATTTAAAATGTGCTAACAGTTAATAAAAACTGCTTTTCATAGACTATACTGGAGTACCAGTTTGTTTTTGTTTTTGTTTTACTTGAGTATGTTGATAGTCAGGGGACAGTCAGTAGAAAATGCGAGGACAGGATAAAGACACAAAATGTTCAATATATTATTTTCATTGTTAGGAAAAAAATAACAGGGGAGAGTTATATTTCTTAAAGAAGAAGCAATCCAAATGCAAAGAGAGTCCATTTTCTGCTCTAAAAAGCAAAACTATTTGTTCATTCTTTTAGCAAGTTTTTATAATAAAATCTGTTCTCATTACATCTCATATACCTTAATAATTCTGAAATAACCTAGATTAACTTTTTTAAAAAACAGTAATATGACCCATCTAACCTCATGACAGCAGATAATACACCCCATCTGCAAATCATCTTGCTGAATGTTATCTGTGTTTTATCATTTCTAGTACCTGTCTCTTCCTGATATGGTACTCTCAGGCACATTAGCTTGATGGAATGTTTCACTTGACTTCAAAAACACCAATTGATATATATGCACCCCTAAACTATATTTAAACAAATAGCTCTTAGAACAACCAAAATTTTAATTGTACTCTACTATACTTTTAGAGAATGCTGTTTGTAAATAGTGAAAAGGTATATATCAATTATCTCACTAACAAGAGAATTCTTTCAAACTTAGAGATTTATAACCTAACAACACAGAAAAGTATACAAAATATTAAAAGTAAGGGTTAAAGCCAATGTACATTAAACTTTGTAAAAATAAAATTCACTTACTTTAGTATCTAGTATACTAACTGAAAGAGGATTTTTTAAATGTCACTAGTTTCTTCAATATAAGATAGATATGTATAACAATTTCATCAGTGACCAATAAACTAATAATTCCTAAAAGAAGTCAAATAGAAACAGCATAAAATCTCAATAATGCCACCAAAATTTATCATTTATATATTTAAAGCAATACATTGTTAAAGCCTTATAAGAGAAAGATTTGCTAGATAAGTTAACATTTTAAATATGTGCTTTTCCCTTACTAAGAAAAATATCTTTCTACTGCTAATGAAAAAATGTCCAGCAGACAATATGAATGTCATTTCTTCTAGATATTCAGTTACTGAATCCACTACAGAATCAACTTAAGATATAGATATTGATAGTGCTTTATTAATTATTTTACATCTACCTTTCTTTGTAGTATAATGTTGGGCACTGTGCTTACACAGTATACTATTACAGGAGCTTGTATCATGCTCCGTAATAATAAACTTGCAATTTATTTTGCATTTTCAAGAATACATATATACCAAGAGAAAGTTCCTTCTTATTACTTCCAAAATAAAAATTAAGAACAACAATAAATACAATAAACAATATTTAGTTTTGCCACTATAAAAAGAATATGGTGGGAGAACCAAGGAAAAAGGAGGTGGCAATGATACAAGAAAAGCAACAGAAGATACTAGTTTGCCAGAGGAATTAATGACCTAGCACTTGTCTAGATCCTGGTCACTTACTGCCCTTGGTCATAAGCTAGATCTAATATGTGTGGTGCACATTTACTTGCTTTCAGAGTCTAAAGGATTTTTTTTTGGGGGGGGGGTTAGTGTTTGTTGTTCTTGTTTTAGAAAGGGACAATCTCTCTTGATTTATGAGGTTTTCAAAAATGCAGGAGAAAAAAATTTACATGCCATTTGGCCTACTGCCCATGCACTTACATATGTGTATTCAGGAAGATACACTCAAATATACATAGATAATATATTTATGGTCTGGTACAGTAAAAAAAAAATCAGTCATAACTTTTTCCCTGCTGTAATAAAATAAAGTATTTCATTGATTCAATCAAAAGTAAATGCAACTAAATAACCCACATCCCCACCACCTAGAAGAAAAGTACACCCTTGCTGCCATAGACAAGCTAACTCTATCCCACTGAATTTGTGGAAGGTTTAAGATGTTTGCTTGTTTGTTTTCAAGTAAAGAGAATCTTCTAGTAGGTATCAGGAATATCTGAGTGGCTTAGAAACAAGGGGAGAAGGGAGAGTGATGAAAGTGTCTAATGCTGAGTGTTGAATTCCATGGTTATTGCACAGGGTGATGGGGGAAGCTCATGTTCATGACTGCAGACATCTGGTCTCTTCCAGAGAGTGCAGACTAAAGATGACCTGAAGCTGGGGTCTAGAAAGCTAGGCAGGAAGCTCAAGGACCAGTCTGGGTACAAACAGAACAGGGCACTGCTCCTAAAAACCCCAGGCTGAACAACAGTGAGACAGGGAGAGAGCAGATTATTTACAGGTTCGCGCACACAGTGAACACCGGCAGCCCCAAGTGGCTAGGCCTGGAGGGGGGAAAGAGAAACTGCAATCAGAGCGCACACAGCTATTTGCTGAGACCTCTGGGGCGGGTGCGGGAGGAAGCACAGAACAGGTGAACAATCCAACTAGAAACTGAAGCCCCTACCCAAGCCGGGAAACAACGCCAAGTCTGCGCTAGTCCCACCGGGATAGCACAGACTGAAGGGCACTAGCAGCCCTCCCCCATGGGCAGAGTGTGCAGAGTAGGTGTAGTGCCAGATTTACTCTGCATCCCTTTTCCTCGTTCAGCACTCACCCTGCCGCTTGTCGGGTTTGTCTATCTAACCAGCAGGCTGCCCTCAGCAGAAAACTAGAGAAGAAACGAGAAGTAGAAAGAGAGAGAGAAAGACAAGACTACACTGTCACAGTCTTCCCTAGTGCCAGGGCCTCCGAAGGCTGTCCTGGTTGGTTCGGCCCTCCCACGGGAATCCTGTAGCCTGGAACGGTGCTGAGTGGACCAGCTCCGCCAAGCCCGTGCCTATGGGCCTCCGGGACGAGGTGCTGAGTGCGCAGGCTAATTATACATGTGGCATTTGGGCAGCCGACTGTCCAGTGACACCTTACCTTATGAGGAAACGTCAACCTCAGCAACTGTTCAAAACAAAATGCCATCGCAGGATCAGCTTCGCCGGCTCTTGGCCGGTTCGGGATTGCTTTTCCCACAGATTTTCTCACTTAGCGCAAGAATGTGGCCTGCGGAGGCCAGTCGTGAGCTGGACGGACCGGGGGAGAGGGAGGGGGGACAGGAGGGGCGGTCCTTGCCAGGTGTCCATCCTGTCCCCCCTCGCCATGGATCAGCTCTCGGACCCGACCACTTGACCTTTTTATTCACCAAACTCACCTCCTAGAAATAGACTGGGCGGGGCTGTGTCTGTTCTCCTCGGGACCCGGGAGAAACCTAGGCATGTGACTATACAGGGCAGAAGGGAGGAGACCCTAGGGAGGCAGGGAGAGGGGACACTCTCACATCCCGACTCCACTGGGTTGTTGGCTGGGCCACCCAGCCAGAGCCAAAAGCCCAGCCAGCCGCAAGAGTGCGCGCCGGGGTCAAGCGCCCCGGACACGGACGTCATCCCAGCGCCCCATTGAGTGTGACGGGAGGTCCGGAGCCCAGCCCAGTTTGCCGCAGCAACGGCTTTGGGCCATCTCGACTCCGAAGAGGTCACACACAGAGAAGCAGCCGGGGACAACCCATCTCGCTAACAGCCCATCCCCGCCAGCAAAGTCGAAGACTTATTTTTAGTCCCCAAATAAGGGGCAGCATTCAATATCTGGCAGTTCATACGAACGTTTTCAAACTTGGTCAGCCTGAGAGCTTTTTTAAAAAAATTAAAAAACAACAAAACAAAAACCTCAAAACACTCCAGCAACAACCACCTTTTATCTGTTCCCAACACACCAATTCGCTTTTTATCTTAAAGCTGCGCGGAGCGCCCGGGAAATAGCCCAGGAAACGGAGCTAATCTGTCCTCCGCAGCCCCGCTCTGGGCGCCCGAGCAACCCCGGCAACCTTTGCACAAGCCTCTTCCCTTTTCTGCCCGGCCCTTTAAGGAGAAGAAAGCAGCTCCCTCTGGGAGCGGTCAGGCTCGGGCTGGGCCCCGGGCGGGTGGCAGCACCGCCCCCGGGCCTGGGCCGAGCCCCAGAGCGGCGGATCTCTGCGGATCTGCGGAGTGGGCAGCGGGCGGCGGGGCCCGGGCAGGGCGCCGAGAAGGACGGAGGGCGCTGGCGGAGCTCAGGGACGCGAGGAGGGGAAGAAACGCGCGGGCGACTGTGCTCCTGCAGCGAGGACTCTGAGGCCGAGTCGGCTCCGGGAAGGGCTGGGCGGCCCCGTCACACGCGCCCCCGCCGGCCCGGCACCACCGCCAGAGCGTCCGAGGGAAAAGAGGGCCACGGATTAGCGCTTGGGTTTCGGATTGTCTCGGAATTCGATTTGCTTATTCCTAAAAAGATCATTCAAAGTCACGTCCAAAAATGAAGGATGAGGGAAGAAGGGAGAGAGCGCAGGGAACTGGAAGCAACTCGCACGGGGTCCCGCGAAAGTTGCGGCGGAGCGGCGTTGGGATGAGGGTGGGAGGAGGGAGCGAGCTGCTTTTCTAGCGACCCGGGTTTTCTTTGAGCTCCTCCCGGTAAACTTCACGCGGGCAGACAGCGCGGAGGAGATCCTAGACTCTCGCCCACCCTCGGCCATCGTCAACCCCACAAATAGCCAAAGTTTCCAAACCAAAATGGGGGTGGGGTGGGGGTAGCGTTTAGGAAGCCCAGAAACCCGGCAGGTCCTCCCGACCTCCCGCACCCCGAGCCTGGGTAACACTGAAGCGCTCTGGGAAACTGCGACATCGCAGTCACACGGCGAATCACCCCAACACTTTTCAAGAAAACAAAATATTCGCTGGGAAACTTACTTTGCATTTAGTCTCTATTCTTTAGGGGGATGCAGTTTAGGTCGGCTCGTGAGGGAAGCTTGTTTTGTCCAGGTTGGATATTGTCTACTTATGGATCAGCCCTTGGGTGAGGGTTTATTTTAATTTATGGCTTATGCATTCTTTTAAGGTCGATTTACATGACCTCCGGCTACAACTAAGACAGCCGAGGAAGGCACTCCAGCCGTCAGTCGGCCAAACCCACAATTAAAACAGCCCTCCCCCTAGTCTTGGTGTGACTAGGACTCTCCCGGAGTAGGCTGGCTGCCTGCTTTTCTTTTTCTCTCTCTTCTTTCTTCGCTTCTATTCTTTCCTTCTTAATTTCTTTATGCCTTTTTTTTAATATCACAAAATAAGATGTGGTATCAGTTTGAAAGTTTCGATATAACTTTCTTCAAACCCAAGCCTACGGCGATAACGAGAGATACAGCGCTCACAAAGCCCTCAGGATGCTGCCCTCTTGTGGGCACAAAGGGCCTTTCCACCCAGCGGTCCCATCTGAACCCTCACACAGCACAAACGCATATGCTTACACACACACACACACACACACACACACACACACACACGGGGGGGGAGAGAGAACACTACACACGCAAGCACACGAGCTTCCTCCATCACACACTTGGCGCAAACTTCAATGAAATACCTACCTCAAACTTCATGAAGACTTAAAAATTCATTCTCTAAGCCACCTGATTCTTTTTCATAACATTCCCAGTTATATAGATTAGAGTATCTATACGGGGAGGCGGAGGAGGAATAAGGTGGGCCGAAAGGGCGAACAGATTTCCGGACGAATACTTAGGATGGCGATAACAGCTTTCTGTTGTCAAAGGTTGCGTTGTCTGTCTCTCTCTCCTGCCCTTTTTGCCTTAGTGTCCCACGCACAGTTATCTACAGCTACAACATGTGTTTTCTCCGAGTGGATTTTGGGGATAGGGGGGTGGCAAGAAAACCAGAAGCCCGCCACGCAGATCTGTCACCGCCTCCGGAACAAGGCACAACTCTCCGAGAGGGGGACGCATCCTAGGGATACGCGCGTCCACCAGCGAGCGGCAGACGCTCGGGCCCCTTTCTCAGCCTTTACTCTTCCCCCCCCACCCCCACTTCTGCGTCTGCCCCACTGAGCGCCCTCCTCCCGCTCCTCCTCCCCCCCTCCCCTCCCCAGCCAAGTACGGAAACCCGCCGGGGCTGGGCAGCCGTGGCTCCCGGCAACCCGCGCCCTTGCGGGGCTCCGCGCACTCAGTTCTTGTCCGACCCCAATCCCTCAGTCCCAGCTCAGTGAAACTAACCCTGAAGCTGCCCGGAAGGGCAAGAGCGGAAGGCGCTGGGGACCGGCGGCCGGGCCCGGGGTTCCTGCCCCTGCCCTCTCCTGCTCCCCAACAGGTAGCTCACAAATGGGCCGCGCGCTCTCGCTCTGCCTCCCTCGCTCTCTAGATCGCTCGCTCCGTCCCGGTTACCTGGGCGGGCTCCAGGATGGTACCGCACGGGAGGGCTCCTTGTGCGCTGCGCCGCGGGAGTAAATGGCATTAAAGAAAAAAGGGAAAGATACAAATAAAAAAAAAGTAAGGAAGGGGAGTCGTTGCTGGGTCAATTAGCTCAGCCTGGGGAGCAAGAGAGCAGAGCCCCCCAGCGCCGCGGCCGGCTAAGCCCGTTAACTCAAGTCTGCGGGGGTGTCCCGCCCGGAGCGGGGGAACGCTGACCCGCAGAAGTTTGCCGCCGGGGTGCCGGGAGGTGCGCGCAGAGCGGGGTGACTAGGGGCTTCCCCCTTGAAACAAGTGAAGGCGATGGTTAGTGCTGTCAATCTTGGCAATCAGTGTGAGCGGCCATGTCGTAAGTATTCAAAGCATTTCCCGTCGTGCAACATCAGAAAGTGAGTGGCCAGGGCATTGATCTGAGCGAGGGAGAGGAGGCAGGGCTCCCCTCCCAGACAACACAGGCAAGATGAGACAAGAGGCGAGGGAGGCAGCGAGCCAGGCAGGGAAGCTGGGAGGGAGGGGGAGGGCCGGGAGAAGAAGAAGGAGGGGAGAGCGGAGGCAAAGGAGAGAGAGCCGGAGAGAGAGAGGGCAGAGACCGGCGAGAGCGGAGGTTGGAATCGGAGAAAGCGCCTGAGAAGAGAGAGAGAAGCGACTAGTAGGAGAGAATTGGAAGGCGACAAAGAAGAGGGAGAGTTGAGGTCAGAGGGGAATGGTGACAAGTATTAGGTGGAGAGAAAACGGCTGAGGAGTAAAGGACTCCAGCAGTGCTATTAGGGCTGGAGTTGTTGGAAGGAGGAGTCTAGATGAAGGCAAACTGAAGAGGAGGAAAGGTAGACAACTGGGGAGAAAGAAGGGAGCAAACTGGAGACAAGGAGGAAAGAAGGTGGGAGAGGAAATGCAGGGATGGTGGTCTGTGCTTTGAAAAAGTTATGTGAAGAGGATGAGGAATGGGCTAAATGTTAGGACGTACTGAGATATAGCACTGGACCACAGAAGTGAGTCATGGCAGAAACAGAGAAGAGAAAGAACAGGGGCGAAAGCAGACCAAGAAGAAGGAAAGGAAGGTGAATATGAGAATAAATAATAAGGATGAAGAGAAGTAATCAGAAGAGAGTGAAGAAAGAGATGCAGGAAGCAGAGATCATGGAAACATACAGGTTAACAGGATTTCAGTAAATAGAGGAAAAGGACCTTATTTTAAAAGATGGAGGAAGAGCAACTGAAAGAAAAAGGAATTGATACAGGAGATTCTTAACATATGTAGGGGGCCATATTCTGGAGGCCATGTGGAATATGGAGTTTATGGGTTAAAATTATTATGAATAACAAAACATGTACAAACTACCAAGGAAAAAATTGATTATACCTTTACAATGATAAACTAAATAGTCCCACATTTATTATAGGGTTAAGTTTGCGTTACACAGAATTGGGTGGGTGATATATGTGTATTACCTCAACTTTGTAGAGGAAAAGATTTGGAGAAACAATTTCAAGATGGGTGGCTGGGAAGTTGTAAAAGATGAAGAGTTTCAGTCACCCGAGACAGCATTTTGCAAAAACATGTAAGTCAGATAGAGAAAATTATGTTTAACCACCCCCCCATAAAAAAAATCTACACAAATTAAAGATTCTCTTTGATGTGGGTGTGTAGGGTAGATAAAAGATTTGAAGGGTATACGGTGGCCTAATGGAACAGAGACCTGGAATTTTATCTCAGTGCAAAAAAACCTGGGGGACTGGGAGGGGAGAGAATAATCATGATGTCAGGTAATAGAGATACAGAACAAAAGAAATAGATGAGAACACTAGCTTTGACAACAGCAGACACAGAGCTAACAAGCAGCCAGTGTGCACAAGGTGATGTTGGCCTGCCTTAAGCCAGGCCCAAAGAAATAGATCTGAGAAACTAAAGTTAGTGGAAAGTCCAAATTACATCAAGATTAAAAGCTAAGAGTCGGGTTCTAACACGATCAGTGTAAACCTACAGAGATTTGTGGAAGTGAGGTCCTTGCTATGTAGAAACTGATATGAGAGGGCCACTTTGAGGCATTACATAAGCAGGGAATTTGTGAAAGAAGATAAGGACAGGAGAGAGGAGTTGGGAATTAGAGCTAGAAAAATAAAAAAGTTAATGTAATCTAAAGTTGCCAACTTGAGGAAGACCTTCACAGATCAAGTGATAAAAGATACAGAGGAGAAAACCTCATCTTTGTTTCACTAACTGAAGAAAATGGAGAAAGTAAGTAAACGCAGAAGAGGTACCAAGCTGAGATGTCTGTTAGTCATATGTTGGCTTCTTAAAGTATACTCCATGTTTGGTTTCATATAAACTCCAGACAAGAGAAGGACAAGGATAGAAATAAGGGTCAGGATGAGCACCTAGGGTTTGTGGGACAGAAGGAATAGCCCCACTAATAGGAGTAGCTCATCTCCTATTCCAGCTGGGAAAGATGATGCTTGAGGACTGGAAGCTTGAAGACTGCAAGTTAAAATGACTTGATGACTGTTGGCTGAGAGGACAACAGCCCCCAACCAGAAATCTTGTGTCCCTTTCACCCACAGAGACCTTCATGCCTGGAAAAATCTGCCTGGAGAGGCCAGAGCCTAGAAGCCAGTGAAAAGAATGCCTGGCACCTTTCCTGCCAGCTCCTTCACACCTGGTCCCAAAACTCCCAGAAGTGCTCCTTGACCTCAGAGGCCCAATGGGCAAACCCAGACTGGTGTTTCTATACTAGACAAGAGTCAAATCTCTTCTGGGTTTTGATTTTGTCTTTGTTTTAGTTTGTTTTTGTGAATGAGTGTGGCCTGGCCCAGCTGTCCTTCCAAAGCCTCTCTCTGGCCCTGGAACTCAACTACAGGAGCAAAAATTCTCTGGAAATCTTATAAAGGGCAAATTGAATGACCCCTCCTAAATGCCTGCAGAGTTAAAGCAGAGAGAAGAGGGGATAATTTTAAGTCCCAAAGCCTGAATTCTCAGGGTAGAGCCACCGATAGAGGTGAAACATCCCAGACTGAAAGGCTGGGGCGCGACTTGGGTTTCTCAAAGTTGTGGTAAGTTTGGCTTTACAAGTACCAGGGTATGAGTTCTTTAAATCACCCAGCAATGGGAAATCTGGGGAATAAGACAGACTCCCCCGACCAGGTACAGGCTGTTGGCAGAAGGCCAAAAAAAAGGCGACATTATCAAGATCTCCGGCGTCCAAGGCCCTAATACTGGGCCGCGGTGGACCTTCGGAGGAGGAACGGCGAAATCCTCTTTAGATTTTATCTAATAAACTGATAACCAAAGTAGATTGATAAGGCGGAATCCCGAGCCAATCGCAACATTAATCCCTAAAGGAAAGAAACTAAAGTTTGGGGTCTTGATGCCGCACTTCAGGCTGTGCATGGGTTGACACGTGGCCCTCGGGGGCGGGAGTGAGCCCTAAGAGTTTCCTTTCAAGCCACAGGCGCTGCAGTACAGAGCAGGGGGCAAGGCAAAGAGCGCTGCAGAGGGTTGAAGTGCTGGACTCTCCACCTGGTCTGCACTGGCCTGCGGGCTCCAGGAAGTTCCGAAAGGAGCCCAGGACACCCAGGCACCGTGGCCAGATCCCGGCACACAGGGCTCACTTTCCCTGGGGGTCGGAGCCCCGCGCTGCGCAAGAAGCCCGGCACCGAGCACCGGGAACCAGGGAGGGAAGGCGGGGCAAGCGGTGGGAGCAGACTTACCTGCCCGCAGCTATCGCTGCCTCCGAGCTGTCCGGGTGTCCCTGCGCACGACAACCAGCAAAGACAACTCGGCTTTGCTAAGTTTGGCCTCGCACCTCCAGAGAAGAGGCGCGAACCGGCAAATGAAAGGCGCGCTCGGTTCCTGGAGAGAGGTCCCCCTGAACTTGGGAAGGGGAGCGCAATGAATTCTGCTCGAGAAGTTAATATTTAAAGCACCCACGCAAAAATCAAAACGACTGTTAAAGACTCGTATTCTCGCCTTGAAAGTCTCCTTACACCAGCCGGGAGGACAATTCAGATCTACATGACTTCATCCTAAGGTTCTAACTTCTTTGAGGAAGGGCTCTATAGGTACTGTATAAATAGTACAAATATAAATGTCTTCCAAAACACGGAGAATGAGAACTTTTACTGAAACGAAGAATAAGTGAAAGAGTATAAAAAGCCGAAAAGGAAGAAGTTGGAAACTTTAATTACAGCCCAGAGAAAACTTTTAGCAATTGATTTCCTTAAACAGGAATAACAAACACACCAACGACTCCAGCAGCCCATCGCACTTCATTTAAGTTTGGTGTAACCAAATAACCCGAACTCCCAAATAACAGTGCCCTTGGGACTCTGCCTCAGAGGTCGGAACTCGTGTTTCAACAACAAAAGCAAAAAAGCAAACTGTGAATAATGCTCTGCGTTCTTTAAGACGTCATCTTGCAAAAGGACCAGACATTGTCCCTGGACTTTAAATGGGTAGAGAATAACATTAAATTTCATTTGAATCTGCGCATCATCATATTGAGAAGACCACAAGCGGTAGCGACAGTAGCAGCAGCAGCACCGCCACAAAGGAGGTGGGGAAAAGTGGTAAAAATGCATGAACTTTTTTCAAAGAAAAATAAAGATAAATCAAAAATAAGTTTTACAGACATGTCTTTCCTGGCTTAGGAAAGTTAATTTTTAAATGTTCTCCTGCTGTCTAAGGTGCAAAGCCGAGTCTAGGGGACTGCGTGGCTGGAATCTGCATGCTGATAAGAGAAGGCTGATGTACTTACAGTGACAGAGGGCAGGCTGCGGGAGAAAAGCTGTTTGTGTTAGCCTGCGAGTTACCCAGGGCTGCAGTGAGAGCAGAAGGGAGGAGTGGGAGTGCCAGTCTGCGTACACCTTCACCGCGTCTCATTACATCTGCCAGCCTCTCTCTCCCTCTCTCTTTCATTTCCACATTCCCTTTGTTCCTGAAAAAAAAATCTACACGTCACATCAGAGTCCCCAGATGCAGTCTACACCAAAGAAAAAAATGAATAATTCAATCAAACTGTGCATAGTCTCTAAGGCAATAAATCTATTGCACTTAAAGAAACGAAGGGTAATTACCACCATGGAATTAGAATAAGGCCAAAGACCCGAGATGTCCTTAAGTCTCTGGGTAAACGCCCCGGTCAAATAAAGTTTCATTTATTTAATCCTTTTGACATCTCAAATGGAAAGTCAGAGAAAGATTTTAACTTGTTTTAGAAGGATATTCACTTATCTTTAAACACATTTTTAGAAGGGGGAAAAAAGAAGGGGAGAAAGCACCTCGGGCGTACTATCCTGCTGAAAAGGCTCCCAAAGGCAGCAGCACAGAGCGGGCACAAACATGAACCAAGACAATGTGTCCGTGGAGCCTGTCCAGGGTCAGTTTCTCTGCCACTCCACCCTCCTCCTCTCCTCTCTAATTAGACGAGGATCAAGGATCGCTCTCCACTCTCACCGGCCACCACCGAAGCTCGACTGAGAGCAGCTGGAATCTGGGAACACTACCTGCAGCACCAGAACCTAAGAAAAATCGCGATTCCCTGCCACCAACATCTCATGCCATCCCCATGCACCCCTCCAAGCCCCGTAATCATCTACTTCTTCCATCTGCCTAAGAGAAACTGTAAAAGGGATTTTCCCCCCCATGACTGAATGGAAGCTCTGTACTGTACCGACTTCTGGATTTGCCCTGGGTTGAGTTTAGGGAATGTCTGGAAAGAAAAAAAAGGGGAGAGGAAAAAAGGAGGGGTGCAGCTCAAGCCTTATCCAAGTTACTCATAAAGCTGTTTTAGACAGGAAAGAGCCTACGGGAGAAACAGCTGGGATGCACACTGACTTGGAAATCTCACTTCTAGGAACCGTGTCTTTTCATCCCGGAGGTAAGATTGTGTGACTCTCGCACGTTTATCCTTTTGCTGTCTGTGTGTTTCTCTTACCCACCGGCAGGGACCTCTCCCAATCGGGTCAGCCAGCATGCACCCTAAAGAAGGACACAGCACGACATAAGGCTTTCTTTTCCAGGTCTCTCCGCTCATAAATTGTGGGCGTCATTGAAACGAGATTAGCAAATCTTTTACCGCTGGCGACAGCCACCAGACCCTCTGTCCCTCTGCTGTTGCACCCTGGTCGCGGCATCTCGGACTGCACAATGGTCCGGAAGACCTAGCCTGCCGGGTCGCCTATCCTGAGAGTTCAGGTGATGCAGGGAGAATCTCGGCGTCCCAAACGGGTTCCGCCGAGAGTTTCCACTCAATACCACCTCCCGCCGCCTCTGTGCGTGCGGTGGCACACACCCACAGACACACATAGACACATACACGTTTTGCCATTCTGGCCGAACTCTTCATCTAAACTCAAGTCTCTTTAACAGTCAGTTCAGTCCGCTTGAGAGCAGCGGGAAAACTAGGATGATACGTGGATGAACCGCGAGGGTGCCAACCGTCTGGCTTGGCCGAGCTTTGTTTACGTGCCTAAGTCGCCACCTTGAGGTCGAGCGGAAGACTGCGCCCGGCTCCCGGCTGTTGAGACCAACCCGGCGGACACCGGCCCCTCAGTCTTGGCGAATGCCGTGGACCGCTCGAAAGAGAAGCAAAGGGAGGACACCTCTCAAGCGGACGGTCTGAGCAAAGCAAGAGCTGTACTCTGAGACCCGGGTTGAGAGGAGTAAGGGCTAAAACTGCAGGTTACCTGAAACCAATAGCAGGGAACCGAACGAAGGAGCACTCACTCTCCCAGCAAAGTGCAAAACCCGGGACCAGTCTGCAGATGCAAGGCAGGCGCTGCTGCCCTGAAACTTCAAGCACTAACTCCCAGGGCAGTAGCAGAGGGTTGGAAGCAGCTTCGGAGAGGTGTAGCAGTAGCTCGGGTCCTGTCTGAGGACCAAGCTCCCTTTTGCGGCCATCTCGGCTCAGCTCGGACTTCGTACTCCCACGGGCTCCTCTCCCGCTTGTTCTCTACCCTCGGGGCCGGAAACAAAGGGATTCAACGACTCAGCTAGACCCGAGGTCACTTAGCAAGGGGATTCCAGGATAGAACTACATGAAGGAGAGGGATGTGTTCAGGCAACCTGGCCGTCTGCAGCGACGACTGGATACTTAACGCTATAGTCGCCCATTTCTCAGGAAAACAGTCCTTCTGATTGTCTAACAATGGATTAGGTAAAATAAAAGTGATTGTTAATTATATCAGCGATTTCCAACTTTCCCACCCATACCTCTATTGAAACCCTTTTCCCGCAAACCGTTCTTCCTGTATTCACGTCTTGCATTATAAGGATACCAGGCTTAAGAATACCCTAGCTAAATTCTGAAATAACTTGTAGTTGTTCTTTGTTGTGCCTGGACACTGCCTCCAAGGCATGGGGACGTCTGCAAGGCCACTGCAAGTCCCATCTCTTCTGTGAAATGTGCCCTAAAGCTGTCCTGGGAATTTCCCTGTTACTTGGGTACACAGACATTGTTTAATAGTAATGCTTTACAAAAGGAGAAGAATAATTTGATTTGTCTCCAGAAAAAGGACACTCAGGAACTATCTTGTGCTATATGAGGCTATAAATCACTCCTTGCTAATACCGACTGGGGCCTTTCAGTAGTTTGGTCAGAATAACAAGAACAGTAGTAGCAGCAGAAATACATTTTATAAAGAGAATCACAGCGACCTAATGCTGATGATGGACAACAGGAAATGTCTTTTCAAAGAAGAGAAGCAACAGGCCCCCAAGCCAGACCCAATTCTGCTGTTTCCTACCACAACCTAGCAAATTAACATTGGATTGCTCCTTCACTTGTGTGGAAAGCTGAGTGTTATGGAATACAGTATGGAATTTTCCCAGGGAATCCCAATTATAGAAACACCTGTGCTAAGTAATGCTATTTTAACCCACTATGAAAACCTTAAGTATGTAATAGCCCTCAAATCATCTCATTTCTTAGTCACATGGGGTGGGCCAACCTCATGGAAGAAATGCCCAGAGCTTTATCTCAGGGGGCTTTGCCTTGGTTTTACCATACATAATCCTGACAGTTCATCTCTTAAATGGAAGGGATATATACATGAAGTCTACTGTAACTGGCAGAAACTAAGCCTGGATAGAAACCTCACAAAGAAAAATAGAATCAAAGGCCAATGACTACAAAACTGGAACACATGGCACATGTGCAGTCAGGCACCAATTCCATGATCTTTAAATCAAATCCTAATAACATAGGAGAAGTTGTCACTGTTCTGTATATACCTTTCATTTTACTACAGAGTATCAATGGCAAAATATAGTGAAACAAAGCCACCATAAAAAGGAATGTGGTAGAAACCAAAAAATTATAAACCTCTATCAATTCCCCCAAAATACACATCAGACCTAATATTTTAAAATGCCAAACCTAATATTTTTGAAATGCTATATGAAAAAATTATTTATTAAAGTAATAACTTTTACAGCTTAAGGCTGCCAAAACTAATATCACTAAAACATCCATATGAAAAGTGAAATATTTATCAGTTATCCAAATGTTTGTCTCATAAAGATACATAGAATTGTTTTTCTAACTAAAAGTGATCTAGATAATTATATAGGTAGGGATGAAAATTATAAAAATCACAAAGAGGAAAAAATATGATAGAGTAATCATATGATAAAGAATAATGATAGAATAAATCAAACACAGAAATAAATTTATTCACTAAAATTCAACATATCCCATATGATAGCATCCTTCTAAGGTAACACGTCACCTTTTCATCATCAGGTAATATTATTAAAGCATTTACATTCCTTCATATGTGCCACTCTCTACTTAAAGAAACATTTACCTCTTCCCAAATCTGAGGTTTACAATTCACTAAGATGACTACCACTCTATTCATTACACATTTAGCCATACTAGAAACATCTGATAAATCATACAGATCCATTCCAATGCCTAATAAAACACAAGCAAAGGACACAAAAATAATGCTGTAAAATTGCTCACTGATAAATATCAAATAATAAAACAATTTGCTAATATTACTAGTCTTTAAAAGTTTGATCATTTACCTTAGAAATTTTATGATTTCTGTATGTATTAGCATTGTTTTAAAAAGCTGAATTTGCCTAAATTATATAATTTTCTAAAATTTGTTATTTAGAAATCTTTCTTTCAAATCCCAGATTGCTGATTTTACTATTTCTAAATAGAGGATTTCTGTGTGTGTGTGCATTTTTAAATATCACAGTTACGTTGAAGACTTTTGCTGTTTTATACATTTTTAATTCACAAATTAAATATTTATTGAGTGTCTAATATGTGCAAAGCAAATAATTAAAAAGTGCGTTAACTGAGGAGCTATCTTTTGCACTTTTCTAATTTAATAAATGTTAGTTAAAAGCCTTTTGTACATATATTGAAAACATTTTTTACCACATGTCAGCAGAAACATTCTGTTCAATATAAGTACATTTGATAGTTACACATGATGTTGGTTCATTTTATTTGGCATATACTATTTAAGCTACCTCAGACATTTTTATAAACCAACAAGCTATCACATTTCTAAAAGCTTATCTAACTTATCAAAAGATATATCTTTTAAAAGCTTTATTTAGAAACAGAATATATAGTTATAAACCAATTCCAAATAACATATTTTATATATTTTAATTTTAAATGAGTCCTAAAAGAAACTTCATATCTTCAAATTGATCTGTAATTGCTATGCAAAATTATTCTATAACTTTCTATGTTTTATGTCTCTAACATGTAGCATAATTGTACATATAAGATAAAGATATTATCTATCAAAAGGCAAGCAAATGAAAGTTAAAATATAATTCAGTGTTCCAAGTATCTGGATGTTTACTATTACTGAAATAACTCATTGGATTTTATTGAATTTTTAAGTTTTCATCAAGATGTTTTGCATGAGGCTTGAATGTTTTGTTTTTAAAGTGAGGGAACTGGAACAGACAACAATATTGAGAATATGCAACAATGATCATCCTCATGTTAATTCATGTCTGTTTAAGACAATAATGAGAGAAAAGCTTCACTTATTCATACTTAAAGTTCTAGAATAGAAGGCTTTTGGAGAAAACACTTAAACTCAAGAGCTCAACACAAAACCTCTTTTAATTATATTCAATATGTTATCAACCCACTTTCAAAGTTGAAGTTTAGTATTAAACTGAATATTAAGCAAATAAGTGTTAACTATGTTCACTAGAATTAGCATATTTCAGATTATAGTTTATAAATTTTTAAGAGCATCAACATCATGATATGGTTACCATAGAAACTGCAATAATATGTCATTTTGATTAATTTTATATGCAGTGATAAGGCCTAGTTCTACATCACTTCAATATAAGTTTGAAAAGCAATATAAGTAGTGAGTAGTGAGTTTCCAATTTATACTAGTTTAGAAACTAATAAAGTACAAACCTTTTAAAAAAGAAAAATCCACAATGCATTCTAATAGCCTGAAAGGATAGCAGTTTAGATAAGGTTATAAGATATTTTAAAATGGATACATTCTGAAAGAAAAAGTTTCAGTAATAATCAGCTACTTCTCTTAGTATTCCATACTCTTGCTACTTAGGTTTATTTATGGATAACAAAAATTATTGATTACTACATGTTACTTAATTATTAAATTATGAATGTTCTTTCTGTTCTCAAGAGATAGGTGCATTTGCTTTTACGTTATAAACTAAAAACGACTAGAGCAGAATTTTAATATTTTTAAAGTAATTATTACAAGAGATCCCTTTGATTTAGAAGTAAGACACAATGTATTATTGCAAAAGTTTTATTATATCACTGCCAGAAACATTCCATTGACATTAATGGCTTGATTATTGGAACAGAAAAAAAACTATAAATAAAGAATACCTTTTATAAAGAATAAATATGGCAAGAGATTTGGAGCTCTAAATTATCTGCTCATTGGCTAACAAATATCTTTTCCTTGTATTTTCTATCATTGCACATTTCGAAATGGAATATGCCCAAGAGAACTCTGAAAATAATTTGAAAAGGCACACTATATTTAAATCTATATTTATTGTGCATCTTTTTTAGGGATAATATAGCCTGTGTTGCTAATAATTTCAATGAATTTCTACAAGGCAATGTCCTCAAACTAGCTAAAAAATATTATATTCTTAAAAGTGATTTTTTAGAAAATAAATGAAGGCAGTATGTGTATTTTTTTAAACGATAAAGAAACAATCCAAGGAAGAAAAGATAAACATATACAACTTATTTTTCTTGATAGGATTAAGAGGATTACAAAGAAGCTTTTAAATCCCCAGTTTTCCTGACAATTAACAATGAAAAACAGATGTTTACAAAGCTGTTTCATATGCTGTCTTTAAAGGCAATAAAAGATGGTTTGTGGATAGTAAGAACGAAGAGCCAGATAACTGCTTGCCGGGTGTATATTTAAAAAGCATTTTCATTGGCTCAGTTATTGTTAATAGTGAAAGAAAACACTTTGTGCTGCACATACTGTATGACTGTGACTATAGAAAACTGCCTTCATAAAGTCCTCAAAAACTCTTAAGATGTAATTTACAAAGATAATAATAACAGAATTACTTCACTTCTCTGAATGCTACACATTTGCATACCAGGACTGTGTACAATGTACTCATAATGCACATTCATAATAACAAGGACTTCTTACCACTATAACTACAGCATAAGATCTGTGCGTTAGCCAGTCTATCCTACCAAGTTTTACTTATTGGTATGAAAGTGTTAGTCTAAGTAAGCCAGGTGTTAGCTTTCTACACAAGGGAAGACCAACCTATTAACCACTACATCACCACTGTGAGAAAATCCAGTGATAAAACTAAAAACCATGTGACCCTGCAAGGCAATAACAGCATTATCCAGCAATTTATTGAAAGATGTCAAATGAATGTTTTAAGTTATATGTCAAAATCATGGGCCTATACTACAAAAAAAAACCCCACAAAATATAACTACTGTTTAATGTTTGATTTTTATATACTATTATTTCTAGAAACAAGCACCAAGCTAGGTACTTTTTAAAATGTTTAATTTTTTAAATATTAGTTTGGGTATTACTATTTAGTTAAAACAACCTTAATAATAAGTCTTCTTCATGAAGCATTTGTCTCCTGCCTTCAGCATAGTAAATATATATTTGGTATGCACTACGAACACTTTGGACTTTTCAGGTTGCTCAGTGATAAAGAATCCACCTGTTAATGCAGGAGATGTGGGTTTGATCCCTGGTTTGGGAAGATCCCCTGGGAAAGGAAATGGCAACCTCTCCCAGTATTCTTGCCTGGAAAATTCCATGGACACAGGAGCTTGGAGGACTACAGTCTATGGGGTCACAAAGAGTCAGACACAATTGAGCAACTGAGCATGCATGAGTATGCAATGCACAGATACTTTAGATAAATTCAAATTGTGGTTATTGTCCATGTTGTTTCTTGTTCATTTTCAACAGAGAATATATATAACTTAACAAATAATAGAAATATAGTGTTTCTATTGCCCATATGTGTTATTTTATAAATTTACTTCTGACATTTTCTAATCAGTCAAAATGGAAAATATATTTTTGGAACAAAGAAAGATGACAGGCATAATATTACAGCAGTTACAATATGTAAGACTACTTGAATGACAAAAACTGAGCAAAAATATATAATGAGAAAAAATCCTGAATTATTAAAATATTTACATTTATAATTAAAATTTTGTTTAATATGAAAAATACAACAGAAGATAATTACTTATCCTTAAAATTGTATTAAATATTTGGTAACCCATAGGGATTTATTTATGTGAATATTATTAAAATTGAATGTATTTTACTGTGAAGCTTGAATCATCTTCCAGATATAATAAATATGAAATACATTCATGGTATTCGACTTTATTCAATTAAAAAATTTTTAATGTAAGTTGATTATTTACATGAACACTACAACTTGAATTAGGTCTATGATACTTCAACACAGGAATAAAGAAACTACTTGAACTAGCAACATTTTGGTCCTTGAAATTATTATGGTTAGTTTAAAGACGGTTAAAATCATCAACAGACTTATATTACCTAACCTACTCTTAAAACTCAGGTTTAACATACTATACAATAGGGAGAAAACTATTAAATGATTTCAGTGTTCAAAATCAATACTAGTGCAAAATCTCTTATCTGTTTTAAATGTGTGAGATTCCATTGTTTTTGCTTACATTTTATTTTCAAAGTATTTTTAGAATAACATTTTATCCATTAATGTTTAAGAAGCAATTTTGTAAAATCATTAAGAGACCATTTTGTCACTGATATTTCCTTATGAGCATATATTATCTGTCTGGGTATAATAGAGAAAATTGCAATGACTTCCTGGGTGGCAGGAAGTGGAATACATTGTAATCATCAGCAGTGAAAAACTATTGCAAGATATGCTCAAATTTTCACCAAAATAAAGTAATTACATTTAATATCAGTAAAACTGTATACATATGTATGTGGGATACGTGATCAATATAATTGTTTTAGTTTTTAATCTTTTGACTCAGAATGTCAGCAATTTGGTGGTTTTTCCAAATACAAGAATAGGAAAATCAAGTACCAACCCACTTTCCTGGAATAAGGACATATTGGTCTGATCCAGAGAATATGTTACAGAGCTTGCTCGTTTCTTATAAATTCCATTAACCTTTTCTTGCCTTAATTTTATTTGAGCCACCTCAGTCACCACTTTCTGCATAGTTATTTAATATACTATTTCCCTTTTATCATTTGAGAAATCAGAGCACCTGAAATGTGAAATTTTTCATTCTGCTTTCATCTGTGTGACTATATTTGGAAGAGCATACAATCTAAATTTTTTTTCTACCAACATGTACAATATTTCACCTTGGAAACTCTAATAACGAATGTCCCATAGTTAGCAAACTTGTTTTTGGTCTGTTTGCAATTCACACACAGAGTAATACAACAGCCAATATTCTACAGCTTTACAGTTACATACGGAGTGCTCAAGTACTGCTTACAATTATTTTAGAGTGCCCTTAAATAAACAAAAAATCCTAAAATGAAAGAACTAAGAACCATTTATCTGAGCTACATCCAGCATGCAAGGCCTGGGTGCTAACATCAAAGAAGAGTAAGAAAAAAGAATCATGGCCTCTGGATTCCATTATCTTACAGCTGACAATCATGACAAGTCAGTCAACAGATGTATTGAAAGATACATCAGATACATTGAAATGAACAGTTGTTCATATGTCACAAAAAGTAAATACAACCTAGAATTAGTGGGAATAATATCTCAATTTTCCAGACAATATAGAGCTATATGCAAAAATGACCTAGAGAACAAATTGTCTTAATATTACAGTTTTTTGTTTACTATGTATAGACAGACACTATCCCAACAAGATACCTGCATACAATTTAATAAATCAGTTTCTAAAATAAGTTATACAAATCATTCAACTGCAGAATTTTTTCATATTACCAAGTTTCTAGTACCCTTTAACACATCTATTAATAATCCTTCATTCTAAGTCATTTCAACAACCTAATTATTCAGTTCAGTTCAGTTCAGTCACTCAGTCGTGTCTGACTCTTTGCGACCCCATGAATCGCAGCACGCCAGGCCTCCCTGTCCATCACTTCTACCTATACAGAAAATAAAAGTATCTTTCCATAGCAGACATCCTAAGAATACCTATACACAGAAATTCCAATGAAATACAATAAGAAAGAAAGACAGAACTCTTCACACTTCTTTTAAACCTGTGTGAAATCATATGATATGACTCTTTTTTTGTCCAGGACCTGATTTCTTTTAGGACCTAACAATATACATGTTTTCATTTGTTTATGACAATCACTGAAAGGAGCATTGCTAGATCATCTTATACTTAATTTTTTGTTAAAGTAATGCTTTAAAAGTGTAAAAAAATAGAATTTTACTAAAAAGCTTATATTATAAAACAATGGATCTCTGTCACAACATTCCTCATCCCATTTGCAAGACCCAAAGACAATCACTTTCAAGTCTTTATGTATTCAGATCTTTTAGTATTTAACTGCACATTTCTAACTAATGTGCTTATAACTATATTTAAGCCTTGTATATAAGCTACTTTTTAATTTAAAATTTAATCATTCTTTATCATCTTATTTTGGCAGGTGAATATTTAATTCTTAGGTATCATTTCTCCCATCCTCCCAACATAAATAATTATGTAACAACTCACTGACTTTAAATCAAGCCAAGGCTTATATTATCACACAAAGTAAATCTTGCTTATGACTGAGCCAAGTAGTATACTATAAATAAATGTCATTTCTTTTATATATCTTTGTTCTTCCTTATTAAAAGCCTATTTACAATAATTCACCTAGTTTTATGGAACTATTATCACTTTTTCCCACATGTTTTCATCCATAAGTATTATTTTTCCAAATTGTCAAATATATCAAGTTAACATTTTTCTTGGAAACTAATGGTTAATTTTATGTATTGACTTTCCTGGGCCACAGTGTCCAGATAATTGCTTGAACATTTTTCTAGGTGCTTCTATGAAGGTGTTTTGGAATGAGAAGAGCTGGTTGGATGGCATCATTAACTCAGTTGACGTGAGTTTGAGAAAATGAAGGACAGAAGCTTGCAGAAGCCTGGCTTGCTGCAGTCCATGGGATTGCAATGAGCTGGACACGACTGGGAAACTGAACAACAAACTTTGAGTGAAGCAAATTGCCCCCCATTATGTGGGTAAGCCTCATCCAATGTGCTGAAGACCTGAACAGAGCAAAAAGACTGACCCTCCTATAAGTAACAGAGACGTCTCCTGAAGACAGACTTCAGACTTGAACTAGAACGTCAGCCTTTCTGGGTCTCCAACTTAATGGCCTTTGGACTAGAATCGTAGCATCAGCCTCATGGGTCTCCAGCCTGCCAGCCCATCCTGCACATTTTCAGCCTCTGTAATCATGTAAGTTAATTCCTTATAATAAATCTTTTTCTGTATTTATACACTTCCTGTTGGTTCTATTTCTCCGGAGAACCCTGAATAATACAGAAATTCTGTCTTTCAGCTCAAATTCAGACTGATAGGCTCTCTATGCCTTTACATAAGTCATCCTTGTATTTGCCTTTATGTTTTCTTGTGTTGGGCTCCTAATTTTCCTTTTTATTGGTATACTTATTTCATTAAAGCACATTCTCTAGTAACTTCTTTAACAAAAAGGACACACAAGAAGTAAATTTAAGTTGTTGCATATCTGAAAATCTATCTCTCATTCAGTTAATAGTTTGATTATCTACAGAATTCGAAGTTGAAATCATTTTCACTCAGAATTTTGTAAGCATTGCTCCAATGTACCCTAGACATCAGTGTTAATATTGAAATGTCTGCTTCATTATTCAAAATGACCTATTTTTTTTTCCTCTCTGGAAGCTTTTGTAATCATATCTATATCTTTATTGACTGAAAATTTTACAATAATATACCTTGGTGTGGATCATTGTCCTGGGCAATCAGATGTTCTTTCAGTCTGAAAAATTCATGACCTTGAATTCTGGACACTTTTCTTGTACTATTTCTTTTTCTACTCTACTCCATTGTGCATCCTCTCTTTCTGGAATGGCTATCAGTCAGATGTTGGAACTTCTAAAATGATTGTCTAAAATGCTCACTTTTCTTTACTTGTCATTCTACTTTCTAGTGCTTCTGAGAAAGCTTTCTTCCCCTAAATGAAAGGATAGAGCTTCCTGACAAACAGATCTTTTGTCACTTCACCTCCTAGCTTTCTATTTTTAAATGTGGCTGTGATACCTAGAGTGGCAAAAAACCTTCTAATAATAATGAGACAATACATACAAAGATGAAAAAGTAATTCAAAAATTCATAGTACTCCATAAATATTTATAAAATGAATAAATGTTCATTGAATAATGAGAAAGGTAGGGCAAAAGAATAGAAAGACTCTAAGACTTTAGCAACATCACTGCACTTCTATGAAAGCCCTAAATTTCAAGCTCCAGACGTTATTATATGAAATAAGTAACTTTTTTCACTGCTTAAGACACTATAACCAAAAACATCCCTTGCTATTACAAACCTACAATAAGTATTCAACTAGATGTGAATAGTATTAGTCTTATTCTAGATGTCATTACTTTAGGTCTATTATTAGTCTCATTTTATATGTCCAATAATCTAAATTTCATAATACAGCTGTCTTCTCTGAGTTCTTCACATATGTCTAAAATTATAAAGCCTGGAACTGGACACTATTTCTAGAAAAAGATTGATTTGTGGTTTCACAAAATGTCACAATAGAAAGATCTAATTCCTTTTTTTAAGATTTTAGTCATTTTTAAAAATATTTATTAATTTATTTGGCTATGATGGGTCTTAGTCACCACATGGGGGACCCAGGATCTTCTCTGCAGCCTTCTGGTTCTTTTTTTCTTTTTCAGTTGTGGCATGTGGGATCTAGTTCCCCCACCAGGGATTGAACCTGGGCCCCTGTTTTGGAAGCACAGAGTCTTAGCCACTGGAGCAACAGGAAGTCCCCGTCACTCATTCTTTCTTATGCAATATTCTTATTTACACTGACTCACACCGAACTTTTGTTTAGCAACTAAGTTACTTTGATGGTCATGCGTAGCTTACTATATTCTGATATCTGGATAATTTTCTTTTCAAATTTATCTTATTAAATTTTTAAAATAATAAGCATGATAATATTCATTAAAACTAATGGGATAATACTGAGATCATTGGGGGAAAGTTAATAAAACAAAACTTATCATTCTCACCTCCCTGAGATTCAGTTGAGTTCAGTCACTCAGTCGTGTCCAACTCTTTGCGACCCCAAGAATTGCAGCACGCCAGGCCTCCCTGTCCATCACCAACTCCCGGAGTTCACTCTGACTCATGTCCATTGAGTCAGTGATGCCATCCAGCCATCTCATCCTCTGTCCTCCCCTTCTCCTCCTGCCCCCAGTCCTTCCCAGCATCAGAGTCTTTTCCAATGAGTCAACTCTTCGCATGAGGTGTCCAAAGTACTGCAGCTTCAGCTTTAGCATCATTCCTTCCAAAGAAATCCCAGGGCTGATCTCCTTCAGGATGGACTGGTTGGATCTCCTTGCAGTCCAAGGGACTCTCAAGAGTCTTCTCCAACACCACAGTTCAAAAGCGTCAATTCTTTGGCGCTCAGCTTTCTTCACAGTCCAACTCTCACATCCATACATGACCACAGGAAAAACCATAGCCTTGACTAGATGGACCTTAGTTGGCAAAGTAATGTCTCTGCTTTTTAATATGCTATCTAGGTTGGTCATAACTTTTCTTCTAAGGAGAAAGCGTCTTTTAATTTCATGGCTGCAGTCACCATCTGCAGTGATTTTGGAGCACAAAAAAATAAAGTCGGACACTGTTTCCACTGTTTCCCCATCTATTTCCCATGAAGTGATGGGACCAGATGCCATGATCTTTGTTTTCTGAATGTTGAGCTTTAAGCCAACTTTTTCACTCTCCACTTTCACTTTCATCAAGAGGCTTTTGAGTTCCTCTTCACTTTCTGCCATAAGAGTGGTGTCATCTGCATATCTGAGGTTATTGATATTTCTCCCGGCAATCTTGATTCCAGCTTAGATTAATAACTTCTATATATTTTTTTACATTTCTTCATGTTTATTCAAACATATACACATATATGTATATTGAATATATATTCTATAGTTGTTAGAAAAATTGGAGAATGCTATATACATTACAGAGAAGGCAATGGCACCCCACTCAAATACTCTTGCCTGGAAAATCCCTTGGACGGAGGAGTCTGGTAGTCCATGGGGTCGCTAAGAGTTGGGCATGACTGAGCGACTTCACTTTCACTTTTCACTTTCATGCATTGGAGAAGGAAATGGCAACCCACTCCAGTATTCTTGCCTAGAGAATCCCAGGGACAAAGGAGCCTAGTGGGCTGCCATCTATGGGGTCGCACAGAGTCAGACACGACTGAAGCAACTTAGCAGCAGCAACAGCAGCATATACATTACTTTCCAATTTTCTTTCACAACAGTGCATAGACATTCCTTCAGATTTCTGTTAATAGCTGCATATAGTATACCTAGATATACTATAATTATTTATAACTATATGCCTATTAATGAGCATACAAATTATTTCAAAATTTTAATACCAAAAAGTGTTGCAATAAATATCCTTTATATTGTTGCTTTTGTTGCTGTTAAATTTACAAAAGTGAATTGTCAGTTTTAAAAAAATTGTATATTGCATACCAAAAGATACTATCTGATAACTTTCTAAAAAGTTGTCAGAATTCACTCTCCCATTAGCAGCATATAAGAATGCTCATTTCCCCTCATCTTCTTCAGCATTAGATAGTCTCTTTTTTCTATTTCTGTCAATCTGATGACAAATAGTATATCACTGATATTTAATTTCATTTCTCTGATTATCTTTTTATGTATTCATTGACTATGTATGGAATTTTCCTGGCAAGAATACTGGAGTGGGTAGCCATTCCCTTCTTCAGGGGATCTTCCTGATCCAGGAATTGAACCATGTTTGAAGAATCAATACAGACAGATTCTTTACCATCTGAAGCCCATATTTTCTCTTCTGTAAACTGACTCTTTGAATCCTGTGACACACGATGCCAACTGTCTACTCATTATAAGTCACTCTCACCTTGCAAAAAGAAAACTATTTTTCAATATTTGAACCTATGTGATTCATATGCATATCTTTAGTACTAACTGATGAATATTGATTGGTCTAAGATAATTCACTCCTTCTTCATTCATTTATTAATTCTATATATATTTACTGGGCTTCCCTGGTGGCTCAGCAGTAAAAGAATCCATCTGCCAATGCAGGAGATGCAAGAGACACAGGTTCTATCCCTGGGTCAGTAAGATTCCCTGGAGGAGAGTATGCCAAGCCACTGCATTATTCTTGCCTGGATAATCCCATAGACAGAGGAGCCTGGTGAGCTACAGTCCTCAGGGTCACAAAGAATTGGACAGGACTGAAACAACTGAGCACACACTCACACATATATATTTATTGAGCCCCCACTGCATGCCACAATGAACAGAGTCCTTCCTTGCCCTCGTAGAATTTATATTCTAGGGTGAAAATGAATGCAAGCCAATAAATAAATATATTACATCTCAGGAGATAGCAAGAGGTATATTTTTAAAAAGCAGGATAAGGCTACTTTCCAGGGATAAGTATAAGGGTGGCTAACATTTTATACAGGCTGGTCAAGAAAGCACTCTTTTTCTTTTCCTTCCACATTTTAAAATTTATTTTTAATTGGAGGATAGTTGCTTTACAATGTTGTGTTGGTTTCTGACATACATTGACATTAATCAGCCATAGATATATATATAACCCCTCCCTCTTGAATCTCCCTCCCATCTCTCATCCCATCCCACTCTTCAAAGTTGTCACAGAGCACTAGGTTGAGTCCCCTGCATTGTACAGCAAATTCCCACTGGCTATCTACTTTGCATATGATAATGTATCTTTCAATGCTACTCTCTCAATTAGTCCCACCCTCTCCTTACACTACTGTGACAATAAGTCTGTTCTCTGTGTCTAAGTCTCTATTGCTGCCCTACAAATAGGTACCAGTACCATTTTCCTAGATTCAATATATATGCATTAATATACAATACTTGCTTTTCTCTTTCTGACTTACTTCCCTCTGAATAATAGGCTCTAGGCATCCACTCATTAGAACTGACTCAAATTCATTCCTTTTCATGACTGAGTAATATTCCATTGTATATATATACCACAACTGTTTCATTCATACATCTATTGATGTATATCTATGTTGCTTCTATGTCCTGGCTATTATAAATAGTGCTGCAATGAACATTGGGGTACATGAGTCTTTTAGAATTGTGGTTTTCTAAGCGTATAAGCCTAACAGAGGAATTGCTGGGTCATATGGAAGGATACTGAAAGAGAAACTCCCCAGGTCGGTAAGTGCCCAATATGCTACTGGAGATCAGTGGAGAAATAGAGCCAGAAAGAATGAAGGGATGGAGCCAAAGCAAAAGCAATACCCAGTTGTGGATGTGACTGGTGATAGAAGCAAGGTCCAATGCTGTAAAGAGCAATATTGCATAGGAACTTGTAATGTTAGGTCCATGAATCAAGGCAAATTGGAAGTGTCAAACAGGAGATGGCAAGAGTGAACATCGACATTCTACGAATCAGAGAACTAAAATGGACTGGAATGGGTGAATTTAACTCAGATGACCATTATATCTATGACTGTGAGCAAAATCCCTTAGAAGAAATGGAGTAGCCATCATGGTTAACAAAAGACTCTGAAATGCAGTACTTGGATGCAATCTCAAAAACGACAGAATGATCTCTGTTCCTTTCCAAGGCAAACCATTCAGTATCACAGTAATCCAAGCCTATGCCCCAATCAGTAATGCTGAAGAAGCTGAAGGTGAATGGTTCTATGAAGACCTACAAGATCTTTTAGAACTAACACCCAAATAAGATGTCATTTTCATTATAGGGGACTGGAATGCAAAAGTAGGAAGTCAAGAAACACCTGGCAAATTTGGCCTTGGAGTACGGAATGAAGCAGGGAAAAGGCTAACAGAGTTTTGCCAAGAGAATGCACTGGTCATAGCAAACACCCTCTTCCAACAATACAAGAGAAGACTCTACACATGGACATCACCAGATGGTCAACACCAAAATCAGATGAATTATATTCTTTGCAGCCAAAGATGGAGAAGCTCTATACAGTCAGCAAAAACAAGACCAGGAGCTGACTGTGGCTCAGATCATGAACTCCTTATTACCAAATTGAGACTTAAATTGAAGAAAGTAGGGAAAACCACTAGACCATTCAGATATGACCTAAATCAAATCCCTTATGATTATACAGTGGAAGTGAGAAATAGATTTAAGGGACTAGATCTGATAGAGGTTCATGACATTGTACAGGAGACAGGGATCAAGACCATCCTCATGGAAAAGAAATGCAAAAAAGCAAAATGGCTGTCTGGGGAGGCCTTACAAATAGCTGCAAAAAGAAGAGATTTGAAAAGCAAAGGAGAAAAGGAAAGATATAAGCATCTGAATGCAGAGTTCCAAAGAATAGCAAGGAGAGATAAGAAAGCCTTCCTCACCGATCAATGCAAAGAAATAGAGGAAAACAACAGAATGGGAAAGACTAGAGATCTCTTCAAGAAAATTAGAGATACCAAGGGAACATTTCATGCTCGATAAAGGACAGAAATGATCTGGACCTAACAGAAGCAGATGATATCAAGAAGAGGTGGCAAGAATACGCAGAAGAACTGTACAAAAAAGAACTTCATGACCCAGATAATCACGATGGTGTAATCACTCAGCTAGAGACAGAAATCCTGGAATGTGAAGTCAAGTGGACGTTAGAAAGCATCATTACGAACAAAGCTAGTGGAGGTGATGGAACTCCAGTTGAGCTGTTTCAAATCCTGAAAGATGATGCTGTGAAAGTGATGCACTTTATATGCCAGCAAATTTGGAAAACCCAGCAGTGGGCACAGGACTGGAAAAGGTCAGTTTTCATTCCAATCCCAAAGAAAGGCAATGCCAAACAATACTCAAACTACTGCACAGTTGCACTCATCTCAATGCTAGTAAAGTAATGCTCAAAATGCTCCAAGCCAGGCTTCAGCAATACGTGAACCGTGAACTTCCAGATGTTCAAGCTGGTTTCAGAAAAGGCAGAGGAACCAGAGATCAAATTGCCAACATCCGCTGGATCATGGAAAAAGCAAGAGTTTCAGAAAAACATCTATTTCTGCTTTATTGACTATGCCAAAGCCTTTGACTGTGTGGATCACAATAAACTGTGGAAAATTCTGAAAGAGATGGGAATACCAGACCACCTGACCTGCCTCTTGAGAAACTTATATGCAGGTCAGGTAGCAATAGTTAGAACTGAACATGGAACAACAGACTGGTTCCAAATAGGAAAAGGAGTACATCAAGGCTGTATATTGTCACCCTGCTTATTTAGCTTATATGCAGAGTACATCATGAGAAACGCTGGACTGGAAGAAGCACAAGCTGGAATCAAGTTTGCCGGGAGAAATATCTAAACCTCAGAGATGCAGATGACACCACTCTTATGGCAGAAAGTGAAGAGGAACTCAAAAGCCTCTTGATGAAAGTGAAAGTGGAGAGGTAAAAAGTTGGCTTAAAGCTCAACATTCAGAAAACTAAGATCATGGCATCTGGTCCCATCACTTCATGGGAAATAGATAGGGAAACAGTGGAAACAGTGTCCGACTTTATTTTTTTGTGCTCCAAAATCACTGCAGATGGTGATTGCAGCCATGAAATTAAAGGACGCTTACTCCTTGGAAGGAAAGTTATGACCAACCTAGATAGCATATCCAAAAGCAGAGACATTACTTTGCCTACTAAGGTCTGTCTAGTCAAGGCTATGGTTTTTCCTGTGGTCATGTATGGATGTGAGAGTTGGACTATGAAGAAAGCTGAGCATTGAAGAATTCATGCTTTTGAAGTGTGGTGTTGGAGAAGACTCTTGAGAGCCCCTTGGACTGCAAGGAGATCCAACCAGTCCATTCTAAAGGAGATCGGTCCTAGCTGTTCATTGGAAGGACTGATGTTGAAGCTGAAACTTCAATACTTTGGCCACCTGATGCAAAGAGCTGACTCATTGGCAACAACCCTGATGCTGGGAAAGATTGAGGGCAGGAGGAGAAGGGGACAACAGAGGATGAGATGGTTGGATGATATCACCAACTCAATGGACATGGGTTTGGGTGGACTCCAGGTTGGTGATGGACAGGAAGGTCTGGCGTGCTGTGATTCATGGGGTCACAAAGAGTCGGATATGACTGAGTGGCTGAACTGAACTGAACTGAACTGATTCTGACTGGTGTCAGGTGATAACTCGTAGTTTTGTTTTGCATTTCTCTAATAATAGCAATGTTGAACAATTTTTTCATGTGTCTTTTTGTATCTGTATGTCTTCTTTTGGAGAAATGTCTGTTTAGGTCTCTGCCCATTTGTTGACTGGATTGTTTGTTTTTCTGATGTTGGGTTGCTTGAGCTGTTGTATATTTTAGAGGTTAATGTTTTATCAGTTGCTTCATTTGCAATTATTTTCTCCCATTCTGAGGGTGGCCTTTTTGTCTTTGTATAGTTTCCTTTGCTGTGAAAATGTTTATTAGGTCCCATTTGTTTATTTTTTGGTTTTTGTTTTTTACTGTAATTAAATTTCTTTATTCATTCTTGATAGAATATAAAGTATAGGACTATTTGTTTTTAAACTTGTATGCATGTTATACATTGTTGACATTACTATTTTAAATGAAAATTTATCTATGAGACCAATTAAGAATAAGAAAGTAAGAGTTTTATCTTACCTTCATTTATTCCTTCTCTAAGTCTTTCTTTTAAAAAAAAAATTTGTTTATTTGACTGCACCCAGCCTTACCTGTAGCACACAGGCTATTTATTAAGGGATGCAGAAATTTTAGCTGCAGTATGTGAACTCTTGGATGAGGCAGGTGGGATCTAGTTCCCTGACCAGGGATTGAACCCAGGCTCCTTGCATTGAGAGCACAGAGTCTTAGCAGCTGGACCACCAGGGAAACCCCTAGTCTTTCTTTCTTTGTATACGTCTGAATTTATGATCATTTTCTGACTATTTTCCTTTTCTTTGAAGAACTTTTAACATTTCCTCAATTTTTATTTATCTGAGAAAGTCTTTATTTTTCTTCACTTTTGAAGGATAAGTTTTCTGGATACAAAATCCTAGATTGGTAAAGGGTTTTCTTTCAACAAAAACATTTCATTCTACTCTTTTGTGTGGTTTGTGAAGAAATGCCCAATATTACTCTATTTTTATTCCTACACAAATAAGGTAATTTATCCAACTAATTTTTTTCAAGACATCTTTTTTGTCTTTGTTTTTTGTTTGTTTCTTTTTTCTGCAGCTATATCCTTCATGAATATAAATACAAAAATCCTAAACAAATATTAGCAAATCAAATCCAACAATACACAGAGAGGATGATAGGTAATGACAAAGTAGAAATCCAAGAGTAATTTAACATTGATATTCAGAAAGAGAAATTAAGAAAAAATTTCCATTTATAGCTACATCAAAAAGAATATAATGCATAATAATAAATCTAAGATGGTAAAAGATCATACTTAGAAAATCATAAGATATTGATGAAAGAAATTGAAGACACCAACAAATGGAAAGATATGCTGTGCTAATGAATTGGATGAATTAATACTGTTAAAAAGATCATACTAGTTAAAGCAATCTACAGATTCAAAGCCATCCTTCATTTCAGTTCAGTCGCTCAGTCGTGTCCGACTCTTTGCCACCCCATGAATCTCAGCACGCCAGGCCTCCATGTCCACCACCAACTTCCGGAGTTCACTCTGACTCAAGTCCATCAAGTCAGTGATGCCATCCAGCCATCTCATCCTCTGTCCTCCGCTTCTCCTCCTGCCCCCAATCCCTCCCAGCATCAGAGTCTTTTCCAATGAGTCAACTCCGCGTGAGGTGGCCAAAGTACTGGTGTGTTTCAGCTTTAGCATCATTCCTTCCAAAGAAATCCCAGGGCTGATCTCCTTCAGAATGGACTGGTTGGATCTCCTTGCAGTCCAAGGGGCTCTCAAGAGTTTTCTCCAACACCACACTTCAAAAGCATCAATTCTTCGGCACTCAGCTTTCTTCACAGTCCAACTCTCACATCCATACATGACCACAGGAAAAACCATAGCCTTGACTAGATGGACCTTAGTTGGCAAAGTAATGTCTCTGCTTTTGAATATGCTATCTAAGTTGGTCATAACTTTCCTTCCAAGGACTAAGTGTCTTTAATTTCATGGCTGCAGTCACCATCTGCAGTGATTTTGGAGCCCAAAAAACTAAAGTCGGACACTGTTTCCACTGTTTCCCCATCTATTCCCCATGAAGTGATGGGACCAGTGCCATGATCTTAGATTTCTGATTGTTGAGCTTTAAGCCAACTTTTTCACTCTCCACTTTCACTTTCATCAAGAGGCTTTTGAGTTCCTCTTCACTTTCTGCCATAAGAGTGGTGTCATCTGCATGTCTGATGTTATTGATATTTCTCCCAGCAATCTTGATTCCAGCTTGTGCTTCTTCCAGTCCAGTGTTTCTCATGATGTACTCTGCATATAAGTTAAATAAGCAGGGTGACAATATACAGCCTTGATGTACTCCTTTTCCTATTTGGAGCCAGTCTGTTGTTCCATGTTCAGTTCTAACTATTGCTTCTTGACCTGCATATAGGTTTCTCAAGAGGCAGGTCAGGTGGTCTGGTATTCCCATCTCTTTCAGAATTTTCCACAAAATTGTAATAGCATTTTTACAGAACTAGAACAAATAATTCTAAAATATTTATGGAAAGACAAAAGACCTCAAATATCTAAAACAATCTTAAGAAAGAACACAACTGGAGGTATAATGCTGTCTGATTTCAAAACTGGAAGTGTGTTAGTTGCTCAGTCATGTCAAACTCTTTGCAACCCCATAGACTGTAGCCTGCCAGGCTTCTCTGTCCATAGACTTGTCCAGACAAGAATACTAGAGTGGGTAGTCATTCCCTTCTCCAGGAAATATTCCCACTATATTGTGAAGCTGCAGTAATCAAAACTATACAGTACTGACACACACACAAAAAGACAAATATAATAGATCAGTGAAAACAGAGAGCCCAGAAATGAACAATGATATAGCCATGGTCTCACAATGATACAGCAAATTAATCTATGACAAAAGAGACAAGAATATACAATAAGAAAAAGACAGCTTCTTCAGTAAATAGTGTTGGGGAAACTGGACAGCTACATCAAAAGAATCAAACTGAACTACTTCCTCATATCCTATATAAAAATAAACTCAAAGTGGGGTAAAAACTTAAATGTAAGGCTTGAAACCACAAAATTTCTCGGAAAAGAAAAGTACACTTCTTGATTTTTTGTATATATCCTTTCGAGCAAGAGAAACAAAAGCAAACATAACCAAATGGGACTACATCAAACTGAAAAAAGTTTTGCACAGCAAAGGAAATGCTCAACAAAATGAAAAGGACACATATAGAATGGGGAAAGATATCTGCAAACCATATATCTTATAACGAGTTATATACAAAGAACTAATTCAACTCAACATCAAAAATATAAACTACTCAATTTTTTAAATGGTCATTTTTCCAAAAAACACATACAGATGGCCAGCAAGCACATGAAAAGATGCTCCACACCACTAATCATCAGAAAAATGCATGTTATAACTACAAGGATATATTCCCTCACATCTGTTTAGAATGGCTATTGCCACAAAACAACAAATAACAAGTACTGGCAAGGATGTGGAGAAAAGGGAACCCCTGTGTACTGTTGGTGGGAATTTAAACTGGTACAGACCCTGTGGAAAACAGAATTGAGTGTCCTAAAAAATTGAAAATAGAACTACCATCAGTTCAGTTCAGTTCAATCTCTCAGTCATGTCCAACTCCTTGCGACTCCATGAATCGCAGCATTCCAGGCCTCCCTGAGCCTCACCAACTCCCGGAGTCCACTCAAACTCATGTCCATCAAGTCGGTGATGCCATCCAACCATCTCATCCTCTGTCGTCCCCTTCTCCTCCTGCCCCCAATCCCTCCCAGCATAAGAGTCTTTTCCAGTGAGTCAGCTCTTCCCGTCAGGTGGCCAAAGTATTGGAGTTTCAGCTTTAGCGTCAGTCCTTCCAATGAACACCCAGGACTGATCTCCTTTAGAATGCACTGGTTGGATCTCCTCGCAGTCCAAGAGACTCTAAAGAGTCTTCTCCAAAACCACTGTTCAAAAGCATCAATTCTTCAGCACTCAGCTTTCTTCACAGTCCAACTCTCACATCCATACATGACCACAGGAAGAACCATAGCCTTGACTAGACAGACCTTTGTTAGCAAAGTAATGTCTCTGCTTTTCAATATGCTATCTAGGTTGGTCATAACTTTCCTTCCAAGGAGTAAGCATCTTTTAATTTCATGGCTGCAGTCACCATCTGCAGTGATTTTGGAGCCCCAAAAACTAGTCTGACACTGTTTCCACTGTTTCCCCATCTATTTCCCATGAAGTGATGGGACCAGATGCCATGACCTTAGTTTTCTGAATGTTGAGCTTTAAGCCAACTTTTTCACTCTCCTCTTTCACTTTCATTAAGAGGCTCTTTAGTTCCTCTTCACTTTCTGCCATAAGAGTGGTGTCATCTGCATATCTGAGGTTAACTACCATACAATCTAGCAATTCCATTTCTGAGTATTTTTCTGGAGAAAATGAAAACAGTAGCTTAAAAAGATAAGTGCATCCCTATGTTCAGTGCAGTATTATTTACAATAGCCAAGATATGGAAACGAGCTAAGTGCCCATCAACAGATGAATAGGTAAAGATGTGAAACACACACACACACACACACACACACAGAGGAATATTATTCAGCCATCAAAAAGAACAAAATCTTGTCATTTGTGACAACACAGGTGAACCTAGAGGGTAAAATGCTAAGTGAAATTAGTCAAAGAAACACAACTTCTATATGATTTTACTTACATGTGGAATTTAGAAAAACAAAACTAATGAGCAAACATAACAAAACAAAGACAAAGATACAGAGAACAAACAGGTGGTTTCTAGAGAGGAAGGAGTGGGAGGATTAGTGAAATAGATGAGAGAGATTTAGAGATACAAACGTTCAGTTATAAAATACATGAGTCACGGAGATAAAATGTACAGTATGGGGAATATAGTCAATTATACTTTAATATGTTTGTAAGGTGACAGATGGTAACAGGAGTTATGGTGGTGATCATTTTGTAATGTACAGAAATATCAAATCACTATGTTGTGCACCAAGACCTACCATAGTGTTATATATCTACTCATACTTCAAAAACAAAATCATAGAAAAATAGATCAGATTTGTGGTTAATAGAGGCAGGGAGTTGAGAGAACAGGGAATTGGAGGAAGGCAGTCCATGGGGTCGCTAAGAGTCAGACATGACTGAACGACTTCACTTTCACTTTTCACTTTCATGCATTGGAGAAGGAAATGGCAACCCACTCCAGTGTTCTTGCCTGGAGAATCCCAGGGACAGGGGAGCCTGGTGGGCTGCCATGTATGGGGTCACACAGAGTCGGACACGACTGAAGCGACTTAGCAGCAGCAGCAACAGTCAAAAAGTACAAAGTTTCAGTTATAAGATAAATTAATAATAGGAATGTAATGCACAACATGATTAATAAAAACTGCTAATAATACATATTAAACTTGTTAAGAGACTAAATCCCAAGAGTTGTCATTGGTGGGAATTTTTGTCCTTTTTCTTTATAGCTATATGAGATGGTAGATATTCATTAACCTTATTGTGATAATCATTTCATGATGTATGTAAGTCAAATCACTATGCTGTATATATTAAGCTTATACAGTGTTGTATGTCAACTGTATCTCAATAAAACTGGAAAAGAAGACAACATAACTTATCAAAATTTGTGGGATGCTTTGATAGCAGTGCTTAGAAAGAAACATAGTATCAAATGCACATATTTGAAAAAATAGAAAAATCTAAAATCAATAATATCATTTTCCATCTTAGGAAGCTATTAAAAAAGAAGAGCAAATTAAATCCAAAGTAAGTAGAAGTAATAATAAAAATTAGAGTTGAAATCAAAGAAATTGAAAACAGGAAATAAGTAGAGAAAATCAATTCAATCAAAAGCTGTTTCCACTATGTAGAACAGTATGGAGGTTCCTTAAAAAACTAAAAATAGAGTTATCATATAATTCAGCAGTCTCACTTCTGGTCATATATCCAGAGAAAACTAACTTTAAAAAGATACATGCACCTCAATGTTCATAGCAGCACTATTCACATAGCCAAGGCATGGAAGCAACTGAAATGCTCATCAAAAGATGAATAAAGATGTAGCATGCATTTGTGTGTGTGTGTGTGTGTGTGTGATGGAATATTATTCAACCATAAAAAAAGAATGACATAATGCCATTTGTAGCAGTATGGATGAACCTAGAGATTACTGTATTAAGTGAAGTAAGTCAGACAGAAAGACAAATTGCATATGATACTTATCATTATATCACTTATATAGGAATCTGAAAAAAGACACAATTAAGTTTTTACAAACAGACTGACAGACATAGAAAACAAATTTATGGTTAACAAACAGGAAAGAGGGAGGAAAGATAAACTAGGAGTTTGGGAGTAACACAAACACACTACTAGATATAAAATAAACAAGGACCTACTGTATATCACAGGGAGTTATTTAAATATCTTGCAAATAACCTATAATGGAAAAGAATCTGGAAATGTATGTGTGTATATATATATATATATATATATATATATATATATATATATATATATATATATATCTGAATCACTTTTCTATACACCTGAAACTAATACAACATTGTAAATCAACTATTCTACAATTTTTTAAGCCATTTCTTTTTTAAAACTCAATAAAATTGATAAGTTGTAGCCATACTAAAGAAGAAAAGCAGAGAGCACAAATTACTAATATCACAAATGAAAGAGGAGACTTCACTATAAATTCCATGGACATTAAAGGAATACTAAAGAAATACTATGAAAACTCTATGCCCATAAGTTTGACAAGCTAGATAAAATGGATCAATTCCTTGAAACATACAATCTGCCAAAATTCACACAAAAAGAAAAACACCATTTGAATACATCTATATCTATTAACGGAGAAGGCAATGGCACCCCACTCCAGTACTCTTACCTGGAAAATCCCATGGACAGAGGAGCCTGGTAGGCTGCAGTCCATGGGGTCGCTAAGAGTCGGAAACGACTGAGCGACTTCACTATCACTTTTCACTTTCATGCATTGCAGAAGGAAATGGCAATCCACTCCAGTGTTCTTGCCTGGAGAATCCCAGGGACGGGGGAGCCTGGTCGGCTGCCATCTATGGGGTCGCACAGAGTTGGACACAACTGAAGTGACTTAGCAGCAGCAGCAGCACCATATCTATTAAGGAAACTAAATCAATAATTACTAGCTGTCCAAAACAGAAAGCACCAGGCTCAGATGATGAATTCTACCAAACATTTAACAAAGAAATTATAGCAATTCTCTATAATGTCTTTCAGAGAACAGAAGCAGAGGTAATAATTCTGAATGCATCTCAATATCATTACTCGAATATCAAAAACATACAAAGACATTACAAAAAAAGAAAACTGCAGACCATTATCTCTCATAAACACAGATTCAAACATCTTCAACAAAATGTTAGCATACTGAATCCAACAATATATTAAAAAATTTATATACCATAACCAAATGGAAATTACCCAAGGTATGTTAAGCATGTTTTAACATTTGAAAATCAATTAATATTTTCCACATCAACATAAAAAATAAAATATTACATTGTCAAATCAGTATATGCAGAAAAGAATTTGACAAAATCCTATTCATGATCAAATCTCTCAGTAGAGGGGAGCTTTTTTACTTTGATAAAGAATACCTAAACTATCTGAAAGAATATCTATTTGAGAAACTATAAGCTTTCCGGCTAAGACCAGGAACAAGGCAAAAGTGTTCCGTCTAATTACTCCTTTTCAACATTACACTAGAAATCCTGGATAGTACAATAAAACAGCAAGAAGAAATAAAAGATATACAGACTTGAAAGGAAGAAATAAAACTGTGTTTGTTTGCAAATGACACTGTCACTTATACAGATATTCTGAAAGACGTGACCAAAAAAAAAAACTGAACTAATAAGTAATTATAGCAAGGTTGCAGGATACATTATTAATAAATAAAAATCAACTGCTTCCCTATTTTCTAGCAATGAGCAAGTGTAATTTGAAACTAAAAACATAATACCACCTACATTAGCACTAAAGAAATGAAATACTTATAAATCTAACAAAATATGTATAAGATCTGTATTAGAAAAACTACAAAACTCTGATGAATACTAATATACATTTATTACTCATTATTTAAAAGAACTAAACAAAGAGACATTCCATGTTCATGGGTAAGGAAACAATATTGTCAAGATGTAAGTTCTTCAAGAACTTCCCTGGTGGTCCACTGACTGAGACTCCATACTCCCAGTGCAGGAGGCATGGGTTTGATCCCTGATGAAGGAACTAGATCCCACATGCCGCAATTAAGTGTTCTCATGCTGCTAAACTACAAGTTCACATGCCACAACTAAAGATCCCACATGCCACAATGATTATAAAAGATCCTGCATGTCACAACTAAGACATGATGCAGCCAAATAAATAAATATTTTTTAAGAATATGTAAGTTCTCTGAAATTGACCTATATATTCAATGCAATCCCAATCAAAATGCCAGCATGTTATTTTGTGAATACCTACAGACTGATTCTAAAGTTTATATAGAGAACCAAAAGCCCAGAATAGCCAACACAATATTAAGAGGATGAACAAAGTTGGAGAATTAACACTCCCCAACTTAAAGATTTACTATAAAGTTACAGTAATCAAGATAGTGTACTGTTGGTAAAAGAAAAGACAATAGATCAATGAAACCCAATAGAAAGCCCATACACAATATACACATGGTCAACTGACTTTGACAAAGAAAAAAGGCAATACAACTCAGAAAACACTCTTTTCAACAAATGGTGCTGGGAAGAACTGGTAATCCTTAGGCAAAAACATGAATCTACACACAGACCATTCACCCTTCTCAATTAATTCTAAATGAGTTGTATACCTAAAGGTAAAATGCAAAACTATAGCTCTTTTAGAAGATATTAAAGAGAAAATATACATGACTTTGGTCATGGTGATGACATTTTAAATGCAACAGCAAGAGCAACTTCCATGAACGATATAGCTAATAAGCTGACTTCATTGAAATTTTAAAAAATCAACATAGGGAAAATGAGTATACTACCCAAAGCAATCTATAGATTCAATGCAATCCTTATCAAGCTACCAACAGTATTTTTCACAGAGCTAGAACAAATAATTTCACAATTTGTATGGAAATACAAAAATCCTCGAATAGCCAAAACAATCTTGAGAAAGAAGAATGAAACTGGAGGAATCAACCTGCCTGACTTCAGGCTATACTACAAAGCCACAGTCATCAGGACAGTATGGTACTGGCACAAAGACAGAAATATAGATCAATGGAACAAAATAGAAAAATAGAGATAAATCCATGCACCTATGTACACCTTATCTTTGACAAAGGAGGCAAGAATATACAATGGAGAAAAGGCAATCTCTTTAACAAGTGGTGCTGGGAAAACTGGTCAACCACTTGCAAAAGAATGAAACTAGAACACTTTCTAACGACACAAAAATAAACTCAAAATGGATTAAAGATCTAAACATAAGACCAGAAACTATAAAACTCCTAGAGGAAAACATAGGTAAAACATTCTCCAACATTAATCACAGCAGTATCCTCTATGACCCACCTCCCAGAGTAATGGAAATAAAAGCAAAAATAAATAAATGGGACCTAATTAAACTTAAAAGTTTTTGCACGACGAAGGAAACTAAAAGCAAAGTGAAAAGACAGCCTTCAGAATGGGAGAAAATAATAACAAACGAAGCAACTGACAAAGAATTAATCTCAAAAATGTACAAGCAACACCTACAGCTCAATTCCAGAAAAATAAATGACCCAATCAAAAAATGGGCCAAAGAACTAAACAGATATTTCTCCAAAGAAGATATACAGATGGCTAACAAACACATGAAAAGATGCCCAACATCACTCATTATCAGAGAAATGCAAATCGAAACCACAATGAGGTACCATCTCACGCCAGTCAGAATAGCTGCTATACAAAAATCTACAAACAATAAATTTTGGAGACGGTGTGGAGAAAAGGGAATCTCTTACACTGTTAGTGGGAAAGAAAACTAGTGCAGCCAGTATGGAGAACAGTGTGGAGATTCCTTAAAAAACTGGAAATAGAACTGCCATATGACCCACCAATCCCACTGCTGGGCATACACACCGAGGAAATCAGAATTGAAAGAGACACGTGTACCCCAGTGTTCATCGCAGTGCTGTTTACAATAGCCAGGACATGGAAGCAACAAAGATGTCCATCAGCAGATGAATGGATAAGAAAGCTGTGGTACATCTACACAGCCATTACTCAGCCATTAAAAAGGAATATTACTCAGCCATTAAAAACAATATATTTGAATCAGTTCTAATGAGGTGGATGAAACTGGAGCCTATTATACAGAGTGAAGTAAGCCAGAAAGAAAAACACCAATACAGTATACTAATGCATATATATGGAATTTAGAAAGATGGTAACAAAGAATTGATGCTTTTGAACCGTGGTGTTGGAGAAGACTTCTTGAGAGTCCCTTGGACTGCAAGAAGATCCAACCAGTCCATTCTGAAGGAGATCAGCCCTGGGTGTTCTTTGGAAGGAATGATGCTAAAGCTGAAACTCCAGTACTTTGGCCACCTCGTGCAAAGAATTGACTCATTGGAAAAGACTCTGATGCTTGGAGGGATTGGGGGCAGGAGGAGAAGGGGACGACAGAGGATGAGATGGTTGGATGGCATCACCGACTCGATGGACGTGAATCTGAGTGAACTCTGGGAGTTGGTGATGGACAGGGAGGCCTGGCATGCTGAGATTCATGGGGTCACAAAGAGTCAGACACGACTGAGCGACTGAACTGAACTGAACTGATATATATATATACACATATATAAACTGAATCAATATATATATATATACATTTTTATATTCCTTTCCATTAATAGTATATCCCAAGACATTGAACATAGTTCCCTGTGCCAACAGTAAGACCTTGTTTTCCATCCATTCTATGTATAATAGTTTGCATCTACAAACCCCAAACTTCCCATCCACCCCCCTTTAACCCCCTCCTTCAACTGCTTCCTCCTTGACAACCACAAATCTGTTCTCCATGTCTGTGAATCTGTTTACATTTTATATTTATCAAATCTAGATAGATATGGAGATTAAATTCCATCTAACACAAAAGTAAGCAAAATTTTCTTTAATTCTTAAGACCTAGTAATTTAATAAGCCTTCTATATAGAGAAGCTAAGTTAATCTAGAATGTAAGTTTAAAATATATATAGTAAAAAATAAAGAAATAGAATATATATAGTAGAATAAAATGCAGAAAAATACAACTGAGTGGTGTACATGAAAATATGAAATATTCTCAATTCCAAAATAATCACTATGCATTTTAATTCCATTTTAATTTACCTATTGGATAAGTAGGAGCTTCAGAAACAGGAAATATTAGACCATTATTGTCCAAAGGCAAGAGATAGATTCTTCAAATAGCTTGTGGTTCTACTGTTTTAAGAACACATGTGATGTCTGAATTCTATTTGGAAAACACTGTGGTCTCAGAGGTGATGTTTAGAAAAATATGTATAATCTGGATAAACCTAGAGATTATCACACTAAGTGATAAGTGATAAGCAAGACAAAGACAGACATCATATGATAGCACTTATTGGTGGAATCTTAACAAAATGATATAAATGAACTTATTTACAAAACAGAATAGACACACAGATATAGGAAACAAAAATATGGTTCTCAAAGGGGGAAAAGGGTAGGGATAAATTAGGAATTGGGGATTAACATATACACACTACTATATATAAAATAGAAAGCTAGCAAGGACTTAGTTCCCTGTGTTGCATAGCACAGGGAAGTATACTCAACATTTTGAAATAATCTGTAAGGGAAAAGAATATGAAAAAGAATGTATGTGTATGTGTACATGTGTTTGTGTGTGTTTGTGTATAAAACTGAATACCTGTGATATACACCTAAAACTCACACAACATTATAAATCAACTATACTTCAATTTAAAAGAAAAGAAAGAAATATAATCAAACAACAACTACATAGTCATTTAGTTTTACTTACTGATTTACTGTTTGTTGTTTCAATGTTTAAGAAAGGAACATTTGGGAAGGCATCATTGATTATAAACAGAAAAACATGTCAGTCTGTTTAAAATCTAAAACTAGCTACAATTGATGGCTAAATAAATGGTGATTACCATATCTTTCTTTTCACCCTTTAGTTCTGGTCTCAATTCTGCTACTAATTAGATCATTAGATATGTAACCTTGGATGAGTCATCTAACCTCTGTGAGCTTGAATTTCCTAATATGTAAAATGAAAATATTGGACTAGACAATTCCAAATGACCATTCTAGTTATAAATATGATAATCTTATAACTATATTTCATTTATTTATCAAACATTCACTGAGCATCAATTATGTTCTAGGCACCAGGCTAAATGTTGACTATCAAAAACTAGTTCTACCACTTACTAAGGATTATATGACAGGTGCTACAGTAAATGTTTCACATGTATTTTCTCATCTAATCTACACAATATTCTAGAAAGTAGATATTATTACCTACTTCAGCAAAAAAAAAAAAAAAGAGAGAGAGAGAGAGAAAGAGAGATCTAGAGGGTTTGCTGCTGCTGCTACTGCTAAGTCACTTCATTCCAGCTAATAGTGTAAGTGCCAAGATTCAAACCTAGGAATCTGTGACTCCCAAACCCATGTTTAACCAGAACATCATGCTGCCACCAAGGAGCTTATGGTCTAATATTTCTCAAAATGTAATCCTCAAATCACCTGCACCAGAATTTCTTGGGGTGCTTATTTAGAATCCAGATTTTCAGGCTCTATTCAAGTTCTACTGAAATCAATATATATAAAGTGAAGCCTATATTTTTAAAAAGTGATCATGCTCACTTATTAAACACACTACTTTTAAGCCTACTCTATCATTGATAATTTGTCTACATTCATTAAATATTTCATGAATGTCTACTATGTATAAGTGCTAGATGCTTTATTAGATATACATTGCAGCATGAGACATTTGTGTATGACTGCAAGCAAGGGACTTGACAATGAGACACATATAAACACAGATACCACAGGACCTTTGTGGAATCTTTACGAAATCTTGCCTTAACAGCTTTACTTGCTGCTCTGTATTTGCTTTATATTGTTTCATTTATGCACCTATTATCTTTGTCAAAACTTCCCTGGTGGCTCAGATGGTAAAGAACCTGCCTGCAATGCAGGAGACCTGGGTTTTATCCCCAGGTTGGGAAGATACCTTGGAAAAGGGAATGGCAACCCACTCCAGTATTCTTGCCTGAAGAATTCCATGGACAGAGGAGCCTGGCAGACATAGTCCATGGGGTCGAAAAGAGTTGGACATGACTGAGAGACTAACACACTGTCTTTGTCAAAGAGAATGTCCACCTTTCGAAGACTTTTATTCATTTTTAGTTTGATGTGTTCTTTCGACAAATATTTATTAAGTACCTACTGAGTGTCAAACCTTATATGGACACTAGGAATATACTGGTAAGCAAATATCAGACTCAATTCCTTCATGTTGTTTTTGGTCTAGCATGGGGAAATCCATTAATCATACAAACAAATGTAATAAATGTAAATTATAATGTATGACATAAAGAAAAGTTACACTTAGCTAAAAGAATTTATTTAGAAAAGGAATTTGGTCTCATCAGGAAAGTCAGGGAAAGCTTCCTAAAAGAAGAGACGTTTGAATTAAGATCTGAAAAGATACATAAGCACTTATTAGGTGGATGGGGAGGAAAGAGAAGGAAGTGTCTTACAAAAGGGTACAGCATGTGAAAAGGCATTTGTGGCAGATAGATACATGGCAAGAACAAAGGACCAATAAGCTTCAAGTAAAATTTGTGTTGAGAGAATGAAAAGACACTGAATTGATCATCCAGGGTCAACAGTGTAGGACATTGTAGGCCACGTTAAGAATTTTGTCTTTATCCTGGAAACAATGGCAAAGCGATAATATGATGTACTGTTTATTCTCCATTTTCTCTGCCCCACCATGGACCCATTTTCCCTGCCCCACCATGGAGCCATTTTCCACTTGGAGCCCTGTTTGGCTGAAATCACAGACTGTGTTGCATGGACTCTTTGTCAGATGGTTTCTATTTTTTATTTGGTTAGTAAGAAGCACCAGCAGGGGATGGGCAGGAAGAAAGAAAAGAAAATCCAAGTATTTCTTCTCCATTCTCATCCTGCTATAGATCCTCAATTCTATTAATAGTAGAGACTAAATACCTAAACAATGGTTCCTGCCTAGCAGACCCTCCTCTAGGGCTCTGGGCTTCAATAATACTGTTCCATCTTTTTGTACCTACAGGCCTGATGATGTTAATGGCATCCTTCTGTTGCTATTTTCTGGGAGTTTCCACATTTCTTATTAGTTTCTTAACCCTGCCAACATCTCTGAAAGTAATCATTTCATTAAAGCCTTTTCCTCTGAGAGGCAAAACCACAGTGAATGATATAGTCAGTCCCTGAGGCCTGATAAAAAATCTGTACAAAGTGATAATAAATATCTATCAACCAAATAACCAGACTAACTTATTCCAGTCATAGGATACTTGATGGAATTTTATTTTGACTCTTCATAGAGGCAGACATTGCAGCCTTCCTCTAGCCCCTACTCTGCATTTTCACTAATTATTGTATTCTTAGTAATTGGTCTTAATTACTAAAGACTCCTGGAGAACTGTAACCATTGCCACTCACACAGGTTTCCTGCCATCCAAAGGGATTAGGGTAAATAAGACCTTCATATGAAGACATAAAAAAAGTGGACTTGGGTCAGAGACACCTGGATTTAGTTCTGAGCTCTGCCACTTAATAGTAATATGCCTTTAGGCATGTTTTATAAACATGCCTAAATCTCTGAATCTCTGTTTGCTAAGTAAAATGGGAATGTTAATACCAATCTTGCAGAATTCTTATAAATAGTAAGTTAAATGATGTGAAGGGACTGTTAGAGATGAAGTCCTTGATAAATGGTAGCTACTATTACTATTATATTTATTTAATGTAGATGAAAAGGAAGTAACAAGTTCTTAAAACCGACATATATTCAGGTTTTTTAAAAACAGTATGGAAAAATATCAAATAAAAGATAAAAGCCTCAATCTCTTTCCCTCATTTCCCAGTCTCTCAAAGTATTGCTATTAAAAGCTGGATATGACAAAATCAATATACAGAATAAAATATACTTGAATCTTTAGGTTTTGACTAGAATGACTGGAACCATTCTTTTAAAAAAAAACTTTTAATTTTGTAAAAGTTTCTATTTCTATATACTAACAATGAAAACTCAGAAAGAGAAACTAAGCAATCAATCCCATTCACCATTGCAACAAAAAGAATTAAATATCTAGGAATAAATGTACCTAAGGAGACAAAAGAACTATACACAGAAAATTATAAGACACTAATGAAAGAAATCAAAGATGACATAAACAAATGGAGAGATATTCCATGTTCCTAGGTAGGAAGAATCAATTTTGTGAAAATGACTATACTACCAAATGCAATCTACAGATTCAATGCAATCTCTATCAAATTACCAATGGCATTTTTCATAGAACTAGAACAAAAAATTTCACAATTCACATGGAAATACAAAAGACCCTGGATAGCCAAAGCAGTCTTGAAAAGGAAGAATGGAGCTGGAGGAATCATCCTTCCTGATTTCAGGTTATACTACAAAGCTACAGTTATCAAGACAGTATGGAACTGGCACAAAAACAGAAATATAGACCAATGGAACAAGATAGAAAGCTCAGAAATATTTTGACAAAGATGGCAAGAATATACAATGGGGCAAAGACAGCCTCTTCAATAAATGGTGCTGGGAAAACTGGACAGCTACATGCAAAAGAAAGAAATTAGATCACTTCCTAGCACCATACACAAAGATAAACTCAAAATGGATTAAAAACCTAAATGTAAGGTGGGAAACTATAAAACTTTTAGAGGAAAACATAAACAGAACACTCAACGACATAAATCAAAGCAAGATCCTTTATGACCCATCCCCTAGAGTAACGGAAATAAAAACAAAAGTAAACAAGTGGGACCTGATTAAACTTAAAAGTTTTTGCACAGCAAAGGAAACTATAAGCAAGGTGAAAAGATAGCCCTCAGAATGGGAGAAAATGATAGCAAATGAAACAACTGACAAAGGAATACTTTCCGAAATAAACAAGCAGGTCATACAACTCAATACCAGAAGAACAAACAACCCAATCAAAAGGTTGGGGAAAGACCTAAACAGACATTTCTCCAAAGAAGACATACAGATGGCTAGCAAACACATGAAAAGATGCTCAACATTGCTCATTATTAGAGAAAAGCAAATCAAAACTACACTGAGATATTACCTCACACTGGTCAGAATGGCCATCATCAAAAAGTCTACAAACAATAAATGCTGGAGAAGGTGTGGAGAAAAGTGAATGCTCTTGCACTGTTGGTGGGAATGTAAACTGATACGGCCACCATGGAAGATGGTATAGAGATTTCTTAAAGAAAAAAAAAAACTAGGAATAAAACCACCATATGATCCAGCAATCCCACTCCTAGGCATATACTCTGAGGAAACCAGTACTGAAAAAGACATATGTATCCCATTGTTCATTGCAGCACAATTTACAATAGCTAGAACATGGAAGCAACCTAGATATACATCAACAGATGAATGGATAAAGAAGTTGTGGTGCATATACACCCTCGTAGCTCAGTCAGTAAAGACTCTGTCTGTAATGCAGGAGACCCAGGTTCAACCCCTATGTCAGGAAGATCCACTGGAGAAGGAAATGGCAACCCATTCCAGTATTCTTTCCTGGGGGATTCCATAGACAGAGGAGCTTGACAGGCTACAGTCCATGGGGTCACAAGAATTGGACACAACTTAGCAACTATACCACCACCATATGGAATATTACTCAGCCATAAAAAGAAAAACATCTGAGTCAATTGTAATGAGGTGGATGAATCTAGAATCTATTATACAGAGTGAAGTAAGTCAGAAAGAGAAAGATAAATATCATATTCTAATGAATATATATGGAATCTAGAAAAAATGGTACTGAGGAATCTATTTACAGAGCAGCGATAGAGAAACAGACACAGAGAATAGACTTATGGACATAGGGAGAGGGGAGGAGAGAGTGAGATGTATGGAAAGAGTAACATGGAAACTTACATTACCATATGTAAAATAGATAGCCAATAGGAATTTGCCGTATGGCTCAGGAAACTCAAACAGGGGCTCTATATCAACCTAAGAGGTGGGAAAGGGAAGGAGATGGGAGGGAGGTTCGAAAGGGAAAGGATATATGTATACCCATGGCTGATTCATGTGGAGGTTTGACAGAAAGCAACAAAATTCTGAAAAGCAATTATCCTTCAATTTAAAAAATAAATAAAAATTTAAAAAGAAGCAGATATTTTAAAAGGCTGGATATGTATCTTTATCAGTTCAGTTCAGTTGCTCAGTCATGTCCAACTCTTTGTGACCCCCATGGACCAAAGCACACCAGGCCTCCTGGTCCATCACCAACTCCCAGGGTCTACTCAAACTCATCTCCATCGAGTCAGTGATGCCATCCAACCATCTCATCCTCTGTTGTCCCCTTCTCCTCCTGCCTTCAATCTTTCCCAGCATCAGGGTCTTTTCCAGCGAGTCAGTTCTTCACATCAGGTGGCTAAATTATTAGAGTTTCAGCTTCAACATCAGTCCTTCCAATGAACACCCAGGACTGATCTCCTTTAGGATGGAGTGGTTGGATCCTTGCAATACAAGGGACTCTCAAGAGTCTTCTCCAACACTACAGTTCAAAAGCATCAATTCTTCAGCGCTCAGCTTTCTTTATAGTCCAGCTCTCAGATCCATACAAGACCACTGGAAAAACCATAGCCTTGACTAGATGGACCTTTGTTGGCAAAGTAATGTCTCTGCTTTTTAATATGCTGTCTAGGTTAATCATAACTGTCCTTCCAAGGAGTAAGCATCTTTTAGTTTTATATATATATATATAGCATATGTTGGGAAAGGAAAGAGTCAGGACACCACCTTTCTGACAGATATTCAAAGAAGTGTGTGCATCACAACAATCCCACAAATTCAGATAGTACCCTAATATCAACATAGTTCACAAAGAAGTAACATTTTGAAAGCAAAGTGAGCAAATTGTTATTTCTATCTCTCTGGCTGAAGAATCATTTGAACTAATTTGGGACAGGATGTTAAATACCTCTGATTCTTAATATCAACACCCAGGGAGCTGAAGGAAATAAAAGCAGACTGTCCTAAGAGTTCTAGGACAATAAAGAAAGCAAACTTTCAAGAATGTTTGTGCCAAAACCAGACAAAGATACCACAAAAAAAAGAAAATTACAGGTCAATATCACTGATGAACATAGATGCAAAAGTCCTCAACAAAATACTAGCAAATCAAACCCACCAACACATTAAAAGGACTGATCATGCACCATGATCAAGTGGGATTTATCCCATGTATGCAAAAATTCTTCAATATACACAAATTAATCAATGTGATACACCATATTAACAAACTGAAGAATAAAAGCCATATGGTCATCTCAATAGAGAAGAAAAGCATTTCACAAAATTCAGAATCAATTTATGATAAAAACTATCCAGAAAGTAGGGAGAGGGAACATGTACTAAGTCACTCCAGTCATGTCCAATTCTTTGCAATGCTATGGACTGTACCCCACCAAGCTCTCTTTCCATGGGATTATCCAGGCAAGAATACTGGAGTGGGTTGTCATGCCCTCCTCCAAGGGATCTTCCTGACCCAGGGATTGAACCCATGTCTCTTACATTTCCCTGCAAGGCAGGCAGGTTCTTTATCACTAGTACCACCTGGGAAGCCCTGATACTATACATAGAAGATCCTAAAGATGCTATGAGAAAAATACTAGAACTCATCAATGAATTTAGTAAAGTTGCAGGTTACAAACTGAATACACAGAAATCTGTTGCATTACCATACACTAACAATGAAGACCTACAAGACCTTTTAGAACTAAGACTCAAAAAAGATGTCCTTTTCATTATAGGAGACTGGAATCCAAAAGTAGGAAGTCAAGAAACACCTGGAGTAACAGGCAAATTTGGCCTTGGAATACAGAATGAAGCAGGGAAAAGGCTAAGAGAGTTTTGGCAAGAGAACGCACTGGTCATAGCAAACACCCACTTCCAACAACACAAGAGAAGACTCTACACATGGACATCACCAGATGGTCAACATCAAAATCAGATTGATTATATTCTTTGCAGCCAAAGATGGAGAAGCTCTATACAGTCAACAAAAACAAGACCAGGAGCTGACTGTGGCTCAGATCATGAACTCCTTATTACCAAATTCAGACTTAAATTGAAGAAAGTAGAGAAAACCGCTAGACCACTCAGGTATGATCTAAATGAAATCCTGTATGATTATACAGTGGAAGTGAGAAGTAGATTTAAGGGACTAGATCTGATAGATAGAGTGCCTGATGAACTATGGACGGAGGTTCATGAAATTGTACAGGAGACAGGGATCAAGACCATCCCCATGGAAAAGGAATGCAAGAAAACAAAATGGCTGTCTGGGGAGGCCTTACAAATAGCTGTGAAAAGAAAAGAAGCTAAAAGCAAAGGAGAAAAGGAAAGATATAAGCATCTGAATGCAGAGTTCCAAAGAATAGCAAGAAGAGATAAGAAAGCCGTCTTCAAAGATTAATGCAAAGAAATAGGGGAAAAAAACACAATGGGAAAGACTAGAGATCTCTTCAAGAAAATTAGAGATACCAAGGGAACATTTCATGCAAAGATGGGCTCGAAAAAGGACAGAAATGGTATGGACCTAACAGAAGCAGAAGACATTAAGAAGAGGTGGCAAGAATACACAGAACTGTACAAAAAAGATCTTCACGACCCAGACAATCACGATGGTGTGATCACTCACCTAGAGTCAGAAATACTGGAATGTGAAGTCAAGTGGGCCTTGGAAAGCATCACTACGAACAAAGCTAGTGGAGGTGATGGAATTCCAGTTGAGCTATTTCAAATCCTAAAAGATGATGCTGTGAAAGTGATGCACTCAATATGCCAAAAAATTTGGAAAACTCAGCAGTGGTGACAGGACTGGAAAAAGTCAGTTTTCATTCCAATCCTAAAGAAAGGCAATGCCAAAGAATGCTCAAACTACTGCACAATTGCACTCATCTCACTGATAGTAAAGTAATGCTCAAAATTCTCCAAGCCAGGCTTCAGCAATATGTGAACCATGAACTTCCAGATGTTCAAGCTGGTTTTAGAAAAGGCAGAGGAACCAGAGATCAAATTGCCAACATCTGCTGGATCATCGAAAAAGCAAGAGAGTTTCAGAAAAACATCTATTTCTGTTTATTGACTATGCCAAAGCCTTTGACTGTGCGGATCACAATAAACGGTGGAAAATTCTGAAAGAGATGGGAATACCAGACCACCTGACCTGCCTCTTGAGAAACCTATATGCAGGTCAGGAAGCAGCAGTTAGACCTGGACATGGAACAACAGACTGGTTCCAAATAGGAAAAGGAGTATATCAAGGCTGTATGTTGTCACCTGCTTATTTAATTTCTATGCAGAGTACATCATGAGAAACGCTGGACTGGAAGAAGTACAAGCTGGAATCAAGATTGCCAGGAGAAATATCAATAACCTCAGATATGCAGATGACACCACCCTTATGGCAGAAAGTGAAGAGGAACTAAAGACCCTTTTGATGAAAGTGAAAGTGGAGAGTGAAAAAGTTGTCTTAAAGCTCAACAATCAGAAAACTAAGATCATGGCATCTGGTCCCATCTCTTCATGGGAAATAGATGGGGAAACAGTGGAAATAGTGTCAGACTTTATTATGGGGGGCTCCAAAATCACTGCAGATGGTGATTGCAGCCACGAAATTAAAAGACGCTTTCTCCTTGGAAGGAAACTTATGACCAACTTAAACAGCATATTCAAAAGCAGAGACATTTCTTTGCCAACCAAGGTCCATCTAGTCAAGGCTATGGTTTTTCCAGTGGTCATGTATGGATGTGAGAATTGGACTGTGAAGAAAGCTGAGCGCCAAAGAATTGATGCTTTTGAAGTGTGGTGTTGGAGAAGACTCTTGAGAGTCCCTTGGACTGCAAAGAGATCCAACCAGTCCATTCTGAAGGAGATCAGCCCTGGGATTTCTTTGGAAGGAATGATGCTAAAGCTGAAACTCCAGTACTTTGGCCACCTCATGCGAAGAGTTGACTCATTAGAAAAGACTCTGATGCTTGGAGGGATTGGGGGCAGGAGGAGAAGAGGACGACCGAGGATGAGATGGCTGGATGACATCACTGACTCGATGGATGTGAGTCTGAGTGAACCTTGGGAGTTGGTGATGGACAGGGAGGCCTGCCGTGCTGCAATTCATGGGGTCACAAAGAGTGGACATGACTCATCTACTGAACTGAACTGAACTAAAAGAGACAAAGAGTTGTAGTCTGAAAACTAGAAAATGCTCATGAAAAAATTGAAGAAGACAGAAACAGATGGAAAGATACACCATGTTCATGGATTGGAAGAATTAATATTGTCAAATGACTATACAACCCAAGGGAATCTACAGACTCTGCAATTCCTATAAAATCACCAATAATATTTTTTACTGAACTAGAATAAAAAAATTAGGATTTGTATGGAGTCACAAAAGGACCCTAAATAGCCAAAGTAATCTTGAGAAAGAAAAATGGAGCTGGAGGAATCAAGTTTTCCTGACTTCAGACTATACTACAAAGCTACAGCCATCAAAACAGTATAGTCAGTAATATACTGACACAAAATAGAAATATAGATTAATGGAACAGAATAGAAAACCTCAAAATAAACTCATGCACCTATGGACAATTAATCTATGACAAAGGAGGCAAGTCCACATAATGTTGGAAAGACAGTCACTTCAATAAATGGTGTTGGGAAAACTTGACACTACACGTAAAAAAAATAAAATTAGGTCATTCTTTATCCGTACACAAAATTAAGCTCAAATGGATTAGAGACTTAAATGTGAGACTGAACAATATAAAACTGGAGAAAAACATAGGTAGAGTACTCTCTGATATAAATTGCAGCAATATCTTTCTCAGTCTGTCTCCCAGAATAAAGGAAATAAAAACAAAACTAAATAATTTGGACCTACTTAAACCCAAAAGCTCTTTCACAGCAAAGGAAACAATAAACAAAACAAAAAGACAACCCACAGACTGGGAGAAAATATTTGCAAATGATATGACCAAAATGCAAATCAAAACTACAATGAAATATTACCTCATACCAGCCAGAATTGTTGTTGTTGTTCAGTTACTATGTCATCTCTGACTCTTTGCAACCCCATGGACTGTAGCCTACCAGGCTCCTCAGTCCATGGGATTTTCCAGGCAAGAATACTGGAGTGGGTTGCCATGTCCTTCTCCAGGGTATCTTCCTGACTCAGGGATCAAACCCAGGTCTCCCACATTGTAGAAAGTTGCTTTACCTTTTGATCTACCAGGGAAACCCAATAAGGGCTTAGTCTCCAAAATTTACTAACAACTCCTGACACTTAACAGCATCAAAACAAACAACCCACTCAAAAAATGGGTAGAAGACCTAAATTTCTACAAAGAAGACACACAAATGGCCAATAAGTACATGAAAAGATGTTCAACATTGCTAATTATTAGAAAAATGCAAATCAAAACTACTACAATGAAATATTACCTCATACCAGCCAGAATTGTTGTTGTCCAGTTACTAAGTCATGTCTGAATCATTGTGACCCCATGGACAACAGCACACCAGGCTCCTCTATCCTCCACTATCTCTCAGAGTTTGCTCAAATTCATGTCCATTGAGTCAGTGATGATATCTAACCATCTCATCCTCTGCCACCTTCAATTGCCTTCAATCTTTCCAAGCATCGAGGTCTTTTCCAATGAGTCAGTTCTTTGCATTACATGGCCAAAGTATTGGAGCTTCATTGTCAGTATTTCTAATGAATAGAAAGAATGGCTATCATAAAAAAATCCACAAACCATAAATGCTGCAGAGGGTGTGGAGAGAAAGGAATGTAAATTGGTATACAGCCACTATGGAGGTTCCTTAAAAAACTAAAAATAGAGCTACCATATGACCCTGCCATCCCACTCCTGGGCATTCATCCAGTGAAAAACATGATCTGAAAAGACACATTCAACCCAATATTCACTGTAGCACTGCTTACAATAGCCAAGACATGGAAGCAATCTAAATGTCCATCCACAGAGGAATGGAAAAAGAAGATGTGGTACATATACACAGCCTTTAAAAAGAATGAAATAATGCCACTTGCAGCAACATGGATGGACCTAAAGAGTGTCATACTAAGTGAAGTAAGTCAGACAGAGAAAAAGAAATATCATATGACACCTCTTACATGCGGAATCTAAAAAGCAATGATACAAATGAACTTACAAAACAGAAACAGACTTAGAGACTTTGAGAACAAGCTTATGGTTGCTGTGGAGGTGGGGGGAAGATGGAGGGAAGAAATACTTACGGAGTTGGGGATGGGCAAATACACACTGCTATATTTAAAACAGATAACTAACAAGGACCTACTGTATAGCACATGGAACTCTGCTCAAAGTTATGTGGCAGCCTGAACAGGAGCAAAGTTTGGGGGAGAATGGATACATATACATATATATATATATATACATATATATATATATATATATATATATATGTATGCCTGAGTCCTTTGTTCATCTGAAACTGTCACAACATTGTTTGTTAATCCACTATCAGTTCAGTTCAGTTCAGTAGCTCAGTCATGTCTGACTCTTTGTGACCCCATGAATCGCAGCACGCCAGGCCTCCCTGTCCATCACCATCTCCCGGAGTTCACTCAGACTCATGTCCATCGAGTCAGTGATGCCATCCAGTCATCTCATCCTGTGTCATCCCCTTCTCCTCCTGCCCCCAATCCCTCCAAGCATCAGAGTCTTTTCTAATGAGTCAACTCTTCGCATGAGGTGTCCAAAGTACTGGAGCTTCAGCTTTAGCATCATTCCTTTCAAAGAACACCCAGGGCTGATCTCCTTCAGGATGGACTGGTTGGATCTCCTTGCAGTCCAAGGGACTCTCAAGAGTCTTCTCCAAAACCACACTTCAAAAGTATCAATTCTTTGGTGCTCAGCCTTCTTCACAGTCCAACTTTCATATCCATACATGACTACTGGAAAAACCATAGCCTTGAATAGACAGACCTTAGTCGGCAAAGTAATGTCTCAGCTTTTGGATATGCTATCTAAGTTGGTCATAACTTTCCTTCCAAGGAGTAACCGTCTTTTAATTTCATGGCTGCAATCACCATCTGCAGTGATTTTGGAGCCCAAAAAAATAAAGTCTGACACTGTTTCCATTGTTTCCCCATCTATTTCCCATGAAGTGATGGGACCAGATGCCATGATCTTAGTTTTCTGAATGTTGAGCTTTAAGCCAACTTTTTCACTCTCCTCTTTCACTTTCATCAAGAGGCTTTTTAGTTCCTCTTCAATTTCTGCTATAAGGGTGGTGTCATCTGCATTACTGAGGGTATTGATATTTCTCCCGGCAGTCTTGATTCCAGCTTGTGTTTCTTCCAGTCCAGCGTTTCTCATAATGTACTCTGCATATAAGTTAAATAAGCAGGGTGACAATATACAGCCTTGACATACTCCTTTTCCTATTTGGAACCAGTCTGTTGTTCCATGTCCAGTTCTAACTGTTGCTTCCTAAGCTGCATACAGATTTCTCAAATACAAAATTAAAAGTTGTTTTTTTAAAAAAAGAATGATTCCAATGATTCTACTCAGAAGCTAAAGATTCAAATATCTTTTATCAACCTGTAGAAAATTTCTAACCACTTACTACAGAAAAAAGTAAAGCATCAACTTACAATGAGTCAATACATATATTTAAGGCAATGTTTTTCAAATGTAATTGCAGACCATGTCTGCATCATAATCATTCAGCATGCTTATAAAAAAGACATACCTCTATTAACACATATATATGGAATCTAGAAAGATGGTACTGATGAATCTACCTGAAGGGCAGCAATGGAGATGCAGACATAGAGAACAGACTGTGGACACAGTGCAGGAAGGAGAGGGTGGGGTGAATACAGAGAGTAGCATTGAAACATATATTATTACATGACCATGTGTAAAATAGATAGCCAGTGGGAATTTGACATATGACTTAGGTATCTCAAACCTGGTGTCTGTGACAACCTAGAGGGATGGGATGGGGGTGGGAGGTAGGAGGGAGTTTCAAGAGGGAGGGGACATATGTGTGTCTATGGCTGATTCATGCTGATGTATGGCAGAAATCAACACAATATTATAAAGCAATTATCTTTCAATTAAAAATAAATAAATTTTTTAAAAGACAATCCTCTAAATCAGAACCTCTGGAAAGAAGGCCCAGGAATCTCCTCTTTAACATATGCCCTAGATCCTTAAGCAGTCTAAAAGACTGAAAACAAATTCTTTAAGATTAATAAAAAAAATAGTAGAGATGTAGCAAATTGTTGTTCAGTAGTTAAATTGTGTCCAACTCTTTGCAACCCCATGAACTGCAGCATGCCAGGCTTCCCTGTCCTTCACTATCTCCCTGAGTTTGCTAAAACTCACGTCCATTGAGTCAGTGGTGCCATCCAACCATCTCATCCTCTGTCACCTCCTTCTCTTGCCCTCAATCTTTCCCAGCATCATGGTCTTTTCCAATGAGTCAGCTCTTCACATCAGGTGGCCAAAGTATTGGAGCTTCAGCATCAGTCCTTCCAGTAAATATCCAGGGTTGATTTCTTTTAGGATGGACTGATTTGATCTCCTTGCTGTCCAAGGGACTCTCAAGAGTCTTCCCCAGCACCACAGTTCAAAAGCATCAGTTCTTCAACACTCACCCTTCTTTATGATCTAACTCTCATATCCATAAGTGACTACTGGAAATACCATATCTTTGACTATATGAACCTTTATCAGAAAAGTGATGTCTCTGCTTTTTAATACATTGTCTAGGTTTGTTATAGCTTTTCTTCCAAGGAGCAGGCATCTTTTAATTTCATTTAATTTCTTTTAATTTCATATCTGCAGTGATTTTAGAGCCCAAGAAAATGAAATCTGATACTGTTTCCACTTTTTCCCCATTTCTTTGCCATGAAGTGATAGGACCAGATGCCATAACTTTTGTTTCTTTGAATGTTGAGTTTTAAACCAGCTTTTTCACTCTCCTCTTTCACCTTCATCAAGAGGCTCTTTAGTTCCTCTTCACTTTCTGCCGTTAAAATGGTATCATCTGCGTATCTGAGGTTGTTGATATTTCTCCTGGTAATCTTGATTCCAACTTGTGAGTCATCCAGACCAGCATTTCATATGATGTACTCTGCATATAATTTAAATAAGCAGGGTGACAATATACAACCTTGATGTACTCCTTTCCAATGGACTAGTTCAAAATTAGGGAAGGAGTAGCAAATACCACATAGCCAAATACTTCACTGAATATTTAGAAGAGAAAAAAAATTCTCTCCCTTCTCCTCATGATTTTAATTTCTCCCTCTTCCATAGGATACAAACTAACCATTAATCATATTTTATAGTTTCTTCCTCAATTCAGTTCAGTCACTCAGTCGTGTCTGACTCTTTGCGACCCCATGAACCGCAGCACACCAGGCCTCCCTGTCCATCACCAACTCCCGGAGTCCACCCACACCCATGTCCATTGTGTCGGTGATGCCATCCAACCATCTCATCCTCTGTAGTCCCCTTCTCCTCCTGCCCTCAATCTTTCCGAGCATCACAGTCTTTTCCAATGAGTCAGCTCTTTGCATCAGGTGGCAAAAGTATTGCAGTTTCAGCTTCAACATCGGTCCTTCCAATGAACACCCAGGACTGATCTCCTTTAGTATGGAGTGGTTGGATCTCCTTGCAGTCCAAGGCGCTCTCAAGAGTCTTCTCCAACACCACACTTCAAAAGCATCAATTCTTCAGTGCTCAGCTTTCTTTACAGTCCAACTCTCACATCCATACAAGACCACTGGAAAAACCATAACCTTGACTAGATGGACCTTTGTTGGCAAAGTAATGTCTCTGCTTTTTAATATGCTGTCTAGGTTGGTCATAACTTTCCTTCCAAGGAGTAAGTTTCTTTTAATTTCATGGCTGCAATCACCATCTGCAGTGATTTTGGAGCCCAGAGAAATAAAGTCAGCCACTGTTTCCACTGTCTCCCCATCTATTTCCCATGAAGTGATGGAACCAGATGCCATGATCTTAGTTTTCTGAATGTTGAGCTTTAAGCCAACTTTTTCACTCTCCTCTTTCACTTTCATCAAGAGGCTCTTTAATTCTTCTTCACTTTCTGCCATAAGGGTGGGGTCATCTAGTAGACTATAAATTGATGCCTCTATTTCCACTCCTACTGTTATAGACCAAGTCCTTGTCATCAGTAACTTGGATTACCTTTTCTTTTCTCATAACCTTTCCCTCTTCCAAGTCATTCTAAATACTGGATTAGTGTTTGTAAAATCCCATTATTTGTTACCATATCTTTCCTTTGTACAAAAACTTTCAATAGTACCCAAATGATTATAAGATAAAGTTCCCAGTGCTTAGACTGTCAGTCAAAGTCTCCCACAATGTGACCCCAAGCTAAATTTCCAGGCTTATTTCTCATTGTTTTCCTACAGTAACCTTCCTAATTACCCAAGCTAGATATATTGGCTTACCGTGTATGATAAAGGCTACTAAATGATCACAAAATATTCTTCCTGAGCACAGTTAGATGACATTTCCCAGCCTCCTTTGCTGTTTGGGAGTACATAACTGTGTAGCTGATTCTAGGCAATGGAAGGTAAGTAGAAGTGATAAATCCCATTTATAGGACAAAACTTTAATTACCAGATGTACTGCTCCACACTCCCCTTCTGCCTGATCGAAGGAATTGTTGAACCACAAAAGAGCCTAGATTCCTGAATTGCTACATGAAAAAAGGCCATTCACCAATCAGACCAGAAATTAGACTGTTGTATGAAAAATAAAGTTCTATAGTGGTTGAGATATTGGGCATTTTCGGAAATAAAGGCAGTTATTCATAGCTCTCTGGAAAAGAAGAATCTATAGAATATAAGATTAATTAGCTAAAGACAGTAAGGAAGAGAAAGGTCAAAGATGGTTCAGAGAAATAGTGGCAAAGTGTTCTAAACTTCAGAGAAATGTGGGTGGTGTGTGCTACTTGCTACACAGCCTAGACTACCCTCATTAATACAGCAGCCAAACATATCTTGTTGATTTGTCCATATGATCTTTGCGTCATAGACTCTCCTTGCTAGAAAGTTCTTTCCAACATACTCAGTCTCAGCTCAAGCCTCTTTCTTCCTTAACTTCTTTAACCACTCAAGCCCACAGATCTCTCCTTCTGTTCGACTTCTACAATACATCTGAGGTAATATCATTTATTGTACATTTAACCCATATTATATTTTCTTATTTGTAAGGATGTAATTATTACAAACATTTTTCATTGAAGTGTTGATATACAATATTATATAAATTACAAATTACTGATTACAATATAGTGATTCACAATTTTTAAAGATTCACTAATAGTTATTATAAAATATTGGCTTTATTCCCTGTGCTGTACAATATATCCTTGTAACTTATTTCATACATAGTTGTTTCTATCTCTTAATCCCCTATCCTATATTCCCTCTCCCCAGTTCTCTCTCCCCACTGGTAACCACTAGTTTATTTCCTGTATCTGTGAGTTTGGTTATTTTTGTTGTTGTTGTTACATTCACTAGTTAGTTGTATTTTTTATATTTCACATGTAAGTGATATCATAAAATATTTGTCTTTCTCTGATTATTTCTCTTAACATAATACCCTCCATGTCCATCTGTGTTGTTGCAAATGGCAAAATCTCCTTCTTTTTTATGGTTGAATAGTACTACATTGTGTGTGTGTATGTCACATCTTTATCCATTCATTTGTTGATGGACTTTTAGGCTGCTTCCATATCTTGGCAATTGTAAGTAGTGCTGTTATGAACATTGGCATGCATGTATATTTTCAGATTACTGTTTTTGGATTTTTTGGATATACACCAGGAGTTGAATTGATGGATCATATGTTCTATTTTTAGCTTTTTGAGAAATCGCCATACTGTTTCACACCCTGGCTCCAACTAAATCACATTCCCACCAAAAGTGTACAAGGGTTCCCATTGCTCCACATTCTTGACAATATTTGTAATTTGCGTTCTTTTTGATGACAGTCATTCTGATATATGTGAAGTGATAGCTCACTTTGGTTTTGATTTGCATTTCCCTGATCATTAGCAATATTGAGGATCTTTTCATGTGCCTATTGGCCATCTGCATGTCTTTTTTGGAAAAGTGTCTATTCAGCTCTTCTGCACATTTTTTAATGTTTTGTTTAGTTATATGAGCTGTTTATATATTTTAGATATAAATCTCTTATCAGTCATATCATTTGCAAATACTTTCTCCAATTCAGAAGGTTGTCTTATCATTTTAATAAAGGCCATACACAATAAACCCACCACTAACAACATACTCAACAGTGAAAAGCTGAAAGCATTTCCTCTATGATAAGGAAAAAGACAAGGATGCCCACTTTCACCATTTTTATTCAACACAGTATTGTAAACCCTAGCCACAGCAATTATACAATCAGTTCAGTTCAGTTGCTCAGTCATGTCTGACTCTTTGTGACCCCATGAATCGCAGCATGCCAGGCCTCCCTGTCCATCACCATCTCCCGGAGTTCACTCAGACTCACGTCCATCGAGTCCATGATGCCATCCAGCCATCTCATCCTCTGTTGTCCCCTTCTCCTCCTGCCCCCAATCCCTCCAAGCATCAGAGTATTTTCCAGTGAGTCAACTCTTCGCATGAGGTGGCCAAAGTACTGGAGTTTCAGCTTTAGCATCATTCCTTCCAAAGAAATCCCAGGGCTGATCTCCTTCAGAATGGACTGGTTGGATCTCCTTGCAGTCCATGGGACTCTCAAGAGTCTTCTCCAACACCACACTTCAAAAGCATCAGTTCTGCAGTGCTCAGCCTTCTTCACAGTCCAACTCTCACATCCATACAGGACCACAGGAAAAACCATAGCTTTGACTAGACGGACCTTAGTTGGCAGAGCAATGTCTCTGCTTCTGAATATACTATATAGGTTGGTCATAACTTTTCTTCCAAGGAGTAAGCGTCTTTTAATTTCATGGCTGCAATCACCATCTGCAGTGATTTTGGAGCCCCCCATAATAAAGTCTGACACTGTTTCCACTGTTTCCCCATCTATTTCCCATGAAGTGATGGGACCAGATGCCATGATCTTAGTTTTCTGAATGTTGAGCTTTAAGCCAACTTTTTCACTCTCCTCTTTCACTTTCATCAAGAGGCTTTTTAGCTCCTCTTCACTTTCTGCCATAAGGGTGGTGTCATCTGCATATCTGAGGTTATTGATATTTCTCCCGGCAATCTTGATTCCAGCTTGTGCTTTTTCCAGTTCAGCATTTCTGATGATGTACTCTGCATATAAGTTAAATAAGCAGGGTGACAATATACAGCCTTGACGTACTCCTTTTCCTATTTGGAACCAGTCTGTTGTTCCATGTCCAGTTCTAACTGTTACAAACAAATAAAAAGAATCCAAATTGGAAAGGAGGAAGTAATACTGTCACTGTAAATGACATACCAAACTACTAGAACTAATCAATGAGTATGATGAAGTTGAAGGATACAAAGGTAAAGCACATAAATCTGTTGCATGTCTATACACTAATAATGAACTATCAGAAGCAAAATTGAGAAAACAATCTCATTTATCATCACATCAAAAAAAAATAAGATATCTAGGCATAAACCTACCCAAGTGGGTAAAAGACTATACTCAGAAAACTGTTAAGAAACTGATGAAAGAAACTGAAGACAACAGAAGCAGATTGAAAGATACAGAATAGAAAGATACACAGTCCAGATTGTGATTCTGGATTGGAAGAATTAATATTGCTAAAATGGTCATACTTTTCAAGGCCATATACAGATTCAATTCAATCCCTATCAAAATACCAATGGCATTTTTCTCAGGACTAGAACAAATAATCTTAAAATTTGTATGAAAACACAAAAGACCCCAAATAGCCAAAACAATCTTGAGAAAGAAGAACAGAACTAAAAGAACCATGCTCCCTGACTTCAGTCTATACTTCAGAGTTACAGTAATCAAAACAGTATGGTACTGTCACAAACAGAGACACCCATCAATGGAACAGAATGGAGAACCCAGAATTAAACCCATACTGCTGCTGCTGCTGCTGCTAAGTCGCTTCAGTCGTGTCCGACTCTGTGCGACCTCGTAGACGGCAGCCCACCAGGCTCCCCCGTCTCTGGGATTCTCCAGGCAAGAAAACTGGAGTGGGTTGCCATTGCCTTCTCTAATAAACCCATACACTTATGGTCAATTAATCTATGACAAGGAGACAAGAAAATATGATTTTAAAAATACATTCTCTTCAATAAGTGGTGCTGGGAAAACTGGGAAGGTACATGTAAAAGAATGAAATTGGATCACTCTCTAATACCATATACAAAAATAGACTCAAAATGGATTAAAGATCTAAATGTAAGACTGGATATGATGAAACTCCTAGAAGAAAACATAGGCATGCCACTCTTTGACATAAATCACAGCAGTATTTTCTTGGATCTGTCTCCTAAAGGAAACAAAAGCAAAAATGAGCAAATGGGACCTAATTAAAATTATCTTCCATTTTTAAGCTTTTCATGTAAAAATATCTTTTTCTTCTTTATGTTCAGTTCAGTACAGTTCAGTTGCTCAGTCATGTCTGACTCTTTGCCACCCCATGAATCGCAGCATGCCAGGCCTCCCTGTCCATCACCAACTCCCAGAATTCACCCAGACTCAAGTCCATCGAGTCAGTGATGCCATCCAGCCATCTCATCCTCCGTCATCCCCTTCTCCTCCTGCCCCCAATCCCCTTTATATTACAAACTCCTTAATAGCAAAAACTGTTCTTCAAAGATCTGAACATTTCCCAGAGTTTTTATAGCTAGCTGATCAATTGTGCCTAATAAATATATGTTGAATAGACCCAACTGAGTCACTCTGGAGAAAATAACAGAAAACTATTCTAAGGAGAAGTTGTCCTAAATCATCATTAGAACAAAGTAGGAGTATATATAAATTTAAAATAAAATGAAATACATACATAAAAATATAATATACATATACTTCAAAAGTAAGTCTAGTTTGATCTGAATTTCTCAGATCCATCCAAACAGTAGTCTTTCCTTAGCATATGAGGATGCAAGGGATTCCCCCCAAACTAATAAATACTGGGAGTTCTCTGGGTTGGTAGGTAGCACCAGCCCTAAGTCCAAAACTAATCTATCTGACCAAAGCAGATGTCAGCTTACATGTCCATTATATAATGATATACAGTAGGAAACCTAAACTATAGTGCCCCTTGACCACTACAAAAATCAAGAACATTTGAGCAGCTAGGTTAGCGCTATACATATAAATAGAATTTTCTGCCATGTTGGAAAAGTTCTATATCTGTCTACCCACTGCTGCTGCTGCTAAGTCGCTTCAGTGTCATGTCCGATTCTGTGCGACCCCATAGACGGCAGCCCACCAGGCTCCCCCGTCCCTGGGATTCTCCAGGTAAGAACACTGGAGTGGGTTACCATTTCCTTCTCCAATCCATGAAAGTGAAAAGTGAAAGGGAAGTCGCTCAGTCGTGTCCGACTCTTAGCGACCTCATGGACTACAGCCTACCAGGCTCCTCCATCCATGGGATTTTCCAGGCGAGAGTACTGGAGTGGGGTGCCATTACCTTCTCCGTCTACCCACTAGCCACTTGTAATTATTGATAATTTGAAACATGGTTAAGTGAGCTTAAAATGCTAAATTCTGAATTTTACTTAATACTTGTTAATTTAAATAGAAATTTAAACAGCCAAATGTGGTTAGCGGCAACCAAATTGGACAGCATATACATAGATGCTTTGGTTTCCTTGAAATAAATTTTGACTTTTTCATAAACTTGTTTGTGAGTTTTCTAACTTTGCATACTATTATTCATTTTAATTAATTACTCATTATGCTATAGTTTTTAGTGTGAAGCTTACTTTAAGAACATAGCATTCCTTGAAGACTAATCAACTAAACCTGAGATCTAGTGAGTTACTTTCCAAATGTAGAGCAAAAACAAAAACCTAGGTCTTCTATTACAATTTCAGTGCACTTCAAACTATATCACACTGTGTTATTATCTCCTATATTATAAATTCTAAATAGAGAATAAATTTTGCAAATGTGATATACATTTTTTCCCTATTATTGACCCTAAAACATACTTCATTATCTGGTTTCTGGAGTTAGTCTAAATTTAAATATTAAAGAATTTCATTTAATTATTCTAAAGTGTTTATGATATAGAGGAAACCTTTTATTAATAATCTGAGAAAATTCACAAATAACATAAACTAATAAAATATAGAATTATCTAATTGTATTTTTATTATAAAATATCAATTATTTATACTAATGTTCATGCAATTTTGCTAGCCACTGTACATATTCAAAACAAATTCCCAAATCCTTGTTATCTAAGACTTTATAGCTCCCATGTGTTTTTTTTTTAATGTTATGCTGGTGTTTATCAGAAGAGATAACTTCTCTGAAATGCTTTAAACCCTTCTATGAAATAGAGCCTATATCTCTGTACCAGCAATTAATGAGTATGCTACTTAGGGGAAACACAGTGACTATGTAAATTGTTAAATTTATTCTGTATGATTTTCTGAGTCAGGCCATTGGAAACCACTGCTATCAACATTAGAACGCTCCTCTTACAGACCTTTTTCCAGCCTGAGAATACTGGTTAGTTCTGAAGTTCAGTCACTATTTTCACTAGTATCCTTCATTCACTCTAGGCATGGAAAATTTGGAAGATTCCCTATACCAAGCCCAATGGCCAGCCTTCTTGTTTTCCTGAGTCCCCAAACTTCTGAAGGTGTTTGATGTCCCAGACACCTTCAGAAAGCCTGTGTTACACTGTAATATTTTATGAACAAGGAAAGAAAAATCCTGAATATTGTATTTTACAACTCAACTGAAATAGGCCATGTCAAAGAAACTACCTATGCAATAAACATATACATAAAATCCTTCTTCATACATCTGTTGAAGGAATAGATTTCCCTTGAACATTTAGCAAATAAATAAATAATTAGTAAAACAATTGTTACAAGCTCACAAATGATATGAAACTTGAATTCACTTTCCTGCAATATTAAAAATATACCTTTGCTTATATTTTAATAACTTACAGAGTGTGTCCATAGAATGTGTGTTATTACATAATCAAATCACACTGATCGATGTAATTTAATACATAAAAAATATATAGCTCACAAATATAGATTAATGACTACGAGGGCATCACAAACTGTTTCATATGCTAATGTCAAATGATTAAATTACACTTGTAAACTGGTCATTGTAAGAGTCTCTGAACACCTGGTAATGAATCATTTAATTATTTTATAACTGCCAAAAACATTCTTTTAAATTTTGTTTGATTAAAAACTGATGAATATTTTTATGAAAAAGACTATTCAAGATAGAAAGGGACCTCTGTGCCAGGTTCCAACTCAGAGGAATTTTTAATTACAAAGACTTATTTAAATTACAAAGGTCTTTTTCACTTTTGAGTCTCTCAAAGTGTTTCATAATAATATAAACTAGAAATATAAGCTGGAAAGTAGAGGGGAATGCTAATGGAAAGCTTGACTGCTATAAAACAAATATCTTAGATATCTGATATATCTTTGGCTTTTATTTCTCCCATCAAAAACAAACTTACTTTAAAAAATGTATTTGTGCTTACTTGTTTATTTCATCTTTTTTACAACATGCTCATATAAGATAGCTAACATTTTAAAATTTTACCCAGGAAGCATCTTGTGAATTACAATACCGAGGAATTTTCATTTCTCTCAAATGTATCACTCTGTGATTCACCTTGCAAATACCTGTCATACAACTATAATTTTTCTCTTTTTCTCTCATTGAGTACATTGAGTACATTCTGTTTTTCTCTCATTGAGTACATTGAGTATCAGCAGGTACTCAAAAGAACACTTGTTGAATTAATGAATAAAGTTCGCTGAATTAATTTCTCTTGCCAATTACAAAACTTCCACTTTAACCTCTCACCTTTAAACAGTTTCCATGGCAAAGCAGTAAGTCTAATTTGCTACTGAAGGAGCCATCAATTTTACTCAGAATCCATTACATAAAAATCAATGCAATAAAGTCCTCTTGTAATTGAATGCTAGAGAAACATTTGTATCATTTGAGGAACAGGTATATTTCCTTTTTGTTAGATAACAATATTATAATTTTCAATTACTCTGGGTTGCCAAGAAGCCTAAAACCAAATGTTGTACTCAATTCAGCTAAAATGATCTCCTCCACCTTATTATTTTGTTTCAAGAATTGCAATGAGTTCCCTTCCTAGAAGTATTAATATATGAAAACCTATTATTTGTAAAATATTGTAATGAATAAAACATGGGTAGTGGAATGACAAAAGCTAAGCAGAGGCAAACCTTTAGGGAAAAAAAAGTGACCACGTATTAAGCATCTTTGTATTAGCACTTTGTAGATAGCTTATATACACCACCCCAACAACTCTGCAAAGTACTTGTATTAAGTGAGGAAATTGAGACTCTTGGCACAGGACTTGGCACACAGTAAGTATTCAATAAATAACTCTGGATGAATAAAGCCTAGTGAAGTGCTCTAATTATGCAGGTAAAAAGTTTAAAAAAGGGTAGAACATCATATTTAACTTGAGTTTCCTACAAAATACCAATGTTGGCAGTTCAGAGGTCAATAAATTTAGATGAATTCTCCCAAATTTAAAGTCATTCACTATGAGATATTGTTCAGGATTCAACTCTTCTTATGTGCAAAATTATAGGGAACTTGGGGAAAAGTAAAGGAAATTTAAAAACTGTTCCACCAAGAATATCTAAATACTCTCTTAGAAACTGTTTAAACATCATTTAACAGAAGAAAATCTATTTGGCACAAAGCAAACTGAAAGAAACTAGAAATCATCAACTAGCTTTCCATTCCTTCTGTTCCTATTCATAAAGAAGCAGACAGTTGCCTAATAGAGTGTAATAAAAAAAAGTTACATTGTAGGAAAAAAAAAGTCAAACTTTCTAATAAGATGTCTAAATCTCATTATTAATATCTTTGTGTTGAACTCTGCCTTCTCTTAAAGCCTTCTCTAAAAATAAAAGATCTTGAAATGAGGGACAGCCTGGTGGGCTACAATCCACAGGGTTGCAGAGTTGGACACAACTGAGCACACACACATATACACACACACAACACTAGAGAATGGGGGAAGACCAGAATCTCAGGTAACCTACAATCTATAGTGAAGTCGCTCAGTCGTGTCCGACTCTTTGCGACCCCATGGACTGTAGCCTACCACACTCCTCCCTCCATGGGATTTTCCAGGCAAGGGTACTGGAGTGGGTTGCCATTTCCTTCTCCAGAGGATCTTCCTGATTCAAGGATCGAACCCGGGTCTCCCACACTGTAGGTGGATGCTTTACCGGGTGAGCCACCAGGGAAGTCCCGAACCTACAATCTATATGTATCCTTATTATATTCTTCCTATCTGAAAAGGTAAAATAAGAGAACTCTGGCTCTAATCCAAATAACATCCTCAATTTCACATGGATTGAAAAAGGGGGTAACATATAAGATAACATTACTTTGTTTAAAAGTACAACTCTGTGATTCAAACTGATCACATAACTTGAATCAACTAAATTCAGACCCTGATTACTATAGATAGGGCTCAGAGATAGTATGCGCTTTGATTTTCTAAAATTATAAAGATTAAATTGTTATAAGTTAAACCAATGAAACAATGTTTTACTCTTTTGATAAATTATTTAACTGTTTTAAAATACCTTTTCTATCCTTTCAATTTATAACATGCCATTACAAAACCATTTTTTCCTACTACATCTGGATGACCATAATTAATTATTCTAGGCAAAAATCCTCCTATCTGTGCATCGACTCTGTCAGTCTCACTATCCTTTCTTCACATTACTGATTTATTTTGCTTTGAGATTTTTTACTTTCATAAAAACAAAAAGAAATACACATCGGTGAACAAATGTATCTTTCCATAATACTGCTACCACTTTAAATAAACAAAATAGTTCAATAGAAGATGGTTCTTAAAGGCAGTGATATATCTACTTCCTGTTTATATTCCAGTTCCTTACTCTCTCTTAGTACCTCAAAATAAATGCTAAACAAAATCCTTAATTTGGAATTTCAGTTTAAATGGTCACAAATTGCACAAGTCAGTGTTTTATTTAAAATAAGTCACTTTTTCCATTTTTTCTTCTGCCCTAAGAAATGAGATATAGTTAATTTTAAATGCAGAATGTTGTACACTATGCAAATCATGCCTGTGCGTGTAAGAAAAATAACAAACTTAATGAGGAAAGTTAAAAAAAATCAGAACCCATTAGTTTAAAGATACATAGGAGCAGCCAAAGATGACAAACACACATAAAATTCAAAATATAGTGGGAAAAGGGAATAGGCACTGAAACACATAAATCAGTGTTTTGAATTCTTTTTCTCTGTGGGTATAATTGTACCTTAGTTTCTTATAATGATTTATTGAGGTAAATATTCTGTATGGTTTAACAGCTACAGCTTCAAAGTGTCAGGCACAGGCTCTCCTTTATTCATGAGGCAGCTGAGTATTGGGATGTGAATTCACTTCTGTATTCTGGGACTTGGCAAAGTTTGTTTTTAAGGTCCTTATAAAGAATTCATGTTGATGCAGTCTATTCAAATGTGAAAAACACTGTGCTATAATGAGTGAAACAGAAAATCTTTACAATAATTCTGGAGAAAAAAGTAAATAAATTGAAATAAACCACACAGAATCACTTACAGCAAAGTAAAAAAAAAAAAAAAAAAAGCCCCTGAGTTTATTTCAACCATTTTTTCAGGTTTAAAGATGCCTATAAAGCCCAACATTGGATGGGCTACTAACCTGGACACAAAATCTATTATCATACAAAAAAAGAAAAGAAAAAAAAATGATCAGAGAGAAATAGATTTAAATTTCAGTTTGTAATATTCACATAAGGAAGTCTTTTGGGTTAATTTTCAATTTGCACATGCTATTGCTCTGGGATCAAGGTCTAAACAGCAAAAAACAGTAATAACAGTTGCACAAAAGATTATTAAAGCCACCATATATCAAATTTATAGTTTGGAGGAGGAAATGAATAATTTACCAAATGTATTTCCTTTGAAAGCATCATGCCAATAGAAGTTACACATGGATATTTAAGGCACAGAGCCCTATCTTGGAACTCATTGATCTTGTGCTTGTCTATGCCAAGACTTCAGGCAGGAAATTCAGATTTTTGCCAAGAAATACATTGCTTTGGATGTATAAGTTCAGTATGCAGTGGAAATTCAACCTGCCTGGACAGTGGTTCTCTAGTACATGCATAAACCTACCCAGAGTGGCTTTATGATTCTCCACAAGATCGTTTGCCAGTTAGGGGTTTAGATCTCAACTAAAAGAAAAAAATGTTTTAAACATGTTATTTTGTAATGACTTTCTCTCATTTCCAGTTAATATAAACTAGAGTTTCAAATTTTATTCAGTTGAGGGAGCATTTCACATTATTAGAGAGAGATGACATTAAGAAGTGGCTTTGCTTTTTCACAATTTTTCCTTTAAAATTAAGAATTACCTAAAAATTCTGTCTGCTAAAAGCTATTCATTATATTATAATTTTTTTAGTTATCTTCACAGAGTCAACATAGTCATGCGTGGAGCAGTAAATCAGTACTTATATCAGATAGAAAGTTATTAGTTTTAAACAGCTCTTAAAAAGTGTCACTTTTCGGATGACATCTTCTTTTCCCTAGAATAACTTTTTTACCCAAAAACACGTTACACAAAGTATACCATAAGATGTGATATTTTGATATTACACTTTTAGGCAAAAATACTCACTGGTTTACTAAACTTAATAATTTATAGTCAGAGAATATCATCTGGAAATTCTGCATTGTGTACCATGACCCAAAATGTTCAGCTTTGCCAATAAAGAATGAGGAGGTAGTAACTTGTAAAACTCTAGAAGTGTGCCATAAGTTCATATCAAATTCATGTGAAGACAAGATAATTATGACCCCTAAAAGTCTAAAATATTTATGGAAAAATGGTACAGAAAGAACATACCTTCCAAAGAATGAATACCACCTCTTCCCAAAGCCACCATCCATTACCCATTCTTTTCTTCCTTTAGCAAATACAATATAACTTTATAATTTTATAGCTTATGTATACTTTATATTTATTTGCTTTCAAATGTTTATCCTTTATATAAACTTAATTTCATTGTTCCTTAAATATTATATTTTTTTTATCTGTGAGGAGTCTGGGTATCTTGGGTTGGGATGAAATATATCATAATTTACAATTAAAATTAATGGAAAATTTTTTTATTTTATGGCTTTTAACTAAACAGCAGAATTTTCAGAAACAAATTAACATCCTTAAGCAATGATATGTGTACTCTATTTAAAATTTTAAAAGGCATTACACATCTAGAGAAAAAAGAAATTAATATTAACTGAGCATCCCAAATTTTTCAGGCACAGTTTCAGATAAAGACATGTTAGGTCATCATATACTTCATAATAATCATGAGAGAGAAATATTGTTATTTCCTTTTCTGAAGATGAGAAAATTGAGCTTCGATAATGTGAAATGTCTCAGCGGCAAAGAATCTGCCTGACAATGCAAGAGACATGGGTTTGATCTTTGGGTCCAGGAGATCTCCTGGAGAAGAAAATGCCAACCCACTCCAGTATTCTTGCCTGGAAAATCCCATGGACAGAGGAGCCTAGCCAGTTACAGTCTATGGGATCACAAAGAGTCAGACATGACCTAGCAACTAAATGACAACAATGTGAAATGAAGTATTCAAGGTCACACAGCTAGAAAGTAGCAGAGCCAGAATTCAAATCAAATGTTGCCAAATACAGACCTAGCAACTAAATGACAACAATGTGAAATGAAGTATTCAAGGTCACACAGCTAGAAAGTAGCAGAGCCAGAATTCAAATCAAATGTTGCCAAATACAACGGTTATTTCTCTGTGCTCATTTTAATTTGCATTTCCCATCAGCATTCAACACACTCAATACCTGTTTCCTTCTTGAAACACTGACCTCTTCTGTGAATATCATACTCTTGATTTATTTCATCCTCACCAGCCATTGTCTCCTAGCTTCCACTGATGAATCTACCTCTTCTAACCTGACTTGTAAGTTCTAGGGTTCCTCAGACTCAGGCCAAAGTCCTCTGAGGTTTGTCTCTTTTCTTGGAATAGTTCATCTATTCCCATGGATTTATATACTATCCTTACGCTGATGACTTTCACATATGTACCTCTAGCCCTGACTGATAAGAATTTCAGGCTTGAATATTTAATTACCTACTCCATTTCTTGATATCATCACCTAAAAATGTCAAAAAGATTGAAGTAATCAATGTGTGTCCAATGAAGAAAAGGAAAAAGAAATCATGATACCTACCCACCCAAATCTGTTCATCTTCCCTTATTTGAGTAAAGAGAAGTTCTGTCTATTGGTTGCTCAAGTCAGAAACCTAAGAATCATCTTTTATTCCTTCCTTTCTATCATACATGATATCCAATTCATCAGAAAGTTGCTGTTTCTAATTCTAAAATATGTCTTAAATTGTTCCACATCTCTCCATCTCCACCATACCACCGTAACTCAGGTCCTCATTATTCCTCAACTGGACTGTGCAAAAGCTTCACTTCTACTGTTAAACCTCCTTTAATTCATTATTTATGTTGCAATCAGAATTACCTTCTTAAAACATCAAATCAAACACTCTTCTGCTAAAAGCTCTACAAAGGCCTACTATTGTACTTAAGATAAAATCCAAACTCCATAGCATGATCTACAAAACCCTGCTTATCTTTCCAACCTCATCTTTGCCATTCTCCCATCTTTTCACTACACTCTAATGCACAATGCTCTTCTTTCAGCTCCCAGAACTTCTTTCCATCTTCAAGGCCTTTCTAAATGCTGTTCCTTCTATCTAAAGCACTTCCCTATTAATTATCTAGCTAGCTCCTTCTCATCCTGAGTTACAACCTCAGAGAAACAGTCCTAAACCACACTGTCAAGAATCACTTGCTTGTTTCCTTATGGCACTTATTTTTTAAATTATGTATTTATTTATTTTTGGCTGTGCTAGGTCTTCATTGCTATGCATAGGGTTTCTCAAGTTGAGGTGGGTGGGTTTCTCATTGTGTTGACTTTTGTGGCAGGGCACAGGCTCTAGAGCAAGGTTTTAATAGTTGTAATGCATGGGCTTAGTTGCCCCCAGGCATGTGGAATCTTCCCAGGCCAGGGATCAAACCCATGTCCCCTGCATTGGGAGGTAGACTCTCAACCACCAGGGAAGTTCCATATGGCACTTACTAAATTTTAAAATTGTTTTATGTATTTGTCTTTTTGTTGTCTACCAAAATAGAACATAAGCTCCATAAAGATAGAGACTAATCAGTTAATTTGTTTACATCGCTTATTAGTATTTCCAGTCCTTGGCACAATACTTCTCTCAATAAATACTTGCAGAATGAATGAAAACTAGATGCATCTGATTCTAAAAACAGTATTATTTTCATTATATCATGCTGCCACCTTAACGGATCTTAGAAATTATCTAGTTCAAAGTTCTCTTTTTACTCATATAAAAACTGAGATCCAGAAAGATAAGTTATATACCCAAGATCATACCATAATAAGTGTCAGAACCACAATGATTCCAGGCTTTCTTACTTCTGATTCAGGCTTTGTCTTTTAGACCACATTGCTTTGTGCTAATAGCCCATCCAAAAATATGCCTAAGAAGTTTTCCACAACATGGTCAAAAATACTGGCAAAAATTTTTGCAACCATTTACAACCTCAGATTATACAAGAAAGGAATATAAATACAGATGTATATATATAAATATATACATATTTTTATATATAAAAGTGGTATACAAAGCATTGTCAAAATTTTTTACATATTTGCTTTTGTTTTTAAAGAAAAATGTGAAAATATAGACAAATGATTCTCTATTTTACACTACATAATTCACTTTACAATATAAACAAAAAGTTTTATTTCATATGGCTAATACATTTATAATAAACTTTCTTAGGGAATCATTCTTTGTCCCTAAAAATTTACTCTAAGTTTTCCCAAAAACAAGTAACTCTCATGCAATATAAAATATAAAGATCATGTAACTTTGAAACTAAAAAAGAAACTAAGCAAAAAGAGTTAATAATAACCACAGATCAAAAAAGAAATACTTGAACCCACGAATCCTATATCATCTTCCTCTTAGAATCTAATTTCTGATCTGTTAAGCATTTAGCCATATGTCTATCTATTCAGTTCATGAATCGATGCAATCTGCATTATCATAACTGCATACTATCTTCAGTTCCTTCCACTTCTTCAGAACCCAAATCAAATAGCTATTAAACCACCTCAAGCTGGACTGTCAAGCTGGTGACTGATGGAGAAAACTTTGATTGAACTTTTCTCTGCCAAAAATTTTTATATTCCTGTTAAATAGAGTACAGTATCAGTACTAACTATTTTGTCTGCCTGTGTATATACATTTAAATTTCTATGATAAAAAGTTATAAAAATTGATTTCTATTATTAAAAATTTAGTCCTAAAAACAGCTATATCATCATCTACCTCCTTTCTCATCTAAAGAATTCTACATAATTTTTCAAAAGCATGAAAAACTATAAAATATAAATTATTTTCTTTTACTTTTAACATTACAATAGTATTTGTTGCTGCAAATGATAAATATTTCAACTATATTATAGTTCAAATAGATTTATGTAGGCTTATCCTAGTGAAAAGAGACAGTGAAAGTTGCTTAGCTGTGTCTGACTCTGTGACACCATGGACTGTAGCCTGCCAGGCTCCTCTGTTCATGAAATTCTCCAGGCCAGAATACTGGAGTGGGTAGCCATTCCCTTCTCCAGGGGATCTTCCCAACGCAGGGATTGAACCCAGGTCTCAGATTTGATTACCATCTAAGCCATCAGGGAAGATCATCCTGGTGAACAAGACATTATTTATAGCATTGTTCTCCAGGAAAAAAAAATCTGCTTCTATGGAACTTTTGTTTGATTTCCAACTTCCCTAAAGTTACTATGCTAAACTTCCAAAGTTTATCTTAGTCCATTTGGACTGCTATAATAAAAATAACATAGATGGGGTAGCTTAAACAACAAACATTTATAGCTACCAGTTTTGGAGGCTGAGAAGTCCAAGATAAAGGCCCTGGCAGGTTGGTGTCTGGTAAGAACCCACTTCCTCATCCACTTACTCATAAATGGCTATCTTTTTGCTGTATCCTCCCTGGTGGAAGGATCAAGTGAGCTCTTGTGGTCTCTTTTAAAAGGGCACTAATCTCATTCATGAGAGCTCTGCCCACATGACCTATTCATCTCCCAAAGGCCCTACCTCCAAATGCCATCACTTTGGAGATTAGGTTTCAGCATATGAATTTGGAAGGACATAAACATGCAGTTAATAGCAAAGTTATTTTTAAATAGTCAGTCATATCCACTGTTTTCCCTTATAAAAATTTCAGTTATTATATATACCTTTGTTATTTACCTACCAGTTGCTCTGAACATTGTGTTTCTTAATTACCATTAGGTCTTTTTAGGCCACCAAATATCTCTCTTGCTGCTCCTCATTAGTATGCAAATTACTTCAGAATATACTGGACTCCTATAGGTTCAAGGTTCTGATTTTAAAGTTGCCAATTTAAACTCTGACAAAATAGAGTCCTTTTCCTGTTGGAAAAGTTTCAAAATATAAGTTTCGGTGGTAGAGTTCAGAGTTCTTATTCATATAAAATACTCAAAATCCTGTATCTCAAACATAAATTAACAACCCACTATCAGTATACATTATAGTGTGTGTATATGTGTGTGTGTGTTAGTCACTCAGTCGTGTCCGGCTCTTTGTGACCCCATGGACGCCCACCATGTTCCTCTGTCCATGGAACTTCCCAGGCAAGAATACTGAAGTAGTTTGCCATTCCCTTCTCCAGGGGATCTTCCACATCCTGGGATAAAAACCTGGGTCTCGTGCATTACAGGCAGGCTCTTTACCATCTGAGCCACCAACATAGACTACCAACCCACTATTACTATACATTGCAGTATAATATTGCTAAAAGCATGAGTAAATCACAGCAAATTTACAGCACTGATCATGCTCCCATTTTATCATGAAAAGCCTCAAATCTGTAGTTTTCAACACAGCAGCCAGTAGCAAGCTGTGGCTTATTGGGCTACTGGAAATGTGACTACCCTTAATTGAAATGTGTTGTGATACAAAAATTCACACTGGATTTTTGAAGACTTTGTATAAATAATTAGTGTCAAATATTTCAATAGTTTTAATATTGAGTTCATGCTGAAACAATAGCTGTTGGATATATTGGTTTTCATAAAATACATTATTAACATTAATTTTACCTGTTTCTTTTAATTTTTTTTAGTGTGACTAGTAAAGATTTTAAATTGCATACATGACTCACTCTTGGGCTTTCCTGGTGTCTCAGAAGGTAAAGAATCTGCCTGCAATTTGGGAGATCCGGGTTCAATCCCTAGGTTGGGAAGATCCCCTAGGTTGGGAAGGTCCCCTAGGGCATGGCAACCCACTCCATTATTCTTCACCTGGAGAATCCCATGGACAGAGGAGCCTGGTAGGCTACAGTCCATGGGGTCGCAAAGAGTTGGACATGACTGAGCAACTCACAGCACAAGATTCACATCTGTGACTCACTTTATATTTCTATAGTACAGAACTGGCCCCAGTAATAAGTAGAGTTCTGCTGTACCTAAACTGTTCATCTCTCCTCCTCTTACAAAAAAATAAATTCCCCTTATGGTGATAATGATCATGATCATGATAACACCTTAAATTTTACCATATACTTTCAAGTACAACATTATATAAAAGAAGCTAGATATAAAATTATATAGGCTGTATGGCTCTATTTAAACAAAACTCAAAATCAGGGAAAAATTTTTAAAAGTCAAGATAGCTATGTTTGGAAAGGAAGAGAAGGTAGTAACTGAAACAGAAGGAAGATTAAAGAGGTACTTAAAATGTTTTATTTCTTGACCTGAGCAGAGGTCACATAGATATGTTCATTTTGTGACAACTGAACTATAATACTTATAATTGGTGCACTTTTCTGTATATCTGCTGTATTTCAATTAAAAAGATTTATTCAAAAAATTAAATTCTGTGGTCACACTAAAATTTTGTTTTTATATTACTAGTTTCATCATTTGAAACTTAGGAATCTTTTTTTTTAATTGACACCTGCTTTTTAAAGAGGATTTTATCCTTTAGCATTACTGTCACATTTTTTAAATCCACAGAATTATAGAGCTTTGGAGATGTAAGAAACAACAAACTAGTTTGGCTTTAAGAGAGGTTAGGTGACAAGGACATGATTTATAGCATTGACAGGACTAAAATCCCTTTATAATCTTGTTGGTACTAAAGAACAAAAATTACATGTCGGTCATTCATTCTTCCATTTCTATTATAACAAAATAACAAGGAAATCATAAAACAAGGAAGGAAAGTCATACTTGGTCTCTGGTGAGGAACTTTATAAGAATTAGCAATCCATGTCCTTTGACTATTTTTTTTTAAACTTTCTCTTTATGAAAACATATGGTGTTCAACCAAATACTGCATTAAAAACACAATAGTCTCAATGCATATTGCCTCTTTCTCTTTACTTTTGTAACTTGTTCATAAACTAGTTCAGTAGCAACGAAATCAAAAACTGTCGACTCCTGCTGGAAATGCAGCTACACTGAAGCTACCAGCAATTCACAAGATTCAAGGATATAACCACTTATTCTCTTTGTTTCCTTCAGACTTTGAAATATGGCAGTTCTTCCTCTTTGTTCTCTCTCTCTCTCTCTTTTTTTTTTTTTTTTTTTTTTGAGAAGAAACTGTTCTTCTGGCTCAGAAATTTAAAATAAGCTATGGTACCATCCTTTATATCTGGTCTTTTCCTGTTCAATCTCTCTCTCTCTCTTTTTTTTTTTTTGCTTAACTATTTTGTCTTGCAGGAGGGGAAAGAAGGAGAGTTCTAAGAAAAGCTTTCATAACAGGTTCAAAAGTATAAAAGCCATTTCAAGCTCCAGACATTTGTAGCCTTTATTTCTATGGTCCTTGAAAGGGCTTTTTAAATGTTAACAGCTAGGACAGGATCGCTATCCTAAACTGATTTTCCAGGCTTCATTGCCTTTGTAGTCTTAGGTTCTTCCCTACCCTTAATCCCCCAATAACCTCCACGCCAGCTTCTTTTTTAAACAAAAACAATTGAAAAAAAGATTTCATTCATCATGGTAATGTGTATAGACAGACCTCTAAGATCCCACACAGGGCAACCATCTCTGGAATACAGAGTATTAAAATACTTCTGCTTTAATTGCTTCTGAATTTGGTGATTTTGTATGCCTTCTTAACATTCTTTCATTTTTAAAATAATGACATGGCACTTGCAAAGTTACTAGAACTAAATTAGCTAGCAGGAAGCTTTGTTAATTCCCTCGTCTTAAGAAATGCTGAAACACAATCTTTAAAAACTAAATGTCAAAAAAGTGCTCATTGATATACTCTTATGTTTAAAAAAACAAAGATCTAAATCGTTTAAATCAATATGGGATACATTGTTATCTTATGTTAGAAAAAAATTAAATAAACACAAAATGTAAGTCTGAAACACCTTATTCCAAGGTCATATTATTTCTAGATGGTAAGATCATCAGTTCAGTTCAGTCGCTCAGTCGTGTCCGACTCTTTGCGATCCAATGAATCACAGCACGCCAGGCCTCTCTGTCCATCACCAACTCCCGGAGTTCACTCAGACTCACGTCCATCGAGTCCGTGATGCCATCCAGCCATCTCATCCTCTGTCGTCCCCTTCTCCTCCTGCCCCCAATCCCTCCCAGCATCAAAGTCTTTTCCAATGAGTCAACTCTTTGCATGAGGTGACCAAAGTACTGGAGTTTCAGCTTTAGCATCATTCCTTCCAAAGAAATTCCAGGGCTGGTCTCCTTCAGAATGGACTGGTTGGATCTCCTTGCAGTCCATGGGACTCTCAAGAGTCTTCTCCAACACCACAGTTCAAAAGCATCAATTCTTCGGCACTCAGCCTTCTTCACAGTCCAACTCTCACATCCATACATGACCACAGAAAAAACCATAAGCTTGACTAGACGAACCTTAGTCGGCAAACATAAAAGTTTTTATTTTTTAATTTTCTTCTTGCTTATGAATATATTTTATCTTAAGTGTACATACATTGTAATAAGCAAAAATGTTACTTGGTTTAAATAATTATTGTTTTATTACTTTTCACCACATCATATGCATATTTCTTTAAATTTCATATACATATGTGCTTCTGGGTGTGTGTGCATTCTCAATCGTGTCCAGCTCTTTGCAACCCCATAGACTGTAGCCTGCCAGGATCCTCTGTCCATGGGATTTCCCAGGCAAGAATATTGGAGTGGGTTGCCATTTCCTTCTCCAGGGATTCTTCCAGACCCAGAGATCAAACTTACATCTCTTGCATTAACAGGTGGATTCCTTACTACTGAGCCACCGGGAGCCCACATATATGCTTGTACTTATCTATTTATATGTACATTTTATAAGTATTTAAAAATCTTAGTGTTTAATTTCCAAAATGGTAAAATCATGACTCATATAAACAACAATAACCATGAGTCAAAATGTTAAGTGTCAGGGATTTCATTTAATGTATTAATTAATGAGGAATCTAGCAAGAAGTGAAGAATCTATTCATAATAGAATTTAACTTACAGAAATTTATATTCTCTACTGGAAAAAATTGTTCTGCATTGCCGAGAAAAGGAATCATTTACATTGTTATGGGCAGAAAGTATTGTTTTCTATTTTCTCTTTTTTTTATGGAATCTTTATGTTTTCTATTTTCTAAACTTTAACTTTTATCTCTAAAGAGCTGTAAAATAGCCTCATCAATAAAAGATGACAAAAAATACACACTCAGTTAGAATCACATGAACTCTCTAGTGCCCCTTCAGTTCAGTTCAGTTCAGTTCAGTTGCTCAGTCGTGTCCGACCCCATGAATTGCAGCATGCCGGGTCTCACAGAGTCGGACACGACTGAAGCGACTTAGCAGCAGCAGCAGGCCTCCCTGTCCATCACCAACTCCCAGAGTTCACTCAAACTCATGTCCATCAAGTCGTTGATGCCATCCAGCCATCTCATTCTCTGTCGTCCCTTTCTCCTCCTGCCTCCAATCCCTCCCAGCATCGGAGTCTTTTCCAATGAGTCAGCTCTTCACATCAGGTGGCCAAAGTATTGGAGTTTCAGCTTTGGCATCAGTCCTTCCAAAGAACACCCAGGACTGATCTCCTTTAGAGTGCCCCTGCTGCTGCTGCTGCTGCAGCTAAGTTGCTTCAGTCGTGTCCAACTCTGTGCAACCCCATGGACAGCAGCCCACCAGGCTCCCCCGTCCCTGGGATTCTCCAGGCAAGAACACGAGTGGGTTGCCATTTCCTTCTCCAATGCATGAAAGTGGAAAGTGAAAGTGAAGTCTCTCAGTCGTGTCCAACTCTGTGCAACCCCATGGACTGCAGCCCACCAGGTTCCTCCATCCATGGGATTTTCCAGGCAAGAGTACTGGACTGGAGTGCCATTGCCTTCTCCATAGAATGCCCCTAAGTATTCAGCATTCCCTTGAACAGAAATCCAGTGATTTTTTTCCCAAGGTTTTGACCAATTTCCCTGATATATTTTACTGATTGGTAAACAGAATCACTTCATGGCAAATAGATGGGGAAACAATGGAAACAGTGATAGACTTTTTCTTGGGCTCCAAAATCACTGCAGATGGTGACTGCAGCCATGAAATTAAAAGATGCTTGCAGCTTGGAAGAAAAGCTATGACCAACCTAGAGAGGGTGTTACAAAGCAGAGACATTACTTTGCCAACAAAGATCCATCTAGTCAATGCTATGGTTTTTCCAATAGTCATGTATGGATGTGAGAGTTGGACTGTAAAGAAGGCTGAGTGCCAAAGAATTGATGCTTTTGAACCATGGTATTGGAGAAGACTCTTCAGAGTCCCTTGAACTTCAGGGAGACCAAATCAGTCAATCCTAAAGGAAATCAGTCCTGAATATTCATTGGAAAGACTGATGCTAAAGCTGAAGCTCCAATACTTTAGCCACCTGATGAGAAGAACCGACTTATTGGAAAATACCCTGATGCTGGAAAAGATTGAAGGCAAGAGGAGAAGGGGGTGACAGAGGATGAGATGGTTGGATGGCATCACTGACTCAATGGACATGAGTTTGAGCAAACTCAGGGAGATAGCGAAGGACAGGGAAGGCTGGCGTGCTGCAGTTCATGGAGTTGCAAAGAGTTGGACACAACTTAGCAACTGTACAGTTTCTTATTAATCTTAAAAAAATTGTTTTCAGTCTTAGACTGCTTAAGGATCTAGGGCATATGTTAAATGGGAGATTCTTAGGCCTTCTTTCCAGAGGTTCTGATCTAGAGGTTTGTCTTTTTTAATTTATTTTTAATTGAAGGATAATTGCTTTATAATATTGTGTTGATTTCTGCCATATATCAGCATGAATCAGCCATAGACACATATATGTCCCCTCCCTCTTGAACCTCCCTCCTACCTCCCACCTCATCTTATCTCCCTAGGTTGTCACAGCTCCAATACTTAGGGCGCCTGATACAAAAAGCCAATTCATGAGAAAAGAACCTGATACTGTGAAAGATTGAAGGCAGGAAGAGAAGGGGATGACAGAGGATGAGATGGTTGGATGGCATCACCGACTCAATGGACATGAGTTTGAGCAAGCTCTGGGAGATGGTGAAGGACAGGGAAGCCTGGAGTGATACAGTCCATGGGGTCATGAAGAGTTGGGCACAACTGAGCGACTCAACAACAACAACAACAACAAAAACTAAATGAAAACTATTACAAGTAAAATTTAAATTCCTTTAATTATTTCTTATGCATCCTCTAGAAATGCTTAGTAAAGTTTTCTGAATTTAATGTGTATATAACCAAGGTATAACACAAAGTATTTGAGGTAGTACACACTTTAGAAACTTCAGATCAGTCAAAGAGATAAAACATTAATAAATTATAAAACACCATGAAATACTTATATACAAAATAGAAAAAATATACAAAGAAATTACTAATTCAATATAAAAATCATAATCACAGAAACAATGTCCAGGGACTTTCCTGGTGGTCCAGTGGTTAAGAATACACCTTCCAATGTAGGAGATGTAGGTTTAATCCCTGGGCAGGAAACTAAGATCCCACATGTTGCAGGACAACTAAGCCCCTATGCTGCAACTACTGAGCCCATGCACTTTGGATTCCTTGTGCCACAACTAGAAAAAAGTTCACATGCCACAATTAAGAACCAACACAGCCCACTCCAAAATACACACACACACACACACACACACAAATATCCACAGAGAAACAAGCTGTCAAACAAAGCACGATCGACTGTTTTTCCATCCGTAACTTTTCTAACATTGAGAAAATTTTACAGGAGAAAAATCTTAAAACTGAGAATACTCCATCTGTTGAATTAAATTTCCCTTCTCAACTAAAAAATGATTGTCATCATCTGACTATTACAATGAAACAACTAAGTCCAAATCACAGAAGCACAGTTTGATGAAGAAACTTGAAACCCAAAAAATTTCAATGATACTCCAAGGTCACAATACTACTTAGATATTCAACAATACTCACTATTATAAAAGTATAATTCACAGTAGTCCTATCTCATATAAAACATAAAATATAAATATAAAAATATTTTATTACTGGACACAGCAATGAATGAATTAACTGCTAGACACAAGAACATGGGAATACTTGATTTTTTAAATTGCCTTGAAAGAGGACAATTCTTTCTTGGAACTAAGTATCTCAAATTTGTAGGAAATTGATTGTCTGCAAGTATTCATTCAGTAAATGTGTGACTTAACTAAACACAAAGCAGCTAACAGGTAGTTAAGAACCTAAGAACTAGAGCCAGAGCAAACCATCAGCTCTGCTATTTTTCAGTTCAATACAGTTCAATAGCTAAGTCGTGTACGACTCTGCGAACCGATGGACTGCAGCATGCCAGGCCTCCCTGTCCATCACCAACTGTCAGAGTTTACTCAAACTCATGTCCATTGAGTCGGTGATGTCGTCCAACCATCTTATCCTCTGTCACCCACTTCTCCTCCTGCCTTCAATCTTTCCCAGCATTAGGGTCTTTTCCAATGAGTCAGTTCTTCACATCACGTGGCCAAAGTATTAGACTTTCAGCTTCAACATCAGTCTTTCCAATGAATATTCAGGACTGATTTCCTTTAGGATGGACTGGATCTCCTTGAAGTCCAAGGGACTCTCAAGAGTCTTCAACACCACAGTTCAAAAGCATCAATTCTTCAGCACTTAGTTTTCTTTATAGTCCAACTCTCACATCCATGCATGACTACTCGAAAATCCATAGCTTTGACTAGACGGACGTTTGTTGGCAAAGTAATCTCTCTGCTTTTTAAAATGCTGTCTAGGTTAGTCTTAACTTTTCTTCCAAGGAGCAAGCGTCTTTTAATTTCATGGCTGCAGTCACCATCTGCCGTGATTTTAAAGCCCAAGAATATAAAGTCTGCCACTGTTTCCACAGTTTCCCCATCTATTTGCTGAGAAGTGATGGGAACAGACACCATGATCTTAGTTTTCTGAATGTTGAGCTTTAAGCCAACATTTTCACTCTGCTCTTTCACCTTCATCAAGAGGCTCTTTAGTTCTTCTTTACTTTCTACCTTAAGGGTGGTATCATCTGCATATCTGAGGTTATTGATATTTCTCCCAGCAATCTTGATTCCAGCTTGCACCTCATCCTGTCCAGTGTTTCTCGTGATGTACTCTGCATTTAACTTAAATAAGCAAGGTGACAATATATAGCCCTAATGTACTTTTTTCCCTATTTGCAATCAGTCTGTTGTTCCATGTCCAGTTATAACTGTTGCTTCCTGATCTGCATACAGATTTCTCAAGAGGCAGGTCAAGTGGTCTGGTATTCCCATCTCTTTAAGAATTTTCTAGTTTGTTGTGATCCACACAGTCAAAGGCTTTGGCATAGTCAATAAAGCATAAGTAGATGTTTTTCTGAAACTCTCTTGCTTTTTCAATGATCCAACAGATGTTGACAATTTGATCTCTGGTTCCTCAGCCTTTTCCAAGTCCAGCTTGAACATCTGGAAGCTCACAGTTCACGTACTGTTGAAGCCTGGCCTGGAGAATTTTCAGCATTACTTTACTAGCATTGAGATGAGTGCAATTGTGTGGTAGTCTGAGCATTCTTTGGCATTGCCTTTCCTTAGGATTAGAATGAAAATTGACCTTTTCCAGTCCAGTGGCCACCGCTGAGTTTTCCAAATTTGCTGGCATATTGAGTGCAGTACTTTCACAGCATTATCTCTTAGCATTTGAAATAGCTCAACTGGAATTCCATCACCTCCACTAGCTTTGTTCGCAATGATGCTTCCTAAGGCCCACTTGACTTTGCATTCCAGGATGTCTGGCTCTAGATGAGTGATTATCTGGGTCATGAAGATCTTTTTTGTATAGTTCTTCTGTGTATCCTTGCCACTTTTTCTTAATATCTTCTGCTTCTGTTAAGACCATACCATTTCTGTCCTTTATCAAGCCCATGAAATGTTCCCTTGGTATCTCTAATTTTCTTGAAGAGATCTCTAGTCTTTCTCATTCTATTGTTTTCCTCTATGTCTTTGCATTGATCACCAAGGAAGGCTTTTTTATCGCACCTTGCTATTTTTCAGAACTCTGCATTGAAATGGGTATATCATTCCTTTTATCCTTTGCCTTTAGTTTCTCTTTGTTTCTCAGCTATTTGTAAGACCTCCTCAGACAACCACTTTGCCTTTTTGCATTTCTTTTTCTTGGGGATGGTCTTGATCCCTGCCTCCTGTGCAATGTCACGAATCTCCATCCATAGTTCTTCAGGTATCCTATCAGATCTAATTCCTTGAATCTATGTCTCACTTCTACTGTATAAGCATAAGGAATTTGATTTAGGTCATACCTGAATGGTTTAGTGGTTTTCCCTACTTTCTTCAATTTAAGTCTGAATTTGGCAATAAGGAGTCCATTATCTGAGCCAGTCAGCTCCCAGTCTTATTTTTGCTGACTGTCTAGAGCCTCTCCATCTTTGGCTGCGAAGTATATAATCAATCTGATTTCAGTATTGATCATTTGATGATGTCTATGTATAGAGTCTTCTCTTGTGTTATTGGAAGAGGGTGTTTGCTATGACCAGTGTGCTCTCTTGGCAAAACTCTCTTAGCCTTTGCCCTGCTTCATTCTGTACTCCAAGGCCAAATTTGCCTGTTACTCCAGGTATTTCTTGACTTCCTACTTTTGCATTCCATTCCCCTCAAAAAAAGGACATCTTTTTGGGGTGTTAGTTATAGAATGTCTTGTAGATTTTCATTGAACCATTCAATTTCAGTTTCTTCAGCATTACTGGTTGGGATATAGACTTGGATTACTGTGATATTGAATGGTTTGCCTTGGAAACAAACAGCGATCATTCTTTTGTTTTTGAGATTGCATCCAAGTACTGCATTTCAGAGTCTTTTGTTAACTATGATGGTTACTGCATTTCTTCTAAGGGATTCTTGTCCAAAGTAGTAGATATAATGGTAATCTAAGTTAAATTTGCTCATACCAGTCCATTTTAGTTCACTGATTCCTAAAATGTCGATGGTCACTCTTGCCATCTCCTGTTTGACCACTTTCAATTTGCCTTTGATTCATGGACCCAACATTTCAGGTTCTTATGCAATATTGCTCTTTACAGCATCGGACTTTACTTCCATCACCAGTCACATCCACAACTAGATGTTGTTTTTGCTTTGACTCCATCTCCCTTCATTCTTTTTGGAGTTATTTCTCCACTGATCTCCAGTAGCATATTGGGCACTTACCAACCAGGGGAGTTCATCTTTCAGTGTCCTATCTTTTTGCCCTTTCATACTGTTCATGGGGTTCTCAAGGCAAGAATACTGAAGTGGTTTGCCATTCCCTCCTCCACTGGACCATGTTTTGTCGGAACTCTCCACCATGACCCGTTCGTCTTGGGTGGCTTTACATGGCTTGGTCCATGGGATCAGATTGGTTAGTTTTCTGTGATTGTGGTTTTGAGTCTGTCTGCCCTCTGATGAGTCTCCCCTGGTGGCTCAGATGGTAAAAGTGTCTGCCTACAATGGGGAGACCTGGGTTCGATCATTAGGTTAGGAAGATCGCCTGGAGAAGGATATTGCAACCCATTCCAGTACTCTTGCCTGGAAAATCCCATAGATGGAGGAGCCTGGTAGGCTACAGTCCATGGGGTCACAAATGATTGAGTGACTTCACTTTGCTCTTTTGCTTTGCCTTCTGATAAAGAAGGATAAGAGGCTTATGGAAGCTTCCTGATGGGAGAGACTGACTGAGGGGGAAACTGGGTCTTGTTCTGATGGGAGGGGCTATGCCCAGTAAATCTTTAATCCAATTTTCTGCTGATGGATGGAGCTATGTTCCCTTCCTGGTTTTTACCTGGGGCCAAACTATGGTGGAGGTAATGAAGATAATGGAGACTTCTTTCAAAAGGTCCCATGAACACAGTGCCCCCAACCCTGCAGCAGGCCACTGCCGACCCATGCCTCCACTGGAGACTCCTGTATACTCATAGGCAAGTCTGGATCAGTCTCTTGTGGGGTCACTGCTCCTTTCTCCTGGGTCCTGGTGCACACAAGGTTCTGTTTGTGCCCTCCAAGAGTCTGTTTCCCCAGTTCTCTGGATCAGTCTCTTGTGGGGTCACTGGTCCTTTCTCCTGGGTCCTGGTGCACACAAGGTTCTGTTTGTGCCCTCCAAGAGTCTGTTTCCCCAGTTCTGTGCACGTTCTGGCAGCTCTTTGGTGGGGTTAATGGTGACTTTTTCCAAGAGGGCTTATGCCATACCCAGGTCTGCTGCCCCCACAGCCCCTGCCCCTGCAGCAGTCCACTGCTGACCATACCTCCTCAGGAGACACTGAAACACAGTTCTGTCTCAGTCTCTGTGGGGTCTCTGGGTTCTGGTGTACACAAGGTTTGTTTGAGCCCTCTTAGTGTCTCTGGTGGGTATGAGGTTTGATTTGAAATGTGATTTTGCCCCTCCTACAGTCTTGCTGGGGCTTCTCCTTTGCCCCTGGACATGGGGTATCTCCTCAAAGTCACTCCAGCACCACACAGCTGCCACTCCAGTGCCACACAGCTGCCACTCCAGTGCCTACTGTCTTGCTGGGGCTTCTCTGCCCTTGGACGTGGGGTATCTCCTCACAGCTGCTTCAGTACCATGCAGCTGCCACTCCAACTGGAGTGGGTAGTCTTTCCCTTCTCCAGGGGATCTTCTCAACCCAGGGATCAAACCCAGGTTGCCCACATTGCAGGCAGATTCTTTACCAACTGAGCCACAAGGGAAGCTCCTGTTATTTTTAGATATATGCTTTTGAACATGTTATTAATCTTTATAGGTCTCAATTTCCCTGTCTAGTTACTTAATCTGTGTGTGCCTCAATTTCCTCATCTGTAAAATGATATATTAACTAATGCATATGAAACACTTAAGGAAGAAACTGAGGACAAAGAAAGCATTACCAACACGTTTGTCAAATCACTGGTTCTAAAAATGTGGTCCTCAGACCAACAGCATATAAAAACTTGCTACAAAATCTTTTGACACATCACAGTCTTACTAATTCAGAAACTCAGGTAGAGCCCAACAATATAAACTTTCACAAAAAATCTTCCAGGTGATTCCAATGCACACTGAAGTTTGAGAGCTACTGGTACAAATTAATAAGATGTTATCTCTTTGCTTCTGTACATTAATATAAAGTCCTTTAGTATATACACAGCCATTAGTATACTTGGTGTTTTGCCCCAAGCATAAAGACATCATCTTTTACTGCAAAACAACTAAAAGATTTGGTTTCAGAGCTGAAAGTAACTTCATATCCACTAGGATAGCTATAATAAAAAAAAAAAAGAAAAACACATAATAACAAGTACTGGCCAGGCTGTGAAGAAATTGGACCTTCAAACATTGCTGGTGAGAATGTAAAATGGTGCAGTCACTTTGGAAAGCAATCTGACAATTCTTCAAAAAGATAACCACTGAGTAACCTCATGACACAGCAATTTCTTTCCTAGACATAAACACATGAGAACGAAAACATGTTCACACAAAAACTTGCACATAAATGTTCATAACAGCATTATTCATAAGAGCCAAATAATGGAAACAATCCAAAACCACATGAAGTGGTGAATGAATAAACAAAATATGGTATATCCACAGGATGGAATCTTATCCTACAATAAAAAGGAATAAAAGCATTGATACATGCTACACTATGAATGAAACTTGAAAACATTATGCTAAGTCAAACCAATCCTCAGAGACCACATATTGTATGATTTCATTTATATGAAATAGGCAAATCTACAGATGTAGAAAGTAGATTAGTGGTTACTTAGGGTTGGGGGACTTCCCTGGTGGCTCAGACAGTAAAGCGTCTGTCTACAATGTGGGAGACCCGGGTTTGTTTCCTGGGTCAGGAAGATCCCCTGGAGAAGGAAATGGCAATCCACTCCAGTACTATTGCCTGGAAAATCCCATGAACAGAGGAGCCTGCTAGGCTACAGTCCATAGGGTCGCAAAGAGTCGGACATGACGGAGTGACTTCACTTTCACTTTCACAATCCTTGATGACTCAGTTCAGTTCAGTTCAGTCACTCAGTTGTGTCCAACTCTGCGATCCCATGAATTGCAGCCCTCCAGGCCTCCCTGTCCATCACCAACTCCCAGAGTTCACTCAGACTCACGTCCATCGGGTCAGTGATGCCATCCAGCCATCTCATCCTCTGTCGTCCCCTTCTCCTCCTGCCCCCAATCCCTCCCAGCATCAGAGTCTTTTCCAATGAGTCAGCTCTTCGCATGAGGTGGCCAAAGTACTGGAGTTTCAGCTTCAGCATCATTCCCTCCAAAGAAATCCCAGGACTGATCTCCTTCAGAATGGTTGTATCTCCTTGACTACAAAAATACTAATCATAGCCATAAAAGAGAAAATGATCATCATAAACCTGTACTAACTAGTCACTACAGGCTAGGTACTTTGCAAGATCTATGCTCAAATTATATTAGATAATAAAATATTCCTACAAGTTAGGTACTGATTAATATTTCAATTATCAAGATGAGGAAACAAAGGCTTGGAGAAGGAAATGGCAACCCACTCCAGTATTCTTGCCTGGAGAATCCCTGGGATGGGGGAGTCTGGTGGGCTGCCATCTATGGGGTCGCACAGAGTCAGACACAACTGAAGCAGCTTAGCAGTAACAGGGTTGGGGGAAGTGGAAGGAAAAACTGCTAAGGAATACATGGTTTCTTTTGGGAATGATAAAATTGACTGTGGTGATAACTGTATAACTCTGTGACTATATTAAAAAATAATTGTGTACTTTATGAGTGAAAAATATATACTTTATTATGTGAATTAAGTGGTATGTGAATTATACCTCAATAAGCCTGCTATGTAAAAAGCCTAAGGCATACGCCAAAATATTATTGATAGAAAATATTTGTAATGTAAAAATTGATACAATAACAAACATTTGTATTTAAATTCTAAATTATATTATCCTGAAAGTGAATGAGGGAAGAACAAGGCAAAAGGGAAGGTGTTAAATTCTTCATACATCTAATGGAAATCAGGAGACATTGAGATAGTTATAACCTTGATTGGAGCAAAACTAAAATACAACCATTAATAATACTGAAAATAAAATATATATCCTCCAAATGAAAAGAAAATAGAAACAAGAAGGGATTACACTTGGATGGTAACTAGTTACCCCACAACTATGGCTTTACGAGTGATTTTTATTTTTTGATGTGTGTGTGTGTTCACTTGTGGCTGATTCTTTGCAATCCTATGGACTGTTGCCTGCCAGGCTCCTCTGTCCATAGGATTTTGCAGCCAAGAATACTAGAGTGGATTGCCATTTCCTCCCCCAGGGGATCTTCCTGACCCAGAAATGGAACCCACATCTCCTGCATTGGCTGGCAAATTCTTTACCACTGAGCCATCTGGGGAGGTCTAAGCCATGCAACTCACTAGTTATTTCACAACTCTGGCACTATGAGTGATTTTTATTTCCTCTTTATTTTCCACTTTTTCTACAAAGGTTTGTTTTATCTTTGTGTAAGCCTGCTTACCTTTGTGACCTTACCTTTTTTTAAATCGGATTTCATTTACTTATGTATTCAATTTATGGTTAATTTTAATATGTTAATAGATACAACTAATTTAAAATTCAAAAGATACAGAAAGTATGGTGAAAAGACTCGCTGCTACCAGTGTACTCAGTCCCCCAGCCACCACCACAAGCATGGAGGCTACAGATATTATCAGTTACATCCTGGGTATCTTTGTGAAAATACTAGATGCATATATATTAATTATTTTCTGTCTTTTTAATACAAATACAGGGTAACATACACATTGTTGCATACTTTCCTGTTTTTATTCAACAATGTGTCTTAAAGATTGTCTCATATTAGTATGTGTAGATCTTCCTTTTTCTTTTTAATGGATACATGGTAGCCCACTATACGCATTACCATAATTTATTTCAGTTCAGTTCAGTTCAGTCACTCAGTCGTGTCTGACTCTTTGTGACCCCATAAATTGCAGCACGCCATGCCTCCCTGTCCATCACCAACTCCTGGAGTTCACTCAAACTCATGTCCATCGAGTTGGTGATGCCATCCAGCCATCTCATCCTCTGTCATCCCCTTCTCCTCCTGTCCCCAATCCCTCCCAGCATCAGAGTCTTTTCCAATGAGTCAGCTCTTTGCATGAGGTGGCCAAAGTATTGGAGTTTTAGCTTCAACATCAGTCCTTCCAAAGAATACCCAGGACTGATCTCCTTTAGGATGGACTGGTTGGATCTCCTTGCAGTCCAAGGGACTCTCAAGAGTCTTCTCCAACACCACACTTCAAAAGCATCAATTCTTTGGCACTCAGCTTTCTTCACAGTCCAACTCTCACATCCATACATGACCACTGGAAAAACCATAGCCTTGAATAGACAGACCTTTGTTGGCAAAGTAATATCACTGCTTTTCAATATGCTATCTAGGTTGGTCATAACTTTACTTCCAAGGAATAAGTGTCTTTTAATTTCATGGCTGCAGTCACCATCTGCAATGATTTTGGAGCCCAGATAAATAAAGTCTGACACTGTTTCCACTGTTTCCCCATCTATTTCCCATGAAGTGATGGGACCAGATGCCATGATCTTCGTTTTCTGAATGTTGAGCTTTAAGCCAACTTTTTCACTCTCCTCTTTCACTTTCATCAAGAGACTCTTTAGTTCCTCTTCATTTTCTGCCATAAGGGTGGTGTCATCTGCATATCTGAGGTTTTGATATTTCTCCCAGCAATCTTGATTCCAGCTTGTACTTCTTCCAGCCCAGCATTTCTCATGATGTACTCTGCATAGAAGTTAAATAAGCAGGGTGACAATATACAGCCTTGACATACTCTTTTTCCTATCTGGAACCAGTCTGTTGTTCCATGTCCAGTTCTAACTATTGCTTCCTGACCTGCATATAGGTTTCTCAAGAGGCAGGTCAGGTGGTCTGGTATTCCCATCTCTTTCAGAATTTTCCACAGTTTATTGTGATCCACACAGTCAAAGTCTTTGGCATAGTCAATAAAGCAGAAATAGATGTTTTTCTGAAACTCTCTTGCTTTTTCCATGATCCGGTGGATGTTGGGAATTTGATCTCTGGTTCCTCTGCCTTTTCTGAAACCAGCTTGAACATCTGGAAGTTCATGGTTCACATACTGCTGAAGCCTGGCTTCGAGAATTTTGAGCATTACTTTACTAGCATTGACATGAGTGCAATTGAGTGGTAGTTTGAGCATTCTTTGGCATTGCCTTTCTTTGGGATTGGAATGAAAACTGACATTTTCCAGTCCTGTGCCCACTGCTGAGTTTTCAAATTTTGCTGGCATATTGAGTGCAGCACTTTCACAGCATCATCTTTTAGGATCTGAAATAGCTCTACTGGAATTCCATCATGTCCACTAGCTTTGTTCATAGTGATGCTTTCTAACACCCACTTGACTTCACATTCCAGGATGTCTGGCTCTAGGTGAGTGATCACACCATCATGATTGTCTGGGTCATGAAGCTCTTTTTTGTACAGTTCTTCTGTGTTTTCTTGCCACCTCTTCTTAGTATCTTCTGCTTCTGTTAGGTCCATACCATTTCTGTCCTTTATCGAGCCCATCTTTGCATGAAATATTCCCTTGGTATCTCTATTTTTCTTGAAGAGATCTCTAGTCTTTCCCATTCTGTTTTTTTCCTCTATTTCTTTGCACTGATCACTAAGGGAGGCTTTCTTATCTCTCCTTGCTATTCTTTGGAACTCTACATTCAGATGCTTATATCTTTCTTTTCCTCCTTTGCTTTTCACTTCTCTTCTTTTCACAGCTATTTGTAAGGCTTCCTCAGACAACCATTTTGCTTTTAATAATAATTTAGCCTCATATAAAACACATCACTTTTATAATTGGCAAGAACAGCAAAGAGATTATAGAGGAAAAACTATCTTTGAATCTCAGGCTTTTCCTCACAAAAATGTATTGAGTCATGGTTTATCTATAAGATATGGTGCTAAGCTTAGATCCTATCCAAAAAAATCTTACAGTCTAGAACAACCAGTAAGACATGTATCTTTATCCATACCTCTATGATAGCATATATACTTTTGCTATAAATAGTGATGACAGATTAATAAAGATAAATAAAAGGTAGTGGCTCAGGGATAAAGAATCCATCTGCAGTGCAGGAGAGTCAGGAGGTAGAGGTTCGATCTCTGGGTTGGGAAGATCCCCTGGAACCCACTCCAGTATTCTTGCTGGGAAAATCCCATGGACAGAGGAGCCTGACAGGATAGAGTCCATGGGGTCGCAAAAAGTCAGACACGATTGAAGTGACTAAGCACACAGCACCAGTACAAAGTAGTATTGGAACAGATGATCGAGGTCAGAATATAGACCTTTAATTATAGGCTTAATTATATCAACTTAAAATCTGTATAAAATGGGAAGCTCCCAAAATTTTTTGAGTACGGGAGTCTCTACATTCCATTTTCAGTTGATAGATATGGCTGTGATGTAGAAAAAGTATTTACCTGGGGACCTATTCAAGGATGGGAGAACGTATCTATTAAAGAGATGATGGAAACCTGAACAGGCCTAAATTAAGACTTTGATCAGGTTGTCTTTGATCAGCCTACCGAGTTTTCTCTCAGAATATAATACTTTCATGCTTGTCTGGTTTCATTCACATAGGACACTCAGTTTAGTTCAGTTCAGTTGCTCAGTCCTGTCCAACTCTTTGCGACCCTATGAATTGCAGCACGCCAGGCCTCCCTGTCCATCACCATCTCCTGGAGTTCACCCAAACTCATGTGCATCGAGTCAGTGATGCCATCCAGCCATCTCATCCTCTGTTGTCCCCTTCTCCTCCTGCCCCCCATCCCTCCAAGCATCAGAGTCTTTTCCAATGAGTCAACTCTTCGCATGAGGTGGCCAAAGTATTGGAGTTTCAGCCTCAGCATCAGTCCTTCCAATGAACACCCAGGACTGGTCTCCTTTAGGATGGACTGGTTGGATCTCCTTGCAGTCCAAGGGACTTGCAAGAGTCTTTTCCAACACCACAGTTCAAAAGCATCAGTTCTTCGGTGTTCAGCTTTCTTCACACTGCTGCTGCTGCTGCTGCTAAGTCGCTTCATTCGTGTCCGACTCTGTGCAACCCCATAGACGGCAGCCCACCAGGCTCCCCCGTCCCTGGGATTCCCCAGGCAAGAACACTGGAGTGGGTTGCCATTTCCTTCTCCAATGCATGAAAGTGAAAAGTGAAAGTGAAGTTGCTCAGTCTATTCCCAAATACATGCTCCATCCTGCTCCACTGTTTTCCAAGGCCTAGCTCAAAAACTTTGAGGAAAGAATTTCCTCCATTTCCCTCAGCTAAAATGAACTGCTTCCAGAGCATTTTATCTGTAACTTACTGGTGCTACTTAATCATTCTCCCCCCACCAAGCTGTAAACTCCTCTAGGTAAAGCATTACTCATTATTTATCCTGGTTTTCCAGAAATTCAGTACACTGCCTGACACATACTAAGCACTCTATATAAATTGTTGAATTATACTGGCACAGTGGAAAGTGCATGGGTTTTGGGAGTTAGACAGACTTAAGGACTCAATCACAGCTTACCCACTCACTCATTGGCTATATGATTGTGAGTAGGTATTTAACTTTCCTTATCTATAAAATAAAACTTCTTGCAAATTGTTGTGAAGCTTTGGGATCAGTACCTAGTGAAGTATACAGTGCATAATGGATAGCCAATGAATAATAGTCAAAATAATGGCTCCAGAAATTTTTTTTAGTCTCAGGTAAAAAAGCAGATCTCTTGTATTTTTTTTTTTTGTTATCTATGCTCAGTTATGACTCTTCTTTGTTGAGGGATATCAATGTATGCACTCAACAAACATTTTTGAATGCCTACTACATGTTAAGCATTGAGTATATAAAAATGAGGAAAGCATGGTCTCTATAATTAGGACAATTATTTCAAAACCCTTTTAGTAACAGGATCTCCTCTCCTTGTCTTTACTACCCAAGAAAGAAGGACATTGCAGAGTTTCTGGGCCTTATATGAGAAGTCACTCTGTTGCATTGTATAATTTCATATTTCCTATATTAATTGAAAAAAACTTACTAACTATCCTGTGGCAGGCATTGTTCTAGAAGATACAGAAAAAAAAAAAAAATACAGAACAGCCCCAGTCTTGAAGAAGGTATTTTGGAGCATCTTCTTTTTGTTTTTAAAAACAAGGGAGAAGAATATTACTAAGTTTTTCTACCACGTATGCATCTCTATTACACTGCATAATTTCATCCTTACCTATAGCCTTCTGTAGATGAAACTGAGTAGAATCTGATAAAATGATCCAGTCTTTACTATCTCCTATGTTGTTTGTTGGCTTTTAATCTTGTGTTATGGTAACTTGAAGATTTAGCCATCCATGTACCAACAATTCTGGGGATGAAATAAAAGACATGTCATTAGATGATTAACCTTTTCTGGACTTTCACCAACATTACTGCTAGTTCTTTTTTTACTTCAGAATTCTTTTAGCAATCTAAATTACTGACTCAGCCATCCTATTTACTAATAACAAAACTAAAGGTTTTAAATTATATATACTAAAGTCTGTTAAAACCTTTGAGTGTGAACTGTAGCCCATCCTAGAAAATTCTCTAATTTAATTGTATTTCATTGTAGTTAAACTTATAAACATTTTATAGAATCATAGAGTTAGACAAAATGTTATAAATAATTTCATAGTTAAGAGCAAGCAACCACTTCCCCAAAATACCTTTCCTCCTCTTGAGTTTACTCTTCTCCTTGATTTAAGGTTTATTTTTACCACAGAACTAACTGATAAAGATGCCCTTGCTTGGTTATAAAATAGGATGTCACAATTAGATTTTTAAAATATTTCCTAATTATATTTGTTACTCCCTTGCTTCCAAAATAAAGGAGTAAAATTTGAATACTGCATAAATTAAAGAACTGTCTTCTACTAGTCACAGAACTATAAAAGGTTCAGTGATCATCAGAAATTTAGGAAAGTAATAGGACTACACAGGCAGTCAAATTAGAGTAATTTGCTGAGTTCAGAAGCTAATAGCTAAGCAACTTCACAGGCTGTGCTCAATACCAAACTGCATTTTCAGTCTGTATTGTCTGTACAGACTGTACTTACTGACTTTGGTTTTCAAACAAAATTAAAATTCTGAACAAGGTAAGAAAGCTTCAGAATAAGTAAGGAAAAAGAAGTTCAGGTTCAGCCAGGTTCTGGCCTAGTTAAAAATTCAGATACCTTGCTACTCCATGAATTAAACTCCAATACCCGAGGTGGTCACAAGATGGTGGAGGAATAGGATGGGGAGATCACTTTTTCCCCCACAAATTCATCAAAAGAACATTGGAACACTGAGTAAATTCCAAAAAACAACTTCTGAATGCTGGCAGAGGACATCAGGCACCCAGAAAAGCAGCCCGTTGTCTTCAACAGGAGGTAGGAAAAAATATAAAAGACAAAAAGAGAGATGAAAGAGGTAGGGACGGACCTCTGTCCGGGGAAGGGAGTCAAAAAAGAGAGAAGTTTCCAAACACCAGGAAACACTCATTGCTGAGTCTGTGGAAAGCCTTGGAACCACAGAGGGCAACATAACCAGGAGGAAAAATATAAATAATGAAAACCCATAGATTATGTGCCCAGCAGTAACCCCCCAGCAGAGAAGCAGCGCAGATGTCTGCATCCGCCACTATCAAGCAGGGGCTGGGCAGGGAGGCACGGGCTGCATTGCTTAGAATAAGGACCAGGCCTAAATGCCCTGAGGGCAATCTGAGGGAACTAACTTGGGCTAGCAAAGCAGACTGTGGGATAGCTACCACGCAAAAAGCCCTAACCTAAGACACCACCAGGCCTGCTCACAGAACAAAGCACTGACTAGAGCTACTCGAAAAGCCCTAACCTAAGACACCATCAGGCCCACTCACAGAACACAGGACTGAGGAGAGCTAGCCAGTTGAAGACCATTCCCCTCTGGTGACAGGCAGCCAGAGCCGGAAGGGGGCAATCGCAGCCCCAGACAGGCATTATCTACCAAACTGCAAGCAGGCTTCGTTGCTAAGACTTCTTGGAATTCTGGACGGTCAACATCTGCCGGAGAAGGTACTCCAGCTGTACACCCAGAAAACCGAGCAGCGGGTCCAGGGAGGCAATAAGTCGCAGCGACTGCACTCACCAAACACCTGGTCACCTGAGCTGATCAGACCTGGAAGGGCACAAAACGCAGGCCCAACTGAGTCTGCACCTCTGAGGACTACCCGAGTACCTGAACCTGAGTGGCTTAGACCTGGGAAGTGCATACAACCCAGGGCCGGCCTCAGACAGTTCCTGGCAGAGCAACCTACAGCCTAAGCAGTGTAGACAGGGAAAGCACACACACCGTGAGCGGGGGGCAAACCCAGTGTGGCCAAGACACTGCAAGCACACACCAGTGTTATTTGTTTGCATCGTCCCTCCCTCCCCAAGCACGACTGAACAAGTGAGCCTAAAAGAAGTGTCCACCACCGCCCCCTTGTATCAGGGTGGAAATTAGACACTGAAGAGACCAGCAAACAGAAAAAGCTATAAACAGAGGGAACCTCCTTAGAAGTGACAGGTGCAATAGATTAAAACCCTGTAGTTAGTACCGACTACATAGGAAGGGCCTATAGATCTTGAGAAATATAAGCTGGATCAAGGAACTATCCAAAAATGAACTGACCCCACACTGCCCACAACAACACCAGAGAAAGTCCTAGATATATTTTTACTATTTTTACTATCATTCTTTATTTTTTTTTAATTTTAAGTCCTCTATTACTCTTTTAATTTTCATGTTTATAACCTACTATTACTTTGCAAAAAAAAGAAGCCCTATTTTTTAAAGCAAACTTCATATATATATATATTTTATAATTTTTGTATCTTTGGGTTTTTTTTTCTTTAATACTGTATTTTTTGAAAATCCAACCTCTATTCTAGATTTTTAATCTTTGCTTTTTGGTATTTGTTATCAATTTTGTACCGTAAAGAACCCAATCTTCAGTACCCATTTTTACTTGGGAGCAAAACTACTGGCTTGACTACTCTCTCCCCCTTTGGACTCTCCTTTTTCTCCATCAGGTCGCCTCTATCTCCTCCCTCCCCCTTCTCTTCTCTACCCAACTCTGTGAATCTCTTTGTGTGTTCTGGATGGTGGAACTGTACCCAGATTACTGTACCAAGCAAGGATCTCATTCAAATATGAAGGAGAAATCAAAAGCTTTACAGACAAGCAAAAGCTGAGAGAATTCAGCACCACCAAACCAGCTCTCCAACAAATGCTAAAGGATCTTCTCTAGACAGAAAACACAAAAAGGGCGTATAAACTCGAACCCAAAACAATAAAGTAAATGGCAACGGGATCATACTTATCAATAATAACCTTAAACATAAATGGGTTGACTGCCCCAACCAAAAGACAAAGACTGGCTGAATGGATACAAAAACCAGACCCCTATATATGTTGTCTGCAAGAGACCCACCTCAAAACAAGGGACACGTACAGACTGAAAGTGAAGGGCTAGGAAAAGATATTCCACACAAATAGAGACCAAAAGAAAGCAGGAGTAGCAATACTCATATCAGATAAAATAGACTTTAAAACAAAGGCTGTGTAAAGAGACAAAGAAGGACACTACATAGTGATCAAATGATCAATCTAAGAAGAAGATGTAACAATTATAAATATATATGCACCCAACATAGGAGCACTGCAATATGTAAGACAAATGCTAACAAATATGAAAGGGGAAATTAACAATAACACAATAATAGTGGGAGACTTTAATGCCCCACTCACACCTATGGATAGATCAACTAAACAGAAAATTAACAAGGAAACATAAACTCTAAATGATACAATAGACCAGTTAGACCTAATTGATATCTGTAAAACAATGAATTTCACCTTTTTCTCAAGTGCACATGGAACCTATCTCCTGGGCCATAAATCTAGCCTTGGTAAATTCAAAAAAATTGAAATCATTCCAAGCATTTTTCTGACCACAATGCAGTAAGACTAGATCTCAATTACAGGAGAAAAACTATTAAAAATTCCAACATATGGAGGCTGAACAACACGCTGCTGAATAACCAACAAATCACATAAGAAATCAAAAAAGAAATCAAAATATGCATAGAAATGAATGAAAATGAAAACACAACAACCCAAAACCTGTGGGACACTGTAAAAGCAGTGCTAAGGGGAAGGTTCATAGCAATATATGCATACCTCAAGAAACAAGAAAAAAGTCAAATAAATAACCTAACTCTACACCTAAAGCAACTAGAAAAGGAAGAAATGAAGAACCCCAGGGTTAGTAGAAGGAAAGAAATCTTAAAAATTAGGGCAGAAATAAATTCAAAAGAAACGAAAGAGACCATAGCAAAACCAACAAAGCCAAAAGCTGATTCTCTGAGAGGATAAATAAAATTGGCAAACCATTAGCCAGACTCATCAAGAAACAAAGGGAGAAAAATCAAATCAATAAAATTAGAAATGAAAATGGAAAGATCACAACAGACAGCACAGAAATACAAAGGATCATAAGAGCCTACTATCAGCAATTATATGCCAATAAAATGGACAACTTGGAACAAATGGACAAATTCTTAGAAAAGTACAACTTTCCAAAACTGATCCAGGAAGAAATAGAAAATCTTAACAGACCCATCACAAACACAGAAATTGAAACTGTAATCAGAAATCTTCCAGCGAACAAAAGCCAAGGTCCAGAGAGCTTCACAGTCGAATTCTACCAAAAAATTAGAGATGAGCTAACACCTATTCTAGTCAAACTCTTTCAGAAAATTTCAGAGGAAGTCAAATTTCCAAATTCATTCTATGAGGCCACAATCGCCCTAATACCAAAACCTGACAACAATGCCACAAAAAAGAAAACTACAGGCCAATATCACTGGTGAACATAGATGCAAAAACCCTTAAAAAAATTCTAGCAATCAGAATCCAACAACACATTAAAAAGATCATACATCATGACCAAGTGGGCTTTATCCCAGGGATGCAAGGATTCTTCAATATCTACAAATCAATCAATGTAATACACCTCATTAACAAATTGGAAAATAAAAGCCATATGATTATCTCAATAGATGCAGAGAAAGCCTTCGACAATATTCAACATCCATTTATGATAAAAAACAAAAACAAAAACAAAAAACTCTCCAGAAAGCAGGGATAGAAGGAACATACCTACACATAATAAAAGCTATATATGACCAACACACAGCAAACATTATCCTCAATGGTGAAAAATTGAAAGCATTTTCCCTAAAGTCAGGAACAAGACAAGGGTTCCCACTTTCACCACGACGATTCAATATAGTTTTGGAAGTTTTGGCCACAGCAATCAGAGCAGAAAAAGAAATAAAAAGCATCAAAATTGGAAAAACAGAAGGAAAACTCTCAGTGTTTGCAGATGACATGATCATCTATGTAGAAAACCCTAAAGATTCCACCAGAAAGTTACTAGAGCTAATCAACGGATATAGTAAATTTACAGGATATAAAATCAACACAGAGAAATCCCTTGCATTCCTATACACTAATAATGAGAAAATAGAAAGAGAAATTAAGGAAACAATTCCATTCACCATTGCAAAGAAAAGAATAAAATACTTAGGAATATATCTACCTAAAGAAACAAAAGACCTATATATAGAAAACTATAAAACACTGGTGAAAGAAATCAAAGAGGACCCTAATAGATGGAGAATGATACCGTGTTCATGGATTGGAAGACTCAATATAGTGAAAATGAGGATACTACCCAAAGCAATCTATACATTCAGTGCAATCCCTATCAAGCTACCAACAGTATTTTTCACAGAGCTAGAACAAATAATTTCACAATTTGTATGGAAATACAAAAAACCTCAATAGCTAAAGCAATCTTGAAAAAGAAGAATGGAACTGGAGGAATCAAGCTGCCTGACTTCAGGCTCTACTACAAGGCCACAGTCATCAAGACAGTATGGTACTGGCACAAAGACAGAAACATAGACCAGTGGAACAAAACAGAAAGCCCAGAGGTAAATCCATACACCTATGGACACCTTATCTTTGATAAAGGAGGCAAGAATATACAATGGATTAAAGACAGTCTCTTTAACAAGTGGTGCTGGGAAAACTGGTCAACCACTTGTAAAAGAATGAAACTAGAACACTTTCTAAGACCATACACAAAAATAAACTCAAAATGGATTAAAGATCTAAACATAAGACCAGAAACTATAAAACTCCTAGAGGAGAACATAGGCAAAACACTCTCCAACATAAATCACACCAGTATCCTCTATGACCCACCACCCAGAATATTGTAAATAAAAGCAAAAATAAACTAATGGGATCTAATTAAAATTTAAAGCTTCTGCACAACAAAGAAAACTATAAGCAAGGTGAAAAGACAGCCTTCAGAATGGGAGAAAATAATAGCAAATGAAGCAACTGACAAAGAATTAATCTTAAAAATATACAAGCAACTCCTGCAGCTGAACTCCAGAAAAATAAATGACCCAAAATATGGGCCAAAGAACTAAACAGATATTTCTCCAAAGAAGACATACAGATGGCTAACGAACACATGAAAAGTTGCTCAACATCACTCATTATCAGAGAAATGCAAATCAAAGCCACAATGAGGTACCATTTCACACCAATCAGAATGGCTGCTATCCAAAAGTCTACAAGCAATAAATGCTGGAGAGGGTGCGGAGAAAAGGGAATCCTCTTACACTGTTGATGAGGATGCAAACTAGTGCAGCCACTATGGAGAACAGTGTGGAGATTCCTTAAAAAACTGGAAATAGAACTGCCATATGACCCAGCAATCACACTGCTGGGCATACACACTGAGGAAACCAGAATTGAAAGGTACACGTGTACCCCAATGTTCATCTCAGCACTGTTTATAATAGCCAGGACACGGAAGCAACCTAGATGCCCATCAGCAGACGAATGGGTAAGAAAGCTGTGGTACATATACACAATGGAGTATTCAGTTCAGTTCAGTCGCTCAGTCGTGTTTGACTCTTTGCGACCCCATGAACTGCAGCATGCCAGGCCTCCCTGTCCATCACCAACTCCTGGAGTTCACTCAAACTAATGTCCATTAAGTCAGTGATGCCATCCAGCCATCTCGTCCTCTGTCGTCCCCTTCTCCTCCTTCCCCCAATCCCTCCCAGCATCAGAGTCTTTTCCAATGAGTCAACTCTTCGCATGAGGTGGATAAAGTACTGGAGTTTCAGCTTTAGCATCAGTCCTTCCAAAAAATACTCAGGACTGATCTCCTTTAGGATGGACTGGTTGGATCTCCTTGCAGTCCAAGGGACTCTCAGGAGTCTTCAACACCACACTTCAAAAGCATCAATTCTTCGGCACTCAGCTTTCTCACAGTCCAACTGATGTCCATACATGACCACTGGAAAAACCATAGCCTTGAATAGACAGACCTTTGTTGACAAAGTAATGTCTCTGCTTTTCAATATGCTATCTAGGTTGATCATAACTTTCCTTCCAAGGAGTAAGCGTCTTTTAATTTCATGGCTGCAATCACCATCTGCAGTGATTTTGGAGCCCCCCAAAATAAAGTCTGACACTGTTTCCACTGTTTCCCCATCTATTTTCCATGAAGTGATGGGACCAGATGCCATGATCTTCGTTTTCTGAATGTTGAGCTTTAAGCCAACTTTTTCACTCTCCTCTTTCACTTTCATTAAGAGGCTCTTTAGTTCCTCTTCATTTTCTGCCATAAGGGTGGTGTCATCTGCATATCTGAGGTTATTGATATTTCTCCTGGCAATCTTGATTCCAGCTTGTGCTTCTTCCAGCCCAGCGTTTCTCATGATGTACTCTGCATAGAAGTTAAATAAGCAGGGTGACAATATACAGCCTTGACATACTCCTTTTCCTATTTGGAACCAGTCTGTTGTTCCATGTCCAGTTCTAACTGTTGCTTCCTGACCTGCATATAAGTTTCTCAAGAGGCAGGTCAGGTTGTCTGGTATGCCCATCTCTTTCAGAATTTTACTCTGCCATTAAAAAGAATACATTTGAATCAGTTCTAATGAGGTGGATGAAACTGGAGCCTATTATACAGAGTGAAGTAAGCCAGAAAGAAAAATACCAATACAGTATACTAACACATATGTATGGAATTTAGAAAGATGGTAACGATAACCCTGTATGCGAGACAGCAAAAGAGATACAGATGTATAGAACAGTCTTTTGGACTCTATGGGAGAGGGCGAGGGTGGGATGATTTGGGAGAATGGCATTGAAACATATATAATATCATATGTGAAACGAATCGCCAGTCCAGGTTCGATGCATGATACAGGATGCTCAGGGCTGGTGCACTGGGATGACCCAGAGGGATGGTATGCGGAGGGAATTGGGAGGGGGGTCCAGGATGGGGAACATGTGTACACCCATGGCGGATTCATGTTGATGTTGGCAAAACCAATACAATATTGTAATTAGCCTCCAATTAAAATAAATTTTAAAAAATAAACTCCAATACCCAATTAATACTTTAGATTCAGTGCTTTCTTTCTTACTCAACTAGCAGTTGGTGGGAGAGGACGAAGGGGGAAGGGCTGCTTAATGGATATTGAGGTGCTTAATCATTTTGCGGTGATACAAATGTCTTAGAACTAGGTAGAGGTGATGGTTGCACAACATTGTTTATGTATTACACCATACTTAATTGTATACTTTAGGCTTCCCTGTTGGCTCTGCGGTCAAGAATCCGGCTGCCATGCAGGAGGCGCAGGTTTAATCTCTAAGTCAGGAAGATTTCCTGGAGAAGGAAATGGCAACCCACTCCAGTATTCTTGCCTGGAGAATTCCATGGACTGAGGAGCCTGGAGGGGTACAGTCCACTACAGAGAGTCAGACACGACTGAAGCGACTTAGCACACAGGCAGGCAACTGAACACTCTAAAATGGTTGATTCTATATAGTGTGAATTTCACCTCAATTTTTTTGTTTAAATTATTTCTTAAAAGGAAAAGCTACAGGGCTTTCTTGCAGAGATGGACTTCACTTTCTGAAGGCCCTCGAAGTACAAAAGCTACATACCAGAAGCGAGGTTGGAGAGGGTCACTCCTGCTTCACATAAAGCAGCGTTAAAAGCTTACAGATTTTCCTCAGGTGGACCCTAGTTTCAATTAACTGGCATTTAACACCAATACTGAACTCATTCCAGTTAGAATGAGAAAGCGGGAAAATGTTTATCTGGAATTTTCTAAAAGCAGCCCCGCCGGTTTAGAAATTGTCTACGAGCGCTAGAGAACACCACAGGGGAAATGGTAGGAGCCATATTTTTTCCCTGAAAGGTTTTTGTTTTGGGGTGAGGCTACTCGTGAAGTTCTATAACCCTGAAACATTACATTTAAACCCAGGTGCTTAACTGTAACGAATGGATTTGTAAAGGGGGCAGCGTCCCACAGTAAAATGCCAAAACCAAGGCTAGGTCTCTCTGTAGCAACGAATCTTCATTACGCCGCTCACCGCCATACCAATCCGCGGGAAAGCTACCTCCACTAGCCGAGGAAGGCGGAGCCTCGAAGGGCACTCCCGCCACACAGCGCTGGCGGCGGCCGCTGGGCTTCCTGAGAATTGTAGTTTTAGTCACCCATCCATCTCCTTTGTTCAGGCGGTATGTTGTGAACCAGGAAACTACAACTCCCAGAGTGCGCCAAGGTAGCGAGCGCCCGCGGCAGTGACGACTGTGGCGGACAAGGCCCGAAGGGACTCTGCCTTGTGGAGTGGCGCTGCTGCTTGGGCCGGTGGCAGACTGCAGGCTGCTGGCGTCGCGGCTGAGGAGAACGGGCGAGTGGGTTCGACCTTTCCTTTCGTGGTGTCCGCAACGATGAGTGCTGCCAGGGAGTCCCATCCGCACGGGGTGAAGCGATCAGCCTCCCCAGACGACGATGTAAATAACAATGGCGGAGTGGTGGAGGGTTGAGGCCTACCAAAGATTGGGATAGGCGGGGAAGGGTGGATGAAGACGGAGGAAGCGCTTGAGGTGACCTGAATGGGGAGGGCCGCGGGGAGGGCCCAGGAGAAAGGGAAATATACTCTTTTCTTAATTAGGCTTGAACTGTTTGTAGAGTTCTACCCGCTAAGAGCCAGAGACCTGCCTAGGAAGGGGAATCGAGGAAGGAAATTCTGGATGGTCGAGAAGTGAAAGAGCTTAGTCAAGTGTACGTGTTTACCCATTTTGGGGCTGTTGAAGCTTCTTTATGGGTGCTTCTACTAGGAAATGGCAAGATCCTGCTGGTTTTAGGCTTTAAATCCTCCTGTGATAGTCGAGATGTTCGTGCAGATTTGGACAGATTATTCTGGCCGGGATTATTTTTGCAACGTAATGGTAACAGTTAAAATTATTAACTGTATTATTAAGAGTAAACCAAAGTATTGAACGGAAAAACTGTACCGGGAGAAGTGGCGCACAGTACTGAGGCCTGAGACGTTGAGATGTAGAATCCAGTTTTGATGTCAAGTACTTCTCTTCTCCCTCCCCCCAACAGTTGTCAGTTTAAATAGCAGGCCATTCATTCCTTGAAGTAAACCATTAAATATTCACTGCTGTGCCAGATGTTGGGAATTCAAAGATGAATAACTATGGTGTTTATGCTGGGCCTTTTGTGTATTTGTACTAGCTCCTAGCGCGGTGTCATGGACACTGCAGTAACCAGTAAACGTAAAACTAGGTCCTTCATACAATGGATGAATGCCATGGAAACGTAGACGGGGAAATTGGGGAGCCGGGGAAGGTGGAGAGGTTATTGATAAGGATGATGAAGGGAGGATAACTAGTTTACTTTCGATTATTTAAAGCGCTGTCAATTTCTGAATGTGTAGAGGTCTTTGTTTTCTAAAGTGCGGTTCAGTGCTTTTGGTAATATTTTACTTTTCGAAGCATAAAAGACTCATTGAACTCTGTTGGTGCGTCAGTTGTAATAAATGAGATGACGTTAAGACCCATCCCTCATTAGGTAAATGGTGGAGTTAGGTCCAGAATAGTAAGGCTCTTTACGGAAATTAATTTTAGCTCTGCAGAAAGATAAGTAATCAGTAAAGATTTAAGGATGAATAGTTATATAGTGAGATTTATTCGTGCCCGCTGTTCCTCCCTATAACTGGCTTTGAGATATTTTCATGTTAATATGGTAAGCCAGTACTTAATCAGGAATTTATCTAGGCTTTTTGAGTAACCTGGGTGCCGTTTTAAAAACCATTACGCTGTTTTCCCCCTGGTATTTAACTGTGATTTGATTGCTAGAATGTCAGGCACCTGTTTTGCTAGAATCAAAGAAATAATCTTTTATTTTGACAGAAAACTCTTGGCGATATTAGGTAATTTAACAAAGTTGAAATGATTAAATAATTAAATCTCTACAGTTTTTAATGAGGTCAGGTTAAACTACATGACCTTTAAGACCTTTTCCAATCCTATAAGCATTCCTTTTAACAGAGATGGTTACAGTTGCAGTTCAAAATTAGGTCCTCGGACCTTAACACATTATCTATAAATGTTGCTAATGCGTGCTGCAGTTCATGGGGTCGCAAAGAGTCGGACGCGACTGAGCGATTGAACTGAATTCCATATTTTAGTGCAATACAGTAGTAACTTGTCCTTTGACAGTGATTTTTGAGTCAGTTTCTTTAATATTTTAATTTTTGTTGGTAATTGGGAGTTATCTTTAAGTGCTTGTGTTTTTAATATTTTAAGAATAATACATATTTAAATTTTTAAAATACATGTCTAAGTTTAGAAAATCAAATGTAAGTGGTCAGCAGTTTCTAATGTGCCTCTGCACCTAAGATTATCAGTTTTCTTTGCCCACTCACCTCATGTTTATTGGGGGTAACAAATCATGGAATCCAACTCTAGGAAAATGCTGACAATTGTAGAAATAAATTCTAAGAGTTACTACAGTGTGTACTGAAGAGGAGGTAAATTGACTGCAGTTCTATAATAAGTGTATTAAGGATGAAACCAACTTAAAAATGGTTTCGTTGGTTTGATTGGAGTGGAGAAATGAAAGCTGTCTTTTAGGAAGTAGGATGAATACGGACGTTGACTTTAGTAACTGGTGGAGAATCTCTAAGAATGTATGGGCACCCATGTGCTTTTCAGAGTACAGCACTTGAGCAAGGTACTTTCTACTATATGGGAAGACCTGCAAAGAAAAACTGGAAGGACTTCATGATTTTTTTTAATTAGAATTATAAATTGTAGATGATAGGGTTGTTTATGTAAGGCATTGAAGATATTTGCTCTTTTAATAGGAAATTTGGGGAAGTTTTGCTTTTTTAGACAATTATTTTAAATTCTATATATTTGACTGTAGTTCATAAACTACTTGTATGTATCCTGTCTCATTTGATCATGTACAGAGTATTATGTGGAAAGAGCAGAGAATGGAAGCAAGTCATTTAGCCTCTTTGCCTCAGTGTCCTTATTTATTAAATGGACTCTTGAGAGAATGTAAATAAAAAGTGATTTGTAAGTTGTGAAACACTATGCAATTCTTAGGTGTTGGTATTCATAAGACAGCTTTTCAGAAAAGACTCTTAGGGCAGATGGAGAATTAAAACTTAAAAGTTAAATATCAGGTCCAAGGAACAATTGTTTAGTGAGAATCAGAACTTAAGCTTCACTAATACTTTGCTTTTTTGTTTTGGGTTTCTTTTTCTTAACTATATTGAGCCAGAAATAGTTAAGAACTAACTAGTCTATGAAAACATATGAGATGTCAGGTGGGAAGAATTAAAGATTGGGAACTTAGATGGCCAGAATCAGAAGAGCATGCCACCAAAAGGAATTGAGAAGAACCATAAGTGGGTGTCCAATATGGGACAAATATTTCCACTCTTATATGCCCAGGAAGGATGACCATCATTGTTTTACATATGCATTATTCTAGTGGTCTTTTATGAATAATTTTCAGAAGAAAAGATTGTAAAAGTAATTTTATTAGAAATTCTAATAACTTAAATTCTAGAACTTAACCATAACAAACCAAATTTTCTTGATTTTTTTTCGCCATATATGTATCTACACAGTGCATACCCAAAATATTTAGCATTCTCTGAATATAGCTTTTGCTTTTCACTTCTCTTTTCACAGCTATTTGTAAGGCCTCCCCAGACAGCCATTTTGCTTTTTTGCATTTATTTTCCATGGGGATGGTCTTGATCCCTGTCTCCTGTACAGTGTCACGAACCTCCGTCCATAGTTCATCAGGCATTCTATCAGATCTAGTCCCTTAAATCTATTTCTCACTTCGACTGTATAATCATAAGGTATTTGATTTAGGTCATACCTGAATTGCCTAGTGGTTTTCCCCACTTTCTTCAATTTAAGTCTGAATTTGGCAGTAAGGAGTTCATGATCTGAGCCACAGTCAGCTCCCGGTCTTGTTTTTTGCTGACTGTATAGAGCTTCTCCATCTTTGGCTGCAGAGAATATAATCAGTCTGATTTCGGTGTTGACCATCTGGTGATGTCCATGTGTAGAGTCTTCTCTTGTGTTGTTGGAAAGGGTGTTTGCTATGACCAGTGCGTTCTCTTGGCAAAACTCTCTTAGCCTTTGCCCTGCTTCATTCTGTACTCCAAAGCCAAATTTGCCTGTTACTCCAGGTGTTTCTTGACTTCCTACTTTTGCATTCCAGTCCCCTATAATGAAAAGGACATCTTTGGGGGATATTAGTTCTAAAAGGTCTTGTAGGTCTTCTTAGAACTGTTCAACTTCAGCTTCTTCAGCGTTACTGGTTGGGGCATAGGTTGGATTACCGTGATATTGAATGGTTTGCCTTGGAGATGAACAGAGATCATTCTGTCGTTTTTGAGATTTCATCCAAGTACTGCATTTTGGACTCTCTTGTTGACCATGATGGCTACTTCATTTCTTCTAAGGGATTACTGCCACAGTAGTAGATATAATGGTCATCTGAGTTAAATTCACCCATTTTAGTTTATTTTAGTTCACTGATTCCTAGAATGTCGATGTTCACTCTTGCCATCTCCTGTTTGACCACTTCCACTTTGCCTTAATTCATGGACCTGACATTCTAGGTTCCTATGCAGTATTGCACTTTACAGCATCGGACCTTGCTTCTATCACCAGTCACATCCACAACTGGGTATTGTTTTTGCTTTGGCTCTATCCTTTCATTCTTTCTGGAGTTATTTCTCCACTGATCTCCAGTAGCATATTGGGCATCTACTGACCCGGGGAGTTTCTCTTTCAGTATCCTATCATTTTGCCTTTTCATACTGTTCATGGGGTTCTCAAGACAAGAATACTGAAGTGGTATGCCCTTCCCTTTTCCAGTGGACCACATTCTGTCAGACCTCTCCACCATGACCCTCCTGTCTTGGGTGGCCCCACAGGGCATGGCTTAGATTCATTGAATTAGACAAGGCTTTGGTCCTTGTGATTAGATTGGCTAATTTTCTGTGATTATGGTTTCAGTGTGTGTGCCCTCTGATGCAGAGTTCCAAAGAATAGCAAAGATCTGAATGCAGAGTTCCAAAGAATAGCAAGGAGAGATAAGAAAGCCTTCCTCAGTGATCAATGCAAAGAAATAGAGGAAAACAACAGAATGGGAAAGACTAGAGATCTCTTCAAGAAAATTAGAGATACCAAGGGAACATTTCATGCAAAGATGGACTCGATAAAGGACAGAAATGGTATGGACCTAACAGAAGCAGAAGATATTAAGAGGAGGTGGCAAGAATATACAGAAGAACTGTACAAAAAGGAGCTTCACGACCTAGATAATCACGATGGTGTGATCACTCACCTAGAGCCAGACATCCTGGAATGTGAAGTCAAGTGGGCGTTAGAAAGCATCACTACGAACAAAGCTAGTGGAGGTGATGGAATTCCAGTTGAGCTATTTCAGATCCTGAAAGATGATGCTGTAAAAGTGCTGCACTCAATATTCCAGCAAATTTGGAAAACAGCAGTGGGCACAGGACAGGAAAAGGTCAGTTTTCATTCTAATCCCAAAGAAAAGCAATGCCAAAGAATGTTCAAACTACCACTCAATTGCATTCATCTCACATGCTAGTAAAGTAATGCTCAAAATTCTCGAAGCCAGGCTTCAGCAGTATGTGAACCATGAACTTCCAAATGTTCAAGCTGGTTTCAGAAAAGGCAGAGGAACCAGAGATCAAATTGCCAACATCCACTGGATCATGGAAAAAGCAAGAGAGTTTCAGAAAAACATCTATTTCTGCTTTATTGACTATGCCAAAGCCTTTGACTGTGTGGATCACAATAAACTGGAAAATTCTGAAAGAGATGGGAATACCAGACTACCTGACCTGCCTCTTGAGAAACCTATATGCAGGTCAGGAAGCAATAGTTAGAACTGGACATAGACCAACAGACTGGTTCCAAATAGGAAAAGGAGTATATCAAGGCTGTATATTGTCACCCTGCTTATTTAACTTCTATGCAGAGTACATCATGAGAAACGCTGGGCTGGAAGAAGCACAAGCTGGAATCAAGATTGCCAGGAGAAATACCAATAACCTCAGATATGCAGATGACACCACCCTTATGGCAAAAAATGAAGAGGAACTAAAAAGCCTCTTGATGAAAGTGAAAGAGGAGAGTGGAAAAGTTGGCTTAAAGCTCAACATTCAGAAAACTAAGATCATGGCATCCTGTCCCATCACTTCATGGGAAATAGATAGGGAAACAGTGGAAACAGTGTCAGAGTTTATTATGGGGGGCTCCAAAATCACTGCAGATGGTGATTGCAGCCATGAAATTAAAAGACGCTTACTCCTTGGAAGGAAAGTTATGACCAACCTAGATAGCATATTAAAAAGCAGAGATATTACTTTGCCAACTAAGGTCTGTCTATTCAAGGCTATGGTTTTTCCAGTGGTCATGTATGGATGTGAGAGTTGAACTGTGAAGAAAGCTGAGCACTGAAGAATTGATGCTTTTGAAGGGTGGTGTTGGAGAAGACTCTTGAGAGTCCCTTGGACTGCAAGGAGATCCAACCAGTCCATCCTAAAGGAGTTCAGTCCTGGGTGTTCATTGGAAGGACTGCTGCTGAAGCTGAAACTCCAGTACTTTGTCCACCTCATGCGAAGAGTTGACTCATTGGAAAAGACCCTGATGCTGGGAAGGATTGGGGGCAGGAGGAGAAGGGGACGACAGAGGACGAGATGGCTGGATGGCATCACTGACTTGATGGACATTAGTTTGAGTGAACTCCAGGAGTTGGTGATGGACAGGGAGGCCTGGTGTGCTGTGATTCATACGGTTGCAAAGAGTCGGACACAATTGAGCAACTGAGCTGAATATAGCTAACTGCTTATCAGTTGTCGTGTGTGAAACTGAAACATAATTTCATATTTCAGATCTATTTATAATAGATCTTAGCTTTATGTTTATTCTTGCATTTGCATCATCAAAATATGATACCTGAAGAATTTTTTTGAAACACTTTCATTTCTCATAGTTTTGTGTTGAAAGGGGGGGTTGGCTTCTTTGCTCTATAATTACACAGCATTTTCATTTTCAGATTATAAAGTCAACTGAAGTGATCAATTCAGTGAATGCTTTCATTTCTGTATTCCTTCTAGTCACCAGCCCTTAATATTTGCCCACTTAAAAACTATATGAAAGAAGTTTTGGTGTACAAATATCATAAAAGAGGAAATTGTTACATATCTCTCTAGAAAAAATGGGGTGGTCCAGGCTGTTGTTGCAGTAATGCAAAATGAAGCCTGTTGAATGGCTTTCTAGATGAAAGTATCATTTCTTTTTTTGTCTTTTTTCTTTGTCTCACATTAACTTCCACATTGGAGAAAAATTATCTCTCTCATTGACTTCTGGGTTGGGGAAATCTAGTATTTCATCATCCAAAAACTCATAGTTTTAGATTTTTGCAGTTAAGTTTGCCATTATTGTTAGAGTGTGTACCCTACTTGTCATTTTGCATTCATCTGCTGCTGCTAAGTTGCTTCAGTCATGTCTGACTCTGTGCGACCTCATAGACGGCAGCCTACCAGGCTCCCCCGTCCCTGGGATTCTCCAGGCAAGAACACTGGAGTAGGTTGCCATTTCCTTCTCCAATCCGTGAAAGTGAAGTCGCTTAGTTGTGTCCGACTCTTAGCAACCCCATGGACTGCAACCTACCAGGCTCCTCCATCTATGGGATTTTCCAGGCAAGAGTACTGGAGTGTGTTGCCGTTGTCTTCTCCAATTCATCTTCTAATTCATGTAATAGTTGTGAAATACCTCCTGTCTGTCTAGGTTTTTTTACTCAGTTGCCATTATGGGTAGAAATGTAAAAATTTTCAACTGTGTCCAAAGAAAGCTAAAGCATACAACAGAGAGGTGATGTCTTCTTGAAAGATGATGCAATTCTTTGGACAACACAATGGGATAACTTTTCTTATTATTTTAGTCATTTTTAGCATAATTGGGAATGATTAATGAATTATAATGAAATAATTCTTACATTTGTTTCAAGTTGTAGGGAAAAATATTGCTTGGATTCCATAATACTTGCTAGATTTATAAAAAGGTTCACTAGACCCATTTGATAATTACAAGATAGGATGAGTTTTGCTCTATTCTTTTTAAAAAAAAAAAATAGTAAATATTCTCTTTGTTCTTTGGAAGACCTTAAAAAGAATAAAAGTCCTAACATACTAGTCCTTAGAAGTAACAGAAACTGTTCAAAAAAGAAACTAAAAATGGGTCCAGTTGACTCTGAAGTTATACTGTTCTTTAGAATATTACTATAGCCAGTTTTTAACTTCAGTTAACAGCTGTGGCAGCCTTCTAGGTTCAAAGTATTAGATACCCTTGGGCCCTGTAAGGCTCTAAGTAGCTCTCACAGTGTGGTCAACATCATCACCATCTCTTAAGAATTTGTTGGAAGTAAATCCTTGAGCTCCACCCTAGATGTACTAAATATGAAATTCCTGAGGTACAGCCCAGCAGTCTGTGTTTTAACCAGCCCTCAAGGTAATTCTTAGAGGTGTAAACTTTTGAAACCCAGATCTCTGGTTTCAAAAAGACTAAAGGAGTTTGCCTTATGGTAACAGAAAATAAGTATTTTTTAAATCAAATATAATACATATGGTTAACTTCCTAATCAAGAATGAGTCTAGTTTATAGTGAAAACTGATGGGAGTGGGAGGAAGGAAGAAACTTGAGATTTACTAGTAGACTCTTTCTAAGTTTTCTTAATATTTATTATTATACAGAAAAGATTAACTGGTCTATTTCTTTTCCAGCTTGGATCTAGCAATTGGGAGGCAGCAGACTTAGGTAATGAAGAAAGAAAACAAAAGTTCTTGAGACTTATGGGAGCAGGAAAGGTAAGCATCAGACAGAATACATTTTTATCTTTTCTGTGAAAATAATGCCCTTTTTGTGTATGTTAAGTGACAAAGAATGAATACACTCAGATTCCATTTTACTTTATGTTTTAAAGTCTGCCTGATTAGTTTTTTGTAGCTATAACTGACCTAACTGAGCTGCTTCTAGGATTCTCTGTGCCACTGGGTGATAGTGTTTAGAGACTATATAGAGAAAAAAAATTGGTTTGAGCAGACTCCTGTGGAAGAAAGAAAAGGCAAAAGTTGTGATTTGCCATCTGTTAGCCTAATAATTTGATACTTCTGGGCAGACCATTTGGTAGATCTTACAAAGAATAATCTTTCATATTTTATAGTTTGTCCAGCTCTTTACGTAGTGGCCAGGGGAATAGCCTTTATCAAAAACTTGAATTCTGTCCTCTGCCTTTGTTTTTTTATTCATATGAGAATGCATTCATGCATTTTACCAATGACTGTTGACTGTCTTAATACATTTCAAGCACTGTCCTAGGTCCTGGAGGAGCAGGGTGAGATCACACAGATCAGTAACTCATGTTTGGAGTCATCATGTGCTGGAGGATACCAGATAATGACAATATCGAATTATAATTACTATGGAAGAGCTATGCACATGCTGCAAAATCAGCAGACAAGGGAAGCTAACTCTTGTTTAGCAGCACAAGAAAGCTTCCCAGAAACAGAATTGATCTGAATCTGAGAGGATTAAGAGTTAGCCAGACTAGAATAGTGGAGTTGGGCATATGGAAAGATCATGTAAGATGTTAGGACCTATACAAAGGAAGCATTGTATAATACTACATTAGTCCAGATTTCCAATAATTTGTGATTTGTCATAGAAAGTAGTCTGAAGTTTCTCTTGCTTCATGTAAATAGATATTCTAAGGATATATGAAGTAATAGTTTAGGAAGTATACTTAATCTAGTAGAATTAAATTTCTTTAAGTACCTTGAAATAACATCCTAACATAAAATATATGAAAGTTAACCACCAGTGGTCAGTTATATCTCAGTAAAACAGGAGGGAGCGAGTAAGGTGGAGGACAGATTGAACAATTAAAAAAAACAATTGGGGTACTGATAAATGGGTATAGCATATATTAAATTCTTTGATAGCAAAGATTATAACTGATCTTTTAGTCACAGGGTGCTATCATCTTAGAATAACTCAATGTCATTGTATATATTCAAATCTTGTTACATATTTTCTGCAATCTAAAGGAGCAGTCTACTTAATTGTTGATTTGCTTTTGTGCTAATAATATCTAGGGCAATAAGCATTAATGCTTGAAGCTTTTCAGGAGTATCATTTGGGTATGGAGAACGTGACATGATTTCACCATAGGATGATTTGTTAGCTACTGTATTTCTTCACACTTGATTGGTTAAGATTGCTTTGCAGAGTCAAATTTTAATGAACAGTTTTGCTGTTATTGTTGAGTTGCTAAGTCGTGTCTGACTCTTTTGCAACCTCATGGACTGTAGCCCTCCAGGCTCCTCTGTCCATGGGATTTTGCAGGCAAGAAAACTGGAGTGGGTTACCATTCCCTTTTCCAGGGGATCTTCCTGACCTAGGGATTGAAACCAAGTCTCTTGAAAGGGCACGCAAACTCTTTATCACTGAGCCACTAATTTTGGTGAACAATATTTTTTTCATTTGGTATTCTTTTTTTTTAATTGAAGTATAATTGATTTACAGTTTTGTATTAGTTTCAAATATACAGCAGAGTGATTCAGTTATGCATCTATATCTGTTTTTCAGATTCTTTTTCATTATAGTTTATTATAAGATCCTGAGTATAGTTCCCTGTGCTGTATATATGTATAGTAGGACCTTACTGTTTGTCTATTTTATATATGAGATTTTGTGTCTAAAATTCCAAATTTATCCCTCCCACCCGTCTTGCCCTTTGGTAACCGTAATTTGTTTTCTATGTCTGTAAGTCTGGTTTCTGTTTTGTAAATAAGTTCATTGTATATTTTTTTAGATTTTACATGTGATATAATATTTGTTTTTGTCTGGTTTCATTTATTATAATATCTAGATCCATCCATGTTGCTGCAAATGGCATTATTCATTGTTTCTTTTATTGCTGAGCAGTATTCTATTGTGTGTATATATATATATAATTCCATTATATATGTACGTATGTATACACACCACATCTTCTTTATCCATTTACCTAAATGATGGACATTTAGGTTGCTTCCATGACTTGGCTTTGTAAATGCTGCTGCTATGAACATTGGAGTGTTTATATCTTTTTGAGGTAGTTGTCTTTATATATATGCCCAGGAATGGGATTTATGAATCATATGGTAACTATTTCTAGTTTTTTAAGGAACTTCCATACTGTTCTTCATTTACATTCCTACCAACACCTATAGGAGGGATCCTTTTTCTCTTCATCCCCTCCAGCATTTATTGTCTGTAGATCTTTTGATGATGACCTTTGTGACCAGTGTGAGGTGATACCCCCTTGTAGTTTTGATTGGAGTTTCTGTAATAATTCATGATGTTGAGCATTGTTTCATGTGTCTTTTGGCCATCTGTATGTCTTGGAAAAAGGTCTGTTTAGATCTTCTGCCTATATTTTGATTGGGTCAGGATTTTCTTTTGATATTGACCTATAGGAGCTATTTGTACATTTTGGAAATTAATGTGTTGGTGGTGTCATCATTTGTAAACATTTTTTCCCATTCCATAGATTGTTTTTTCATTTTGCTTATGGTTTCCTTTGCTGTGCAAAAGCTTTTAAGTTCAAGTTTTTTTAGGTCCCATTTGTTTATTTTTGTTTTATTTCCATTACTCAAAGAGACAAGTGAAATAAATAGTGCTGCAATTTACTTGTATCTTTAATCCTGTTCAAGTTTATATTTGAATACACTGTTAGAGAATGTTCTAATTTCATTCATATACATGTAGCTGTCCAGTTTTCCAAGCACCACTTATTGAAGAGACTGTTTCTCTGTTGTATATTCTTGCCTCTTTTATCATAGATTAATTGACTATAAGTATATGGGATTATTTCTGGGCTTTTGATCCTGTTCCATCAATCTATGTATGTTTTTGTGCCAGTTCCATACAGTTTTGATTACTGTAACTTTGTAGAATAGTCTGAAATGAGGGTGTGATTCCTCTGACTATTCTTCCTCAAAATTGTTTTGGCTCTTTGGGGCCACAGAAATTTTAAAATGATTTGTTCTAATTCTTTGAAAAATGCCATTGGTGATTTGATAGGGATTGCATTAAATTGATAGATGGCTTTGGGAAGTATGGTCACTAACAGTATGGATTCTTCCAATTCAAGAATACTTTCCATCTGTTTCTGTTGTCTTCAGTTTCTTCTGTTAGCATCTTTTAGGCTTCTCAATACAGTTCTTTTTCTTGTTTAGGTAGGTTTATTCCTTGGTATTTTATTCTTTCTGATGTGATGGTAAGTGGAATTGTTTCCTTAATTTCTCTTTCTGATAGTTCATTGTTAATGTATAGAAATGCAGCCAATTTCTATATATTAATTTTGTAGTCTGCAACTTTACCCAGTTCATTGATGAACTCTAGTAGTTTTCTGCTGGTGTCTTTAGGATTTCCTGTATATGGTATCATGTTATCTGCAAACAGTGACAGTTTTACTTCTTCCTTTCTAATTTGGATTCCTTTTATTTCTTTTTATTGTCTGATTGCTGTGGCTAGGATTCCCAATACTATGCTGAATAAAAGTGGTAAAAGTGGGTATCCTTGTCTTGTTCCTGATCTTAGGGGGAATGATTTCAAGTTTTCACCTTTGAGTGTCATGTTAGCTGTAGGTTTGTCGTATATGGCCTTTATTATGTTGAGGCAGATTCCCTCTGTGCCCACTTTCGGAAGAGTTTTTATCATAAATGTATGTTGAGTTTTAGCAAAAGTTTTTCTTCATCTACTGAGATTGTCAGTTGAAAAAATGCACAATATAACAGTTGAAAATTATTTTATTCAGCAGATTTTCTGAGTACTTAAACCCAGAAGGCAGCCTCTCAGATTGCTCTGAGCAACTGCTCCAAAGAGGTAAGGGAGGAGCCTAAAACCAGATAAGTTGGAACATCAAAAGATTACTGTTAACTAGGGAAAATCCAATATGTTAAGTTAGTGAATTTAACACTTCATGTGGGAAAGTACAAGAGTCTAGACTCATGGAAATCATTCTTTTGATAGGCATCTTAAGTGTTTAGGGCCAGGATCCTGCTTTTCTACATTCTGAATCTCTACCAGGAGCAAAGTAGTGAATGCAGTGGCCACTAGCTTGATGGCTACAGTGCCCTTTGTTTACTGACATGGCTACATTTTTCATTCATAGTTCTTCTTTCCTCTTAAATTCAACCAACGTTTGAGAGGCCCTTTGTGACCAATTTTGTCCAACAGTGCTAGGGAGTCTCGTGTGTGAGTGTGAGATTAACTGTCTTAAGACCTTTGCCATCATTAGTTTTTTGGAGACCTGGTTACAACATTGGGTAATGCAAGAGACAATCTTATAAACTAGACAAGATAATTAATATAGTTAGTAACATTAATAACTTCGCCATCATTAATTTTTTGGAGACCTAGTTACACGTTGGGTAATGCAATAGATAAACTTATAAACTAGACAGGATAATTAATATAGTTGGTAACATTAATAAGGTCATAGTATGGCAGGGAAAGACAGAGTATAAACAATTAATGTTTTATTTTTGTTTATAAAGGAATACTTGATCAACTTGTAGATCATGGAATAATAAGGAAAAGTTTTTCTGGAAAACAAAGACGAAAAGCTAGTATTTTCCCCCCAAAAGTCATAGTTATATATTTATTATTTCATTCAGTCCCATGTAATGCCTGTTGATCTGGATGAAGTTATCAGGTTTTACATGAGAGTTTTGTCATTTCTTAACATATTTCAGTGATATCATCTAAAAGTTACCAGAAACTTACATTTTTTTTAAAAGTTCTTTTTATGAATCTTCTTGAAGATCTTCATTTTATAAAATCATTAGAGTAAAACAATGGTTGTTCATAAATGACAGGACTTAAAATGGCATGGTTAAAGAACTGACTACAATGTAGTTGACAAGGAACTTGGGTATTTCTGTGAACATAAAACATTTTAAGACAATAAGTAGAATTATAGTGATAACATTATACCAGGGCATCTCAGATTTTTAGTAATTTCATGTAAATTTTGGAATATCTATTAATGGCATCCATATAATATAACATAAGGTTCATCTCTAATTACATGACAATGCTTCTCAAGTAATTTAACATACCTGATAAACCTAATTAGTTTGACATTGCTCGCTGAGGTGTCTTGGTCCCTCTGAAGCATCCCAGAGTTAGTAGGAGGTCAGGAGAACTTTAGAGTTTGATGTTTGGGAAGTCTGTCCATACTGTCAACAGTTGATCAAATAGGATCATACATAGATCATTCTGAAACAGTACTTAAACACAGTGACAAAAGATTGCAAAGCAAATGTAGATCACCTAAAGGTAAAGAAACTCATATAATCTGTTGTCAAAAGCAGTTTTCTAAAAAAAACTTTATTCTTTCAACAGAGAGAAGAAACAAATCCAGTCATGTACCAGCCTGCTTTTAACAGCAAAATCCATTTATGTAATTCAGTCTAATTTTAGTCAGTCCTGACCATGTACAAAATTCTTTTCTCAGAGTTCCTTTTCCACAAACCTTCCGTCACTTTCTATATTATTTTGTCTCTTTTCTCATCTACAACTAACCACTTCTAGGAAAGAGTTACTTTCTTTTCTCTTATCAAAATGCAAATCTAATCCTCAGAACTTTTGTTCTTAACACATCTTACTTTTCTAACATACTGGACTGTTTTTCTTTATTATTTGTAGTAGCTTTAATTTTGTATTAAATTAGGATTCTTAACTCTTAAAAACTTTTTCTAGTGAATACTAAGAAATAAGCAATTATGAACTGTCTTTTACGTAGCATTCTGTAGATTCTTAGGTGAACATAAATACCAATTTTTATAAACTCAATTCTGTCAACTTTAACACCTTTGACTCTAGTTTTTATTAGGACTCAGTCAGCAAGTCTTGGTTTTACAGGGATTCCTAGAAACTTTCCTTTCTTTTATCCTCCAACCATTTTATCTGTTTTGTATAAAAGTCTCTGGTGTCCTCAGTGAGGGGTTGAGCCAAGTGACTCAGGCCCTTTTCTCAATCTTTGAAGCTGATAAATTGGCCCATTTCCCCGAGTAATTGTTGATCAGGATCTCAGTGCAATTTTCTTCCACCGTTTAAATACGTATATATATATATATGTATGTGTATATATATATATATATATATGTGTGTGTGTGTATATATATATATATGTGTGTGTGTGTATATATATATATATATATATGTATGTATGTATATATATAAGAGGTAAATAGAGCAGGCCTACTTGAGGTCTTTTATTGTTGGGGACCAGTACTTTGAGGCGAGGATCCCTTTGACACATTGAACCTTAGGTAATGTTTGAGAATCTTTTGTTTTAATCCCTTTGGCATTTTTATCCCATTTTAAAATAATCATTTATCTAAACATTTCTTTATCCATTTGGGATAAGTTCCTTTAAAATTTTTACGTTGTTGGGAAATAGTCTCTAGACTTTCCCTTTGGTTTTTTTCTGTTAATCAACCTAATTAATATTAGTTATTCTACTGCTTTTATCAGCATCCATAAGATCCATTAAAGGGAAGCAGAAACCAAAATAAGATTTCCCAAACTAGTTTTTTGGGTTTGTCAAACTGAGAGTGTTCTTAGAGTTAACCATTATATACTGTTTTTTCCCCATCTTTTAATCTTTTTCCCCATAGGTATCAAGAAAACACATATTTATAATGTTGTTTAGTCACTGAGTCATGTCTGGCTCTTTTGCAACCCCATGGACTGTAGCCCGCCAAGCTCTTTGGTCCACACGATTTCCCAGGCAAGAATACAGGGATGGATTGGCATTTCCTTCTTCAGGGGATCTTTCCAACCCAGGGATCAAACCCACATCTCCTGCATTGGCAGGTGGATTCTTTAGCACTGAGCCACCAGGGAATCCTGTTTATAATAAGAGCCCTCTAAAAATTTAGATATTTAGAAGTTTCTCCAATTTAAAGGATCGATCATCTGGTTGTTAGTGAGATGTATCTTAATAGTAGTGACTTAAACCAATAACACAAGAGAGTTCTCCACAAGAGAGTGTGAATGATGCCACCTAAACAGATCCAGAAAGTTTATTCTCAGAAATAAGTCTAAGAAAGTAAAGTGAAGTCGCTCAGTTGTGCCTGACTCTTTGCCACCCCATGGACAGTAGCCTGCACCAGGCTCCTCCGTCCACGGGATTTTCAAGGCAAGAGTACTGGAGTGGGTTGCCATTTCCTTCTCCAGGGAATCTTCCCAACCCAGGGATCAAACCCAGGTCTCTCACATTGTAGACAGACACTTTACCTTCTGAGCCACCAGGGAAGTCCATAGAAAGTAAGAAAGTAACGGCCTTCACTAAATAAGCTGATGCAGTAAAGGTTAAGAATGCAAAAAGCCCCTGTGAGTTGGTAAATTCAGACAAAAGCTGCTCAGAATTTCAGTCTATTTGACTGGCTGCTAAATGTACACCATATGTGTACCTTTTGGATGACAGAGACCAAGTGCTCAAAACACACACCTCCAAAGAAAAGGCCTGAAGAGCAGGTAAAACATTTATATCTCAAAGACACAGAAGAAAAAATGAATGAAAATCCCCCTAGAAGGGCTTTTGTTTTTTAACATCAAAATTCTGGTTTTTTTCAAGCTGACTTTTTCTAACTTAAGTGCATATACAAAAACGAGTTCCATTTAGTCGTTTTCAGGGCAAGACTCCTTAATTTACTTTCGGGTATAAGTTCTGTATGTACATGAATCTGGCTGGAGTATTAGTCGGAAATTGGCTTTCTGACACTCCTCATTTCTCTGAGTGAGTCTGTTTCCTATCTTAAAGTTGAATTTCTCTCAGATTTACTACTGCACTTTTATCCCAACAGATTCTTACTAAGGTAGCCAATTTGAGGAAAACATCAATCAGGTCAGCTTCTTAACCCAACCATTCAGCCAAGACCGCTTAGTATGTTTTCAGTTGAGGAAATCCCAATGTCTTCCCATTGAGTTCCCCAGTGTCTTTCAGGTAGGGGGCACTTTCTCTCAGGGTCTTTCATCTGGGCTCCCTTATAGTACCTTTCAACTAGGGGGAGCCACTCTCTTTCAGCTGGGGAGCCAGGCACCTGTTAGACACCACCAAATATAACTCATCATCATCAGGAACCAGGAGAGACTCATCCAAATTCGTCTGCGCTCTCTGAGGAGACAGAGGAGCACAACAGGCCTCTGTTGGTATCAAGGCCTCAGTTCCTCATAGCGTTCAGACAAAAGGGAGGCATCTTCTCTGTGTCCCTTCCTGGTCACCAAAACTGTCCACTGGAAAAAATACACAACCTAAAAGTTGAAAATTATGTTTTATTTGGCAGATTTTCTGTGGACTTAAGTCAGCCTCTCATATTGCTCTGAATTACTGCTCCAAAGAGGTAAAGGGATATATAGACATTTTTGCAACAAAAACTATAAATGAAACATCAAAAGATTACTCTTCATTAAAGAAACTAAGGAAAACCAGACATGTCAAATTAATGAATTTAATGCTTTTCAGGGAAGATTTAATGGGAAGATATAAGAGTTTGGACTCACTGAAATCATTCCTCTGATATACACCTTAGATACCTAGGGCCAGTATCCTGGTTTTCTCCATCCCAAATCCCCTCAGGGTGCACAATTGGGGGTGGCTGCTAATTTGATGGCCAAAATATCCTTTATTTATTGATGTGGCAGGCCACATCTTTCATTCACAAGAGGATCGTATAGTTTTTTATTCTTCAATTAATGTGGCATATCACACATTGATTTGCCAGTATTGAAAAATCCATGCATTGTTGGGATAAATCCTGTCTGATCATATTGCATGATCTTTTTAGTGTATTATTGTATTCAGTTTGCTAGTATTTTGTTGAGGGTTTTTGCATCTGTTCATCAGTAATATTGGCCAGTAATTTTCTGTTTGTTATCTTTGTCTGGTTTTGGTATCAGGGTGATGGTGGCTTCATGGAATGACTTTGGGAAATTTCCCTCCTCTTTAGTCTTTTGGAAGAGTTTGAGAAGGAGTGGAATAAGTTCTTTGATGTTTATTAGAATTCCTCAGAAGTCATCAGTTCCTGGATTTTTGTTTGTAGTGAGTTTTTAAAGTTACAGATTCTATCTATTTCACTTCCAATGTCCAGTCTTTGAAATTTTTATTATGTTTCTCCTTGATTCAGTTTTGATGTATGTTTCTAAAAACTTGTCCATTTTTTCTAGGTTGTCAAGTTTGTTGGTGTATAATTGTTGATAGTATTCTCAAGGTTTTTTGGTATTTCTGCAATATTAGTTGTTACTTCTGCTTCATTTCTTATTTTATTTGGGTTGTCTTTTTTCTTCTTGGTGAGCCTGGCCAGAGGTTTGTTGATTCTGTTTACCCTTTCAAAAAAACCTGGCTCTTGGTTGATTTCCGCCCCCCCTCCCAATTTTTAAAAAGCCTCTATTTTCTCTTTGAAAGTGAAAAAGTGAAATTGTTAGTCTCAGTCATGTCTGTCTCTTTGCAACCCCATGGACTGTAGCCCACCAGGCTCCTCTGCCCATGGAATTCTCTAGGCAAGAAAACTGGAGTGGGTAGCCATTCCCTTCTCCAGGGGACCTTCCTAGTCCAAGGATTGAACCTGGGTCTTATTGCAAGGACTTCCCTGGTGGCTCAGAAGGTAAAGCGTCTGCCTACAATGCGGGAGACCTGGGTTCAATCCCTGGGTCAGAAAGATCCTCTAGAGAAGGAAATGGCAACCCACTCCAGTACTCTTGCCTGGAAAATCCCATGGACAGAGGAGCATAGTAGGCTCCTACAGTCCACGGGGTCGCAAAGAGTCGGACATGACTGAGTGACTTCACTCTCTCTTATTGCATTGCAGGCAGATTCTTTATCATCTGAGGGACCAGGGAAGCCCTGTTTCGTCTTCTATTATTTACCCTCTTCTTCTGACTTTGGGTTTTGTTTTTCTAAGTATTTTATGTGGTAGGTTAACTTGTTTGTTTGAGATTTATCTTTTTGAGGAAGGCCTGTATTGCTATCAGCTTCTTACTTAGGGCTGCTTTTGCTGCATCCCACAGATTCTGTATGGCCATGCTTTCATCTGCCTTAAGATATTTTAAAGTTTCTCTTTGATCTCATCATTGACACCTTGATTTTTTTAATACCATGTTGTTTAGTCCCCATATAATTGTTTTTTTCTTGTTTCTCTTTCTGTCATTGATTTCTAGTTTCATGCCATTGTGGTCAGAAAAGACCCTTGAAATAATTTTTATCCTCTTAAATTAGTTACGACTTGTTCTGTTTCCTAGTATGTTGTCTACCCCAGAGAATGTTCCATGTTCACTTGGAAAGAATGTGTATTCTGAGTTTTTGGATGTTATGGCCTATAAGTATCAATCGAGTCTTAACTGTTCTGTTGTGTTGTTTAGGATCTGTTGCTGCATTGGTTTTGTGTAAGACCTGTCCACTGATGTTAAAGTCTCCTATTGTATTCCCATCAATTCTTCCCTATGTCTGTTAGTATTTTATCTTTATTCATTTATGTGCTCCTGTGTTGGGTATGTATATGTTAACAACTGTAATAGCCTTTTCTTGTATTGATCCTGTTATTATTTTATAGTATCCTTTGTCTTTATGGGCTTTGTCTTAAAGTCTGTTTTTTCTGATATGGGTATTGCTACCCCCACTTTCTTGTCATTTCTATTTCCATGAAATATCTTTTCCATCCTCTCAGTTTCAAATCTGTGTGTCCTTCACCCTAAAGAGAGTCTCTTGTAGGCAGCATTATGGTAGGTAGCCTCTTGGTTTAATCCAATCTGCACTCTTGATTGTATCATTTAGTATTCATTTGTATTTAAGGTAGTTGTTGATAGATATTTGTTGCCATTTCAAACCTTCTTTTCCAGTTAAGAATGTATTTCTCTATGTTCCTTTCTTTTTGTTTGTCCTGTTGTGCTTTGACAGTTGGTGTTACGTTTGAGTTCTCTTGTTTTTTTGGTTTATGTGAATTTGTTATGTTTTTGTTTTGTAGTTATCCTGTTTTTCAAGGTTTTTTTTAATAAAATTTCTTATAGCAAAAATTACATATATCAGATTTATTAGTGAAAAAACTAAAACAGTTTGGACAAGTACCTTAATATTTATGGGTTTAAACATTTTCATACTTAAGAAATGTGAAAATGCTTTCTGCCAGGTTACACACCAAATCGCATATGAAGAAAGAAATGTACTAGGTTACATTGATTGTACCCTCGGCATGAGTTTTAAAGAAAATACTGTGAACACTGCCAGTTTGAAGCAGCCTCAACTTGTTGCCTAGGACAGAGTTAAGGATATAAATATGGGTATTGTTAGTCTTTCCTATTTTTAAATGGTTTTAACCCATTGTTATATCTCATTGCTTTAGACTGGTAGTCATAGGTTCAAGCACATTCTAGTAAGAATCTACATTTTCTAACTTCTCTCCCCCATATTTTATGATTTTGATGTCTGTCTTCTTTTACATCTTCCTGTTAAATAAGCCTTTTGGTATTCATGTTAATTATCATTGCTTTCACAAAATTTTTTTTAAAAACTATGGTACTGGCTTACTTAAGTGACTCATTTTCTGATTGTGATTTTCTCTTTCCTATAGGTTTTTGCTGCATTTCTATTTAGAGAAGCCCTTTAAATATTTCTTTTAGAATAGGTTTTGTATTGCTGTATTCTTTCAGTTTTTGCTTGTCTGCGAAATTCTTTCTCTTCTAAATGATAATCTTGCTGTGTAGAGTATCCTAGGGTGTAGGATTTTTAGGACTTTGAATTTATCTTGCCACTCCCTTCTGTCCTGCAGCATTTCTGTAGAGAAGTCAGCTGATAGACTTGAGTTTTTCCTTGTAAGTAACTCTTTTGACTGCCTTTTTTGACTGTGCCACACAGCTTGTGGGATCCTAGTTCTCTGACCAGGAATCAAACCCTGGCCCCCTGCAGTAGAAGTATGGAATCCTATCCACTGGGCTGCCAGAGAACTCCTACTTGCTGCCTTCAGAATTCTCACTTTAACTCTGGCCATTTTAATTATAATGTCACGGTATAGGTCTGTTGGGTTCATCTTGTGTGGGACTCTCTTGCATTTCTTGTACCTGGATATCTGTTTCCTTTTGGTTTGGAGAGTTCTCAGCTATAATTTCTTCAAATGCATTTTCAGCCCCCTCTTCTGTTTCTTCTGGGATTTCTGTTACATGTAGACTGACTTGCTCTGTTTTATACCACATATCTCATATATTGCATTCCTTTTTTTTTCCACTTGTCATTTTGTCTGCTGTTCTGATTGGGTGATTTCCATTATTCTGTCTTCCAGATCATTTATTTATTCTTCTGCATTGTTTAGCTCGCCGTTTATTGCCTTTAGCCCAGGTTTTGTCTCAGCAGATGTTTTCTAATTTTAATTGGCTTCTCTTTACAGTTTGTAGTTATAATGATCTGCATTTTTGTTGATAGCCTTTTTTAACTCCTTTATTGTTTTTATCTTTTTGAACTCGGGGTCTAGTATACTGGAGAGAGGTTTCATTGCACGTCCAAGGGATTTCTCTTGTTTTAATTGGGAACAGTTTCTGGTTTCTTCATTTTACTTATGTTTCACTATAATTTTAGGAGAAACAGTTTTTTGCTATGGGCTTAAAGGGTTGTTTTTTTGTCGAAATATCCCTGTATAGGCCATGAGTCTAATATTTTTGGTGTGAGGGCTGTTTTTAGTATGGGTAATTGCCGCATCTTTCCTCAGTGTATGCTTGCTGTCATCACCTTGTTGTAGGGGTTATAGTTGGTGTGCAGGATGTAATCTGGCCTCAGGTGATGTGAGTTTCTGTGATTCCTTTAACCTGGCCTCAGGTGGTCTCTTGGAGAGCTTCTCTGGTTCCTTTAATCTGGAATGAGGAATGCTAACATCTTATATTTGTTTATGGGGTGTAGTTCTGTAAAGAACTCAGAGATTCTGTTATTTGTATTTCTTGAGGTGGAACTGAGACCGTACCCGAAGACTACACTATTGTTTCTTGACTGCTCCTCACTCCACTCTGCATCCCCTCCCTTCTCTGTTTAGTCTCTGTTTGAATCTGCCCTTTGGAACTCAAGGAAGGTCATGGAGGCTGGAGTCTCTTCCCTACAAGCAAGAAATGAGGGACACAGAAAGGTTTCTGTGCCCAGGAGCCCCACAGGCTCCTGTTTGGTTTCAAAACTAAGTATGAACCATAAAGAATGGATTGGAGCTGATAAATTGAGACTAATTATGTAAGCTAATGAGTTGGTAACTTTGAACTAGATTGTTTTAAATTCTGTGCTTTTTCATAGTGTGAAAGAGTGTTTTTTGTAGCCAGAAGTAATGAGCTAGCTGTTTATGGTCTGTTGCTAAGTAGTAATGATTCTTATTTTTTATATTTTAGATTTCTATCATTTTGTTCATTATCTTTATTTAGCTAAATAATCTGATTTGCTTTCTCTTCAGGATATATACCTGAGACATAAACATTTTAGAAAAGAAAATGTTTAAATTGATCCAGTTTTCTAGTTATCTGTCTGTCTTGTTTAAAATCGACATACTTTCTATCCCCATCCTCTGCTTGGTTTATTGTAATGACACTGCCTTCAGACATAACTATAATTTACTTATTGATTTTGTTTCCCCTCTCCATCCCTATCCATGCAAGAATTAAGTTCAGCATCAGGCACATAGGCAATAATTGTGTTAAATCTGTGGTTTCAAATTCTAATACATTTCCTTCTTACAGAAAGAACATACTGGTCGTCTTGTTATAGGAGATCACAAATCCACATCTCACTTCCGCACAGGTAAGAAGGTAAAATATAATTAAAGTGGAGGTGCTAAATTTGGAATGTGAAATACTTGCATATATTTTGGGATATTCTAACTTCTGTGTATAATTGTTGATTAGTTCTGATGATTAACATGTTGGAAATAGATGTATATGTAAACGTGTTCCATACATCATGTAACAGTATATACTCTGATGAAGGATTTGAAAGAGTTTATATTAATACGATATTCTAACCAAGAAACTGACTTGCTTCTGTTTCCATTTTTACTAATTCACAACATGTAGTATTTTAATTGTAGTGAAGTTTTATGCCTCATCTTGCCAACTGTAGTTTCTAGAGTTTACATATATTTTGTATTCTATTTACTATACAGTGTTAATAGTTGGCATATTATACTGGTTTTTAGTTTATTCACTAAGTTTATGCTCTTCAAAGATCTCAGAGCAAAACTCATTGGAAAACCTGAAGAAATGAATTCTTTTAATTTGGGGGGGGATTTAAAAACTGAAAATGAATTAGAATTTGGATTCAGTCTGCTGAAAAATTTTCATTTAATATTAACCCTGATCTTGGACATTATTAATAACAGGGCACAATACCCCATATACATTTAAGAAAACCTTTACTTACATCATTTAAATCAACTTTATACTGACCTAGATTATGTAGCATATTTTAGAAATTAATAGGCATTTTATTTTTCTAGTGTTGAACAATTACTTCAAATTAATCTGCATTGCTACAGAAGGCTAAAGAGTCTGAACTTTGGCAGAATGGAAATGTATTTAACTGTTGCACTTATTCTTTTAAAATATGAAGTTATTTTCTTGTATTTACAAATTAAAATGCCACGTACAGAAAGCTCCAATGGTATTGGTAATATTTTAGTCCTTGGGTGGTAAGTTTATAGATGGTTGTTTAATATTCCACTTCATAACTTACATGCAACAGAGTTTATGTTAAAAGTATATGTCAAATGTCACCTGCTATATCGGTTCAGTAAAGTGATATGCAAAGAAAGGCATATGGAGAGCCAATTCCAAGGTCATTTTATTTAGCCATTTTCTGAACAGAATTATGTGCCTTTTCATTATTTGTGTTCAAAGACAGAAGCTGCTGTTTGTTGGAGGTGTTTTTCTATGACTAGGAGGAAACTTTCACTTTCAGAAGAACCATTATGAGACTATATTAACTAAAACATGATACCCAAAGTTCTTAGTAATTAATGTTTACAGTATCTAAACTTCAGGCAATTCTGAGAATTCCTTATCTGGTTTAAATTATTACATGGAAAAATTTTTCGTTTTTAATAAAACAGCTTCTAGTTCGAGTAGTTACTAAAGAAGTAAGTTATTTTGTCTGTTAGGTAATTACATATGGTATATAAACCCATTCACAAAATTCACTGTAAAATTACTCAGAGAAATCAGCCCTAAATATAATAGCATCTGTATTATGGGTTTTTTGTGTAATCAAATATTTTTATTAATTTGACTGAAACATAATCAAAGTACACTGGACATACAGGGGAAGAAGACAAGAAAATTAATGAAGAACTGGAGTCTCAATATCAACAAAGTATGGACAGTAAATTATCAGGAAGATATCGACGACATTGTGGACTTGGCTTCAGTGAGGTAGTAATTAACATATTTTCATTAAGTGGAAAGATACTTCTAATTTGATATCACTTATTTCTGTTAAATTACTCTAGCAACCAAGAATCCTATGTAGAAACCTCTCTTTATACAGTTACTTAAAATATTTTTATATGCCAAACAGTCTTTGTAGATAATGAGAAGAGAGATTGAGAGTTTTTGAAATACTAGAGTTTTTTGATACTAGCTTAATGTACATTCTGCTTGGAGAATCATTAGGGCACATTTTAAGTAGGCATGAACAACGTACTCACAAGTTAGATGAAGTATTTCATGTAAATACTCATTAGTTATCTCAGTTGTTTCCTATGTCACCTCGTTCCATATAACTACTGGTTCTTTACTCCAAAATAATGTAATATGCAAAACATTGGTAACTGTTTTCAGCATTCCCGTGAATCAGTGGTTAACTTGCCTTATTCTTAAAAAAAGTATTGTTTCCATCAGGAAGACAATGTTAATTTCAAACTAGGAAGGGAAGGAAAGGTGGTGGTTTCAGAGCCCTTTCTTAAGCAAAAATCCTCCTCAAGTACCAGTTTATGAAACAGCTGGAGACGCCTGAGCCCTCAGCTCTTCCCTAGGCAGCCTCTGTTCTTAAACTGCTGATTTAATGGCTAGAGAGTGAGACAAAAATGAGGGTCTTTTCCAGTTTTTGTACTGGATAATTTTAATAGGCTGTTGGTTGATGTTTGTAGGTAGATGATCATGATGGAGAAGGTGATGTGGCTGGAGATGACGATGATGATGATTCACCTGATCCTGAAAGTCCAGATGACTCTGAAAGTGATTCAGAGTCAGAGAAGGAAGAATCTACTGAAGAGCTCCAAGCTGCTGAGCACCCTGATGAAGTGGAGGAGTCCAAAAACAAAAAAGATGCAAAAAGCAACTATAAGATGATGTTTGTTAAATCTAGTGGCTCATAACTCCCAAACACTTAGTCTTTGTATTAAAAGTAAGCCTTATTGTTATAATGCACAGTGGAGGACTGCTTATAGAGCACAGACCTTTGTATTATAATTTTTAAAAAGGCCCTTTTAAATAATTACAAAGAGTGTTTGCTTTCAGATGCCATGGGTTACACTTTTATGGGCATGATTATAACCATTTTTGTAAAGAGTAAGAGTTGTATAAAATAAGAAATAAATATAATACTCAACTTCTTTTCATGTTAGCATCATCAACAATCTCTAATATCACCTTTTTACCCCTTCAGATACAGTTATGGGGGAAACAGTATTTTTTTGTGTGGTAGCTGTTTATCTTTTTTTGTTTCTTCATGTTTTTCTTTTATAAATTTTTATCTGGTACTGTGATGTGTTCATGGGAAATATTCTTTTATTATACTTTCTCATAGTAGAACTATTCATCATGGATATTTCTGCTGCCAATAACAATCTAAATTAATGCTGGCAAAATATTTGGAACTTAGTTTACTCTTACTGATTCAGCTCTACTCTTTTGGACCAAAGCAACATGAGAGCAAATACTTTTCACACCTGTTAGGCTGGGGTTGCAGTTGTCATATATTTGGAATGTTATTATCCCAAGTAGTCTTTATATAATTTGAATGATATTGTATGTTAGATTTTTCTTTTAATATAAAATTGGCCAATTTTTACAGAAGAAAATTTTTCTCTGATCATTTGGTCCTATCTATTTAGGAATATGTAAAATGGAACTTTTTTTTTTTTAAAGGTAATATGTGACCAAAGTTAATTTCCTTCCTAATGCTTAAATAAAGAGAAAGTGGCTTCCCATATTTGGTTGTAATACCTTTATCCTCCTTATCTAAAAATGAGGAACAGGCTTATTGAACAAGAATCTGAAACCAAATTCTCTTCATTTTATCCCAGTGCTGTTATCCTGATTATCTTACAAAAAGGAGTATTGCTTTGATTTTATCACTACTTCTGTTGGAGTAAGATTAGTATCTGACTACTATTATGTGGTTAATTTGTACAGCAGGATAACACAAACTGCATTATGTGCTAGTCAATGATGTTTGAGTAATTGGGTTCAAAATCTTAATGTTTCTAAGTGATGTGTTCAAAGGCTTGAGTTAAAACTATTTGTTTGCTGAACTGTTATACGTCTAGATGCTTAAGTATGTTAATGTGTTGGATTTTTTTTTTTTTTTTTTAGTCCCTGTGTCATTTTGAAGTATAGAATGTGTTCGAGGAATGTAGCAACTAGAACAGGTGATTTTTGGATTATGCAGTCCATCCTGAAATTTTTTTTAGATTTCACACCCCCAACATTTTTTTTTCTTATTTCTCACATTGTTTTATAATAGGTGTTACCCTATATAGTAAAATACTGAGTCAGTGGGTAGTAAACAGAATGTACAACATTTAACAAATAGCATTTGGTTTAAACAAGTTTGGCTTTGTTCAGATTTCAGTTTGGCCATTGATTTTCAAATAACTAGCCTGTAGGGTTGCTTATTACAACTAATTTAAGAAGTGAAAACTGATTTATGTTTAACAGTGTTATATTTTTAAAAGTATTTTTCATCAATTTATTTAAATATGCTGGGTTATTAGTAAGCCTTGATTCTTATATAAATAGAAGAGCCTTGTTCTAAAATAACTACACTGGAGGACCTTTTTTCTTCATCTTCAAGTAGAGAAATTCTTACTCCAGTTCATTTATTATTGGACATTTAACAAAATTCAGGGTCGGAATAAATTTAGGTCTGTTGGACCATGTGGCCCAGTGGCCCAGCACCACATTAAATATCATGGCTGTCTTTTAAGCATGAACATTGGGTTTTTGTTTTTCTTTATTAAATTGTGGGGGAAGGGGATTAAAGGAAGACAGATACAATGCCATTTTGATACCCTACTAAAGTACCAGGAGGGAAAACAATTTGCTTTTGCGCAATGAAATATGCTATTGAGGTGAAAGTTGAGTGGCAACTTTTTCCTACTATTGATACTTTCTTACCTGAAATATACTTCTCCCAGGTGTTGATTATACTGATGTTCCAGTGATCTTTCTATTGTAAAGGTTTCCAGGAACACAGATTCCTGTGTGTATTAATAGGTAAAAGTCTTCTCATATCTGTAATTTTTTAAACCTGGAAGAATTCAAGGTATAGAAAAAAGTCCGATGTGATTGTTGTTCTGATTAAACAATGGTTTGAGAGCAGAAAGGTGGGTCATATTTTTTGAGTAAATTTTGAGGTAGTAAATTTCAGCTGCCCAGTTGGCATCAGTGAACACTGCAGGGCTGTGGTTCCATTGCTTTGTCTCCACAATAACCACATCTTGGATACTTTCAGTATCCAAAAACAACTTTATCATCTCTGAAATGACAAATGTAGAAATCTTATCTCTGACCGTAACTGCTCTGTTCCTTTATGTATATTCAAATCAGATCATTTCACTGTTGTCACCTGTTTCATAAGCCCTGTCTAGATTTTTTTATGTGATCACTTCAGTGTCCCTGTTGTCAGTAACCCAAATAACCTTCCCTAAATGTCATAACGCTCCTAGAAATACAGCCCTGGATTATCCAGTTTCCTAAGGATTATTTCTGGAGAAAGCCCACCAACTGAACAAACCAGTATTTCTAAATGTTGATTAACAACACTGCATATTATCCTTACTGTTTTCTCTCGTCAACCCTTCTCCCATTCTTAACTGTTGAAAACCCCTATTTTCAAACTTGCGACCCTCTCTTTCCTCCTTCAGTCGTATATGTCCTTACATACTAGCTCACGTTAAATAATAGGTTTTATCAGGCAGAAATTCCCCGAACTTCAGCCTAATTTGACAACCATGGAGAAGTGCTCCACTCTTTTAGGTCACATCCCAGCTCTACCAACTTAGTGATAAACTCAGTGACCTTGGGCATAACTAGATCTGAGTCTCCTTCCACCCTTTCATCAGTAAAATGAGATTATCAGTAGCAACCACCTTGCATGGTTATTATGAGAATTAGTTAAAACAGGAAAAAATGCATTGTTGTTCAGCTGCCAAGTTGTGTGGGACTCTTCTGCAGCCCCATGAACTGTAGCCAGCCAGGCTCCTCTGGTCCATGGGATTTCCTAAGCAAGGATACTGTAGTGGGTTGCCATTTCCTTCTCTGGGGGACCTTCCCAACCCAGAGATCAAACCCATTTCTCTCGCATTGGTAGGCAGATTCTTGACCACTGAGCCACCAGGGAAGCCACATTTTCAATAGTTTTAATAACTTACTGCTGTTACTGTTTGCTTCACTGCTATTCCCTTCCCCCCAATCCACTCCAACTTTCTACCCAACTTTATTTAACACCACAACTGCATTGAAAACTGCTTTGATCAATGAAATCAATGATTCTTTCCTAAACAACATTTTTTGGCCACTTGATGCAAAGAACTGACTCATTGGAAAAGATCCTGATGCTGGGAAAGATTGAAGGCAAAAGGAGAAGGGGGTAGCAGAGGATGAGATGGTTAGATAACATTGACTCAGTGGACATGAATTTGAGCAAATCCCGGAAGATAGTGGAGGACAGGGGAGCCTGGTGTACTGCAGTTGAGTTGCAAAGAGTCAGACATTTAGTGACTGAATAACATCAGAATGATGTTTCTGAAATCTATTAAGTGACTCCATGTGAGCAAGGTTTCTCAATGCTTTCATCTATAAAAATAGAAGTTTTCTCCTTTAGAAACTCCAATTACATGTGCATATTTCATTTCCTGTCCCCATGTCATTTTTATTTTTATCCCTTTTTTCTCCTTATTGTGATTTGAGCACTGTGTACTCATCATTCCAATTTTATATTCATTTTATGATTATGTACTTTTTTCCTTGAATTCTGCCAGTTCATGTTTCTTCTGTTTCCTCATATCCTCTTGTATTTCTGATGTATCAGTTTATAGAGATCATAGATATTAAGGTTGTCATGAAATCTTTGATCATAGCTTTCAACTGTTTCTTGAGGAAATGTTTTTCTGGTCAGTGTTCTTCACATGTCATTTATTTTTCTTGACCCTTTTCCCTCTATTTTAATATCCTCATGCAAAGCCTCTGCCAGTTCGTTTTCATTGTTTAGTTACCTGCAGATATTTACTCAGCACCTACGCTGTGCCAGGCACTATTCTAGCTCCTGAGAAGACAGCAGTGATATATATGTACTGTCTCCCCTTCACCAGAATGTACGCTTCATTAGAGCAGGGACTGATTTCATTTACTGCTGTCCTTCCAGAAGCTAGAATAGTGCCTGGCACAGAGTAGGTGCTGAGTAAATATCTGCAGGTAACTAAACAATGAGAAAGAACTGGCACGGGCTTTGCCTACCTTTAGGCCCAGGTAAGATAGGCTCCTGCCTTGGGGACTACATGTTAGAAGGCCCTGCATATCACAGATAGTTATCAAAGAGCATGTGGGTGCCTAAGTCACTCAGAATTTGCCATTGAGGACTAGCGCAATGCAGTCAATAACCTTAAATATTTAACCTTGTGACCAGGAAAATCCTCCATGTCTTTTGCCCTATGTCCTTGAAACAAAAGGTGACTTATGTCAAATTCCATGAAGGTTTTTGAGTTTCATCACTGCTAATGTCAGAGACAGACACTGCTTCTTAGCATAGAAAAATTCTAGTGGCATCAGTATTTCAGTAAGAGAAATAACTAATTTGTCAAATCCTTTTCACATGGATTTAATGGAATCTTGCACAATAAGATACTGTTTTCCAGGAGTGGAAAATACAGTAAAAAGGGTGTATAAAAATATGTATATTACACATACATTCATATATAATTGGAGTCACCGAAAGAGGGTATGGGGGAAATTAATTTTCAAAGAGATAAAGGTTAAGAATCTTCCAAAACTGACCAAAGATACCCATCCATAGATTTGAGATCTACAATTCCCAAGCTGGATAAAGACAACATCACACCTAGGCATATTACAGTAAAAGTGCTGTGACCCAAAGACAAGAAAAAAACTAAATGCAGATAGAGGTGGGGGAAAAAGACATATTAAGGGTGCAAGTCAGTCAGTTCATTCGCTCAGTCATGTCCGGTTCTTTGCGACCCCATGAATCACAGCACGCCAGGCCTCCCTGTCCATCACCAACTCCCAGAGTTCACCCAAACTCCTGCCCCCAATCCCTCCCAGCATCAGAATCTTTTCCAATGAGTCAACTCTTCGCATGAGGTGGCCAAAGTATTGGAGTTTCAGCTTCAGCATCAGTCCTTCCAGTGAACACCCAGGACCGGTCTCCTTTAGGATGGACTGGTTAGATCTCCTTGCAGTCCAAGGGACTCTCAAGAGTCTTCTCCAACAACACAGTTCAAAAGCATCAATTCGGTGCTTAGCTTTCTTCACAGTCCAACTCATCCATACATGACCCCTGGAAAAACCATAGCCTTGACTAGATGGACCTTTGTTGCAAGGGTGCAAGAGTAAGACATATAACTTCTCGATATAACTTCCCAGATGGTGCAGTGGTAAAGAATCTGCCTGCAATGCAGGAGACCCAGATTGGATCCCTGGGTTGGGAGAAGGAAATGGCTACCCACTGTAATTATTCTCGCCTGGGAAATTCCATGGACAGTGGAGCCTAGCAAGCTATGGCCCACGGGGTCGCATAGAGTTAAGATGACTGAGCAACTGATCACACACTATATATAAGCCAAAGAAGCCAGAAGACAATGTAATATCCTCAAAACAAAGAAAGAAAAAAAAAACTTACCACCCTATCCCAGTGGAAATTCCTTCAAAAATAAAGGTAAGACATTTGTGTTGGCCAACCCACAAAGGGCTTCTGACATTGAAAGGGAAGTGCTCACAATGAGTTCCACATTCAAACCAGATTTCTCTCTAGGGGCATTTTTCAACAAAGTACAAACCCTCACTGGGTGAAGGTAGCATTCAGGGCTGTCAAGAGATCGCAGTTTGGAGGGGAGAGTTCCAGAGACTACATGAATCTACATAAAGAAACTCCCCTGGTCCTTGACTAACTCCTAAGCTGTATACAAACGTGGTGAGAGAGGAGCGTCCGGCAAAACAGCTGCTCAGGCTCGCAGCGTCACAGCTTTTGGAACAGACAATCTACTTCAGGCGGAAAGGGATACCAGAGGCTGGCCGCCTGCTTCCTATCTTTGCTCCATTCCTCTGGATCTTGGCTCTACAAAGTTTTACAGCTTTGTGAGCTCTCCATTGCCTTCAAATACATATTTTTAAAAAATAGTTCAGCCTCCTTTTCCATTTGTTCTCAGTAGGAATGTTGCTTCAAAGTACCCTTGTCTACCACTGCTAGAAGCATAATTTTTTTCCAATAAAATATTTTGGAGAGAAATATTTAAAGGTTTAAATAAACAGGTTCATAGACTAGGACACTCAATATTGTAGTGATATAATTCTCTCCAAAGTAATCTTCATACAATGTAGTCTCAGAAAAAAAAAATATCCAATTGAGGGTGGAAAATAAAATCTGACAAGTTTATTCTAAAATTTACAAGGAAAAAGACCAAAAATAGCCAGGATAGTTGTGGAAAATAAGAACAAGATAGACACTTTGCTTTTCTGTGTATCAACACTTACTATAAAGCCCCACTAATTAAAAGAGTATGATATTGGCACAGTGATCAACAAATAGACAACAGAACAGAAAGTTAGAGTCACACATATACAAATACTTGATTACGACAAAGTGGCACAGCAGTGGGAAGAAAATTATAGATTCTTCAATAAGTTGGACATCTATGGGGAAAAATGAAATCTGACGCCCACTTCACACCTTAACTTAAAAACCAGTTCCAGGTATACTGTAGATCTGTGAAAAGCAAAACAAGAAAGCTCCTTAGAGAATAATGGAGGAGAATAGTTTTATGACGTAAGTACAAGAAAACTTTGAACAAGATGCAAAACATTGCAAACTACAAAGGAAAATATTTACATGATTACCTTAAAACTAGTAATGTCTATTGATTGAAAGTGAAAAGGAAAGCCAGAGTGGTATAAGACATCTGCAATGCACATCATCCATGACAGGTTCTGTGTCAAATACTCCTTGTGTTTCACCACACATCCTCTAGATATGACTGTGATAGGATCTCATTTTAGCCACACGTGACATTGTGCCCCAGAGCTTCTTAGCTGCCCCAGTGTGGGGTTCACATGGGAATCACCCACACGTGGGAGATGTGAGGGACTTACCCCATGGGGAGCCCTTGGTCAGGGGAGGCTCTGAGCCAGAAGATAAATGCTCTTATACCACAGGTGGATAATTTTGAGGAGCATTTTATGTGACTCTTCAGAAAGTCCCAGTGAAACTGAGCCCAAGTTTTTCACAACAGTGACCAGCTTGAGAAGGCACATGCCTCTGTTGCCTTCCCTTCTTTGCCACTTCTGTTCCTTGGATATACTTAGTCGCTCAGTCGTGTCCAACTCTTTTGCAACCCCATGGACTGTAGCCCACCAGGCTCCTTTGTCCATGGGGATTCTCCAGGCAGGAATACTGGAGTGGGTTGCCATGCCCTCCTCCAAGGGATCTTCCCAACCCAGAGATCAAACCCTGGTCTCCTGCATTGCAGGCAGATTCTTTACCAGCTGAGCCACCAGGGAAGCCCTGTCTTCCTTGGATTGTTTCCCAAATTAACTCTGCCTACAAGCCCTTCCCTCAGACTTCTTTCTAAGGGTAGCCAAGATTAAGACAGGCTTACGTCTAGAACCTCTACAAATCAAGAAAAAGATAACATAAACCAATGGAATAATGATAAAGAGTCCTGAAGATACCTCATGAATAAAGAAATCCGAAAGGTCAAGGAAAATTTGAAAGGATGCGCAATATCAATAACCAGGAAGATGCTAGTAAACCTAATTCATACATATCAAAAATAGTTACAATTTTTTTAAAAGTTTTGTTGAGTATATTATCTATTGCCATGTAACAAATTACCCCAAAACTTAACAACTTAAAACAATAAACATTTACCTCACAGTTTCTATGAGTCAAGAATCTGGGCTCTGCTGGGTGCTTCTGGCTGAAGGTCTCTCACAAGGTTGTAATCAAGGTGGCAGGCAGGGCTGTAATCATCTCGAGGGCTGACTAGAGGCAGGGAGGACCCATTTCCAAGCTCACTCTTAGGTCCTCACTGGCTGTTGGTCACAGACATCTGTCCCTGCCCTGTGGGCCTCCCCACAGGTTAGCTCACAACATGGTTTCTCCAGTGAGAAAGCAAGGGAGGATGCCCAAGACAGAAGCAACAGTCTCCTTGTAACCTCATCTTGAAAGTGACACCCTGTTAGGTTCTGTCATGTCCTATTCATTAGAAGGGAACTGCTAGCTCCAGCCCACACTTAAGGGAATGGGCTTCCAGAGGGTGTGAATGCCAGAAGGCGGGCATCACTGGGGGGCCATCTCAGAGGCTGCCACCACAATGAGGATATGGAGAAACTCATGTATTCATGGTGGGACTATAAATTAGTACTATCACTTTGGAAACCAGTTTGACATCTGCTACCTAAATTGAAAGTGTGCATACCTTATAACCTATCAACTCTATACCGAGGCATAGACCCTAAGAAATGATTGCCTGTGGATTGAGGGATAGATATTAAAATGTACACAGCAGCATTATTTTTAATAGCTCCAAGCTGGAAACATCCAAATGTCCTTTGACAGTAGAGTGGATAAAAACTCCTCGAATATTCCTACAGGGAATACTATACGACAGCAAAATGAGTGAAACATAGTTGGATGGATGAAATCATAATGTTTAGTGGGAAAAAGCCTGACACAAAGGATTACATTCTTTATTATTCCATTCTATTATTCCATTGGTACACATTTCAGAAAACGAAAGTAAGTTAGAGTATCTGACTAGGCCTGCTTAAAAAAGTACATAGTAATAACAGAAGTCTGGGAGGCGAAGGGCCTAACTGAGCAGGAAGGGCCATTAACAGAGCTTCCTGCATCCTGGCAAACTTGGATTTCTTAACTAAGGCAGTGATTACACAGATACCTGTTTTCTGATCATTTTTTTGAGCTGTATGCTGTTATTTCATAGACTTTCTAGGTGTATGATACATTTTGCCATAAAGGAAGCTTTCCCAAAACTACACATATACCCACATCCTATTATCCAATCATGCACAAAAGGGGCCCGGCAGAAGGCCTGGCATGAGGTTAAATGCTCAGGGTACACAAGCCAGTATCCATTTGGGGACTCCTTCAGGTGGGAAACCCTGTCTGCCTCCTCTCTTGACCATGCCAGGCCCTGGAAGGGAAGGTAGGCAACAGGGCTGAGCCTCCCGGAAGCCCTGCTATTTGCAGCAGGGTTTGGCCTGGAGGGGACCGCGGTCTCTCTTTCAGTGAGAGGGCCCCATCTTCTCCCCTGCTCCAAGCAGGAACAGGGCTGGCGGGGGGGCCTCAGGTCAGGAGTCAGGGACCAGGGGCCCTTTAGGGGCAGTCATTGGAGCTCAGCTCTGAGACAACCTGCCTACCCCATGTGACCAGCAAGAAGACTCAAAATCCTCTCTAACCACTTCCCCCACCCAGAACTTCAGTGAAAAGGTCAAGGGAATTTTCCTTCCCTATCAATGGATGGATCTTTCTCAGGCCCAGAAAGAATTATTTATCAGGTGTTCATGGCATTCCGTGTGCCTTTACAGGGCCCAGGCGTGCTCTGAGGCACAACAGACAACTTTCTTCCTGAAAGCTCAGTTTATAGGCCAACTTCAAAGCCCAGGTCCTCAGAGCAGGACAAGGCTCCAGTTTGGGAATTGACATCAAAGGCGCACGCACAGGTTGGTCTGATGTCGGGGTGGACAGCCTCAGGGCTGCGAGGGGAGGCCTCAGAGGACTCGCCTGTCCTCAGCCCCTGGAGAGCTGAGGGAGGCAGCCTGGCGGTGGCCCGGCCTTGTGAACCCACACTTCAAAAGCCCTGGGCCACTGCTTAACTTGCTGCAGGCAGCCGTCTAAAATGGCAGAGAGACGGTGGAGGGCAGACGACTGGGGTGGGCAAAAGCAGCTGACCCCAATCTGTTTATCCACTGAGCCAGGGAGAGGACACAGGCTTTAAATGTGGAAGGGTCTGAAGCCTTGCTGTCCATAGTAAGGATCCTACATGAGCAAACCAGCACAGTGGCGGTCGGCCCACTCAGTCTTCACATCAACCATGTATGGTAGGGACTGTCATTCCTATTTCTCAAAAGAGGAAACTGAAGCTTAGGGAGGTAGCATGACTTGCCCAAGGTCAGAGTCAATTAATAAGAGTGGATCTATCTGCACTGCTCTTACCTACTACTCAAGAAACTTAAAAATAGGGCACTAAGAATGCTCTCTAGGGGCTTGAGTATAAAACGTGTAACAGAGCAGAGAGGCAAAGTCATTTGAGAAGGAGAGAAAGCTTCCTGGCTGACAGCCCTTGACTTTTTCATTCCCTCATTCATTCAACAAATTTCTTAGTACCTTCTTTGTGGCAGACATTGTTCTCAGCACTAGGGATGATATAATGAACAAGACAATGCTTATTGGCTATAAACAAGTAAACAAAGAATGAGAATGCAGTAAGTGTTAAATAATTATAACTTGTTCAGTTGCTAAGTCGTGTCCGACTCTTTGCAACCCCAGGGATTGCAGCATGCCAGGTTTCCCTGTCCTTCACAGTCTCCTGGCGTTTGCACAAACTCATGTCTTAATAGCAGGTAAATGAGAACTTTTGTCATATTTTTTCTAGTGCTTCCTATGGGGTCAAGAACCATGCTTAGCATTTTCAACGTCATAATTCATTTAATCTTCATTAACAACTCTCCTGAGGTAGATGCCAATATAAATCTTTATAAGTGAGGGAACTGAAGCAAGGACAGATAACTTGCCTAAGGTTATAGGACTGGCAAAATGGCGTGATCAGATTTAGAATCCAGGCAGCCCGGCACCAGAGCTGACTGCCTCCTTGCCAGTCAGTCTCCTAAAAATGGATTGGCCGGCCATGGTCACAAAGAAAGCGGGCACCTGAGGCTCAGTGCCATCTAACTCTGTCCTGACCTTCCCAGGCCAGTCTTCTAGGCAAGGACATTGAAAGGATTTTGCTGAGATGCCCAAGCCCTGGATCTCATTTTTCACCTTCTCCCTGGGATGATTTTGCCTCTGATCTCAAATTCAGGATCTATAAAGAAGATGCCTTCCAGACTCAAGAAGCCTCTGGAGGCAAAAAGACACTTGGAACTCAGTCAAAGGGGGCTGTGTGCCTTCAGTGGGTCAGGAGAGGCCCCCTGTGTAGGGGAAAATGAGATTCTGAATACTTCCAAGGACCCACCACCAGGATGGCATGAGGGACCACTGTTGTGGCCCACACAACCAGCAAAGTGTCCCTAAATGTCAGATCAGTTAAGGACTGGGATGCAGCTCAGGGCTCAGTGGGAAAGCATCTCTGAATGTTAAGTGATGTCAAGGGCTGAGGTCAGCAGCAGCTTCCTTTCTGACTCTGTGACCTCAGCCAGGGGGGCTGTGCCTCTGATGTCTTCTCAGTTCTAAAGCAGTTGAGTAAGGAACCCCTTACTTCCCAAGGACAAAACCTCATCCATCAGAAGAAGCCCCTTAGCAAGTACCTCTCAGCTCCCCATGAAAGAGCCTTCGAGAAGCTCAGCTGGGAAACTTCTTCCCCGTGTCCTATGCAGTCCCCAGTGAGCTCAGAGAGAAACTCTAGGGCCTGTGTGTGCCGCTCCACAGGCTCGGCCTCTCTCCCCAAAGCTCAGTCCTTCCTGGGCGGGTCCGCACCCTCCAGCCATGACCTGCACCCTCCGCAGCGTGGCGAGCCCATCCCCACATGCACCCTCGCTCCAGCCTCATCTGCATTTAACATCCCTTGTTGGGCTTTGGCAGAGAATACTCAACAGACTCGTATTAAAAATGCCCTTTAAAATTCAAAAGCTTTGAACTGAAGAAATACCTTGAGAAGTTTTCATGGAAAGTTCAGCTCTGCTGGTTCAATTCACTACACTTAGATGCACCTTTTCAAATAATAGGGAAAAAATGTAACAGGGTCAGACCCAATCAATATGCTTGTTCAAACAGAATTGCAGGGACTGTGATGTGCACACATTTTGTACTCTGCCTTTGTACCCCGCCACTCGCTCTGAAGAAAGGTTTCTTTGCTGGGAGAGCAATGAAAGTGGTAGCCTTTGGAGTGGAGACGGCAAAGCAACGGCGTGTTTACTGGGCCGGGAGGGGCTGCCATTTTTTGCATTCACCCCCCACCCCCAGCCTTGTCTCTTTGTTCTTTTCATAACGGCATGCAACCCTCATGGGCAAAGTCCCTCCTATGCCCCAGCATCTGATGCTGAATTAGAGGCAGAGGACTCCCAGCACTTGCCTGCTCCATCTCAGAAATGTGATTTGTGGATCAGACAAATAATTTGCTGCTTCTTTCCCACCCTTGGTGAGAACACAAAAGGATTTGCCATAGAGCGCTGTACCACGGCTGGGGGAACTCCCAAAGTCTAAAACGGGCTCTTGTCTGACTAAGCCAGGGCCCACATCCACTCCACCCCTCCACGCCTTCCATCCCCAAGAGGACCTTGGGCAGATGGAGGTTTCCTTGGCCTTGGGCTGCAACTTAACAACAGCCAGGAAAATTCTGGAAAACCCACCTTAAGCGAAGATGGCCAAGTTAGAGGGAGAAGGGTGAGCTATAGATCCCACCACCAGCCCCTCGGCCAGACACGAAGGCAGGCAAAAAATGAATGAAGGGGAGCAAACGAAAGGCCTGCCTTCAGCATCCACATCAGTCTGGGCACATTGACCTCATGCACAATCACAGATGTATACACATCTCAACTTCAATCCTTTAAACGATGCCCTGGAATTGACAGAGTAGCACTGATGTATATATGCCACCATGTACAAAATAGCTAGCTAGCAGGAAGTACCTGTATAGAGCAGGCAACTCAGCTTGGTGCTCTGTAATGACATAGAAATGTGGGAAGAGGGGCTGGGAGGAAGGCTCAAGAGGGAGGGGATATATATATATACTTATGGTTGATTCACGTTGTTCTATTAGCAGAAACCAACACAACATGGTAAAGCAATTATCCTCCAATTAAAAAAATAAAATAATACCCTGGACATGGTGAGAATCTGGGCTGTTCAGGAGGGTCAAGTGGGGATTAGGAACAATTATTCCCAACTCCTACTTCATACTAGATCCTAAAACATTCTTGTTGGTTCTTGCTAAAATAAGACATTCTGGGTTTCCGCTGGATCTGGGTTAAAGTCAGGAATAGATGTCAACAGGGGTGCGGAAGTATGCTCATGCTCCCTTTGGTGACCACAAGCAATCCCATCGTTTCAAACTCTGCTCAGGCCCCCAGGGCCCCGGCAAAGAAAAGAAGTCAAAGGAGTTTCCCCTCCAAGAGTGGCCCCCACCTGGAGGGTCCCTGGTCAGCCAGTCCTTTCGCAGATGGCCCCATCTTACCTCGGGTAATGAGTCCTCTCAAGGAAGCAGTGAAGGGGGCCAGGCCATGCTGCCTGCTCACACGTGATGCAGCTGGAGGGTGCCTTTTCCAATCATCCATGCTCTATGTAGAGCCTGAGTCGAGGGCCTATCATGCTCTCTGTTTGAAATTTGGGCCACAATTCTTAGAGAACAGGCTACGCCTCCTCCCACTGGAGTGGAGAAAACAGTTAGGAGTCACCATGTTCCCTCGCACACAGGACCGTGCGTGGGACCAGCTAGTAAGAAAACCCCTGACCTGCTTTTGCTGAGAGCATGGTGGCCACCTAGCGTCGGGGGCTCTACCTCCTGCACCTTTTTTTCTTCCCTTGCACTCAACTGTGGACAAATTCTCCACCACCTCCACCCCTCACCGGGCTTCCCACGTGGTAAAGCACTCAACTGCCAATACAAGAGATGTAAGAGACGTGGGTTCCATCCCTGGGTTAAGAAGATCCCCTGGAGTAGGAGATGGCAGCCCACTCCAGTGTTCTTGCCTGGAGAATCCTGTGGATAGAGGAGCCTGGCAGGCTACAGTCCATGGGGTCACTAAGAGTCGGACATGACTGAAGCGACTTAGCGCAACAGCACAACCACCCCACCCCTCGCACCCCAGCCTCCCTTTCATCTGTTACGGAGCTATCTCCAAGTAATGCTTAAAACCGGAGAATACTTTCCATTTTAAAATTAAAAATCAGTAGCTAAAAAAGCAGCAGCATCCCCTCTTCTGAATGCTTTGGAATCTGTTCTCTCCAGTTTAACTAGTTGGAAAGTCACTCTGCACTGAGGGTGCTCTTCTTGACAAGAGAGATAAACTGCCATTAACAACAAATTCGAACATGCATGCATCCCTAAACCGAACTGGCCTCCTGCCTTCTGTTTCAAGCATATATCACAAGTCAAAACAAATTAAGTCCAAATCCAATTTGCAGTGATCGGTCACTAACCCGCCTCACTGGAACGAGCTGGCGGCATGTGGGTTGTAAGAGGGCCTGTGGGGTCCCTCCTGCTGTCTGGGATTGCAGTCTGCCTGCCAAACCAGCCCTGCACGGGCGTGGGCGTCCACAGCCCGTCCACAGCCCAGCGGCCCCTTGACTGGGTGGGCTGGGGTGGGGAGCCATCCTGAGCAGCTGTTGAAGCCCAGCCAAGGGCTTGAGAGCACAGGCCTTCCTCCCTCAGAGCTCCAAAGTCAATCAAGTGTCAAGAACTCATCGGTGAACTTCATAGGTGAACACTGCAGGGTCAAGAGTTGACACGGGATTTTCCAAAGAAATAGAAAGAAAAAAACCAACACAGGGCACTCACGGAAAATAGCCAGCAAAAAGCAGGACGTGTACCAGGTTAATACTTTAATCTGTACATCACATTTTTTTTTTTTTTTGCAAACCATTACACTTCTTTTTTAAATTAACTTTTTCTTGCAAAATACTCATTTCATTTTTCCAACAAAATCTTATAAAGGCAAAAATAAAATCTTATTTTGGCAAATGTCATGAAGTCGATACTGGCAGCATATGGAATTAGTTAAAAATAGACGGCAACTTCTAAATATATTCAAGGTTATTTTTCTGACCATAGTCAAAGACCAATTTTCATTTAAAGTGTGGCTCTACCCAATGAGGGTTTTTTGTTTTTTTCCTTTCCAATCTCATTTTCTGTATGCAGACTATCATGAGCTCGTGACTCATATAAAGGGCCACAAACACGGCAGCTGGTCTGGTGGCCCCTTCCCCCTTTTAGGCTGGAAGTCAAGTCATCGTCCTGCCATCATGGCCTTGCTGGCCATCAGAGATGGTGGGGACCTGCTGCCTGTCCTCCGGCCACTGATCCAAGTCCTGGGAAGCTGACCTGTGTTTTGAGGGGCAGGCTGCAAAGGTCCCAGGGTCGCTATCACAGCCTAGCATGGACACAGGGAGTTGCAGGTAGATGCCACCCGGTGTGACGTTTATTGCTTATGATACAAGTCGAAGATGCTCTTCTCACCTTTTCTGTATTTCAAAGTGTTCTGTGTTTCTTTTTTTTTTTAATTAAAGCAAACGTTTTTTATTTTTGAGAAGAGCCCGTTGCTGAGAGAACCTCATGGGCAGGTTGGGAACCAAAGTTCTTAGACACATTGTTGGGCCTAAGGCAGACCCAAGGCTGAGGCACAGACTTGGGGTCTGTCTCGGTGGAGCTTCACCTTCCAGAGCTGGCCATCAGGCGGGCAAGGTCAGGGCTGGCTGACCACTGCCCTGGACAGCACGCCAACGAGCCCCACACTGGAATCCGCTGGAAGCGTGTCTCCCATCCAAGCTCGCCTGAGTTCAGCAGATGCTGGACTGGCTTCTGCTCACCTTGCCCTTTGGCCCCACCCACACCCACCACCCCACGATACCTGAATCTGTGTGTGCAGCTCCAAAATCTTGCATCCTCACCTTCTCGGCCACTGAGCCCTTGAGGTGAACATTATAAAATACATCCTGATTCTAAAACACAGCATCAGTATTGTACAGTGTGTATCAAAAGTGCCTTTGTCACATGAAAAGGAGTCTGAACTAAAACAAGCAGGGGGTTAGGACCTCGCCCTGTGGTGGACGCCCCACAGCTGACGGGCTACTCCGTCCTCCAGGCTGAACCTCTGCTTAGCTGGAAGGAATTTCCTTGGCGGAAGAAGGATTGATCTTCTCGGAGGAAACTGGTTCTGCTGGCCCCTGGCTCCAGACTTCTCTGTGTGCTGGGTCACGGGTCAGTCACTGCCTGGGCTGGCAAAAAGTGGAGGAGACAATGAGGGGCTGGCAGGACCCCAACCCATTCTGGGGACCTGGTGGTGGGCTTGTTTGCACACACATGGGACAGGGAATGGCAGGCTAATAAGACAGAGTGCAGCCGGGCAGGGGGCCAGGGCAATGCGGCCGCTGCTGGGGGACCCTCGGCCTCTAGGACTCATGGGCACCCCATCTTTCCTCCACCCCATCACTTCTAGGAAGTCTGCCAGACACACACTGGCCCTGAGACTGGGTCCCTGCTCTAACAGGGCCACAGGCCTGAGCAAAGAGGGCTCTGGGTTCCAGTTCCAGCCCAGCCCTCCGTTTGCTGAGTCACTCTGGGTAACTTGCTTAGCTTCCGTGGCCCTTGTTAGTTTAATCTAAAAACAAGGTGATCGCACCAATCTCCTAGGACTGCTGAGGATGTTGGAAGGGTAAAAGGAAATGTGGATGGGCTCTGAAAAGAGCATTGGAGGCCTACTCATGGCCACAGAGGTGCCAAAAGCTGATAGGAACAGAGCCTCTCTGTGACCTGGGACACTCAGATCTCTAGGAGAAAACCACACACCCCACCTGTGACCCCAGAGGATGCTGTGGCCCTTACAGGGCCCTCTGGAGCCAAGACCTGACGCAGCATTTCCCTGGGGTTCCTCAGCCACAGGGGCCCTACTGTATACCTCCCGAGAGCCTGGCCCAAGGCCGACCTCCTCCTGCCACCCTCAGGCTGGGGGACACTTGCCCAAGAGCATGCCTCTGCCCCGACCATGCACCTCCATCCCTCACTGCTCTCCTTTCTCCAAACACCTAGAGCTCCTCAGGTGGCTGGATGGGCACACAGGTGGCGATAGAGGACTCATGAGGAAAGGGTCCCCACCCTGGTTCTGACACCCACAGCCACGACTCTTTGGGCCAGACCCTCATGGGCTCTGAGCTGCTCTTCCTCATCGGTAAAATGGGGTAAATATCCCCGTGGGGTTATCGCCAGTGCTCAACAATGTTAACCATAAACACTAGAGAGGGACAAGAGCGAAAGCCCCACACACTGTCTGGCCTGTACCGGTCCCTTGGGGGCACTAGGCCACCCGCGGGAAGGCCACCCGCAGGAAGAACAGCTTGGCAGGAAGGGGCCTGGCTCTGGTTTCCTGAGATTTCACAGGCTCTCCTGTATCGGAGCCACCAAACACTCCGTTCCTAAAAGCCAACAGCCCCCCTCCTGCCCACCAGCCCGGGAGGTCTCCCCAGCGGCCGCTTTGCCCAAGGAAAGAAGCATCAGCAGGTGGTACTGCAATCGTCTCAGCAGCAGGGAAGGGACATGCTCAGCGCCAGGAGAGGGGCCACGACGCCAGGCGGGGGCTCTTACTTGGAAGGTGTTAGACAAAGGTGTAGTGGAGTCCGTTGCTTAAGGGGGGGTAAGGTGGCACGGTCCTGGAGGACAGGGGGGCTTTAGGTGGGAGGAGGGCCAGCTGCTGTGCTAGATGGGCAGACAAGAATTAAGTGGTGTGTTAGGCTCCTCGTCTGCTCCTGCAGCTCCAAATACCCCACTCGGCAGGGCCCCACCGCCCGCCACTAGTGGCCTGGGCCTGGGGGACACGCCCGTGGGGCCGGGTTGGGGCCTGGCCTGGAACTGGAGAAAGGCAGCAAGAGTGAGGAGGGGCTGCAGCAGAGGGTGTGATCGCGGGGGGCAGGGTGGGAGGGCTGGGGCGCACTCGCCTGCTGGCGGGGAGGAAGCCGAGGACAGTATGTCCACACAGGTAAGAGCAAGCACGGGCCAGAGAGGAGGGTGATTTACGGCAGGGCAGGTGCCCCCGCTGGACCCCTAGACACAGGGAGGAATTCAAAACCGCCATGCGGGGCCTCAGGGACCCCCAGGATCATCAGGAGGACGGGCCTGGGGGAGCCGCCTGCTGTCTCCCCCACAAGGACGCCCTCTTGGCTGACACACATGTCCTCAGGGGAGTCAGGACAGCAGGGACCTCAGGGACTCTGTACGGGACCAGAGCTGGGGGAGAGAGAACAGGCTTCCTCCTGCCCTCAGTCATCCCACGGCTTCTTGATACAGCTCCGCTCCCCGGGGCCACCATCTCAGGGCCTGGCAGGCCCCACCCTCGGCCACTTCTAGACCCTTGGGCCAGAGTTGGAGGACTGGTGGGGGCTGTGACACCACTTCACTCTCTGACCACCCCTCACTCCTGGCCAAGGGCACCACCTAGACACGCGGGGCCGCTGCTGGGGAGCAGCAGCACTGGGTGAACTGCGAGAGCTGACAGAGGCAGGCCAGCGTGGGTGGGGAGAGGAGCCAGGAGTCTCCCTCCTAGCTGAGAGAGAGAGCCTTTTTTACACATGTGCACATGTACACACACACCTTCCCATCCTGTGGTATATTTCTTACCCCCCCACTGGACAACAAAGTCCTTTCCAAGTCCTGCTTTCTGGCACAGGCCACTCGGAGGCAACTCTGATAGGTGGACAGTGGCTGATTTGGGGACCAAAGCAGAGACCCCAAGGAAGGTTAGAGGGGCCCCTTCTGCCTCGGCCCAGCAAGAAATCCAAGCACCAGAGGTTTTCCTGCCCCTTCCTCATGAGGCCAGAAATCTTAGCCTTGACCCCTCAGCTCAGGAGCCAGAAAACCCTGTTCTCAACCGGCCACCTCAAGACAGCACCACTCCCAGGGCTAACAGTGAGCTGCACAGCCTGTCCCAGACCTCCGTCCTCCAGCGCTCCTGAGCACCAGCTCCCCTGCTCAGCCCGCCCCCCTCCGCCCCCACCATGCCCTGCAAGGGACAGGGCAAACACCACTGTTCCTCAATTTCTAAGCCTGATACCTGCTTTCCCTCCGACTCCCGGACAGGCTGGGCTGGGCCCTGAACCCAGGGAGCAGGGGCTGGGGCCCAGCCTCCGAGGCTGCCCCCATGGCCTCACCTGCTACCTGCTTGCTGCGCTGGGAGGCCTCTGAGGCCAGGGCGTAGGAGATGTTGATGATGCGCTCCTGCTCCTGCAGCTGGGAGTCCAGGTCGGCCACGCTGTTCCGGTCCTGGCTGGCGGTCGGCTGCAGGTTGCACATGCTGCGGGAGGGCCAGAAAGCGGGCTGTGGGCCTCCCTGCCCACGGCCTCCACCTCAGGCGAGGGGGGTCCCCCTGGCCTGAGGATCTCATCCTTCTGGGGGCATCAGATAAAAGCAGGGCACTTTCTCTCCAGACCAAGGTGCACGAGCTCCTCTCCTTAAATGCCCAGCCACGGCTTTGCCCCTCCTTTGGGGGATCACAGACCTCAAGGTAAGAACTCTGGCTCTAGGCTCCTATTCCCTCCAGATGTGAAAAGGCTAATCTGGCTCTGAAAGGGAGGACCTCAAACACCAGGGTTATGTTTCTGAGGCTACAGGGGCTGATGGGACAGGAAAGCCACTTGCTGGGGTCCCCTCCTGACCTCCAGGGGTGTGGATGAGGCCTCTGGCAGCTCAGGACACGGCTGGGCCCCTGGCTCTGGTCTAGGCCACAGGCCACTGGCACAGGCCACTTTGATAGGTGAACAGTGGCTCTGATTTGGGGACCAAAGCTGGGACTCCAAAGGTCTAGGGTCTGAATGAGGGAAGACAGGCCCTGGGGCTGGGAGTGCCATCCTTGGGGGCGATCTCTAAGCACGTCCACTTCACCACCACCCTTGGCTCCACTCCCCACACTTGCCAAGGCCACGGGAAGCAGATCTAGGGGTGAGGGCCTAACATGGCCCTCTGAGAGCTTCACAACCTTCCAGGTGACCTGGGCGAGCTTCCTCGCTGAGCTGTCGGTGATGTGCTAAGAGCCGACCTGCCCTTACAATGAGCAATGTTTGCCTAAGACAGAGGCCTGATAAAACACACACACCCCGGCCGGCCCAGTCCGGCCTGTTCAGCTGAGACACCCACCGGGGCGGCCTAGCAGTCTGTCAGGACTCGGACGTTGTGAGGGCTGACCTGGACCGGGTGAGGATGTTACGGATCTTCTCGGCTTTGCGGTACCGCGCCTGCAGCTCCTCCAGGCTGGGCGGCTCTTCAGGATCCAGCTCCACGTAACGCTCAGGGATGGACACTTTCTCTGGTTTGGAGAGCTGAGGGAAGGGCCGGGTGGCAGTGGTTGGGAGGCACAGATGTTTGGTTTGAGACCCGCTCCCTGACCCTGTCCCCCGACCAGGAGGCACACGAAGCCGCCCACAGACTCAAGAATTTGCTAAAATCACAGCAGCAGCAGTTCACTGTAGAGTCAGGATCTGCATCTGAGTTTGACTCCAAAGCCCGTGCTCTTTCCACTGTACCCAGCACTGCCTACTGGCCAAGGGCAGGGAAAGGGGAAGCCAAAGTAACTAGATCAGAAGCCCCGAGGAGGACAGCAGTCACCCATGGCGCCACCCTCCGCATGATCTGACCTGTGCGGACCTCTCCAGCCCCACAGACTCCTGGGGCTCTCTCCTCTGCCTGGGATGCTCCTCTCCGGGCTCCACGGACTCTCTCATCCTCCCAACCTCACCTCCAGAAATCTTCCCTGACTGCACCTCTCCCGCTCATCCTGTCTCTGTTTTCCGTTTGTTTCTCCACTGTCTAGCTCCGACACTTGGTACTCAGTAGCCCTTCAGCAAACACTCCTCAGATAGTTAGATGGGTGGGTGGGCAGATGGATGGGTGGCTGGGAGGAGGAATGAAAGAAAGTGACAGTGCTTTTTGTCCCTACAAAAGGCCCTCTGACCCAGACAGGAGGCAGCCACGTTGCATCTCTTGCTCTCAAAAGGAAACTGACCCCTACTCCACCCCTCTAGTCTCTCACACAAACCCAACAGCAACCTCAGCTTAGTGAAACCTTACTTGGGCCAAGAAAGCTAAAGGCAACTTTAGCAGACCTTAGGGAATTTTTTTCTCCTTGAGTAACAGCAGGACATTTAAAATGAGGTTGGTTGAAACTCCTAAAGACGAGGTCAATCCAATCCCAGGGCAAATATGGACTTGAATTTAAACCCATCCCTACCTTCCATTCTGGTGAAAGATGGCAAGAAAAAGCTCCTGTCTGTTTTTCCCAATGAAGGCAGATCCAGAGCAAGGACGCAGATCACATTGCCCAAGCAGGGATCAAGGTTAGAGATAAGGAAGGACTTTTCCCCTTGGCTGGCAGGCTAATCAGGACACCACAAAGCACATTTCTCACTGCCAAGGCAGCCTGTAGACGCTTCTTTTGTGAATCTGAGAATCATGGACTTCTGGCTGCTTTAGAGGTGCCAAAGGGAAAGGGGCTTAAGGCAGGGGACTAACCGCATTAACCCCTGGAGGCCCAGTGGACCCCAGAACCCAGGTACTCCACAGGCGTCAGTCTGCCCAACTCTGGTCTGATCTATCCTTCAAGTGGTAAGAGCACTTCCTCTCATGCAGTTTCAGGCCAGGCCGAGTCCTCACACAAATGTGTTTGGGCTACTGTGCACTTCATTCAACAGAGTCGTCATTCAGCAAATATTTAGAGTGGCTATTGTGTGCCAGGCCTGGTGCTGGATGCAAAAAGGTGAACCAGACAGCCACAAACACTGCTCTACAGAGCTTACGAGGGGCACAACGCAGGAGACCACCCTATGTCTTGAAGACCTTGAGTCTGTCACGCACTGACTCCCTTTCCCTTCCTTCCGGTAAAGACACCCTTGGCTGCAGTTACTTCCCTTTTTGGGGCCTGCCTGGTCATGATGTATTTGAGCCACCAGAGGGCACCAGGAATTCAGACCAGTCCTATCCAGGTCTCCCAGCCTCTGCCACACCTGGAAATTTCACCTGTGATTTCGTTTTTTTTAATTAATATTTATTTATTGCTGCGGCTGTGCCAGGTCTTAGTTGCAACACACAGGATCTTTATTCCTGGCACCCAAACTCTTAGTTGTGGCATGTGGGTTCTAGTTCCCTGACCAGGGGTTGAACCCGGGTCCCCTGCATTGGGAGCTCAGAGTCTTAACCACCAGGAGCTTAACTTCCCTGGATCACCGGGAAGTCCCAAAATATCACCTGTGATTTCTAAACCTGCCTCCCCTTTCCCCCACCTCAAGTCTGATTGCCTAAACTAGCCTGACTAGCCAGATGCAAGACCAATTCCTGGTTTTCCAGGGAACATATCCTAACAATAACAACGACTTCATCACATTCCTATTACGTGCCAGGTCCTGTGCTCATAGTTTCTGATCATTGCCAATCGTCCAGGCAACGTGCTGAGTCTCTTAACCCTCACTACAACTGACACTGCTGCTGAGGAAACCAAGGCATGGAGAAGTTAAATGACTCGCCCCGAGTTACAGAGGACGAATCTGAGCCTGCATCCCAACGTCTGGACTCCTCTCACCACCTCCAGCTGCTGTTCACCCATCCTCTGGGCCACGCTGAAGCCGAGCCTGTCCCATTCAGGGCAACACCCCCTGTGCCCCTGGGAGGGTGGGTCAGGCTGCAGTCTGAAGGCCATGCCTCAGTAGGAATGAGGCATGAAGGAAGCCCCCACCCTCACCTCTCTGCTGATGTCCACGTCATAGTCTTGTGGTTCCAGGTCCAATTCAGTGACAGGCATGGCCTGCACCTTCAGCCAGCCATTCTCTTCCTTGTCCTTTCTGTCCCCTTGAACAGCCCGTTCCAGCAGCTGCAGGTCAAAGTCCTGCTCACGCTTCCACTGGCAACAGAAGGAGAGGGTGAAATGTAGTCTCTTCCTGACCGGCCCTTTTGGGTGGGTCTTTTGGGCACCAGGGTCCTTGGGAAGTTGGGTCTGTGACTCGTTAGGGAAAAGCTGTATGACCATGGACCTCAACACCGTCTCTGACAGAAGGCAGCAGCGGTCTGTGACATGGATGCTCCATGTGTGTGCTCAAACTGTGTGACAGAGAGAACAGGGCCTGACTCCAGACTGCTCATGTCTCTCTGACCTGGCCCCCGGGTGTTCCGACCTCCAGGGCACAGGTCTGTGATCCACGACTTTAGACTTACAATAGTCCCCAGGGATACAGGAAGCCTCCAGGTCCCAGAAGGTGACCCCCAAACAGAATGTGGGACAGAGCTCCGGAGAAGGGGTTTGCTGCTTCTGCCACCTGATAGCTCATGGAAGCTTTTCCTGGTTCTGGAGTCCTATGTCCCAGCTCAGAAACAATGGAAAAACAAAACCCTCTGAGGCCCTGGTAAGCAAGGAGGGTAGCCAAGATGCTCTCTCGTGGGATTTCCCAAAAGGACACAGTGAGGGCTGGGGAGGTGCAAGCAGGAGCAGCTGAGGACCACTGAGGCAGGTAAGCTGCTGTGTGCCAGGCATCTATTTAAGTTGGAAAACCAAAGCCATGTAAGATTTAAATGCTAAATCAAACTCAACATTCCCAGCTCTGTAATGAGCAAGCTTCACAGAGGGAAAGTCTAACCCAGCCACTTTAAGATCCCAGCACAGAGAATGGAGACATATACATATGGCTGAAACTATCACAACATTGTTAATCTGCTATATGCCAGTATAAAATAAAAATTAAAAACAAAACCCAGTACAATGGTTGGGCTCCACTTGGGCCTTCCTAATCACCTGTGGCCTTCGTCCCCACAGAACTCCATGTTGAGCAGCTTGCCAAGAGGAGGCGATGGGCTCAAAGCCTCCCTTTTCTTGTGCAGAAGCCAAGCAGAAACTTCTCCATCCCAGGCTGCCTCCTCCCTCTCACCTCATCCACCTCACAGAGCCCCGAGTGGTCACAATCGTCTTTAATGTCCCCTCCGGCCCCACTCACCCAAGCCCCAAACCCATAGCCATAACAGCACATTTCACCCACTCATGCACAAGCTCTCAATACTGACTCTACGTCAACATAATCGCTCTCAGGTGATGGCTTCCTACCAAAGTATGAAAGGATTAGACAGCTGAAGATTCGGGGATGAAAATTTAATTTAATGATTGATTCACAAAGAAAACACACATTTTCTGACACGCTCACCAATGCCCCAAATAGAGACAGGTCCTCACATAAACCCAGCCTGATTGCTTCCACAGACAGAAAAAGTTCACTGGACTGTACAGTGTATCCTGGGGAAGAACCACGCCAATCCATCATCATTAAGCAACACGTTTATTGGCGCTGAGGCAGAGACTTAACACAAGTCTTTTTTAAAGAGAAAAAATTACAAAGTATTCAAGTTACGATTTTTAGATCATTTTTCTACATTTGAGACATCAGGTTGTAAAAACTCCGTTTTATCTCATAAGACATTTACTTACAAAGTTTAAAAGTTACTGGGTTTGCAGCTTTTCAGGATATGAGTGTGCTGGGTCTTATCCCTTTGGTGTCTGAGCTAACAGCTGCAGAGAGGCCCTCTGAATACAGATCATAACGTATCTTGCTACCTGTTCAAGTTATAAAATACTAGAACACAAAAAGTTTTCCATAAGAAATTGTGCCGATGGGGCTGGAGGAATTAAAACCAAACCACCTCAGACTTGGCAGAATTTATTCAAACGTGCAGTCTCTGAAGTCCATGCCTACTATCCCAGTATAAGGCACGGACATTAATAAATTCATCACGCCCAGACCTCTGGCAAAGACCACCGCCCTTGGGCAGTGGGGCTGGCTCAGCCTTGTGGGGCGGCTTTGGGGATAAGTGAATTATGAGTCAGTAAGCCTGCATAAAGGGGGCAGCAGACAGTGAGTCACACATGGGAGTGCTCGCTAGGCTATGGAGAAAAGAGCTGCTATTGTAAGCCTAGTAACAGGAGCACAGGCCAGTTAGAGAATGGTGGATGCAAATTAGAAGCTTCTGTAAACACAATCAGGCAGGATTAGAGAGGCAATGAGCAGTAACGCTAAAAGCAAAAGAGCTTGTGCAATGAATTAGGGAAAGAACAGTCAGGCTAGAGGTCTAGGGAAACATTTGATTTCAAACAATAGAGAAAAATCCAATGGAATGTTTCCAAAAGGGACCTAAGGCGACTGTGGGCAGGGTGCAGTGCCTGGAAGCACCACCAGAGGGCAGCAGGCAGCCTGGCTCTCCGGGGGCGCAGGGCCTGTCCGCACCCCTAGCTGCGGGGAACACCAGGCCCTCAGGGGTGTGGGGCACCACACTCTGCTCAGTCGCTCCCCAGGGCACCTGCTTGGAGGTTTGGGAGGCTAGTTGACTTGCACTCCTCAAATCATAGCACCATCTTTCTCCTCCACTCTTCCAACTCTGTACTTCCCAAGTCCTGGGTTCAGGTGAGAGACTCAGAATGCCGAAGAAGGGCCTCTCCCTCAAGCTCGACTGGAGACCTGACCGTGGACGCTTCCTCTGGCTCCTGGGCTCCTGCCGTGACAGCCTCACCCTTTCTCTAGTTCGGGGCACCCTCTGACCAAGTCACTGACGTGGCCTGGCTTGTGGACACACAGCCCACGGGGCGTTCTCTGAGCCACTCTCTCGGGGGTGAGCCAGGCTTGGGTCTGGGGGCCTGGGGGAAGCTCTGCTCCCTGCCCCAGCCCCGCCTGCCTGGACCCTCCTAACATACTGAGCCGAGGTCTCCCGGGAGCGGTTGGCCGAGGTAGCGGGACGAGGGCAGCCCCGGCCTCTCTCCTTGGCTCAGCGTCCTCTTGCGCTCCCGGACCAGCGCCTTCTGGTGCCGCTTCATGCGCTCCAGCTGCTCCTCCGCACTCATCTTGCCCCGCTGGTGGTCTCCTGAGTACAGGCGCTCCAAGGCACTCTTGGGTCTCTGAGGGGCAGGGGGAGCAGACAGGGCGGCTGGGCTAAGAACAGAGGGCGGCCGGCCACCTGGCTTCAGCCCGGTCTCTCTTACACGCATGCACGCACGCACGCGCACACACACACACACTCTCTCTCTCGCCTCTAAGCACACTGAGACACATACACACACTCTCACACACACACACACACACTCTCTCTCTCCCCTCTAAGCACACTCAGGGACATGACAACCCAGCCCTCACAGGCCCTCTGGCAGCACCCAATCCTGCAGATGCAGACCCTGAGGCCCAGGCCTGCCCAGTGGGCACACCTGCACCGCGTGATGGACCAGAACTCAGGGTGTGGCTCACTGGGTGAGAGCGGGGAGAAGGGCGGGGGCCCTTGGGAAATGGAGGGGGTGGTGTGACGCCCCTCTTGGTGGGCAATGGGGAAGGCATCGTAAGCATGTGGTGACGGGGATACTGAGCTGAGGGGCTGGGGCCACCTCACGGGACAGCCTGTCACTGTCCACCTCAGAGCCCTTCCCTCTGTGCATAAGGGAGCAGTGAGCCCTTCCAGAACTTCTCAAGGCCTACTCACAGGGTAGGTCATCTTGCTGCTTTCAGCATCTAGACCCCTCCGGAGGGTGACGTAGGGAGCAATAGTGGACGATTGCTGGAGCCTTGACATGGACCCCGAAAGGCCTTAGTGAGGAAAGAGAAGAAAGTGGATTTGTGGTGAGGAGGACAGGCCACCAGCCCCTTCTTGATCACCTCCCACTCCCACGAGAGGACCACAAGGACCCAGCCAACAACCCATGCTTCTTCCTCCCAGGGCCTAGAAGAGCAAGGCCCCAGGTAAGGAATGAGGGGCCAGCTCATGAATGCCCTTTGTCCCTAACAGGAGACAGGGTCCCTGAAGATCTGAGGGCTCCCCACATCTTCCCTCACATGCAGAAGACTGGGCTGCTTGGCAGGAGGAAAGGACAGAGGGCGAGGAATGCCCTTCTTCTTGATGAACTCCTATGCATCCTGTATGACCCAACCTGGATGCCCTGCCTGTGAGAAGCCTTTTTAAATGCCCCAGGCAGAATCAGTTATTCCCTACACTCTTCATTGTATGCACTGGTTACTGCACTAACCACAGTGTCAACATGCCTGTTGACAAACTCAATGACAACTAGCTGAATGAATGAATGAAGAAGGGAAGGAAGAAGGCATCAAGCACTCACTGAGTGCCTACTATATGACAGGCAGGCACCGCGCCATGTGCTTCACACGGATTTCATCCCACTGACCCTACAAGGGCCACACCTAACCACTGTGACGGTGTGCAATCTCAAGTTCAGAGAAGTTAAGCAACTTGTCCAAGATTCTGTGGAGCCACAGTCCAAGCTTTGTCCACTACCGACATGCTTATCAAGGCTGGTCCCTGACATCTGGAAATGGGCATCGTGTTGACACCACTAGCATTTAGCACATGGGGAAAAGAATGAAGAATGTCCTGCAGTGCCCAGAGACTCCTGAGCAACAAAGATCTGTCCCGCCCCACAGGCCTCTAACACCGCCATTGACGAACACATCTAGGCTGAATGAAGAGAACAGGGTCCCCAGACACAATGCCAGGGGTCGCTGTGGCCCAGCTCAGCAAGAGCCAGTCCCCTGCTGGGACCAGCTAAGGCCACAGCAAGCCTAGTCAGCATGGTGGGCTGGAAGCCACATAACCCCACAGCTGCCCAAACCACAGCTGTGTGGCTTCCTGTTTCCACACCCTGTCTATGAAGGAAAGCACCTGACCTTCCATCAAATGGGGGGAGTGTGGCTAACCTGCTCAGGGGTTCCAGGCAGCCTCCCTTTAAAATGATTTCTGAGGAAGAGAATCTGGCTATGGGGGAAAATGAGGCATGGGTGAGCCTAAGGGCCTGTGTGTTCCCACCCCAATCTCAGAGGGATAGGGGAGAAGAGAGAGAAGAGGGCCCAAAGGAGAAGAAACATGTGTTTGCTTAAAGTCTTAGAGTGACATAGATGCCAAGAAAACCTACGGAAGACCCGAGATGATCAAGCTGACGGCAGACAGCCCACAGCCCAGCCTGTAGGGTGCAGCGGCTCTACAGCCAGGGCAGTGGCATTGTACTCTGACTCTATCCCTTAGTGGCTAATCGGCAAGTTATTTCATTTCTCTGGGCCTTGGTTTTCTTACCTCTAAGAATGGGGATAACAACAGTACTTCTCTCACAGGATTATTATGAATCTTCACTAAGTGACTATAAAGGGCTTATAACAACAACCACGATTACCACTGTTCCCAGGGGCAGATGTAATAAAAGAGGATGAGAATCAGGATGTGAACCAGAGGTAAGAAGGACACGCCTTGTCTACAGCCCAGAGGCCCCAGACAGCTGCTACCCCATGGAGGCCCCACGCCGCAGGCAGAGGAGTTGCAAGGACTGGGTGAGGGCTGGGGGCGGGCGGTGGTGCGGCTGCGGTGGGGGTCCCTGGGAAGACTCCGTAGAAAGTCGCGCCTTACCTCTGCCTGGCAGCGTCTGGTACCTGCTCTCAGAGCCCACAAGGCCCAGGGAGGATGGGACCGTGTCCCCGCTGAAGGTGGCCAGCTCTGGCTCGCTGACATATGACCGGAGCTCCACCTGCGGGCAGTCGGAGGCCGTCACAGCCGCCCCGGGTCCGGCCGCCTTCCCTCTCCCCACACTCGGCGGGCACCCCAAGGGGCCTCCTTGCTCACCCTGGAGTCCCCGTTCACACACTGTCCCTGCTCCCGATCTCGCTTCCTCTCGTCCGACTGCCGCTTGAGGCCCCTCACTGAAGTGTGCCGGATGATCGTGGCCTCCCTCGGCAGCGGGGGCACGGCCGGGGGCTGGTCCTCCGGGCTGTAGAGCTCGGGGAGCGGGGGCCTGGGAGGTGCCTCGTCTTCCTGCTCAGAAACAAAACCACAACCAGCGCCCGGTGAGAGGATGCCGAGTGGCCCAAAGGGCTGGAGCAGGCCACCTGGGGCCTGCGGGGCACGACCACTTCAGTCCAAAGATGCCAACATTTCCCCTGGTTGAGCTGTGAGGGTGGGTACAACTCTGCTCCAACCCCATCCTTCCCTTGGACTCATACATCTTCCAAGTGCTAACTATACACAAGTTTCCAAGTGTTAGCTACACATAACCCAGAACTCAGGACATGGGTCCACGCTCTCACTTCACGCGCTCATCTGTATAGGACAGCACTCCACCCTGCTTAGACGGAGCTGGCTTATATCCCTGCACGATCTCTGGATTTTTCAGCAGGCTGCAGATCTGAGTGAGGACCATCTACATCCTCCTGCCCTTTCTATCAGAAATGTGCATGGTTATGAAATCTTTCCTCCTGCCTGACCCAGGCACTGAGCAGGCTGTCAGGATGGGTGACTCACTGCCTTCTCTGCAGCCCACTCCCTTGGCTGGGATGAATGTAACTATTTTCCTTGAATTGCCCTGTCCACAAAGCTCTCCAAGGGCTGTGGCCTCCTACAGGCTGACAGCCTGGCCCCCGACTGCCATGAACACCCACTCCTGGGACAAATGACCATCCAGACTCTCTCCTCCTGAACTCCCTCTTTCTTAGCCTAATTTTGCTTTGGTTTTCAGATTTTTTCAGAGGTCAGGAAAGGGAACTTCAAGCTTGTTTTGCAAAGGTCTATCAACATTCTTCTAGAGAGACAGACCTCAGACTTCAGATAGAAGGTTAAGCTGCCTACCCGAGATACTCAGAGGTTCTCTGAGCATCCATGGTTTCCAAGCTTGAACAAGATCTCAGAATCACCAAATCCTAAAAATCCCCCAGGAAAGATAAACATAAACCATTGATTGCTTTTGACTGAAGGGAACAGAATGTCTGGAGATAGAGGGTGGAAGGGAGACATTTTATTACAAACTTTTTTATATCCTTAAGATATTAAATTTTAAAAAAATCAAATAAAAATGAAAGAACTATAGCTACATGCAGCAATGGGATGAACTTCACAATGTTGAAAGGATACAAGAAAGAATAAATACAGTTATGATAGATGGGCAAAGTGTTCAGGATGAAAATATAGGTATCGAAACAAAACAAAAAAAGCAAGGAAATTATCTAAAAAGTCAAGATAGTGGTTACCTCGGGCAGAAAGAGAAAAAAGCCTGCGCTGGAAAGGGACCCATAGGCCCAAGGGCTTCTGATCACTGGCCAAGTCCTATTTCTTGGTCTGAGTGTTGGTATGAAATGTGGAGTCTCTTTTTTATTATTTATTAAATTATATATTCATGCTTTACGCCAATTACAGGATGAATATCATTATTCACAAAAATAAACATAAAACAATATAAATACAAAATAAATCTGAAACAATAAAAAACAGTGAAACTGGTGAACACATATCCAACTAGAAGGAGGGTTTTACACCACCCTCTCCCATGAGCCTGACCCCCCAACCAAGCTGAAAAGCCTTGCCTCTGAGCAACAGCAACCCAGTGTGAAGAGGAGCCTCTGTAATCGTCTATTTCACGCTGCCTGCTCTGCACGAGGGGAAACTGAGGATGCTCAGATCGGGAGGGAGCTGTCCCAGAGGGGCGGCAGGGCTGGAGTCCAGGCAGTCCTGCTGCCAGGCCTTTTTCCCTTTGCTCCTGGTCCCAGGGGGCAGGCATCGGGCCTTATGGCAGCAGCGTCTGCCCCAGCTACTCTTGCTATTTGTTTTGCTATTTTCTACCTCCTGCCTTGTGACTGGTGCTCCGTGACTCTTAGATCTGGGAGAGGGAAGGCAATCTCAAGATAAAGTTCACAGCGACCCAAGGTCCTAGCACCTGTCTTCTAGCTCTGGGCTCTAGACCATGGCTGGAAGCAGGTGGATGGTAAAGACCAGGTATGGGAACTCATGTGTTTTAGCCAGCACTGTGCATGGATCTTGCCAGACGTCCTAAGTGTACATGGTGCCCAGCGACAGCTCCTCCAAGCCCTTGTTGGCAAAAACCTGGAGGTCTCCATTCCAAGGTCCTTTCTGCTATGGCTTCCCTGTCGCTTGGATCAGGCCCCTCACGCTTTCCAGCCAAGGCTGGCCTGGCCCTGGAAATGAGCTATCACAGTCCCTGACTGCATCTTCTATTTCCCTAGAGCCTCCTGTGCTCCCAGACTCAGCCAAGGGCTTGGCTCCTTTCCGTGCCAGGCAAGCCAAGGTGCTGGCTCAGGCAACCACACGGGCTGCATACTGACCTGAACATCAGGGCTGAATGTCCAGTTAGATGTCAGATGGCACAATGAATGGTCAGAAGACGTGGACTGGATTTGCTAATATGGAGGCCTCAAGCAAATTTTGAACACCTTGGGCCTCAGTTCTCTTATCTGTGGAATGGGAATACTGACCTTCCTGCCTATACTCCATGAGGTCACTGTGCAGACTGCATGCATCCTCATAACCCAGCACCGTGCTCAGCTGCAGGTAAAGATTCTCTGCCGCTAAGAGGCACTCCGTGTCCACCGATTTAACTACGAGTGTGCACAGAACCCCGCATGGGGCAGCCACACTCTTCCCTGCACAACACAGATCATAAACCATGCCTTACTCGGTGCAGTCACTTCTCTGGCCCTGCCTCGGTCTTCCCAAATGCAAAATGGGAGGGCTAGACTAGGCCACTTCTAGGGGCCTTTCCAGTTCTGGGAGACAAAGCAGGATGGCAGGGCCCCCTACCACAAGGCTCTGGCTGGTTCTGTCCGACCAAGTTTCCCTAAAAGCTGCTCTCCTGAGAGAAGTGGACCTGAGGACAGGGTGGGACACTCGCCTGCCAGAGAGGAAGGGACAGCGCTCAGCTCCCAGTCCTCAATACTCACCACTTTGGGCTTGGTCTTGGTTGGTGACTGAAGCGGGGACGTCACCTTCCTCAGCTGGGGCGGGTGAGGTCGGTACGGCACATAGGTTTGCAGTTGGGGGAAGAGTCGAACCTCCAGAGGGGTCCGCACAGGGCTGGTGGGAGGGCTGGGCTGCGGGGGCGGCTTGCTCTCAGAGGTCGAGAGTGAAGGCACAGGCGGGTGAGGAAGCAAAGGCACCGTTTTTCTCTCTGAGGGGCATGGAGGGGAGGGAAGGGTGTGATGGAACGAAGACCTTCCTCAGAGGACAAGAGCAGCGACTTATACCCCGAAGACCCAACCTTCCCGGGGCCACCCCCTAGCGCTGGGTGCTGGCCTCTGACAGCCCTGCCCCCGGAAGATGTTCGGTTCACCTGGATTCTTGACCGATTCCACCAGGATTCTGAAGTTCTCTTTATTTGCACTCAGGCCTGCAATGACGTCTTCAATCCTCCAGAGATCCTTCTGTATCTGCGATTTCTCCTGAGGAAGAGGAGGTGGGAGTTCATTCCCTTCTTAGCTCCTCACCAGAGGCTTCTTCCTAGGTTTTCCGTTGTCATTTCAGACAGAGCCCCTCACTTTGCAGGACGGTATCCCCATGGGAAACCCCACTAGGGCTAGAGACAAGACTGCTTCACAGCTTCCTGGACAAATGCAGACGTGGGACAAGCCCCAGGTCCAGGCGAGGAATCTCAGAGGAGCTCTTGCCAGTACACCTCGCCTGTTTGCACCCCATTTAAGAAAAGACTGCCTAAAATACAGAGTGATTCTATGAGGCTATCTAGACCAGCCACATTCAGAGACAGAAAGCAGAAGGCTGGTTGCCAGAGGCTGGGAGAAGTGGGAAGAGGGATTGTTGGTTAATGTGTACAGAGTTTCGGGTTTGCTAGATGAAAATCATTCTGAAGACTGAGTGTACAGCAATGTGAATACACTTAACGGTACCAAAGTGTATCCTTAAATGGTTATGGTGAACTTTTACATTAGGTATATTTAACAATTTAAAAAACAGACTGTCTCAGGCAACCACGGCAGAAGGGAAGAGAAGGCAAGGACGCGAAGTGACATGATCCCCAGAATATAAAGAGCATCTTTTTAATGACAGAGCTGAGTCCTGGGATTTGGGGTGTAATATAATGGACAGAGTAGACATCATTTGGCGATAAAGAGGAATGAAGTACTACATCTGCTATAACATGGAGGAACCTTGAAAACATTATGCCAAGTGAAAGAAGCCAGACACATAAGTGCCGCATATTTATGGTTTCATTTCTATGAAATGTCCAGAATAGGTAAGTCCATATAGAAAGCAGAGCAGCGGCTGGCTAGGGCAGGGGTGGAGAGTTGGGGTGGGGATGAGGAGGGACTGTAAACAGGACCACGTTTCTTTAGGGGCAAGATGGAAATGTTACACACCTGATTGCGGGGATGGTTATACAGCTCTGTGGATTCACTAACAAATCAGTGAATTGTATACCTAAAATAGCGAATTTCATGGTATGTGAATCACATGATAAAGCTTTTTTCTTTTTTAATAAAGTTCAGTGGGAAAAGGGCCAGGCTACAGGACCATGTGCACACTGGGATAAGTTACAACCAAAACCACCTGGGAAGATGCCCTAGAAAGAGGTGAGCAGGATCTGCTCGACGAAGGGATCGTGGGCATCTTTTAATGGAGTTGTTTAAACATCAGATACGGTATTCTTTTAACTTTAAAATTATCATGTCCCACCTCATGGACTTAAAAAGGAAGCCTCCACACCCGTATTTCCTCTCAAGGTTCCCTGCCAGCCTCAACTGGAAGAGTTCGCATGTGTGTAATATTTGTGGATCACTGCTTCTGGATACCTCCCCATAGGGCCCGGCACTGAGCAGCTTCTCAGTACATGAATGTTGAATAAGTAAAGGACCAATCACATAAAATTCCCTGACCAAATACTGCCCAAGAGCCAGGACAACAGACATCTGAAGCCTCCCTCCTAAGCGGGGCTCTTCTAGTCTCTCTGCCCGTCCAACATCGGTGCACATCCTCAGGGCTGATGTGCAAACAGCAGGCTTAATGCTCAGCTTCCCCTTAGGGTACAAGGGTCCTAAGACAGACATGTTACTGAGCTAAGGGGATTATCTCTAGAGCTGAAGACCCCAAGCAGAGGGCTGGAAAAGGAGAGGTGTGGGGTTAAGGTCCTCGCTGTCTCTCCTCCCCTTGCAGTCCACGTGGCATAGTTCTACCTGTCAATTCACAATCCTGCCCTCATTTTCTCTGTCATCCCAACATGTAAGAGAAGAGCAGAGAAAAGCAAAGCCCAGAAAACGTGTATCTTTCTCCAAGGACGATGGAATTTCAGAACTGAACGACAAGGTAAAGGAAGCTTTAGGGGGAGCAGCAGAGTGGGGTTTCATTCCTGTGTCCTCGCATCACACTGGGCTGGAAGGCTCCTATGGACTTCATTCAGCAAAGGTCTGAACTCACTGTCCGGAAGTAGGGACACCTACAGGTAGCCTCACCTATCACTGACTCTCATAGTCACCTGCAAGTTCTTTTATCCTCTGGTTTCCCTACTCAGGTGGCCGTGAGGATCTTCATAAATAAAGCCACTTATCTTGGCTGAAAAGGCTGTGGGCTTTCTCACAGCCAACGCTGGCTCAAGAGAGGTGAGTTTCCAAGCCTCATTACTGAGAATTTGCATATGGGGCTGCAAGCCTATCTCCAGTGTCAATGATTTATTTAGGACGCTCACAGCTTGCCTGGCCTAGAATTACGCCAAAGAAGTTAACACTGAGTCTACTCAAAGGAAGGCTTTGTGAGCTTCCCAGGGCACTGTGGCACTCAGGGAAAGCATGAGCAATGCCACTAGGCGAGGTAGAAATCAAGCTGCAGGGCCCTGGCTTCAGACTGGCCTATCTCCTAGTAACTTACAGGACTAAGTTCTCTACAAAGCCTGTGACAAGACCTGCATGTTGTACCCATTTGTTTGGGGGAGGGGGAAAAAGGATTCCAGGCCTGCTGTGTGTTAAGTCACCAAGAACTAAGGCACAGTAGAAACACAAATAGCCAATAATCATGAAAAGATATTTAACCTACTAGTAATTAAATAAAAGGTAATAAAAGCCAGATGTCCTTTTTTAGCAGGCAGACTGGCAAAAACTAAGGACGTTGATAACATCAAGTGTTGGCAAGGATTTGGGCAAACAGTTCAGTACGCTCATACACTGTGAGTGGGAGAGCAAATGAGTGCAGCCTTTTAGACGGTGGTTTTGAGTTACCTGCTAACATTTAAGAGGTGTACTTAATTCATGGCCATCGTTAAAAAGCCTACAACTAACAAATGCTGGAGAGGGTGTGGAGAAAAGGGAACTCTCAGACACTATAGGTGGGAATATAAGTTGGTGCAGCCACTATGCAAAATGGTATGGAGCTTCCTCAGAAAACTAAACGAACTACCATATGGTCTAGCAATCCCATTCCTGGGACTATACTCAGAAAAAACTATAATTCAAAAAGATATGTGTACCCATATGTTCATAGCAGCACTATTCACAATAGCCAGAACATGGCAACAACCTGTGCCCACTGACAGATGAATGGGTAAAGAAGATGTGGTACGTATATACAGTGGAATACTACTCAGCCACAAAAAAGCACAAAATAATGCCACTTGCAGCAACATGGATGCAACTAGAGATTATCATACTTAAGTCAGAAAGAGAAAACTATCACATGATATCACTTATACGTGATACTTTGGCCACCTTATGCGAAGAGCCAACTCATTGGAAAAGATACTGATGCTAGGAAAGATTGCAGGCAAAAGGAGAAGAGGGCAGCAGAGGACAAGGTGGTTAGACAGCATCTCGGACTGGATGGTCATGAATTTTAGTGAACTCTGGGAGACAGTGGAGGACAGAGAAGCCTGCCATGCTAGAGTCCATGGGGTCACAAAGATTGGGACACAACAACATATGTGGAATCTAAAATATGGCACAAACGAACGCGTCTGCAAGACAGAAACTGGCTTGTAGACACGGAGATCAAGAGTTCTTGTTGCCAAGGGTGAGGGAGGGAGGGAGAATGGTGGACTGGAGTTTTGGGTTGGTAGATGCAAACTATTATATTTAGAATGGATAAACAACAAGGTCTTAATGCCTAGCGTGGGGAACTATATTCAATATCCTGTGATAAACCACAATGGAAAAAGAGTATTAAAAAAGAATGTATATGTATAACTGAGTTACTTCACTATACAGCAGAGATTGGCACAACACAGTGAACTCATCATACTTCAATTAAAAAAAAACTCACAAATTAAAAACTATGTATACTCATTTCAACTCAACAAGTCCACTCCTAGGAGCTTATTTTAGATAAATGCTCATAAATAAGTCACCTTCCCTGGTGGCTCAGAGGTTAAAGCATCTGCCTGCAATGTGGGAGACCTGGGTTCGATCCCTGGGTTGGGAAGATCCCCTGGAGAAGGCAATGGCAACCCACTCCAGTACTCTTGCCTGGAGAATCCCATGGACGGAGGAGCCTGGTAGGCTGTAGTCCATGGGGTTGCAAAGAGTTGGACACGACTGAGCCATAAGTAAGTTCTGATAGGCAATTACATGGATGCTCATTGTGACACCATTTACGAAAGCAAAACACTGCAAATAACGCAAATGCCCATCAGAAGAGGAAGGGCTAAATAAAGTGTGGGATATCCACCTATGAAATGCTATGCAGCAGTCAAGAACTAATTCCATTCACGTAGACCAACAAAGTCTAACACGATTTCTGAGATTACGGAAATCTTCTATAACGTCTGCTGTCCGATACAGACGCCACTAGCCACATGTGGCTACTGAGCACATGAAATGATTCTGGTGTGACTAAGGAATACATTTTTAATTTAGTTCACTTTAATTAATTCATGTTTCAGTTTAAATAGCTATCATGTGGGGCAGCATAAACTTGGGGGTATCTTTCCTGGAAAGATTTCCATAACATAAAGTTATGACAAAGAAGCAAGTTACCAAACAACGTGTTAAGTATGATTCCTCTTTAAGTAAACCCAACTGCCTCCCCCAATAACTTATATGATACTACATGCGTGTGTTCATTTGGAAATGCACAGGTCATGGTCTGGAAGGCAGCACTGCAAACTAATGGCACTGACCACATGCAGGGAAGGTGACGGGACCAGGACAGAGAAGGAAGGAAGGGAGGAAGGGGAGCTTTTGTGTCTTTTTCTGATCTTGTTTCTCATTGTGTGGACTTCTCAGAGAGACGCATTTGTGTGTCATTGGTACAATTAAAGAAACAAAAGGAATGAAAAGCTAAAAAAAGAAAAATTACTGCTGAAATTAATGTGGATGGTTGAAGTCCAAGAAGACAAGTGTAACGAAATAGTTCAAGGAACTAGTCACTAGAAGCAATCATTTGAAGGACTCTGCCAAGAATATCCACCTATTTATTTTTAAACCACCATGCTAAATCTGGGGATACAAAAAGAATAGGAAATAGCTCAAATGAAGGAAAATTATGGGAAAACCCAATAGCCACAGGAGATAAACAAATTCTAGGTAACCTCACAGGCCAATCCTGAACTACAGGCAAGAATCTCCTCCATGTGGTCCTGGAGCAAGCTCTCTGGGACCAGCTTGAAGTGGTGAGTAAAAGCACAGCAGGGTCTGGGAAAAGCCTCCTAGTCCACAAACCTAAACCTTCTCCCAAATTCCTTCAGTTTTCTGGGGTGATGCTGATGTGCAGAGAGTCAACACCTTCATTAAATCACTTGAACGAAGAGGCCTGGCTAGAACTAGTTCACCAATTAGCAAGCCTCGCCCCAAAGCTGGCCCAGCATGGTGCCTCGTACACAAGAAGCCTCAATTCAATGCTTGCTGACTTCAAATAAATAGGATTATGTCAGGGTCCTGAAGAGGGGGTACAGATCTGAGGCTGAGTTCAAAAGCAGGTTATTTTCCATTTTCGGAATTTTGAGGGTGGGGTGGAAGCCTGGTTGGGCGCTCCAATGGCGGAATACTGGCAGCTGGAAGACCCAACCTGAAGAAGGAAAACCACACAGGGCCTTTCTCTCACCTTTGGAGGCAGAGGCAACTATCAACGGGGTGGCCTGGTTTTAAGGTAGGGAAGGCAGGGCTCTAAGGCCTGAGTGAGGCAGGGGCCACAGCAATGGGTATCGCCCCATTTGGCCTGAATTCACACTACTGATCCAGTGAGGGCTTGATAGCATCTATCCTCAGGAGTCAGGGAGGGGAGAGGAGACAGGGCTTCCTGCTGCTAAGTGAGCAGTTAGGAAGCCAAGACAGGGCCAAGGACAAGGAACACAGATCACCCTCCAGCCCCTGAAAGGTTCTCAGTAACGTCTCCTCTTGAGGCTGTTTCCCCAGATGATTAGTAGAGAAACCCTTAGAAAAATGCCAAGGAGCTTGTCTCTGAGAGCAGAGACGCAGGGGGAGTTGAAGTGACGCTTCTCATGACAGCCTGGCAGTGGCAAGTGTTCCCCAAGAGACAGCTTGGGGTGATTAGCAGGCTGAGTTCAGGTGGACAAAGAGAAGGCCCCTGGATAAGGCTCACAGCCCCCATAAATGAAGACTCCAAGAAGAAATCAGAGCTCAGAAGGGATGAAGAGCCCTTGGGTCACCTGGAAGAAAAAGGCTCTTCTGTGTTGCTCCTGCAGGGTCTGCTTGAGCTGCTCCACATCTCTTTCTAGCTTTAGGTACTCATTCCAGGCATTTTCCATCTCCTGTGGATCAAAGAAATGCTTCTGATTCTTAGTTATCCCATGCCCACCCCTCTACTCCTGACCACTGCTGACCCGACTACAGGGGAAGAGGGCAAGGGGTGCCTGATGCGTCTCAGGCCACCTGCAGTGTCCCGTCTCCCACCCCTCTGGGTGCTCTGGTTCCCAGCTCTGGCAGAAAGGGACTGCACCACATCAGACAGACAAATTAAAGAGCAGAAATTCTGATGTCTCAGAGTTAACTGCACACAGATCAGGGGAACAGCTGTACAGGCGGCTCTGAGACAGCTGACCCCTTGGGTGTCACTGCAGTCACCCAGAGGCACTGACAGCATGCACCTTAAGGCACCGGAAGAGACGGACGTGTCACCCCTGACAAAGTAAGCTACTGTTAGGAGGCAGTCTGGAGGAGTTCTTCTATGCCAAGACTCTCGCCCCTGGCCACCTTCTCAGCTATAGGTTGGGAGACAAGAAAAGCAGCCCCCTCCCAGCCCATCCTGGGGGGGCAGGGGTGGGGCCGGCGGAGCATCTACGCACAGTGGACTCTCTGGAGAGCTCGGCCCGGATGTGGACAAGGTCCTCTTGCAGCAGCCTCTGCTGATAGGCGATCTTCTCAAGGTGCTGGGGCTGGTCTCGGTACTGCTCCATCTGTCTGTGCAACACCTCCAGCACGGACTCTAGCTGGTCCTGAGCCGGACCAGGGCCAAAGAGCAAGAGGATAGCAAGACATTCCCTGGTGGGCCCCTGCCAGGCCAGAAGCTAAACAAACCTGCTGGATCCAAGAAAGACTGAATGGCCAGCACCCAGCTAGGGGCCTGAGAGTCAAGGCCTCTGAGTCCAGCTCTAACTTTGTCTGCCCACTGGGTGGCCTTCTAGGACAAATAGCCTAACAGTTCTGTGCCTCAGTTTCATCGTCTATAAAGTCTATAAAGTGGGCATAAGGCCATCCACTCCTTAAGGGGATAAACTATGAGGCTAAATCAAAGAACAGATGGAAAACTCTCTAAGCTGTTGAAGAAGAAAATTATAAGCCAAGTGCTGTTGTTTAGCCTAAGAGATTTATTTAGTAATTTCTTCTCAGGTATGGAACCAGTCATAATTAACATCTTGGCCAGACTAGGACTGCTGGTTAAACCATTTTATTTACCATTAAGTGATCTTTTCAATATTCTGGATTAGATGACTGATTACCTTTCTTGGGTGTTCCTTATAAACTATACTCCTGCTTGAATGTTAAATTTTTATTTCTAAAGTTCAAGATATTTGAATGTTCAATTTATGTATTTAAACTACAGTAAACCAACCTTTTTTATAAAAAAAAAAAAAAAACCATGTTTTTTATAAACTTTTGAGAATCATGAATATAATGCCTTGTTAAAATGCAGGAAAAAGTTCAAACAAAGTGTCTAAGAGACCAAATATCAGTGGCTACCAGCCCATTCCTTCGCTCCAGACTTGCTTCCTCTACAGCCAGGATCCTTAGAGGAAAGGAGGCTTAGGAAGAGACAACCTCTGCCGCATTACGACTCTGGCCACTTCCCCCAAGGCGGCCCCCCATCCCTGGGGTTCAGGGGTGTGGCATCGTCACTACAAGCCAGGCCTACCTCTCAGGGCTGCTGGGGAGAGCTGGGTCAGGGCAGAATTAAGGTTGGGGAGATGGTATTTGGAATAAGTAGGCTGAGGTTGCCCCACAAGGCTTCCTCTGGGTTCAGACAGAAATCCCACAAGATACCCTTAAAATTCAAAGACACTGTTCTAGATAAAGTAATACCTGCTGTCCAATACTAACACGAGAGCCCAGCCTGTATTGAGGAAAGACAAGATGACTAAAGCCCCACCGCCCAGCCCGAGATTCCCAAAACTGATACACACTTTGTTCTCCTTAAGGGCTCGCATCTTGTCTTCCAAGTCCTGGAGGACCCTATCTTGTTCACAGAAGACGCTCAGCTTCACCTGTGAACAAGAACAGGCTGAAGAGGGCCTGGGGGCATGAGGAAAGGGCACAGCCCTGTAGAGTGACCCAAAAGCCTTTGGCTACGGAACCATCCAAACCCTGCCTGAAGCAGCCCACCCCGGGCGTGGGGGTGGCGGGCAGGTGAGGGGTCAGCCTGTCACCCTGCTCACTCACGTCAATGTCACTCTCGGCGATCTTCACCGGCTTCAGACTGCGGTCCTTGAGGAGATCCCGGCCTGTCATCTGGGAGGTGAACAATTTAGAGAAGACTTAACCATGGGGTTCAGAATCAGAACTCAGAAGGGAAAGTTCGCCCTACAACAGACAGGTATAGAAATCTCGGCAGTGGTAAGGAGGGTCACGGCACGGAAAGAGAAGAAACATGGGCAATATCTGCTTTAATTTTATGCTTATTTCATTTCAGGGAAAAAATAAATGAGATCTTACTAATACTTACAAATTTCTCAAAGAAAATATAGACTTTCAAGTTAAGAATCAATAGTAAATGTTTAAATTTGGTTCAAATGAGTTTAGTATGAATCATAGAAGATTTGCCACTGATAAGAGAGAGTTTTGCTACTAAATCTGGGGTCAAACATAATTAACAGAAGTCCATGACCCCTGCCCGGGGCTATGGAGTGAGTGGACCAAGAAGAACTAGCAAATCCCTTGGGCATCATTTAGCCCTTAGTTCAAGGAAGTCTGAGCAGCCCACACCCCATGAATACGATCAGCCTTCCTCATTCTCCACCGTTTAGCAAGAGGATCTGGTCAAAGGAAAAAGCACCTGGGTGATTCCTGGCTGGAGTTTTCAACTGATCCCTGAATAGCTGAGGTTAGTCTGAACCTGCAAGACAAGTTACCCTGCCCTCTCAGGAAAAGAAACCGCGAAGCAGCAGGCAAAACCACCCACACTTAGGGGCCAGCAGAATTCCACAGGATCTGCCATCTCTTCCCGGACCAGTGTGGGCTTAGGGGCCAGCAGAATTCCACAGGATCTGCCATCTCTTCCTGGACCGGTGTGGGCTTAGGGGCCAGCAGAATTCCACAGGATCTGCCATCTCTTCCTGGACCGGTGTGGGCAACATGTCGCCCTTCACTCACTGGCCTCCGTGAAATTAAACAGCATATCTCTAGGCCATGTTTTCATTTCCACCAAGTCTCCTTCTTTGTCAAAAACTGCAGGAGCAGAGAGACCTTTTTCACAGGTGCACTCCAATGGCCAAACCATGGTCAGGGATGGCCAGGTCAAATGCCCCTTGTAGGGGAGGCTATCTTGCTGGACTCTGGTTTGCAGATCTGGCCAGAGAAATGGAGGGTGGAGCTGGCTACAGCAGAGAGAGATGGTGTGCGCACTACACAGAGGGTCCCACTACAGATGGACACACAGCTGCTGGAGAAACGGCCCTCACTTCCTTCCTACTCTATCCAGTTTGTCAGTGTGAATCAGAAGCAGAAATAGATTAGCAAATATTCCCCTCAGAATTCAAAATCTGTGTACTCAGATCCAAAGGTCAAGGTCAAGGGAGAAGCCATCTTCACGCCCTGAGCTGAGGGCAGAGTCTGGGCTGCAGACCCACCCCACCCGTTCCCCTGCTCTCTTGGGTGGCACAGTGGAGGACAGGGACCACTGTCTTCTTTATCTTGGGGGAAGTCAGCCCTGGACGGAAGGCCTGGCACTCTGGAAGGCAATAGGCAAATTGCTTACTGCCTCCCAGGCAGGTGAAAGGGAAATATATGTAGGTCAATCCTAGAAAGAAGTAGAATCCAGCCAAATTCTGCTCTTCAAACTGGCAAATTATGTGTACGTACACAGTCACATACAGTCACAGAACACACTGACCACAAGAATTCACAAAAACAGACTGCGCTGGCTCCGGCAGGGGCAGGGGCTGTGTGGTGGGGGAAGGGAGGGAGGAGAATGAATCCTGGGGAACCAGGGACAGCTGAACTTCCCAGGCAGGACATGGGAACCCAGCGGGCAGAGGGTGGGGTCCTTCATTCTGTGTCACCGTCCTTTGCCCAAGTGAGGGGCCGTGTGCTTGTCTACTCTCCCAGGGGCTGACCCTGGCTCGCTTCCTAGGAAGAAATCAGTTTCAAATTGAGATATGCTTTGGGGATTTTTTCCTCTTAGCAAAAACTCTTTCCTTTCTGTCACTGAAGCTTTTTTTCTGGATGATATGTTTTTGATACTGAAATAGCAAAAGCAGGGAGTCCAACTGAGCAATGCCTCATTTATCCAGCACCGTCAGGCAAGGAATGAGGTATTTCTACACAAAAAGGGCACTTTCAGAAAGCTCTTAAACTTTTTGATGGAAAGCTTTCTAAAAGGATGTTCTTCACTGCCTTCATGGAATACTGAATATAAATGTGACCTTTCTGGGGATGAATCAGAGTCGTTACAAAAATCAGTAATATAGAACTTCTTAGAAGGTAGTGTTCAAGACCATTTGCTTATCTAGTAAAATGCTCCCAAATTTCTGTGTTTTCATTTCCATTTCAGATTGACATAAAATGTTTCTTCTCTCTCTCAGGATATTAGCACTCTCTCTTTTCTAAGAAATAACTTTCTCTTTGTCCCCTCTTAATGTGAGGCTTTTAAGGTGCTACAACTTAGGAATTCAAGTGACCGAGTCTATTAGGATTAGAAACTCAGCTGACGGGACCCACTTGCTGTCCTTCTGTCTCCCTCCCTCCATCTGGGCCTGGTACCCATCCGGGGATATCCTCGCACATCTGGTGTCTGCCACTGCTAGGGGCCTTAGTAGACAATCTGTTTCCTCTTACTTGACAGTAATTTATTTAGGAGTAACTGTGGGGATCCCATGGATGGAGGAGCCTGGTGGGCTGCAGTCCATGGGGTCGCGAGGAATCAGACATGACTGAGCAACTTCACTTTCACTTTTCACTTTCATGCATTAAGGCAATGGCAACCCACTCCAATACTCTTGCCTGGAGAATCCCAGGGACGGGAGCCTGGTGGGCTGCTGTCTATGGGGTTGCACAGAGTAGGACATGACTGAAGCGACTTAGCAGCAGCAGCAGCAGTGGGGACTGTCACGTATTTTCTCTGTAACCTCAAAGCCCAGCCCAGGGCCCAAAGTACTGAGGATATTTGAGAAGCCTTTGTTTAGTGAGCCTGTGAATGTAACAAAACCAGGTGTGCTGGCTGTGCTCAGGGCCTACGTCCTCTTTCTATGGGGTAAAGGTCACAGGCTTCAGGGCAGATAGCTCACAGCCCCTTTAAGCTTCTAAATTTAGCTTCATTCCAGAGAATCAAGGCTACTAATTTTCCTTTCCAAATTGCACTTTGTGATAGCAATGCTTAAATCCATTCAGAACATTAACTATGAGTCCACAACTGTGGGTCCAACTAAGTCACCAGAAAAAGTGAATTTAGCGGGCACTCGTTCATTTGAAAGAGTCTTGGTGTCAGAAAGGAATTAACGGTCACCCAGGCATCTGACTCCCTCCCGTACACTCGAAGACACCTACGCTCAGGGCTTAAGACGGCTGGACACGGCTCCTGCATTCCCACCTGCAGCCTCCCGTGGGATGCTATAAGAGCTGGCCACGTTTCAGGCATTGCCTCTGCATCTCTCAAAGAGGAGGGCGATGGGCAGGTGGGTGCTTTGTTCTAGTCCAGATCTAGAATGTTTTCAAACATCAACACCTTGTCCCAAAGTAGGGCCACCCTAATATCAGGGCTACGGTAGAATCTCAGGACACCCCGGCTCCTCCAAGGTGACCAGGAACTGCTGCTCCCTCCCCAGGAACGCATGCTCTAGGGCAGCCCTCACCATGGAGGCAGACGAGTGAGAATGGGAACACAACACAAGCTGGTGGCAAGCTAGGCAGGCCCCCGCTCCGCCCCCTGACGGCAGCACAAAAGATGGAGTCACAAAACACTACAGATGAGAGGCTCAGCCTGGTGCACCAGCCAGAACGCTGAGGGAGCTTCAGTAGAAAGAAAATAAACCGAAAATGACTTGCAGGAAGCCTGGGGGCGGTCGGGAGAGCCCCTGGTTAAGCAAGTGATGGAGTCGGCACTGAGCCAGAAGCAATGGAATGGCCCCGCCTGGAGACACAGATCAGGTCATCTTACGCTTCTCCTGGGCCGACAGCCCCGTGCTGACTTCTTCAGCACTTTGTAAAGCACGTTGATCAAAGGTTCATTATTTTTTATCTGTTCCAAACAGAAAGGCAAATACAACAAAATGTAACAGGTAAGACATCAAACGACATTTGAAGGAGCCAGAATTTGGGGACGTGGCAAGGGGAAACCTTAGGAGGATGTGTGTTGTGCAGTTTTAATGAGTGGGTCTCAGCTGGTTATGCTGCTTCCCAGCCAGTGGACCTTTCCACATTTCAGTTCCCTCATCTGTAAACCGGCCTCCTAAGCGCTGCCTGGAGGGTCTTCGTGAGAGCGCCGATTTCAGTGCCCATGTCCTTCCTGGTTCTGAAGGCAAGAGGGGACTCTGCTTCTTCCTGCATCCTCCCCCATCACATACTGAAAGATACCAAATCTGTGGTTTAGCATGGAGCCATGCGTTAGTCTCAGCCCCACCATATTTTCCACCTTGGGTCCCTCAGACTCTCGCTGCTACACCTAAATGATTGTCTTACCAATGACGCCAAATGCTTCCAGCTCCCATGAGGGACCACTCTCCCTACCTGCCAAGACTGGATCTCATCTCTGCCTCCAACACTGTGATCACACAGGAGCTTTCAAAAATATTGATGCCCGAGTCCCACTCCAAGAGAATTTGGATGTTACTGGTCTGTGGTGGGGCCTGGGCACTGGGATTCTTAAAAGCCCTTCTGGGTGAGTCTAATAGGTAGCCAGGAGTGGGAGCCACTGCTCTAAAAAGGGGTTCTTAAACTCGAGCATCCTTCAGAATCACCTGGAGGGCTGTGAATATACAAATTTGCTGGGCCCCATCACCAGTGGTTCTCACTAAGCAGCTCTGGGGTGGGACCCAACATTTCACATTTCTGACAAATTCCTAGGAAGTGCTGACATTGTCAATCTGGGATCACATTTTGAGGATCACTGCTTTGAAACCATGTTTCTCAGCCACAGCTACACATGAGAAGCACCTAGGGAGTTTTTGTTTCCTCCCTTCCCTCCCATTCTTTCCTTCTTAAAGGGTGATACCTGAGTACTACCAATTAAATCAGAGTCTCTAAAGGGTAAGACCCAAGCATCCATATGCATTTTAAAAACAACTGGTTGCTCTAGTTCATGACCAAGGTTAACAACCTCTCTCCAGAATAATAGACCTCAACTTTCTGTGCACCAGAATCCCGCCAGAGCTTGATTTTTAAAAACATAGAATTCTGGGCATCATTTTCAGAGATGCCAAGCATCCTCCAGACCTGCAATTTTTTAAATCAAGCTCCTGGCCATCCTGAGACAGATGATGTCCCAGACCATGACTTAAGAGACTCTGCTCCGGAAACAGACTCTGAACAGAGAAGCCCCGATCTCAAGCTCAGACAGGAAAAAGTCCAGAGACTAGGCACTTGGAGCCACTGATAACATCTCTCACCAGGGACAAGAGCCCCTCTGGGGCTGATTGCAACTGCTCCACCTAATGTGGCTGCAGGTACCCTCTCCCTATCTCACTTTCCCAGCTTTCCAGTTACATAAAAATAGTTCAAGCTGTCAATAACTGCAAATCCTCACACCTGCTTCTTAGACCTGGCTTAGGTGTAGGGTTCTGAAGAGCAGAACATTAATGCCAAAAATACAACTCAGTGAATACAACTTCAGGGCAGGCTTAGTATCAGTACATGGCACTGGGAAGAAAGGAGGCAGGTGTGAAGTTAGTCACAGGGTTCGAATCTCAGTTGCCTAACTTTGCAGAAATTACCTCTCTGGGTAATTTGATTAGTGTGGTGGGGATAGCAATTCGTATTTGCTCGCAGAGGATTTAAGTGAGATGATGAACATCAGGTGCCCAAACAATGCCAGGCAGGAACAGATGCTTAATCAACATGAAATCCTTTCCACCCTGGCAACATCAAGTAAAATGCCAAGGAAATAAATATTTCCAAAGAACACTAACGCACAGCATTTTTTAAGACAGTGGAGTCTGCTTCTACTTAATCCTTTGGCACCCCAGAAGGAATGCTCAGACCAGACTCCACAACACATGGGCAAGCACACACCAGCAACTGGTTCTGGAAGATGAGGATCAGCTGATGGGACGTGGGCTTGGGATCCTCAAGTCTGTGGCATTTGGGATAGAGACACGGGGGACCCTAGGCCCACCTGGTGGGGGCAGGGAGACTATCTTTCTCCAGAAAGGCTTAGCTCTCCTCTTGAAGACCCAGGAGGAACCTCTCCCAAGAAGCTGGTCACAGCAGGGGTGTGCTCAGCGGCATCTCCGCACACAGGTTGGGCTACACACCCGTTCAGATGTCAACCTTTCTGAAAGTGACTCACAGCACAAACCCTGGCATCTTTCCCCACACGTGCTGCTGGTAAGCCAAGTGTCTCTCACCTGCTGGTGCTGTCACTGGGGGAAGGGTTCTCTAAGAGGAGCTTAGCAACTGGAGTAGCAACTATAAGAGCAGGGAAGTGCTGGCATCAACACAGCTGTTTTTCATGGCAAACAGTGACAATTTCCAATCACGAGCTACTGTTTTGGTCACACACGGCTCCTAGCTGGTAAAGACACAAGGATCCACCTTGTTTCTCTCTATCACATCATGCACATTTCCTGGCAGAAAAATCCCAGTTCAGCTCCATAAAAAACCGAATGCCTTTGGGTCCACAGTAGTAGAGGCGGTATTGTAAAAGCGGCCGGGAGGCAGGGGGCTTAAGAGCACCAGTCTCAGAGTCAGTGCTACACCCAAGTATGGATTCCTCAGTGACTACCAACACAGCCTTGGGAAAGTCGTTTATTTCTTTGAGATCTGGTTAGTGAAAAATATAACACCACCTCCTTTATAGGGCTACTTACAGGGGTTACTTAATTGAATAGAAGTGAAGTAATACATGGTGACTGACACACATACCCTCTGTGGCTATTCAGTTTCTGTGGGGAGTCAGGACTCACAGGGCCTTCTGGCTCTGCTCCATTATCCTGTACCTCAGTTACCCCTCCCCTCTCTCTCAATCCCTTTAGCTCAATGCAGGTTTGATCCCTGGGTCTGGAAGATCCCCTGGAGGAAGCCATAGTAACCCATTCTACTACTCTTGCCTGGAGAATCCCATGGCCAGAGGAGCCTGGTGGGCTGCAGTCCACGGGGTCACAGAGAGTTGGACACGGCTGAAGAGACTTAGCACACACACTACTACAATCTTTAAACAAACCTGAGCTGGCTCTTCTCTCTGGGACCCACTATGAGATCAGCTATCCCACACAGATGGGAATCAGAAGACAGCTATTTCCTGTGACTCTGGCTCAGGCGCTTTATTAAGTTCCCATGCACCCAGCACCAAGCACGCTGAAGAGTTCTACAAGGTACACTTGTGCTGCCGTGAGCCACGCCTCTCCCACAGGCTAAGATGACATCACAGATGCTCTACAAATATTTCTGTGTGGCCTGCGTGGCCCCGGAGCCACAGTGAAAGAACTGAACGGGGGCACGGTGAGGCCAGGGAACAAGGATGCGGGGATACCCTGAGCAGGTGCAGATCGAGGGCTACTGATCCTCGCTCTAGGTCAGACGGGGAAGGTGGGCATGGCGGGAGGACCTGCCCAGGATCAGAGTATTGGAGGCTGGGCTGGGTTGCCCATCTGGCCCACGCCACCATGTCTGAGCACTTGGCATCCTGAGGGCTGACTGCCACCACCACCAACACTCACTCATGTTCTGCATGACCTAACGACCACATAAGCTAGGAGACATCCTGGTTTTGAGAGAACCCTCTTTGTTTAGCTCAACTATGAAAGCCAAGTCTGACTTTTGTTCACTGCGCCTTCCGTCCTAAAGCCTAGGACAGATTCAGGAACCTGAACAATCTGCCCCCACGTCTCCAGAGCCCCAGGCACACCCTGGCTCCCACCGTTCCCTTCCCTTTAATTTCAACCAACCCAAGCCCTCTGGTTCTTCAAGGCTCCAGACACATGCCGCCTCCTCCAGAAGCCTTGCTGACACGTCAGCCCACGGGGATCCTCACTCTCTCAGATCTGAGCACTGAGCCAGACACATCTTTATACACTCCTTGCCATAAATCTGTGTTATTTCAGGATATTTTCTTTCCCCAGCCCAGAGCATTTGGAAGTTTCTCAAGGAAAGAAAGCCTCAGTTTTTCTCTTGCCTCTCCCCCAGTTTCTCCGAGCTGGGTATAGCACAAACGCTCAAGTTATTAACAGATAGGTAAGTTAACTGAGCGATTCCTAATCAAAGGCCTCGATCTTGCCTCAGAGTAGGGAGGCCTCTCATCTGCTGCCTGAGGACCCAGCACTCATAGTCCTGCTTCTGCAAGGCTGGATGACGAGCCTGGGTTACAAATATGTCAAGTCAGGTACCCTGGGGGCTGAGGGAGGCATGCCTCAGTGATCATCACCTGGGTGTCCTCCCTTGGGGGCCCTTGCCCGCCCTCTCACACCCACAGTACATTAAAGGTCACATTCCTTCAGTCTATGTCCTGGCTCAGGCATAAGAAGTGCTTTTCACAGTGGGAGCTTTTGGAGAGCTGTGGGAACAAAACAATAGCTGCTCTCTTCCTGGCAGAATGCCTCTCGCTTTTCCAGCAACTTGCCCAGCTCTCTCTGTGCTCTGGAGGTTGATTTAGAGCCTGAACTTCATCACCTACAGGGAGGGGTCTGGTGTTCATCTCCTAAACACGGGTGGAAGACCACAGTACCCCTCAGGGCCACAGGATTCTGTGTGGTACCTGCTCCCCCAGCAACAAAACTGAAGCCACTCAACCAGCGGTGCCTGAAAACATGCATCAGGGAACCAAACCCACCCCCACCCCACTGGAGGCTCTGAAGAAGCAGCTCAGTATCATCTGGAGAGACCCTGTGGTTCTAACCAAGGACAGGAAGAGAGCAAGAGTGTGTGCCCTCATTTTGTAAACCAGAAACCTGGCAGCAAAATTCATAAGAAACTAAGAGCCCAGCGTCGGAGGCTATAAGAAATAAAACTCTTCTGAAAGGGAGAAACTTCCGGATATAAAATAAATAAATCATGAGGCAGTAATATACAGCATGGTGACTATAGTTATTAATACTACATTGCATATTTGAAAGTTGCTTAGAGAGTAGATCTTAAAAGTTCTCATCACAGGAAAAAAGAATTCATAACCAAGAATGGTGATGGATGTTAATCAGACTTACAGTCACTTCCTAACACATACAAATGTCATTTTGTTGTACACCTGGAACCAATACAATGTAATATGTTAATTATATTCCATTTGAAAAATGAAATTTTCAAAGCCACAGCAACCAAAGGAAAAAAAAAATCAAAAACACCAAAACAAAACTTCTGCCTTCCGATTCAGATAGGCAACATCTTCATTTGAAACCCAGATTTATAAGACCCGCAAGGCCTCTGGCTTTGGGGCTGGTCTCTGATGAGGCTGACACTCAGAAAGGTAAGCGCCAACGAAAGCAGACCCCTGAGGCCACTCACCTTTAGGTCCAGGTACTCCAGGTCTTTCTTCAGCTGGAGGTAGGTATCGTCAGCCTTCAAATGAAGCAGAGAGAGAAAAAAAGCCAGCTATGAAAACCCAAAGGTGTCCCTTCGAGTGTGAATCATTTACATGGTGCAGCTTCAGGGACAAGAGACCACAGGAGAACAACATATCCGAGCCACAGAGGAAGCACAGATGTCTTGGTGCAGCTCAGAGCCCCTCAGCATGGTGGATCTCACGGGTGCACCATGTGGGGAAGGCCAGTGTGCCCCCACCATGGGCTGGGGACAGTCTGAGGGGAGCAAGGGGCCAGCACACATCACATCAGAGGGCTAGGACAGCAGCGCAGCTGAGGTGGAGGTGAGCTCCGGACACAGAGCTACAGGGGTCTCCCTGGGGGACATGCTACGTTCCAAACCTGGTCGCCAGACCTCTGCACTGTGCAGAGGAAAATGACCCGTGATCGCTGCAGACTGGTGCCTGGAAGAGGCATGGTAAAGACGCAGGTGACCCAGGGAGGTCCCCTTACGACCTTGGGTTCCTGGAGGATAAGCACCTGAGGCTACGTAAAGTCCCCTGGAAGTTCTGGCTCCATTTGCTCAGCATGAAGTCAAGGTGGCTGTGCCGGGAGCCAGATCAGGAAGGTCCAGGCAAACTGACCTGCCTGCGTCATCTCTGACAGTCTGTTGAGTTCTTCAGTATAATGACCAGAAGCAGTGAGAATAAGAAAAAGACTCTCTGATTCCCTACAACTGGTGCTTTCCGTAATGGATTACAGAAGCTAACTGCGAGGCAGAGGGACTATGAAAGCTTCAGAAAAACAGTCCAGCACTTTCTCAGCCAGCTCAGAGGCCTCTCAGCAAGCCAGGGCTGCGAGGGTGGTCTGGGTTTACAGCTCTGATGTAATGCCAACAAAAGCAGGGACTTCCCCAGTGGTCATGATGCTGTGCTTCCACTGCGGAGGTCATGGGTTTGATCCCTAGTCAGGGAACTAAGATCCCAAAAGTTGTGTGATTAATTTTTTTAATCCCCAAAATTAAAAAATAGACTGCAGGCTTGCTGAAGTATTTTTTAAGAATAAATAAATAATGCTAAATGTTTAGGCAGTGTTTTAAAGCATAAGAAGGCCTTAAGGACCATGGCCAGGGACACCAGTGGCTTCCAAGATCTTATTTCTGACTCTAAACTGTCTCCTCACCCATTCCTACTTCCTCAGTCAGCCCAGTTCCACAGCAGTAAGAGGGATAGCACAGAGCAATGTTATTAAAAAATCACCCAAATTCACAACTTAGGATTTTTGCACATGTTGCCTTAGATTCATTTTTCCAAAGACATTTCCTGAGTCCTTCAGGTCCCATTAAAATAGGACAGGAAAGGAAGGTGACAATCCCTCACCCTCCTCATCTGTCCTCTACCTACTTCTGTGCAGCCAGGAGGCCAGCCTTGTGTGGACCAGCATTTTCTTTAGGATGATGCCCAGGATAACAACTGCCTGGCCATGCAAGGAGCTTGCCTGCAACCCCCACATGTCTTGGAAACACTGTGTCAGACAGGACCTGCAATTCGGCTCCGGCCTTGCATGCCCCTGACTGCAGGATCCTGGGCAAATCACTTCCCCACCTGTCTCACCTAAGCTGTTCCAGGTTACTGTGAAGTTCACCAGGCTAAGGGGTGTGAGGATGTTCTGTCAATCAGCAGGACATTGTCCAGATGAGAGGGCGTGATGCCTTCCTTCTGGGCTGACACACACCTTTCAGCATTGCTAGGAGTGCCCAAGGTGGCAACAAGGATGACAACCAGCACAGCCCTTGGACGTGACCACACACCAGCCTGGCAATCACTACTCACAGGCAAAGAAGCCACAATCCAGGTCCTTCACACCCCATGCAGCCGCCCCCCTGCTCCCAAGCACTAGGGGCGCAGGCCTCATGACGGCCGCACGGTGTCCGGCAGTAGCATCCAGAAGCGAACAGGCAGGAACAAGGGAAAGAGCCAGACAGAGGACAGACTAGAGCACGGGCACGAGGCAGCACAGGTCAGCATGGCACTCCCTGGTCCCCAGGGTGGCCCCCAGCCCTGAGAGGGCCCACCAGCGCTGACCTGGCAGGAAGGAAAGGTCAGCTGGTGCTGCAGTAACTGGCCGATGGCGAAATTTCGCACACTGGCCAACCTGGCCTGGTGCTGCCGTAACTGGGCGAGAAGCAGTGAGAGCTCCTCCAGCTGCGGGTGTGCAAGACACATCATGAGGAAATGAGCCACCGTGGGAGCACGACGCTATCATTACTCTTCACCCCGCTGCCGGGACAGCACTGACGCGACACCGCTGAGTAATTACGGCACCAATTCTGTCATTAGGACAAATAACGGCGCTGGCAGAAAGGGAGATGCAGGACGTAGTGTGTATCAGGAAACAGCCCCCAGCAGTGCAGCCTCACCCAGACTTGAACTTTGAAGACAGGGAACTCATCAAAGCAAACGCGGGGAAGAAAGGAGAGATGCCAACAGGGCAGGGGGGGAAGGCAGGTGGCTGGAGAACGCTGCCCCAAAAAGAAGACACACCACATCCTCCTCCATTCCACATTCTCTTCCACTTTCCCCAAGTTCTCCTGCTGACCTCGGGAGGACCCAGTCCCGGCGAGACGGGCCTGGGCAGCTCATTTGACTTCTCTGAGCCTCAGTTCCTCATCTCTAAAATACAGATTGCCTCTGACTGGCTTCTGGGAGAACCCTGAGAGATGAACACTTTGCAAGCTGGATCAGTTCAGTCACCCGGAATGGGAGAGGAGGCGCTGCTTACCGATTTTCCATGTAAACTGGGAGCGCTGACAGTATGGGTCATATAACCCATGGAGGGCATGGAGCGTCGGTCCACATGAGAGGAGTTCTGCAGGAGAGGAGACCAGACATCACACGGGGAGCCAGGCAAGGCAGCGGGGCCAGGGTGGAGACTCTGCCACTCACCACCAGGGCAGCCGAGCCCAGGGCTGGGCCCCTTTCTCAGCCTGACTCTTCACCTGTCTAACGCAGATGCACACCTTTCACACCGGGTTCCGACCATGTTTAACTGTGACAGACCCTCAAAGGCTCAACCTTAAGTCGAGTTCTTATAAATAACTGAACTGGTTGAACACAGACATCTTTCCCTGCCTTCCAGGCTGCAAGAAAGTACAGTTTGAGTTGTGTGACCCTGTGCAAGTAACCTCACCCCTTAAGGCCAAAAAGTTCTCAAATGTGAAATGGGCACACAGGGATCTCCTGCTTTCCAAAAATTTGTTATATGCCACTTTGATTTTACAAAAGACCTACCTTTAGTACCTGTTTTTTGATAACTGAAATTCAATGGAGATTTTCGCTTTTACAGAAAAAGGTAATTGCTTCTTTGCTTTAGGCCATCTTGGCTTACAAAAGGTTTCACAGGAATGCTCTACCTGCAGAGAGCAGGGACTCCTGAGAAAACAGCACCCGCCTCACAGGGCTGCGGCGAGAATCAAAGCCTCAGTGCTGCAGTACAGAACCGCAGAAGTGTTACCTAGCATTACCCTGTATCGCTCGAATGGGTGTTCAAACCATGTGAAGCTCCAACGCCATAAGGCGGGGCGGCCCGGCAGCTTGGCAGGGCCTCCAGAGTCTCACCTTGGTGGCGGGGCCCCATGCCTTCCTGGGAGAACCCCCCAGCGAGATGTCTACGCTCATCCTCTGGTCCGGTGGCTTCACAGTGACCCTCTCCGCCGGCGTGTGGGGCCGCCGGGGTGGGAAGGCCCTCGGGGGTCCCGGCGGAGGGAGGTCCGAGGGAGACGGAGGCACGGAGATGGAGCGGGGCACCTCTAACATGCTCCTGCTCCGGCCCTGCTCGGCGAACTCCGGGGAGCCGGCGCAGACGGGGGCCGTGGGGCTGCCGTGCCGGAACTGCTGGCGCTGCTGCCACTCGTAGAGCTGCCACACGGTGCCGTCCCGGTGCGCCCGGCGCTCCTCGCTCGACATCTTCAGGTGGCTGGCTCGGTCCTGCGCGTACTTGTAGTCGCTCGGCAGGTTGCGGGGAGGGGGCGAAGAGCCCCCCGAGGGGTGGCGGCTGCTCCTCGGAAGGGTCTGGTAGTTTTCTGGGAAGGACAGGTGCTGGCTGGGGCCCTGGCGAGGGAGGGTCTGCTCCGGGGGCAGGCTGACGGGAAAGGAGAGGACAGGTCAGGGGACCTGCAAGGGGTCTGCGGGGCTGCCGGAAATGCAGCGGGGCAACGCCACAGAGCCGGGCCCTGAGGGAGCCCTGCTGGAACCCCAAAGAGCAATCAACACAGACGGCCGGCACTTCCCTCCCTCCCGCCCTGAGCAGAGCGCTCCTAAACCACGTTCTCCATCAACCCTGCAGTGTCAACCACCCCCTCCACCCCGTGACCAGGCCGACTTGGCCGCCCCACTTCCGGTGCAGCACAATTAACCTGCTTCTCTCTCCCACCCGTCAACAAGATGCTCCCAGCACCAAGTTCTGGAGTTTCTTAAAGAAAGTGGCTGGCATCGGTTCCTTCCTTTCCCCATTATTCTAGTCCAAATACTGATTAATTACTGCCTCCCAGACAACTTGGCTCAGTTGGTAAAGAATCCACCTGCCATGCAGGAGACCACAGTTTGATTCCTGGGTCGGGAAGATCCCCTAGAGAAGGGATAGGCTACCCACTCCAGTATTCTGGCCTGGAGAATCCCATGGACTGTATAGTCTATGAGGTCGCAAAGAGTCCTCCAAAACCATCAAGGGTTCCCTGCTGCTTATGAAGCAAATTCTAAACCCCTTCTCCTGATACTCATGGCTCTCTAGCACCTGACCTCAACCCTCATCGCCCTGCTGTTTTCTCACTGCTCCTCCTAACCAGACCAAGATCAAATCGGGGCAAGGTGAGCACCAAAGGCCCAACATTTAAAAAGGCACCCCCTCTCAGTTGCACCCCTGCCTCACCCTGACCTTGGCCAGCCTCCTACATACTTGGGCAACTTGAATCCACTGGCTGTGTGACCCTAGGCAACTTACCTGACTGCTCTGCCTCAGTTTCCTCACCTACAGCATGAGGAAGGAACTACTTGCCTCTTAAGGCTGAGCTGAAGAATGAATGAGACAGGCAGAGACTGCAGGCTCCATGAGACGCAGACAGTACCTTCACCAGGGGGTGAGCCCTTCCAGCTTTTCTCTCCTTATTCTCATAGTACTGTTCCTCTCTTCCCTACTTGCATGGGCTCATTTTGCCTACTGCCAACTTTCACTCATTCTTCAGGACACACGCCTCTTCCATGGAGGCCTTCTGCAATGCCGCAGACGTCGGGGTTCCTGCCCTGCTCTGACCTAGTTACTGTACGGTCTGTAACTTTTCCAAGGTCCTGCACTGATGTAACCTTTTCCTGCTTGTAAGCGGTCTCTTCCCCAGCCAAGCCGTAAATCCTTGGGGGGCAGGAACTCTGTCTCACATTCTGTGGTGCTGTCCACGGTCTGAGAAAGTCCTGACGCATACCCAACCCTTCAACAAATACTCCGGCACACAAAAGCTGGATAGGATCATGAAACCTACCAACCAGCCATCCTCTTTTCTAAAAGAAAAATTCAGCAAGGGGCCAAGTAGAGGGTTTTATTAAGCCTTGAATTTATTAAGCCGGTCTGAGAGGCAGCATGATGTAAAAAGGACAGGTTTTTCGAATTAGGCCCAGGTTGGAATCCTGACTCTGCCTTTATCAGTTTTATCTAACAAACCTTTATATTGTGCTTACCATGTGCCAGACCTTGTGCTACTCACAGCATAGTCCAGCATCCTCAACACCACCTGGGAATTTGTTAGACATGCAGGTTATCAGGCCCCACCCAAAATCAGAAACCCTGGGGCTGAGGCCCAGTCACCTGTGTTTTAACAAGCCCTCCAGGGGCTCATGTTGGAGAAGTGCTGTTCTGTTTCTAAAGTCCCTGCATCACTTCCTACCTACAGGACCTCAGGTTAGTATCTTTTCTGTCCTCACTCTCCTTACTGTAAAATGGGGCTCGTAAGAACCATTTAATAGACTGTTCTCAGGATTAGAAGTAGTTGTCATTCAAAAATGGTGACTTTCGGGACTTCCCTGATGGTCCTGTGCCTAAGACTCTGAGTTTCCAATGCAGGGGGTGCAGATTTTGATCCCTTGTTGGGGAAGTAAGATCCCACATGCCCCATGGTGAAACCAGAAAAATAAAATAGTGACTTTATTCTCTTTTTATTGTTACCTTTGCAATTTGTTGTTGTTTAGTTGCTAAGTCGTGTCTGACTCTTGCAATCCCCTGGACGGCAGCCCACCACGTTCCTCTGTCCATCAGATTTTCCAGGCAAGAATACTGGAGTGGTCTGCCATTTCCTCCTCTAGGGAATCTTCCAGACCTAGGGACTGAACCCATGTCTCCTGCCTTGGCAGGTGGATTCTTTACCACTGAGAAGCCAACCTTTGCAATTAAGGAAGGTAATTTTAAGATCTCTTCAGCACAGACTCCTCGAGTGTGTCTCCTTGCCACCAGGTGGCAGGTTTGCTACGGATTTCTCAGCGGGGACCGTGTCTGAGGAAGGGGCAGTGTGGCAGCAGTGGCAGAAACCAGGCCAGGGGCTTCCCCCTGGGAGTTCATGTCTGTACTAACCACCGTTTCCTCCGCCTGAAGCAAAATGCAAACTCTGCAAAGCATGTCCCAGCCATGCTCACCCTGTAAACCCTTTCAGTCTGGCTCTGCAGCCCCTTCCTCATGCCTGCCTATGGCGTCCAGACGGTCAGAGCCCCTTCACCCACCCACTCACACGGGGCAGTGCCCCAAAGCCCCCAGCTCATCCTCTAGCCTGTGCCCTCTGCTAATACACTGCCTGCCACCGCCTCAGTGCTGGCCTTAGAGGGGTAACTCCAAAGACCCCCGTGTAATAGTAAGTCCTGGTGCCAGAGGCCAAACCTCCACTAACAGATGGTAGAGGGAAGGACACAGTGGATAGGGTTGTAAGATGAGGTAAAGGTCCCCCGAGAGCAGGGAGGAGCACCCAGAGCAGCTGACCTAAGAGCAGACCCATTTGCTGGACCCCAACCTCAGCCTTATCCAAAAAGAAGACTCTACACCTCCTGCCTTCTGCCGTGGGCCCTCCCTGTTCCGAAAGGCATCTACCTACATATTCTGATACAGTCTCTATAAAACAATCATATCAAAATGTGAAATCAGTTCCTACAACCAGTTACTTATGCAGCAGATGGCCCTCACCTGAGCTTCCACACTGACTGCATAGGCCTTTCACGTTTCCTCGTGGTACTGTCTGCACTCCCTGACTCTGCCCCCACCCCTGCCTTTTATTATACAAGTATGCATTATTTTAAATACTAGGAAAACACGGAAGGCTAGAATTCCAAATCAAGTTCATAGAATGTGGTAAGATTCTAAGGCTGTATCAGTCTGCCCTTGCAAAGAACTATTCTAAAGGAGTTTAATAAAGTGAAATATAATAGACACCTCCATGTACTGAAAGAACTGTTAGAAATAATTCCTCGTGAGGTCTAGAGTCGCGAATACAAGATCATATTACAGTTCAAATAACCCTCCTTGCCAAGTCCAACGTGCTCCAGCTAATGAGATTAGCAGAGTCTCCATCATACAGAGCATGGATATCCCTCTTCTGTATTTTCAAACGCAGGCGCTTCCTTTATTAAGCAGCCAGATCTACTTATTACTTGACTGTAAGAGATTATAAAAACATCTTTAAGGAGGAAAAAAGATAACTCTGATATGTAATATGCAATCCCTCCCACCTACATGTGAATAATCAAAGAATGAGCGCTCTGTTGACCTCAGAGGCTGACAGCTTTCTTCTCTAAGGGTCGTCTTCAACCCCTAAGCCCACTGAGCACTGCTTCCACCACGAGGCTGAGATTCCTCTCACTGGGTGCACAATGACCTCCAAGGCCAATGAGCTGTTTTCATCCACAGACCTCATGTCTGCCCCTTAGATAAGAATGGCTCCACATCCTGGGGACAGTTCAACACCTTCCCCGGCCACCTTTACTTCCTTGCAGTTGGCTTCTCATCCTTTAGCTCCTTGCTCTGCCCCCAGCCCCGAACATGTGTAGCAGAATAACCTAGGTCTGTGGGCTGCCAGGCACATTTCACAATCACAACTTATAACTGCATATCAGCCGCACAGCTTTTGAAAGTCATTTCTGCACCCCTGTCACAAAGGTTTATCACTGGCCATGCCTTCTTTCTGGTTCCCTTCTGCCTCGCCCTCCCAGTACTCTGCCTTCTGACCTAACTTCAAAACTCTAGCTCTATTATGAAGATCTACCCACCTGAGGCCCTTCAGGCAGCTTGGTGAAACCAAAGGCCTCTGCTACTGACCTCAAGACCAGCAGAGACTGACGTTCAGATTCTCCTGCCAGGTGCCCACCCTTCTCAGAAAGCACCACACCTAGGAAGCAAGCCGCCGACTGGACTCCTTCCAAAGGAATCCCCCCTCACCATACCCCGGTTTTCCTCCTCCGTCTCCTACTAGACTTCTTTAAGCAGTCTCTGCTTTTGCCCACCCCCTGGGGCTGGAGATCCTCAGGCTTCTGCTGTTGAAAAGTGAAAGTCACTCAGTTGTGTCTGACTCTTCATGACCCCATAGACTGTAGCCCACCAGGCTCCTCTGTTCCTGGGATTTGCCAGGCAAGAACACTGGAGTGGATTGCCATTTCCTTCTCCAGTGCATGAAAGTGAAAAGTGAAAGTGAAGTCACTGAGTAGCATCCAACTCTCAGCGACCCCATGGAGAGCAGCCTACCAGGCTCCTCCGTCCATGGGCTTTTCCAGGCAAGAGTACTGGAGTCGGGTGCCATTGCCTTCTCCAAGAATCACCAGGGGTAGGGGGTATTTTGAAAACTACTGATGTCCAGGCTGAAATTGGGATCATCAGAATCAGATTTCCAGGTAGGGGCCATGGGCCTCAGTAAATGTCAAACATCTCTCATATACTGGTATCACCTGGAGAGACTTTCAAACAGACTGATGCCCTGACCTTGCCCCAGACCAAAGAAGGCAAAATCTCTTGGGCAGGGCCTCAAATGACCAAATTGTGCAGCCAGAATTAAAAACCAACTGCTTGAAGCGCTCATCCCTGGGTGATCTCAACTACCGCCTGGGCATCAGTTACCACCTCCACAGCAGTGACGTCCAAATCTCTCCCTAACCTAAACTCACATTTCCCAGAACCTATCGCTTATTTCCACATGGGCATTCCACAGGTCCCACATTCCTCTTCAAGCTTATTCCTCTCTCCCATGCTCCGTACCACACCTAGCTATTAACCAAGTCAAACATTAAGGTTAACCTCAACTCCACCTGTAGCCCTCTTCACCTTCCAGCCCTGGATAAATCAGTTCGCCAAGCCCTGTACCTACCCAGTCTCAGCATCCATGTATCCTATCCATCCCATCCTCACAATCCTCACCATCTTCACTGCTTTCACTGAGGTCTTCCTTGCCTCCTACCCAAAATATGACCACTTCATACTTGACCATGTTCTTTTCAGACTCTTCTCCACTTAACTATCTTCTATATGGCCACCAGAGCAAGGAGTTAACTGAATACAGTTTTAAGAGATAATACGAGAGTGGGGAAACAGGGATACTTTTGGTGGGGGTATAAACTGAAATAACACTGTTGAAGGTCAATTTTGTAAAATCAATCAAAATCAAAATCATATATATCCTCTGACTTAGTCATTCTATTTCAAGTAATCTGTTCTTCAAGTACACCTGCCCTTATCTGTAAAGACAATTGGCCATGGACATTGACTGCAGCATGGTTTGTAATAATAGCAAATGTTAACAGTCAACCTAATCTTCCATCAACAGAGAAATGGTATAAAGATCGCTGGAGATGAATATAATGCAATATTCTGTACCATTTCAAATTAATAATGTCTGATATGGAAGGTAAGCCAAGATATATTAAAATATCTGTATATTCATTGGTATATTAAAGTGAAACAAAGCAAGATGAAGAACATGGATTTTTGTTTTGTTTTTAACACACTGGTTGGTTGTCGGGGAGTAGATCTAGGTTTCTGAGATAAAATAGAAGGGCATTTATTTTTTAGTATTTACCCATTGTTGTTATTTTGATTTTTTACCTTATTAGTAAATTATTATTTGAGGGCCCTGAATAAAGAGAGATTTACACATCTAGCTCTGAGTTTGGTGATAAATTAGTAATGAGTACAGAGAAAACTATGGTCCAACAGTGAATATTTATATTTTATATTATGTAACTGTAAAAATTGACTAGTGATCTAAATAAAAATTACAACTATATTATAAAGCTGGAATAAGAGTAAGTGTGTTTTTGGAAAGGAAAAGCACAGAGGGGAATAAGAGCCTTAAATCTTTATTTTCTAGAGTAGAATGTCAATAGCTAACTAAAACTGAAAAATCAAGAAACCAAGCAGTATAAATGTCTTATTTGGAAATACAGAATACTGAAAACTACTAAAAAAAGCTTGACTGCGTAGGCTCATTCTGGATGGTGGTACATCAGAATCCCCTGGGAAATTTCTTCAGCATGTATGTACACGGGTATGCTGTGTTAGAACTGGGAATAGTAAGGAGTACCTAACCCTAAAATTAGGTAATTAGATTAGATTAAATTATATTACCTAGTCTTAAAATTCTCCCCAGCTATCCTGATTCCTCTTCCCTGCCAATACCCTTCAAACCACTGTCCTAAACATTAAAAGCTATCATGCCACACTCCATTTTAAGTTCATCAGTGGGTTTCACCAGCCTTCAAGATTAAATCCAGACTTCATTCAGGCTTATCATGGCCAAATCCATGCCCCTCCTCTCTGCTTCTACTTTTGATTTCTCTTGCTTTTACCTTCCCGAGTCAGCCCCATACTGATTTCATTTCCTAAGAGTTGTTATATATAAGAAGAAACAGCTAACTTACCATGAGTAGCTTCTGTCTGACACACCATTTCCTCTGTTGGATTGCCCTTCTGTTGTAACACAAAGTGCTGGGATACCACCTATGCACTCAGGGCTCCCCATCAACATGTCCAACCAGATGCCAAACCTCCACACCACAATCCACATCCACCTGCCTCCCAGACGTCTCTCCCACTGGAGATCTAATAGGTTCTCACATTTAAATATAATAGGTTCTCAAGTCTAAAAGGGAAATCCTGATTTGCCCCCGCCAAACTTGTTCCTAAGACTTCCCCATCTCAGCAACCACTCAACAAATTTTGTCCAATTCAGAATTTGAGGAATCATCCTTGTTCCTCCCTTTCTCTTATTCTGCACCTCCAATTCATGGACAGGCTTTTCTGTCTCAACCTTCAAAAAGTACCTCAACTTTCTTTCTGTTTCCACCATCACCAGGCTGTCACCATACTGGACTACTGCAGCAGCCTGTTCCCTAGGCTCTGATCTTCTTTGTGAATCAGATCACACCATGTACCTGTTCACAACCTTCCAGCAGCTTCCCCTATTGCTCTTTCAAATAAAATCCAAATTCCTTACCTTGGAGTACGAGGATCTGCATGATATAACCCCTGCTAGCTTTCCAATCTCACTCAGCAGCAAAGTCACTCAGAACTACCTCCTAGGGGGTCTACCGAGTCTGGCACCAAGAACAGCAGCTTTCCCCTTACGTGTCTTAGGGAAGTAGCTGTTTTCAATAAGACGCAAACTCTGATCAAACAGAACTGACACCTGGTCTGTGTCAGGAGGGAATTGGACAGTATCTCAGCTATAACACCGAGGGCTATCCTCACCTGACCCACAACAAGGTCTACCACCTGCTCAGGGAGCTTCCATTGTGAGTTCTCCACCATTTAACCTCACAGCAGACCACCTGGATCAGAGTACAGACTTTCTGAATGGACCACAACTTTGCTGTCTTGTCTCCAGTCCAAGGGTTGTTTTAGAAGCCTGAGGATGGTGAAGGGGACCTGTTGTCACGGTTTAGACAACACACAGTGGCTTCTAAGGTCACTGGAAAAGCTGAGTGACCCTGAATTCTGGACATTCGGAAATGTGTCCTAATGAATCTAAAATTATAAAATACAGACAATGCTTTGCAAATAGCAAGCGATGTCTTCCCTCTAAATAATTAAAACCACTTCTTGAAGGAATGGGTATAATAAAGCCAAATGTCAACAGTGCCTGAGCACTTCCCTATGCCTGGAATTAAAAAGCGATCTCTATTTACTCTTAATTGCTACAACTATATCCCAGATGCAGAGAAGTAGTGAAATAAGAGGAGAAGACCAATTACTATCTATAGGCTGACAGTCTCAAGGCATGCTCCCTGGGGCATGGGGAACCCCCACTCTGTATATAATCTCGGGTGAGCTTGGCAGGCTCACAGACAGGCTCTGAACTCCGTATTTGCCACTGATCTGTGTGCCCCAGGCAAGTTCCTTTACTCCTCCAAGCCCCAATTCCTCTGTTTATAAATTGAGGCTCTTACCCTTCCTTGCAAGGTTGTTGTAGGGATTTATGGAGGTAACGGGATAAACAGTTTAAGGCCAGCTCGTACCCAGCCTGTGCTGGGGAAGTGAGAGCTACTGTTACGACGTCATTACGCTCACTAGCAGCAGCGATCCTGAAGCTGTTACTGACCTCCTGCCATCCCCCTTCTGGGCCTTTGCCCACTGCTCCACTTGGGCCAGGCTGCTCTTCCTCTGGCTGTGCTTCTCAGGGTTGGTCCTGGAAGGGAAGGTCCGCTGGTACCCGGCAGTCCCGTTCTGCTCTCCCGGGCCAGACGTGACCGGCAGCACTCCGTTCCTCTCCGCCCGCTGGGGCTGAGCCTGCTGGCCTCTCGGGCCGCTGGGTAAATCCACAAACAAGGAGTCCTCTTCGACTTGTGAGTATGGGGACCTGGCCTTGTTCCTGTCCCGCTTGCTCTCCAGTGGGTCCCTGGAGCGGTACCGGTCTTCCTCCTGCTCCCGCCTCTCGAATCCAAAGGAATCCTCGTGACTGCGATGAGGACAATCCCTCGCATGTCCGGGTCCCACGCGGCCACATTCTCCACAGGACTCTGTATGGTTGGCCTGGGGGACTGCCTGCCGCTCCACCTTCTCCGTGTCCCTGCAATGACAATAGCATGTTCAGCCCAGCCCAGACTGGAACCCCTAACCAAGACTTGCCAAAGAACACACTTTACACTCCAATTACCTCTAGGCCTTTGCATGGACTCTTCCCTCTGCTTGGAGCCCCTTTCATGCCTACTCCCTTACACTGCTGGCCTAACTTCTACTCCTCTAGGATCTGGCTTAAATGTCACCTCCTCCAGGAAGCCACTCTATACACAGTCCCAGTCTAGATCAGGATCTTAGCTGACTGCACTGTCAAACTAATCACACTGGACCATAACTGCGTGTTTACTCATCTAGTGCCCAAGTAGACTACGAGCTCCTTCAGGCCTGAGGCCCAGCTGGCCATTCATTGTACGCCCAGAACTTCTACATAATGATGGTACAGAATAGGAGCTCTATAAACACTACTGAACAAATAAATGGTATATGTATGACATTCTCATGCCTTTCCCTTTTGCTGTTTGTCCACCTGTCTGTCTGGGGGAGGTTAGCTTGGATAGAAAGTTCCTGAGTCCAGGGTCTCCTCTGCTGGCATCCAGCACAGCCCAAAATACAATGAGCAGCATAATTAACAGTCCTCCAAGATGTTGAGTGAAGAGTCAGCATGGCAATCTCTCTATATGACCACTTATCTATCTTGTCAAGGAACTGTTCCAACAGGAATGTAAGAACACTGTCATAACAACAATTTTCTGAAGTATTATTAATCAGATTTCAGAGATAAGGAAACTGAGGCACAGAGAAGATAAATGATTTGCCCAAGACCATCCTGCTGGGAAAAAGAGGCACCAGGGCTTAATTCCAGGCAGACTGCAGAGTCCAAGTACTGGAACCACGACTCTCTACAGCCTCTCCGTCTGTTTGTCTATGATCTGCACACATGCAGACCTGGAAACTATAGAGAAGTGGGTAGCGGTGACAGGTGAGGATGTGAGCTGAGGCTAAAGAGCTTCCAGGGCATAGAGAAGTGAGCCTCTTTCATGGCCCATCTCCCACTGGAAGCTGCCTCTCTCCCCACTCCTGAGTCCAAGTTGTATCTGCATTCTCATTACTTGGTACCAGGGACACAGCAGCAGCTCCATAAGCTTAGCAGAATTTAGACTGAGGAGGCAGGGGAAAACACTCCAGCCTAGCTCAAAAGGACCAGAAAAATTACAAGGGACCCTTGGACAGGCAGCCAGTAGACTTATACTCCTTGGTAAAAAGGTCCTGGCCTTGACGTCCATCACTTCTTGAAATGGCCAAGGCTGAGGGTTCAACAGCAGACAAACATCAGCAGTGCTGCTGCACTTATATCGAAATGGCCAGACCTCGGGTGTCCTTGCAACAACCTCAGAACTTCAGCTACCAATAATCAGCACAGATTCAAGGCAGGATCCACCCAGTCAGGGAGCTGGTTCAAATGTCAATAGAAAGCGAAAATACAACCCCTAACACAGGTCTACTTCTCCATGGGTGCTGGCCTGTCAGCCTTAACACAGGTATGGAAACTGAAAAGCAAGCTCACTTTCGTGTCCGTGCTAGTCCTGTGTGCTGTGTGCTCAGTCATGTCTGATGTTCTGTGACGCCATGGACTATAGCCCACCAGGCTTCTCTGTCCACGGAATTTTCCAGGCAAGAATACTGGAGTGGGTTGCTATTTCCACTCCAGATGATCTTCCCAACCCAAAGATTGAACCCACATCTCCTGTAATTGGTAGGTGGATTCTTTAACACTGCACCATTTGGGAAGCCCCATGTACTCATTACTTTTCCCTGAAAGCCCAAAACTTTTGGGGGGAAAGAAAAAGCTTCTTTGGACTTCTTCTATCCATCACTAGGAGACATCTTTCCCCCATCTCCCACCCCTTCTGCTAACAGAGTTTGAATTTTCACTTGGGGATCATCCTATCCCACTTTCAGCGCTTGTAGTTTACGTCCTGCTGACTCTTCTAGTCCCTTTCAACCTGAGGCTCCAAGTCTCAGTGACTGGCTCACAGGCTGACAGGTCACCCACTCCAGGCCAATCAGAGCTAGCTCTGGGACTTTGGTTGGAGCTGGTCTTGAGCTGCTACAACTACATAGGAAACAGCTATCTGAGAATGAGGCTTCCCAGGTGGTGCTTGTAGTAAAGGGTGCCTGCCAATGCAGGAGATGTAGGAGACATGAGTTTGACCCCTGGATCAGCAAGATCCCCATGGAAGAGCACATGGCAATCCACTCCAGTATTCTTGCCTGGAGAATCCCACAGAGGAGCCTGGAGGGCTACAGTCCATAAGGAAGCAGAGTCAGACACAACTGAAGCGACTTAGCACACACACATCTGAGAATGAGAGCAGATGGAGAGAAACAGAATCTTAAAGACTTGTCCTGAACTCCTAGATTTAGCCTGGGATTTCTTTGGAGGGAATGATGCTGAAGCTGAAAGTCCAGTACTTTGGCTACCTCATGCGAAGTGTTGACTCATTGGAAAAGACTCTGATGCTGGGAGGGATTGGGGGCAGGAGCAGAAGGGGACGACAGAGGATGAGATGGCTGGATGGCATCACTGACTCGATGGACGTGAGTCTGAGTAAATTCCGGGAGCTGGTGCTGGACAGGGAGGCCTGGCGTGCTGAGATTCATGGGGTCGCAAAGAGTCGGACACGACTGAGCGACTGACTAAACTGAACTGAAACCAGATATATCCTTGGACTTTTTGGTTGTACATCAATAAATTGTTTCTCACTTAAGCTAGTTTGAGTTTGGGCTCTGTTACTCATAGTAGAAGCAGTCCTATTATATCATTTTATATTGACATAGTTAGATGGTGACTTTTAAGAACCTTTCCATTCCTAAAGTCCAGTCAGTCTATAAGCTCTAGTAGAAGAAACATGCGAAATATTCAGGGGCCCACACTTTTAAGAAAAAGTAATTTTTTCTTTTTTGGCTGTGCCATGTGGCTTTGTTGGATCTTAGTTCCCTGACCAGGGATTGAACCCAAGCCTGCAGCAGTAAAGCATGGAGTCCTATCCATTGGACAGCCAGGGAATTTTCAGAAACAGTAATTCTTACTGGAAGTTTTTAAAGGGACAACTCTGTTCTACAAAGCACACTTTATAAATTTTAACTTTCTCTTTCTTTTCGTACCTTGTCATAAAGGTGAAACAAATATGCTTTCACTGTGAAAGTGAAACACTGCAAACAAGTATGCAGTGAAACAAATATGCACCTGAATGGAAGACACTAGAATTGAAGGGAGAAGGGGGTTTCTTCCATTGACAGATGAATGCATAAGATGTGGCACACATATACAAGGCAACATTACTCAGCCACGAAAAAGAACGAGACAATGCCATTTGCAACAACACGGATGGACCTGGAGATGATCACACTAAGCGAAGTACGTCAAAGAGAGAAAGACAAACACCACATGACGTCACTTCCATGTGGAATCTAAAATATGGCACAAACGAAACAGACCCACAGACACAGAACAGACTTATGGTTGTGGGGGTGCGGAGTGGCAGGAGGGAAGGGTGGGATGGATTGGGAGTTTGGGATTAGCAGATGCAAACTATTACACTATTACATATAGAATGGATAAACAATGAGGTCCTACTGAATAGCATAGGGAATTATATACAGGAACCTCTGATAAACCATAATTGAAAGGATTATGAAAAAGAATATGTATATATATGTATGTGTATATATATGTGCGTGTGTGTATACATATATGAAACTGAATAACTTTCCTATATAGCAGAAATTAACACAACATAGTAAACCAACTATACTTCAATAAAATAAATTTTGAATTAAAAAGAAGAGGATTTCTTCAACTTCAGAACCCAGGGGTTATGGGTACAATGTCTTAGCCCAACCAACTGTAATGAAGATTTTTCTTTCAACCTCCATGTCTTTACTGAGAACCTATACATTCCCACCGAGGAGAGCACTTAGGGATATAGTATAGAAAATAGCCTCTGCCACCAGAGCCAGATAACCCTAAAGCCTGACTTAATTCATCACAGTTACCACATGTAACACTGTTCTCTTGAGCTGATCCCAAATCATGGAGTTTGCCAGTCTCTTCTAACCTTGGAGTTAACTTATAACTATAAATCTTAATCCTTACTGTCTGTGTATATATATGAGTGTACACATCCCAACACATGGCTGCTGCTGCTAAGTTGCTTCAGTCGTGTCCGACTCTGTGCAACCCCATAGAAGGCAGCCCACCAGGCTCCCGCATCCCTGGGATTCTCCAGGCAAAAACACTGGGGTGGGTTGCCATTTCCTTCTCCAATGCATGAAAGTGAAAAGTGAAAATGAAGTTGCTCAGTCGTGTCCGACTGTTGGCGACCCCATGGACTGCAGCCTTCCAGGCTCCTCCGTCCATGGGACTTTCCAGGCAAGAGCACTGGAGTGGGGTGCCATTGCCTTCTCCACCCAACACATGGCAATACGTCCTAAAAAGAAAGTTGACTGAGAAAGATAAAACTTTTTTCTCAGATTGACACCAGCATTTACTGCAAAACAAACCCTAATGGGGTGCCGAGAAGAATGGGAGTCTGCTTGCCACCCAGCCCTAAGACTTGGGGTTATGAACAACAGCTCCTGTTTCCACAGCTGTTGGGCCAAGATAAGATAGATGCCTTTGTGTCCAAAATGTTCAGGCTATGGCTACAGGTAAAAAAAAGTGAAGGGAATGTTCCCAACTCCCCCACCTTACCTGACTTAAACATTTAACTTAATAAATTACAGGATTTAAGGCAAAAGCATTTTTGGTCTTCTCCCTGTCTCTTTGAATTCTCTGCAATGTAACACATGACCTCTCAAATCAGGAGACCTGTCACACAATACATCTGCAGTGCTCAATTTAGCACAGTGGTGGGGAAAGAAGGACGTACCCCTCGGCTGTCAGTGACCGTGTCATTCAGAGAAGAGGCCATGCACAGCATTGATGTTCAGCTCAGACGACAACAGCCCTTCCTGTGCAGGTCATTACCACTGATGCGAGCACCTGGTGTCACTGGCCATTTAAAACCACAAGGAATCCTGACGTTTGGTGATCGCTGTGGCCACATGTGTCACTTTCCAAGCGTGACAACCCAGAGTGCGTAGATTAGTGCCAGGCAGACCTGGATTCAACAGCTGGCTCCAGCCCACAGCAGCTGAGTGACCTTGGGCAACTCCCTGACCTCTCTGGTCTCAGGTTCCTCATCTGCAAAATGGGGACAACCCCCCTACCTCCTTGGGGAATAAAGGAGGAATAAAGGAGACATTGGCACAGAAAGAGCACCGCACTGGGTCTGGCGCCTAAAGTGCGTGTGTTAGTTGCTCAGTCGTGTCTGACGCTCTGTGACCCCATGGAATGCATCCTGCCAGGCTCCGCCATCCATGGAATGGAATTCTCCAGGCGAGAATACTGGAGTGGGTTGCCATTCCTTCTCCAGGGGATCTTCCTGACCCAGGGATCGAACTTGGATCTCCCACTTTGCAGGCAGATTCTTTACTGTCTGAGCCACCGGGGAAGCCATTAGCACATCATCAAATACAAATGTACTAGCTTCCAACATCTTTTCCTTCCTTGCCCCCATTTTTTCAAAGCAGCAATGTACCCAACAAAAAACTCACATTTCCTAACCTCCCTTGGAGCTGAGGGTGATCATGTAACATAAATCAGGCCAATAAGATGTATGCAGAAATTGTTGGATGGGTCTCCCAGGAAAGTCTTTAAAAGAAAGAACCTGCCTTAGCTAACCTTTCCCTTCTTCCCGCCGAGAACTTAGACTGGAATGCAAGGTGACAAAAATGCGGATGAAAGCCACCTGTCAAAACCTGGGTAGAAAGTGAGAAAAAGCGCAGGTCCCTGACAGCATCATGGAGCTACTATATGAGCCAGAACTAACTAACTGTGGATTCCTGTTAGTGAGAAAACTAAAACCCAATTTGATTACACCGCTCTAAGTAGAGCTGTTCTGTCACAGGCAACCAAACGTAATCCCTGATACAAGGGGCTGAGCCCTGCCCCGGCCATTTTCAGCACATGATGGCAACACTTTATGTCTGCTTAGAGAATATCCTTGTTTTCCCCTGCAAGTGGGCAGAGTACAAATCTCAGGCTGAGGACACCTCTATCTGATTCCTGTCCTTCACAAGAACTCGGAAGTTAACAGATCATACCAAGCAGTTGACACTATTATTTTACTCTGCCTCCAAACCCTTTATTTCACCAGGAAATAAGGAATAATATTTAATTCTATCTTAATGTTACACAGATAATTCACACATACTGGAAATCTCATGCAAAGACCTGAGCAAGAAAAGGAACCACACACAGCTTGTAGGGACTTAGCTGGACTTCAGTCCTGTTGGCAGACACAGCCCATCTGTCACAGTCCCACTGGAGGACCCCTCCCTACTCACCATACCTAAATGACCAAACTAACAGCCCAGAAACAAGGGTCAGGCCATTGACATCCTTGGAGTGTTTGTCTCAACATTAGGTGGCAGATGTTCCTGTCCAGCTACTGAATAGCACAGGGAACTCTGCTCAATGTTATACGGCAGACTGGATGGGAGGGGAGTCTGGGGAGAATGGATTCATGTATATGTATGGCTGAGTCCCTGCACTGTTCACCTGAAACTATCACAACAATGTTAATCAGCTCTCAGTTCAGTTCAGTCGCTCAGTCGTGTCCGACTCTGCGACCCCATGAATCTCAGCATGCCAGGTCTCCCTGTCCTACCCCAATACAAAATAAAAAAGTTTAAAGTTTGGAGGAAAAAAAATTCTGTCCTGGAAAACCAGCTCCGCCAGTGTCAACAGGATCAGTGCTAAGGTCAGTGCCAAGTCCTGAGCACTGACCCCAAGACTCAGGAGGACAGTGGGCTCAAAAGCTGACACCCACCCTGTGCAGTCCACAGCCTCGTATAAAAGGCTGAAGCAAATGGGTCCAGAGTCTCTAGGAAGCCCACAGGCAGGCTTGCTCACCTGAATTAGTTCCTAAATTTGGTGACAGAAACGTCTGGAGAAAAATGGAGACAGAAGTTGGTTTCTTCTTTTCCCAGACTTAACTAGGGCAGTTCCCCTGGGACGGAGGAAGATAGCTGGCTACCTTTCAGGCTCTGCTCTAAATAAACAATAGGTGGGTCTGTCCTCCCCCAGAGAAGAATGAGGCTGAAGGACAAATGAAACACCACGCTGCCAAGCTCAGGCCGTCACTCCTCTCAGCAGTGGCTACTGGCAAAGTCCCTCATGAAGTTTTAAGGATCTGACAAACCAGACAAAGAAGAAAGGAAAGATGTATAATGGCTGCCAGGTCTCCTCACTTTGTTCATTTCTGCCTGAAGAATCCTTCCCTCTTCCTGAGTGAGTAACGCTTAATTACCACAGCCCAACCTGAGCCAGTCTGGAGCTCGGCACGCACCGAGCTCACTCACTTTCAGTCTCTCTATGGCAGTTCCAGTCTGGGTCACTCATTTTCTGTGGCCAATGCTTGGCTCCTTTATGCTGGATCCTACTGTGTGCCAGGAACCCAGCACAGACCATCTCTAACCCCTAGAACAATCTTGCAAGGTCAGTACTGTCAAGCCCAGAGAGGCTGAGGGCACTCACATGAGCACCAGCTTACTGAAAATAAATTGTCTCTACTGAAGGATAGGGATTATGGGGAGCACTTACTAACTGTAAAACCCTGAGCTAAAGGACTTTAAATATTATCTCTTATCATCGCACCAAGCTAGAAATATTATTCTTTCATTAAAGGTAATGAACGCGAAGCTCAGAGTGGTAAAGCAACTTGCCCTGATCACGCAACCAGTGCCGTGAAAGTTGCTCAGTCGTGTCCGACTCCTTGTGACCCCGTGGACTGTAGCCCGCCAGGCCCCTCTGTCCACGGAATTCTCCAGGCAAGAATACTGGAGTGGGTAGCCATTCCCTTCTCCAGGGGATCTTCCCAACCCAGGGATCGAACCCGGTCTCGCACACTGCAGGTGGATTCTTTACTGTCTGAGCCACCAGGGAAGCTCAACCAGTGAAATAAGCAGGACTCAAATTCCATCTGATCCAACTCCTTAGCCCTGTACTGGGATTGAAAGCATGTCTATAAGCTACTTCTGTCAAGGGTCCAAGGAGCTTGTCCAACCTCAGGCGTTGTTCCATCACACTTTAACCAAAGTGGTCAGAGTCTGAAAGGCTAAAGATTCCATTCTCTGAAGAGAGTGGAGAGAGCCAGAAACGTGTGGGCCACTTCTGAGTAGACTGAATCCCCACAACAGTGCTCAGTCTGCTCTCAGACACCCCAAATCCCTATCCTATTTGAACATCTCTCAGGGAGAATTTTCATTCATCGATCTAACCACTCACCTGTCCAGCCAGCCGAACATCCATGCACCGTCCTGTAACTGACTATTTACTATGTGGCAGGCACCATTCTCACTTCTAAGGAACTTACAGTCTAGTGGGGGTGACAAAGAGAAAGCAGGCCAACATAACTTTAGCATGAAAGTTCTATGCATGACGAACGACACAGAGCTACAAGCAGAAGCATCTAACATACTGAGAGTCAAAGAAGAAAGAAATACAAGTAAGCTAGGCCCTGAAGGATGTGCTGAGTGGTCCTAGTAAGGGTGAGGGCCAGGGGAGCAGATGGGCAAGGCCTAGAGGACCTACAGGGAACAGACCCAGCCGGGGATCAAAAGCCATACTAAGGAGACTGGATTTTACCCTAACGGTGACTGGACTATAAGCCCCCTCAGTTCCATGACAGGACTATAGTTACACTGAGACCACATAGTTATGGAGAGACCAGAGAGGTTGGCAAGCTGAAAAAAAAGAGGTCAGTTGCCTTCCGATAGGCCCTCCTATCTGAACTGCTTGTCAGTTCTGTGAACTGTAACAACAAGCTGCCCTCCTTGCTTAGTACTTTAGCTTCTTGGAGAGGACAAGACATCCTTAGATAAGAGAGGGGAAAAAAGGCAGTTCAACGGAGGAACTTGGAAGACAGATTTTAAGGAGGCTGTAGAGAATAAAAAAACAGAATCCAAAATCTGGCAAGTGGAAGAATATAGAAATAAGGGAGAAGAAATTATGGCCAGGAGGAGGGAGAGGGTGGGCTCTGGCCATAGCGCTCAGTCTCCCTGACGGAGAAGGGGTGGGGGCTCGAGAATGCTTGTCCATCAGGAGACCCTGAAGCCTGTAGGGAACAAGAGGACAATGGAAGGAAGCACAGCAAGGGTGCTCGGCTCCCTCTGGGGTTAGAGGAACAATGTAGGAAGAGGCTGGAGGAGGAGACAGTGAGGGGCAGGCTGAGGGATGGTCCTGCAGGAAGCCTGCGTTGCTGGGCCACAGCTCACACTGCTAAGGGATGGGCACATCCTGGAGAAGAGGAGAGTATGATGTGCCCACAGGAGATTCATCATCATGTAATTCAGAGGACTGACAATGAAACTGGATGGGTGCAAAAAAAAAAAAAAAAAAGAATGACACTGTTAAAACCTGTGGGAGCTAGCATATTGGATATGGAGTATCAACTATGTTTTAGGCAACATGCTAAATGAGCACTTCACACATTCATTTCATTTTTACAAAAATCTGATGAACCAGAAAAATTTCTTTAAAAAGCATACCTAAATTGCACAAGTGACATGGCTAGAAAGTAGTAGCAGAGCTGTGTTTCAACTCTGGCCTATCCGACTTCAGAGACTAAACCCTAGGAGGAGACAGTACTTAAGGCAAAATAAATCGATATAGTAGGAGGTGGCCTGGATATTGGTTGCTTGAACATCATTTATCACATCCCATCAAGTCATTTTTCCTTCCTCTGTCCACAGCCCTAACATCGCTTAGGAGTCTACCCCTACCTCACTCTCAGTCCCCACGGTCAGGTTCTAGAAGTGAAGCATGTATCTCAGGCCTGTGTCAGTCAGCACGTGCACTCCCTGGCCATGGTAGGTGACTTGGGGAATCACTGTGACCTAAGCGGGTCTGATCAGAAGAGATCTCAGAGCTGTTGGGTAAGACTCTGGTTCTTTCCTACTGGACTTAACTCAGATGACCTGTCTGGGGCTACTGCAGCCATCTAGCCACCAGATCCCAGATCTGCCAACGACCTCTACACAGAGTTCAGGAATGAATCCAGCCCAGTGTGGAGAGAGATGATGTGTAATGATACTGTCTGAGCCTTTAACACAGCTGTTTTCTAAAGCTGTAGTTATCCTGAACTTTTCAGCACCTTGAATCAATAAACTCCTCCCCTTGTAAGATAAATTTGCATTTTGTTACCCGTAATAAGAAGCCCTAATGTACCACATTCATAAAGAAAGAATTTGCCTATGTGAATAAGAATAGAACCATTTGGGTTAGAATCAAGGAGGGAAAGAAGGAAAAGCTACAGTTGGGACCGCCCACAGAACAGAGCTGAAGGTTTCCAGAGCAGATCACCAACGTGGAGGAGAGGCAAGATGTAGTCTTACATGATGAATACATCTCACTAACTAAATGTCTGAACATCTTATTCAGAAAAATAGAACATTCAATAAGTCTGAATTCCCTTGGCTGACAGTTTCATCTCTCAGAAAATTAAGAGGAAATGCTACTCTGGTTTTACTGAGTCAGAAGGTAGAACAAGTTTTGTTTTGTTTATGTTTTTTTAAACAGGGAAGAAACCTTGGGCAAAGATGACTATGGGATTTCAAGAGATTATTATGAGCATAGCAAGAACACATTTTTAAAGTTCAGAAAAAAAGCCAGAGATAATAACATGGCCTGAGATCTGGAAGGCAGCCCAGTGGAGAAGGGAAGGAGCCTCTCTGAAAGCAAAATCTGAGTTAATTACAAAATCCTCTTGTAGGAAAAAGCAAAAAAAAAAAAAAAAAAAAAATCCTAATCTTAGCCAGCAAATTCATCCTAAACAGTTCAGGCAGACATCACTTATCAATCACAGCACTTTTTCCTGTTAAGCCTGATCTCATTCTTAAGTTATCTTCGACCCAGTGCCCAAGTCAGGCACAAGACAACTGGGCAAAGCTAGGACACAAGAATGAACCTGTCTGACACTGCTGGTAGAAACAATCCAGTGTAACACAGGCAGCACTCAGAGCTCCCATTATGAGAAATGCATCAAGCACAAATCCAGAGGACTGGGCCCACATGAATGACTGCAAAAACGGTAGTCTAGAAAGAACTGAGATTTGTTTACTTAAAGCAAAGCAAAATAAAACAAAACTGTCTATTTTCTAAGAATTAAAATAAAGGAGGAGAGAACTTAAAAAAAATAATAATAATAAGAGGTATCTCTGCTTGGGAAGATGACCACACCACAAATAAAGTTGAATTCTTCAACTTCTGAACTTATTTCCATATCTTCATCAAGGTGAGTGACCTAACCATGAATAAAACAACCTTGGTTCAGAGAGACTGAAAAACCAAGATGGCAAGGAAGATGGGGAAAGGTCAGCTGTCAGAACCCCAGGGCCCTAAGGGAACTCGAAGATGGGCTCTAGAAACCTCTCAGACCATCTCTGAGAAATCCAAGAGAAATGCCAGAATGTTACAGACTGACAAACAGTATCCTGACTTTGAAAAGAGGGGGAAAGCAGATTCTCTTAAATAATACGACTGAGAGCCTACAACCAACCTCTGCAAGAGGCCAAGCAGCATTCCCAACTGGGCAGATTTCAATACATGGAGGAAAGGAAGCATCGAAGAAAAGCAAGGAACTCACTGGGAAATGCAGAGAATAGGTACCAGCAGTTCACTGCAGAGGAATACAAGTGACCAATAAGTATAAAAGATCCCCACCATCATGAAAACACACATTAAAATAAACAGATACCACTTATCTGCACAGCAGCTCAGCAAAAATGAAAAAGACTGATAATATCAACTGCTGGCAAAGATGCGGAGAAATGAGCACTCTCATTAGTGGAACATATTAATACAACTTACTTTAAACGATAGTTTGGCAGTATTGATTACAATTTAAGATGCACTGTATATTGATCCAACAATCTGAAAGCCTCACACGTCCAGAGGCTTGTACAAAGTTTTTCATTATACAACTGTGCTGTAAAAGAGAACACAAAACTATCCAACACGTGGCACATGCTTAACTACACTAGGGTACATTTACATTATGAAATACCATACAGCAGGCAAAAACAAAGCCCAGATACACTGATACAGAATGACTTTCAAGATCAATATCGTTCATGCTATTAAACAAGCACAAAAAAACCCTCTATATTTCTATAAAAGCATATATGCACATAAATGAACAGAAAATAGTTTAAAGAGATCCCTGGTAACCTGGTAACAGAGGTAACACTGGGAAGGTGACTAAGGATATTTTTCTTCACTTTCCGTATTTTTTTACAAGAAGAATGTCTTATTGCGTGTGTGTCGTGTGGAGGAAGACTTCCCTGCTGGTCCAGGGGCTGAAACTCCACATTCCCAATGCAGGCAACCCAGGTTTGATTCAATTAGGGGTTCACTTGCAGCAACTAAAGATTCCATGTGCCACAACTAAGACTCAACACAACCAAAATAAATAGTTTTCGATGAACAACAAAATGAACAACAAAGACAAGGAAACAGTGAGCTTCTGGGACCAGACTGTGCACCAGGAGTAAGTCGTGTCAAACCTGCCCATTTCCTTCTCCTGGGATGAAGGTGGAAATGCCAGTGTCACTGAACAGACTGCCTGCAGGCTAATGGCACAGACTTTTGATTCATTATCATGCTCACAACAGAAAAACCCAGGTTGGATGACACTGCTGGGAAGAGAGGCAAACCTGACTGAATGCCTATAGGCAAGAGTCACGGATGCAGGGCCCACGGGGTAACTGCCAGGACAGTCTTTGTTCCTGTCCTGTCCAACATATTCATTCATTTTTTCAGTTTCTCACTCACTCGATAGGTATTTGAGAGCTTACTATATGTCAGATGTGCAGAAGATTCAAAGATGATACCCCCTCGAAGCCTAGGATACTGAAAAGTAGATGGAAAAACCGAGCACAACAAATGCTCAACTTAGGCGCTACGGAAACTCCAAGGGCAGAACCTGACCCCTACCTTGCCTCTTCAGGGAGGCTACTAATTATATCAAAGACCTGTTAGTCTCAGGAAACAGAATATGAAGCTAGGAAGTACCACTAATACCCCAAACCACATAAAATTGAGTTGGAAAAGGTGGACAAAATAAAACCACTCATTTGCAATCACTGAGAATCCAGTCTTCAGGTTGCTGGAGGACACCACTCTTACAGGGCCTAAGAGACCTTTGTCAAAGAGGCCTCCAAACAGAGCAAGATGTCCAGCGAAGAAGGGGATTCATGTCAGGTGAGGACTGGCTAAAGGCACCCCAACTTTTCCAGGGCTACCTGACCTTCTCCAAGCAACTGACTTCACTCATGTTCCTTGTCCGCACGCTCTCAGGGAATCACCCACAGTCAACAGACTCAGGAACCTCCAGATGCCCAGTGGTACCCTGGTTGGCCCATTTGAGGGAAGAGGCAGCTGAAAGACAGTGCCCACATCAGCTCCCAACAGCAAGGTGATGGGCTGTCGGTGGCACATTTCCAGTTTCAAGATCTTACCTGCTTGTCCGCTCCCTCCTCCCCAGACGTTGCCCCAGGGTTGTCCTTTCAGCCACACACAAGAGGAGAAAGACTGAGAAACACACGAGCAGGCTCCAAGGCCGGGCATCCCAGCCTTTTCAGTCATTTCACCCTTCCAGTCCTTCCCGTTTCTCTGCTTAATGAGGCCAGAGGCCTCGATAATTCCCAGGGGACCTCTCAGCTCAGCCGGCAGCATGTATTGGCTCTATAAGCATTCTCCTCCAGGAAGAAGTCACCATTTAAAATTCCAAGGGAGGGCAATGCTTAATAGCAGCGAGTGGACGGTGGAATCTGGGTCCCCCTCCCACACAGGCAGCGCTCTGGCAGGGACCCTCCATGGGGACTGACCTCTTCAGTGACGATCGAGACAGCACCTGTGCAGCCTGGTTCATGGCCCGGACCCAAGCATTCATGTCCTCCTGGGTGTCGGCACTGAAGTAGTATGTCCTCATGCCCGACTGCTCGGCCTGAGAGCTATTATAGATGAGAGCCCGCATCCCGGTGTGCACAGCCTGGAGACAGAAGACGGAGACCCAGGTCAGAGAGGTTAGTGTGCATTTCACTTCCAGGAGCAAAAACCAAGAGATGCCCCAGCCCAGTTCTCCCCTCTTCCAGACAGAAAGCCCACGCACCACCCAGCTGATTTCCACAGGTGGAAAAAAAGAGGCTGGGTTCCCCTTCCTTGACACAGGCCCAGCAACAGCTGTGTCTGCTCCCCACAGCAAAAGCCCTGCAGCTGTACCTGTTTCCTACTTATCTTACTCCCACTTATGGAAGGGCACACAGTCAATTCAAGGCTTATGTGAGAAAGAGATTTTTTTAATTAAAAAAAAACAAAAAAACAAAAACAAAACATCTCATTCCAAATAAGCAGACTCTCAGGAATCCCTGTCTTGGTTCTTCAGAAGCACCTGATGACTGGAATTGATTCAAAACAGCTACTCAATAGCAGATAGCGTGGTGCAGATATTTCCTGGGTTTCCTTGCTTGGCATGAAATGTGATATGTGCCCATCAAGGAAGCTGCTCTCCTCCTCCAAAGAGGTACTCTGAAGTTTGACCAAGCGGTCTAACACCTGACTGAGGACCCTGGCATACCTACTATGTGTCAGGAAGCCTCAAGGTACTCTCATATGTTCTATAGGTACCAGGAATGACCCCTGAAAAGCAACTGGGATGGACCGTGAAGAGGTAACACTAGTTTTCCCCTTTGGGCTCTGATAAGCAGAGTCTTTTAAATTTGCAAGGAAAAGGCTCACCAAATCCACAGAGTGAGATGATGCGGAAAGATAAAGATTTACGGAGTGCCTTCTGTGTATCTTCTGGGTACCTCCATGCCTTTATCTCATTTTAATCCCAACAGCCTTGAAATGTAGGGACATTCAGAATCCCTTTTATAGATATGGCAAGGAAAGCTCTGGGAAGTGACTTTCCTAGATTCCCACGCCTAGTCACAGATTCTTCTTATCACAGCACTTATTACATGGCATTGTTTATTTTACACTCTTGTTTATCATCTCTCTTTCTTGCAGAATATAAACTTGATGAGAGCAGGGATTCTATCTATTTTGGTATTACTATATCCCCAGGAACAGTGCCTGGCACACAGTAGGTGCCCAATAAATATTTGTTTGATTGACTGAAAAGCTGGAGCCAGGCTTCTAGACACTCACTTAGGAATGTCTATTCAGACATTCCAGACATGTCACCCAGGGTCTATCCAGAAATGAGTCTGATACAGCTCACTGATCTAATAACCTGGATCTACAATGACAGGCAGATACCATGCAAGGACCAGTCAAAGAAAGCAAAATGAGAGAAGTGGAAACATGTCTAGAAAATGACATGTTTCTGAAATCACCAGTGGTCATGGATGAAATCTCAGACACGATCTATAAGCATTCACTTCTCCTCTCACACTCCTAACAGCCATGTCCAAAAATGATGTTAAATACAAGTTTGCTTGTGACACCCACAGATCTGAGTCCATCCAGCCCAGTGCCAAGGGAGTCCAGGCAGACCTGGCTTGCAACTAAGGGTTCCCACAGTGGCCAGAGCAAATCTGATCTCCTTTCTTGCATGATAAGGACTCACTCACTGTTCTAGGAAGGATTCCTCCTTTTCAGCAAGGTGGAGACGTGGCAATTGGAAGAGAACAGGGGCTTATGCGTGTCTTACTGTGAACTGGCAGAAGTTCTTGGAAAAGCTCCCTTGGACAATGACCCATAAGATCTTTGACACCTGCTTCCCAGACTTTCTGCCCAGCCACAGGGGGTCCTGGGGCAGGCATCCACTTGAGCAAGTAAGTGGGATTCACTGAACCATCACTGACTTATGGAGGACTAACACGAAATACAAGTAAGCTGAACCAACCTTAACTTGGGAAGTATAAGGAGTGTCACTGACCACAACTCCTACTACAAATGACAGCTCCGTGTGATCTGTCTGAAGAATACGACCAGCCCCATCTACCCTGGCAAAACTAGCTGATGGCTAGTTTCCCTGGAGAAAGCTCTGGATGGGTAATCAACCATTTATAAGGCAGTGATACCAGAGCTGTGGATGTTCAAGTAAAAGTACCAAACCCGTCCAGAGGACTTAGGGAAGGCTTCCTGGAGAAGGTGTGCCCTGAACAGACACCTAAAAGGCAAGGAAGAGTTCAGAAAGGGCATTCGAGGTTGTGACTGAAGCTCAAGCAAAGGCCTACGGGCAAGAAATGGAGGAAAGGCATATGAAGAAAGTGTGCTAAAACGTGGCTAGAGAGATAAGCCAGACCTTCTAAACCAAAACTGGGCTCTACCCTGAAGGCAATGGGGAGCCACAGAAGGGTATATGGTGGGAGCATTCTTGAACAGACGTGTAACTGAGGAACAGTGTGGAGGACAGGCTGAAGGCTACAGAGGAGCTCGAGGGCTGAAGCAATGATGGCCAACACTCACTGAGTGCTCACTACGTGCAAGGAATCATTTCAGTGCCTAGTAAGTTAGTTACCGTGGGGTCGGGGGGTGATGGTAGGCTAGACAGAATAGCAACAGTGGTAAGGGAAAGATGGATTTCAGAGATAGAGAAAGCACAAAATTGAAAGGGGAAAGAAGAGCAGCTCTTTCCTGTTCTTTTCTTATCCCGTTAATCCCCAGGCTCATGCAGACAAAGGCAAGGACTGTGTCCTTTCACTGCTGTATCCCTAGCATCTATATCCTGCCAAGTAGAACAACAGAGCACAATAGAAGTTTGCTGAGTATACATAAGTAAAACACCATGACTTTTGGCTGGCCTTCAGCCAGAATCGAAAGCAGAGAGTCTTAACCTTTTTTCTGGCATCTTTTTGACGACTTGGTGAATTCTACGAACTCTTCCTAGAAGGTGTTTTAGTGCACAAATAAGATAAAGGAAATACACTATATGAAAATATAGTTACCAAAATATTTTTAAATGTTGCAATATAGTGATACAGGTGCTTCCTTAATAATGTATCACATAACAAGTCTGGTAGCACATGTAATAATTATTGTAATTTTGAAGTGGTGAAGAGCATAAACAGTATTTCAAGATATCTGCAACAACTATAATGTGATATGAAAACATCTCTGGTTTCTATTGGTGATCAAAGGCATGAGTGCTGTCAATACCGACTGTTGTCTGCTTTCTCAAAGGAGATGTTATGCATTAAAATAGAAAAGACATGATTTACCCGTGGACACTAAGAGGTTTAAAAAAGAAGGATGTGATTTACCTACTGACACTCAGGTAAGGCGCCCTTAGTCTTGAGGGAAGGAGAACAGCTCAAAGGGAAGCAGTAAAGACGCTTTCCCCCACCGGCTGCGTGGGGATGGTTTTTGCCCCAGACCCTGGATCTGAGGGGCTAAGCTTGCTCAGAGGTGACCAGCAGGCCAAGGGAGGCTGTGCCTCCAGTAGGCGCTCTGTGAGGAGATGCCCCAGATGAGCCAGCAGAGCACAAGGCCTGCTGATGGCAGGGAGGGGTGGGAGGTGGGGGAAGAATGGCACCTAAAGGCCACGGAGAGCCCTGCTGGCTCATCCCGCAGACCCAGCGGAGCCTCAGGGCGCATCCAGCACAATGCTTAGGGGCTGCCAGGTTGGGAGTGCAGTTAGAGAAGACAGACAAGAGAGGACACATAACCCTCTAGGCTCTAGCTGCCACTGCAGATACCCTGAACAGTCTCAGGCAAGGTGTCCTAGCAATAGTTAGAGAACTGCAGTTCTGGAACCTGAGAAATGGCATCAGAGGCAAGCATAAGGCCCAGGACATAAAACACTGCACACTCCTCGGCAGCCCATGAACGTGGACTCTGAACTGCCCCAGGCCCACCCTCAGCTCCCTGAAAGAAAGACACTGCGACCCAAAGGGAAGGGACCTCTTCCACACTCAGGAAACCAGTCCTCTCTGGAGAACCGGCTCAGCATCACCAGGGTGGCCCCGAGTAGCTTTTCTTACCTCTCAGACCCTGAAGACCCCAATCAGCCCCCAAAATGGCCATGCCTTCTGTCTCCCAGACAAAATATTTAGGGAACACTCTTGGTGAAGTCTTTTTTCTTTTAAAAAGGAGAGAATGTGACAGCACATAAAAGATGTTTTCCTCGAACCTATTTTTCACACCTCCCAATGAAGTGTTAAGATGAAACATATATAGTTATTATAATCTGTTACTTTGAAGATATTCCAAATGCTGTCCCCACCACCACCAAATCATGTAACAGCGTTATCCCAATTGCTTGCCCAGTAGCAGTACTCAATCCTAGAAAGGAAGGTTTTCTAAGGAAGGTGTTCGGCTGCAAAAGACTAGTCTGAAACCCAGGGAACAAAACGTTCTCAGAGCCAACAATGAGCAGGAGAGGCTCTGAACTATTTAATAGATCACTATTACTAATATAACAATAACCATTCATTGAAACCATCTCCTGCCTCCCGCAATGGGTGCGCAGAGGACCAGAGTAAGATGTGGGAGAAAAGCAGAGAGGAAGAGAGAAAAATGGTCTTCCCTCCCCGTACTGCACATGACAGAGCACAGAGCTCGGGGTGGAGGTCTGCCTCCATCGTCTTCCAGCTCTGGGGCTGTGGTAAGCTTCTTCAGCTCTCCGATCCTCATTCTCCTAATCTATAAAACGAAGCTAATCGTACTAAACCCCCAGGCTCCCCACAAGCATCAAGTGAGGTAATGTGAATAGCAGCAGTTCTCAGCCACAAAAGGTTTTACAGGAATAAGGGAATACCACATCATGCAACATGAAGCAACGGAGGATCCAGGATCTTCAACCCACAGCAACTCTGGAGTCACTGGGGATAGCGACAGTGGTTAAGAAAGCAGGAGACCCTGTTTTGTTTTGTTTTTCTGAGACCCTGTCGCAGAAATATAGTAGTGACAAGAAAAGAGAGGTCTAAATACTTAAGCAAGGCTGAGGGACTCAAAAGCTCTGACACAAATGAAAGCACTTGTGATGGGATATTATTCTTGCTTAAAGAATTTATAACAAGGAGTCTGAGTGAACTCTGGGAGTTGGTGATGGCCAGGGAGGCCTGGTGTGCTGCGATTCATGGGGTCGCAAAGAGTCGGACACGACTGAGCAACTGAACTTAACTGAACATGAGTCTGAAACACTCAACTTCTTAACTTCTTCCCCCTCCCACTCCCAACAAAAACAACTGCTTCTGTGAAGCCATTTCTGGGAACATAATGTATCTTAGGGGCTTTCCAGGTGGCGCAATGGTAAAGAAGCCGCCTACCAAAGCAGGAGACGCGGGTTCAATCCCTAGGTCAGAAAGATCCCCTGGAGAGAAATGGCAACCTACTCCAGTATTCTTACCTGGAAAATCCCATGGACAGAGGAGCCTGGCAGGCTACAGCCCATGGGCTAACAAACGAGTTGAACACGATTCAGCGACTAAACAACATTTCTTAGGATGGCACCGCTGCATCAAAGTAGAGGGACAGTACCTTAAAGGAATACTTGCGACTTATGCGATCCTCAGGGGCCACCGGTGAGATCACGTAGCTGGGCAGAGGGATGCTCCCAAGGACCACTTCTTCTCGGCTGTCTTTGAATGGAAGAACACATCAGGATAACCTCCTGTGGCACCCTCCTTAGGATGGTCCATCCCACTCTTCCCAGGATGACTGCAGTCGTGGAGCATCCATTCAGGTGCTCCGGGGACCACTGTGCTAGCGCTGGGACCATACAGGTGAGGCAGACGGCACCCTCTCCCTGAGGATGGGGGCACACACGTGAACACACTCGGTTCCACCTGCTCACTCCTGAAATACAGTGCATACCACGCACTGTGGGGACACAGCCCAGAGCGGCACACAGCCTGGGGAAGGGAAGAAGGCTTCGGAAGGTGCTATTTAAAGTTCTGTGAAGGGTGGGGAAGGGATTCTGGGTGGTACACACCTCATGGGCAAAGTTAGAGCAGGTGGGAAATATCATACTTTCTACATCTATTCTCTTCCTCCCCCAAACCATCTTTGTTACCAGAGGTAACTTCCTAATGACAAGTTGGTCCCTCTGCTCTCTCACACAAGGTACTTGCTGACTGTTCACTGGATACAGAAGGAAAACCGACTTCCTCTGTCTAGACTCACAGCTCTGTTGCATTCGGGCCCTTAGGCATCTCCTGAGCCTCATCTCCTAGTGTGTGCTCTATGCAAGACTCTAGCCTTGAAGGTCTATCATTCCACCTTCTTCTGCTTCTAGAACTTAAGTCAAGCTGTTTCTTCTGCGCAAATGCCCATCTTCCCCCAAACATGGGCAAAGCTCTACCCATCCTAAAAAGCTCAACTTACACCCTAGCTCTTCTAAGGACCCTGCCCAAGTTCTCCACCATGGAATTAACTTCTTGCTTCCCTTGCACTGCCTAAGCACTTTGGATGCCTTCCAAAGCCCCTGTCACAGCCTAGTCTTGTCTTATAATTAGGCTATCTCTTCCTCCATATTTTGAGCCTTACTTTCTTCTCACCTTTGCACAGCCCCTAACTCTATGTACTGGGGCTTCACAAATATTCATATGGCCAATTTTATTCACCAGCTGCCCACCCAGTAACAGGGGACAAATCCAGATAATAGGTTATAAAATACAATGCTTCACCTATACTTCTCTTCCCTCCAGATTGCATCAAAGGTGTGCCTATGCCCCAAGTGGGGCAGAAGCTGAAAAAAATCCAGATCTCGAGACCCTAAGTAGAAGGCAAACCAGATTCTATTATTTTTAACTTGACAAATGGCACTTCCAGTGCTGGGACTGATAAAAATGAAGTCACCAACCATCCACATATGTAAAAGTGAACACTTTGGCAGGTTAAGAGGTTATTAATTAGCTCGGGCCACTGGTCCAAACACTGGATTTGAGAAGACCAACTTTTGTATCACCTCACCACCACCTCAGGCACAAAGAGCCCTTGGTGGCCTGAACCTCAGCTCACCTTTATAGTAAAACAAGCAATAATCAGCAAGCACAAACCACCTCCTTTTCCACAGCCTCATCCCGGAACTGTCCTGCAAAGCAAAGAAAACTAATCAGGGCAATATCTGAGCATACTGCTCCCCCTCCTTAGTTATGCACAACCTCATTCTGGAACCAAGATTTGCTCATATTCACGCTTTCTTTCCATAAATTAATAAATTTTGATTGCATAGCCTTTCTTTGAATAGGACATTAAAATTTAAATCCAGTGACGGTTTATCCCCAGGAAGTTCTGTTTCCTGTAAACAGTCTAATATATCATAAGCATCCTACTTTTAGAAAGGAAGACAAGAATTCAAAAACAGTTCTTCCAGTAAGAAAGAAATCAGCTCTTAACAAATATTTATTCATTCATTCATTCAATATGCTATAAAATATCTTCATTTGTACTGATTAGAAAATTGATTTAGCAGAGCACAGGCAACTCTACTCAGTACTCTGTAATGGCCTATATGGGAAAAGAATCCAAAACAAAAGAGTGGAGGTATGTATATGCATAACTGATTCACTTTGCTGTACACCTGAAACTAACACAACTTTATAAATCAACTGTACTCCAATAAAGATCAAAAAAAGAAAGAAAATTGATTTATATAGTATGCAACAAAGAATTTAAGTTAGCTTATTAATCAGTGAGGCAAAATTCTCATTTGACTAAGTCACCTACCGTTAAGGGACTGGTTATGCTGTTTTCCTTCTGTTCAACAGAAAAAGACCTAGATTTTCTTGAACTAAACTGTCTCGTAACAAGACTCTGCCTCTACTCATCTAAAATGTAAATCATTACATTTATTTTAAAAAAAATTTTTTTAGGTGGCTATGACAAATTTTTAAATATGGCTAGGGTAGGAAAATAGTAGTTTTAGCGTCACTTTTCTCCCAAACCTAGGAAAATTCCAGAGCCATTTTTAGCTATTTAAATTGTCTTCCTTCTGTAAAACTTTTTGACAGGCTGAAATTTTAAAAAATTTTTATCCATCCTCCATTTACTTAAGTGTTAAAAGCTTGCTAATTTCTGTATTTCTTGGTTTTATCTTCTGCATTAACTAGGTGACCTCTAAAGTCTTGGCATACGATATTTGCTTTGTTTGAAAAGCTCTTCTCCACCTTTATATATCTGCTTCAAATGTCACTTCCTCTGGGAAGCCTTTCAGGACTCCCACAAGCACAGCGACACTTTCTCTACTGGGTGTCCACAGCATCTACACAGATCTTACAGCTACAGCCCAGCCCAGGGGCCCAGGGGCCTGAGCAAGGGGGTGTCTGCTGGGGAGAAGGATTATCTGTAATCCCTTCCGTCTCACCCCACATGTCAAAGGAGCCTTTTGTTTAACGGGGACAGGGATGCAAATGGAAAAAGTCAGAGGGTGACCCAGGTAAGAAAAGAGAATGAGAAGAGAGCTGTGAGGGAAGAGGGTCTCATTAAAAGAGGATGGTGCCCAGAGGAATATTGGTCAGAAGAGGCTGGGGAGCTGCAGGAGCTGCCGTGGGGAACAGAACTGGGGGAGAGGGATCTCAAGGGGACATTTAGGAATTTCTTCTGTGTGTTGTACAAGTTAACGCCCATCTCTGTCTTCCCATAAAGCCTTGAGTAAAACCATACATCACTGCTCTCAGAATTTGTGTTTATCTGGATAATATGCTATGCGGGAGTCCGTGCTAGGTGATGACGTGACATGTGAGAGGTGTCCCCTGCAGACTATGACAGGAAGTCCTCAAGTGCAGGAACCACACGTTACTCATCCCTTTGTCGTTGCAGTGAGAACACTTCGAATACGGCGGGCATTCGGTGGGTGAGTGGGGGAATGGATGGATGGCAAGAAGGGAAGGAAGAAGACGGAAGGAACATGTTCTCTGACCCTAGGACCTCACAGCCTATCCACAGCCAGAGGACCAGAGGCAGAATAACTGGTGGTAAAGACAGAGATGAAGGATGGACTGTCGGGGGACACAGAGCTGACAGGGTTTCCAGACTGGACAGATGTGGGAGCAGGAGAGGCTGGTGGTGGTGCTGAGGTTCCTAAACCACGGGCCTGGGAGAAGGACGGCACCACCATGACCCAGGAAAAGCAGGCTAGGGGAAAAAGACAGGTAGGGGCTGAGGAGACAGTGAGTTGAGTTTGGCTGATTTGAAATCTGAGGTGCTAGGAAGCCAGATACATGTGCTAGACAGGAGAAAAGGAAAACATGGGGTTTTTCAGGCGAATGATAACAGAGGCTCTTTAACATCAGGAGGGCAAGTGCTAGCAGAGGGTTATGACAACAGAGCTGGATGCAGGCTGACCCACCCACACTTGGGTCCGAGCCCCAGGACAGGCAGTAGTACCAAGAACCAAAGCGGTTAAGTGGGCTTGGGGAAGGAAACTGCAGCCATTGAGTCGACGGTTCACTTGCAAACAGGAAGAGCACATCACTTAGCATGATCGGTAGGCAGAATCTACTGGCCTCGGACAGACTCAGGAACAAAAACCTTACTACGAGCCCCTTCCCAGCTCCCGGGGGTCAGGGGAAGGAAGAGACTCAGCAGGAACTACCTCCCTGCCACCCTCCCTCCTCAGTCTCCTTACCTGCTTGTGTAGCCAGCCCCTTACCACCACTGGAACGTTGGGGTTCCTCCGAATGGCCTGGTCCCTCTTCCCAAAGCTGTGGACTTTATTGCTGGACTTAATGATCTAGGAAAGAGCAGACTTAGTCTCTAGCAGCCGGGATGACTTGGGGAAGCCCCCAAAAGCACATGCATGATAGAAAAGCTACAGGCTCCCAGTGCCTTCATCTGCAAGGCACCGTCCTCTGATTAAAAGAACAGCGAGATGACCATGAATGGGTGGGCGCATGGCCATAGCATCCTAATTAAAAGGGGAGTCCAAGAGCTAGCAAGGTTCCTGTCTGGGTCACAGAGAAAACAAATGTAAAGGGATTTTTCAGTCGACTTTTACTAGCAGCTGCTGGCCCCAGCATGTCCTGTGGCTTTCTGAAGCAATGCTACTTTTTGGTGACAGTATTTACAAATTTCCAGATATTTACCCCCCCGCTTTCTGGTGCTCTCCCCTTCTCCACGATGCTGGTTTTCTTCCCTGCTCCTCAGTCAGTGCCTCCACAGCTTGGGCACAGACACCTTTGGGACCTCTGTCCCAAATTTTACCATGCGGTCTCCAAGACACACATGAACAGAGGTGTGGCCTTCCCAAGACACGCCAGGAAAATGAAGAATACAGCCAAGGCCCTAGCTGTCAGTCCTGGTTCTGTCAGCAATCACCTGTTTTCTTGGACATGTGACATAACCTCAAACTGGTCTCGATTTCCTGATCTCTCATTTGGGGAGATCTCTTATTATGTGTCTCCTTCACAAAACTATGGTGGAACTGCTGTATTTACAATGGATAACCAACAAGGACCTGTTGTCTAGCACATGGAACTCTGCTCAATGTTATGTGGCACCCTGGATGGGAGTGGGGTTTGGGGGAGAATGGATACATGCATATGTATGGCTGAATCCCTTCACTGTTCACCTGAAACTATCACAACACTATAATTAGCTAAACCCCAATACAAAATAAAGAGTTAAAAAACAAAAAACACTATGGTGAAGGTCAAATGCGTTTCTGGCTACAAAGGGACTTGGCAAAATACATAAGAGGGGAAGGCAAGGGCGAGTGGCCCAGAGCTCACCTTGGGGCCAGGCTTGGCCTCCACGGTGGAAGTGGTCCCCGCCGTGGACGTTTCACTGACCATGCTGGACGGCCTTTGGTTTCTCTCTTGCTTCGACATATGTGGATTTGGCCTGTGGAGAGACAGAAGAGAATCCAGTGAATAAATAGCTAGGCTGCGATGGGAAGTGGAGTCTGAGGTTTAGTTCCAGTTCAGTTCAGTTCAGTCGCTTAGTCGTGTCTGACTCTTTGTGACCCCATGAATCGCAGCACACCAGGCCTCCCTGTCCATCACCAACTCCCAGAGTTCACTCAGACTCACGTCCATCGAGTCAGTGATGCCATCCAGCCATCTCATCCTCCGTCATCCCCTTCTCCTCCTGCCCCCAATCCCTCCCAGCATCAGATTAGTTCAGATTAGAACTGGTTAATGGACCTTAAACAACCCAGGACAGATCTTCTGGATACCACTTAACTCCAGACTGCAGTCAGAGCATCACGATGTCCAGCCTACACATGCGCTTCAGGGAATCAAGAGCATGGACAGGTGGGCAGGCTCCACAGCCTGACACCCCAAGTGGCCAAGTCACTGCTGCCTGCAGTCCCAAGGCCCCTTCATTTATCCTCTTACTTGGGTGACTGTGTGCCTCATCAGATGGGCACACACGGTTACACCACTACTCTTCACGGCAAAAGCAACCCACACTCCTTACACACATACACACACCTCCATTTCCCTGGCTCCCAAAAAGAGCTGCTTATAATTAGTAACAAGAAATCACTCGCACACACACCCACACCCCCAGATACACAGAGAGAATCGCTTACATAAATGCCAGTGGGGCTTTCCTCCCAAAATAGACTACTCAACAAAGAGTCCTATTCTAGGAACACTCCATTAGCCCCAAAATAGAGCCACTGGAGATATTAACCCCTTGTGCCATGTCTGGAGAGCAGGAAGAAACGAGGCACGCCTGGGTCCCTAGTGCGGATGCCCTTGATGTGTCCCCATCAGCATCCAGCGACATCATGCTTCCCACCAAGAAGGCCAGTTACACTTCCCACTTGCCCTGGGAAGGCTGGTACCCTGGGAACATCCTGTATAACGCATAAGAGATATCGTAGAGAACCCTCCTCACCTGCCTCTACAGAGCCCCAGCATTTGCCAGACTCTTTCAAAGCAGCAGCAGCAGCAGAAAATGATCCCACACAATCCAGTCCCTATCCTTGAGCAGCTCAATGCTTGATTCCCAGACCCTGCTGACTCCAGGATCTGTAAGCCTTCCTCAAAGCGTAAGTGCCAGCAGTCTTTGGCTGGGTGCCTGCTGCTCCGACGGGTGACAGGATCCAGACAGCTGCAGTAAACTGAGGCCTTTTGCCAGAGAAGTGGAGAAACTGATTTGGAGGCCTGGGCCAGGGCCCTGAAGAGATGGAGCTGGAGGATCCAGGCAAGACACAGCCGAGGAAGACGCGTTCTGGATGTCTGTTCACCAGGCTCACTTTTACAGAGGTGCCAGGAGGGAAAATCCCAGTTTCCACTTTGGAGCTACACTGCTTCCTTCAAAACCACTGTTACTCAAAGGACAGTGATCCTTCCCACACCCCAAGACAGAGCCCCGACACCCTGCACCATCAGCAAGTCCTTCGCAGAAACAGCCGTGACCACCGTGCTTGCTGAGCTGTCCTAGCAGCAGGACCACCGCGGCGGGCATCAGCTTTCCAAGGGGCTGGGCCAGGCTGGATGCTTGGCAGCTAGAGGTGTGAGTCCCACCAGGCAGAAAGATCACTGGCTCCTTATCAGCTCAAGCACTCACTCCGGATTCCCCGCCCCCAGCCTCCGTCCCAGCCAGACTTCTGTCACTGCTCCCCACTCAGAGAATGTCGCCACACTTACAGCCCGCACACTGCTGGCAGAGGCTGTGTGCAGCGGAGAGATAACAGCCAACCGGGGGTGGGAAGGGGCTCTGAGAGGCTGCCTTGTCCAGCCCCTGCCTCCAGGCAGAACTATGCCCGAGACATCTTCCTGGAACCTGGTCTTGCCTGACTTTTCAAATTCCCAGAGGTTGAGACAAGGAAAGCAAAGAGTTCTCAGCTCATCTCAGTTATGGCAGCTACATCTCTAATCCCAAATTCAGGACACACAGTCCAACAATAAAAAAAGTTTGTTTGGGATTTTATCAAGTTTAATTGTCTCCCATTTAAGACACTGATATGAGGGTTATTACAGAATACTTGAGAAATACAAGAAAAAAGTTAGAAGCAAAGAAAACTGTAACCATAATCCTGTTATCCAAAGGAAAATCATTTTAATACTTGATATATTTACTTTCTTTCCTTTGCCTTTTTTTTTGCCACACCACACACACTGCACAATCTCAGTTCCCTAGCCAGGGACTGAACCTGGACCACAGCAGTGAAAGCCCAGAATCCTAAACCAAAAGGACACTAGGAATTTCCCTGGTATATTTACTTTCATTTTTTTGTGTTTTTAGATAATTGTGTATCTTAAGTCACTTCAGTTGTGTCCAACTCTTTGCGACCCTATGGACCGTAGCCCGCCAGGCTCCTCTGTCCATGGGATTCTCCAGGTAAGAATACTGCAGTAGGTTTCCATGCCCTCCTCCAGGGGATCTTCCTGACCCAGGGATGGAACCCATGTCTCTTACGTCTCTTGCAATGGCAGGTGGGTTCTTTACCACTAGAGCCACCTGGGGAGCCCAGATAACTGTGATCACATAGCTTTACGATCTTCCATGTTGATTTTAAAAACTTGTTGTCATCTAAACATTTTTCCTTTCTTTTAAACTCATTCATGTCATTTTAAATGACGGCATCACATTCCATCAACTAGATATGCCACTGCTCCTCAGTGGGGCAAAGAACAGATCATCTGGGTTTGTGATGGCCCAGGAAATCCAGGACAGGTAGCCACCTCTGCCATTTCTGCACCTTACAATCTCGAGCTCTAACTGTAGTCATCTTTCTGTATTCTAACCCCCATGTCACCTCCCACACTAGCTTCTGGGATGCTGGCCGGCTGGGGAGCTTTCCAGCCAAAAGTGCAAGAAGAAAGAGGACTTCCCTGCAGCCTTAGGTCAGTGAGGAAAGAAGGTATGACCACCACCTGGCGAGCCAGGTATGAACAGATTTCAGGTGGAAAAGGACCGGTTGTAGCCCCAACACTGAACATCAGTGAGGGACACTGAGGGGTAAGTGAGCAGGGAGAAACATATGAAGAAAACCCCGTACTCCGTGACTATAGAGACCTCTGCTCAGCAACATCCAGAGAAAGCAGCTTATTAGGAGACAGGACTAAAGGCCAAACTAAATCCCCCCCAGGGAGGGGACTGTGTTGTCTCTATAAACAGGGAACATGTCTTCACAGGACTCCCCACTCACACCCAAGAGTCAACCATTACCTGGCAGTTCCTGACCTGGCTCTTTGAAAGAACAAGGCACACACAGCTACCCACTTGGCCAAGTGACCAGACCTGCATTCAGGGGATGTTCCTCTGAATCTCTTCAGAGTGTGCAACGGTGTCTTAGATCCTGTGTGTGTGCGTGTGCTAAGTCACTTCCGTCGTGTCTGACTCTTTGCGACCTACAGACTGTAGGCCTCCAGGCTCCTCTATCCATGAGATTCTCCAGGCCAGAATACTGGAGTGGGTTGCCATGCCTTTCTCCAGGGGATCTTCCCAACCCAGGGATCGAATCCACGTCTCTTGCGTCTCTGGCATCAGCAGGTGGGTTTTATACCACTAGCGCCATCTGGGAAGCCCCTTAGATCCTCCAAGGTTGACTAGACTTATGACTTTCAGAAATCACTAGACATGATCTGGAATTTCAACTAGTAAAAAAAAACAAACAGTGGTCATGCTTGAGACACTATTTGATATTCAAAAATGAGGATATGAAAAAAGACTCAAAAACATTTTTCTTGCACGCCTGAAAAGCTGGCTCTGATGGAAACTTCTAGAAATCTTTTACCACAGTAGTCTGAGCAGCGGGAACATCAGTGATGCATGTGTGTAACCCATGCACACTCACTTGGATGTAGGCATTCTGGTTCACCTGCTTCAGCCAGTCACATCTTACAGGCATGTTCCCCACATAAAAGTCTGACAGGGCAGACACTAACCTGTCCTCATGTCCTCTGATTGAGTTATACTCCTGACAGGTTTCACTCAAGCAGGGCCCCCTCCCCCGGAGAAGAGCCCATGCCCGTGAGCAGAGCATCCGTGAAGGTGGTTCGGTTCCCAGGAGCTTGCCCTGAGGCACATGAGTCACAAGGATCCAGGAGAGGAGACAAAAAAAAAAAAAAATCCTGCACACGCTATGGGAAGGCAGACTCCTAGCGTCATTAAATCAAATCTATTAACTTAAAAGCCTGTTTGCCAAGTTTCCGTGCCATCCCGATTCCCAAAGTGCAGTGGGATGCTCTGAACAAAGACTTTTCTTTCCTTGACTTGGACTACATGAATGCTGATTATTTTGCTGGAGGGGTGCGGCTGAAGTTCAAAACAGTGAGCTAGAGTTTTCACTGAACTGCCTCTTCTCTGCAAAGAACAAAAGAAGACAGAACCAGACAGAAATCAGTCTGGAGAAGCCCAGGAGGAAAGTGACTTCATTCGACTCTGAACTTCCTCAGCGATGCGTCAGGTGAACCTGGGCAGGAAATCATTTTCTCTGTCCCTCCATTTACCCACCTACGAAAGGAGCTGCTTCTGCCTCCTACATTCCCAGGAGCAAATGCGTATAACATTGACAGATGCAGTTAAAAAAAAAAAAAAAGAAGTTATAAATTCAGAAGCCATTTTTTTCGTTTGGGTCTGAATTTAGGTGAGTTTGGTCGATGGGCTCCTCAGCTGTCTCTCAGTCAACATCATGAACTGGAGCAGATCACAGCAAGACCCCATCGCTGTTGTAATAGGTAGGCTGCCAGGCCAAGTATCACCAACCCGTAAGGACAGGTACACAAAGTCAAGCAAGCTGAGGACCTGCCTATACCTGTCCAGTACCTGCTGCATCAGGCCCTTTGCTGGCATTATCTCACTTCCCCCTGCAAAGCCAGTTTTACCTTCTCCATTTTGTCAAAGAGGAAACTGAGGCTCGGAGAGATTAATGACCAGCTCAAGAGAGTAGCTGGATTCCAAAACCTGGACTCTGTCACAGAGATACCAACCCATGGCAAGTCCCAAGGTCTGGCAGAAATAGGCCTCTGCTCTTCTCAGCCCCAAGACCAATCCCCAATCCAAGAAGATCCTGGGATGGTGGAAAGACCATGAGCCCAGAATAACAGGATCTCAACCACCCTCTGCAGTTTACTGACTCCCTCCATGAGTCACACTGCTACTCTGGGCCTCAGTTTCCATTTATGCAAAATGAGAAGAGAATTCTCATCTCAGAAGATGGTCCTGTGGACAGAAATGATGCTTTGAAAACCATGAAGCATTACACTCAATGAAAAGCACTGCTTGTGACTATTATCATGGAGATTCCAGAACATAAATCTCAGGTGCACTTTATTATTTGCAAGGCACTATCTCTTCAGAAAGCTCAAGGTACCAAACAATTAACTTCTCAACAGGAATCATTTCCTACAAACAGACTTTTAAACACCTTATCTGGGGCTTCTCTACTGTGTAATAACCCTGTGACTAGGAGGTTGGCCTCCCATTCTTTGCCCAGAAGAAAGATAACATCAAGAGTCTTCAAGGCTATGATAGGAGGTTAGGAAACTATGGGGAATCAGGAATCTCTTACTAGGAAGACATCATTAGATGACATCTGTGCCCCATTAGTTCCTAGAGAAACCGGCAACCCAATTCATGCTTTATCTGCAAGGATTCTACATGGAGAACTCAGCTAAAATTACTGGGTGCATGAGAAGAGGCACATTCACAAACAACCAGCACAACCAGCATTTTTTATGGCACTCACACCCACCACCTAAGGGGTTTGGGAAAAGCAACACAGAATGAAAAGCAGGAATAAAACAAAGTTCTTGTCCGAAACAGGCGGACACCTCCACACTCCCTCTTCCAAGAAAAAGAGACACTCAGACAGACTGCCAAGGCTCCCTGTACACTCCCAACACCCTGGGGGAGGCTGTCTGACAGGGGTTTTCATTCAGCAACCGTGGCCTCATTACTCAACTAAGGCTTTCTGCATTCCTTCCCCTTCCTCCCCAGCTCCTCTCTGGAACACAAGCTCTAGTTCCTCTCCCTACTCCGCATCACTCTGGGAGCCGGAAACCAGCTCAAACAGCACCCCTCACCTGGCACAGAAACAACCCAGTGAGCCTCAAAGGCTGCTCTCTCCTGCCTCCAAGCCCAGAGTCCCACTCTGCCATGTGAGCCTGGTCCAGTCTTCCGCTGTTCAGGCTCCACGTCTCTGTCTACGACAAGAGAGAACCAGACTTTGACCTCTGTCTGCCATTTCACAGATGCTACAATTCTAACCCCAGCCTTTGGCAAGCCCTCTTCTGGAGTATCTCCTCCTCCTGGATTACCAGGCAGTCATTAGAAAATAGCCTTTTCTGATGGAGATCTGGGTACTTCCAAGACTAGGAGGAGGTAAAAGAAGAGGACAAGGAGGGAAGTCACAGAAGACAAAAATCACTGTGCAGGCAGCAGTTTCCCTTCCACACTCAGCGAAGCCACCACCGCAGCATCTCCCTCAGCACAGAAAGCCAGAGACGTGGTTGCCGTGTGGCAATCACCGAATATCCGGTGCCAGTGCCCTCCAAAACAGCAGCATCAAGAGCCAAGCCAACACTCAGATGCCTGAATGATTAAGGACACCATCATCACCTCTCCCCTTACCTGTGATTGTCACCAACACCGTCTCCTAGACCAGGAAGGAAAACTGAACAGTCAAGTTTCTGCTTCTGGCTTGCCAGGTGTTCCCATTTTTCCTCATTTTTCTGCTGCCATGGCAACCAAATGCAACAGGCAAAGCTAGTCCAAGACTGCCTGTCTGGAAAGACAAGGTGCTGGCTGTATCAGCTGCAGACAGCAACACATCAGCCTCGCAGCCCAGGGCTCAGCAGATGAGCGATAGGACAGACTCCTTGTTTGAGCTCAGAGTTGTAGGATGCCCTCTCTACCATCCTGGGCTCTCAATCTCTCACTGCAAGCTTTCACCAACTTGAAAATGCAGAAGAACGAGAAACAGCCATCTCTGGCAGCACGAGATACCCCACCCCTAGGCATAATCAGCAAATGCCTTGGATAGTCTTGCCCTGCCACCTGCAAAATGAACCCCCAAAGAGGTCAAAGGTCAGGAAGAGAAGATGTACCTTCAGCGAGACAGTATCTTTTAAAGTCATATCCTCCAAACACCACTCATGAAATTCTAGGCAATTCCAACCGTTATTTTTTTCCAACATAGTCCAAGGAGAAAATGAAGGGCTGCTCAAATCCCAGCGGAAGGACCAAGCTAAACTTACTCAGATGCCCAGAATGACAGGCCAGGCAAGGGTCCTCTTCCTAGGTTAGGAAACTCCAAGGCAATCTTAGGGGCCTTACAGCTGGCTTCTGAGCACAACAGCAGGCTTCTGAACTTCCAGAATGCATACTCGCTCAAGCAGGCCCCATCTCAATATCAAATGCTTGACAAAGCCTGGGATCAGTGTATACAGCCTGCTGTCAGTCAGCTGCCAACGTCACGGCTCCGGAATGCTTCTCTCCTCTTCCCCAAGAGCTGCAGAGGCGTCTGTCAGTGGCTTCCTGGGCTTCCCAGCACCAAAGAGAGAATACTCCTGTGCACAGTGCCAGCCACCAAAACCACAGCTGGGAGTTCTCTGCGCCCAGGCTTCCGCCACAGTGTATGAGAGCCCTCAGGTGTGGCCCTCTAAGCCACACACTCCCAAGTAAAGAAAATCACCGAAACTCAGGAAAGAGGCCTTCAGAGGAGACCAATCGATCTAGTCATTGGAAATGAGCCCTGTAAACAGGCTTGAGAATGCTTTCTGGAGAAGAGACTTTGAAGGGAAGCTGGTGCCTTTCAAGCAAGCATGAAGCTATTAGATCAAATTTCATTACTGCAAATACAATTAAAATTAAAACCTCTAAGTAGCAGTAGCCTACTTAGCCAGCACATTAATGCCTAAGCACAGCCAAGGAAGGGGAATGTCTCTCCAAGACCACTGAAATGAGAGGCAGTATGTATGGTAGTCAGTGGCATAGCATCTGGGGCTAGACTACCTGGATTCAAATCCTAACTCTGCCACTTATTAACTGTGCAACTTCTGGCAAGACTCTCAACCTCTCTGTGCCTCAGTATCCATGATAATGATGGTATTTTCCTCAAAGGACTGTTGTGGAAATAAATACATGGAAACTACCTAGAAAAGTGCCTGATAATAAATCAAAAGGGCTCTAGGCATTATCTATAAAAAGAATAGTAATATTATTAATGGAAAAAGTCAACTCTTATCCTAAGAAGCAGATGACTTCATTTAGTGTTAAAAATGAGATTCCAGATCTTGAAATAAGAGATAGAAAATCACCTCCCTTGAAAATTATGGACTAAGAGAAAAGTTGCCTGCCTTTAACTTTTACTCATTGATACAATGCTTGCCTTCAGCAGCCACACAATAGGCATACCCCACTTCCACCTGCCAGCCCTTCTTGAAGACTTCAAGTATATCCTCCTTCATCTTCCCTACAGACTAAACATAGGACAGGGTTTCCAGACCCCTTACCATAATGGTCCCTCTCCTCAGGGGAATCTCAGTTGCTCAACATCCCTCTTGATATTTAGTACCCAAATCAAAGTGTTTGGGGCTTAGCATATCCTTTGGGCTCCATAAACTCGGAATGAAATTAATTAAGTAGTCCACAAATATCATGATAAACGAGAACTACTCTCCCCCTTTCTCTACACACTATACTTTAATTAATACAGCCTGGGCTTATATTAGCTCTTCCAAGAGATATTTCCTATTGGCTTGGGTGTGCAGAAGTCTCCCCTGGGGGTCAGGCTGCAGGACCTGTTGACTGATACCCACGTGCCTTGAGGGTTCTGACAAAGAACTAGGTAGCATAATAAAAAAGGTAAAATGAGAAAACGCTCTAGTCATGTAACAAAAGAAGCTCGTCAGCGCCAATCTCAAAAAGTCCTGCTTCCCTTAATAAATCTGCTCTGTGGATTATTAAGTGTAGTCATTAGTGCTGACCAACAAGTATTTCTGATTCTATTCCCAGATGCCTGGTAGAAAAGCACTTCCTGCCCCTTTGGCGTGAGGAGTGATCACGTGACTTGTAGCCAATGAAATGTGAGTGAACTTTGGCGTGAGGAGTGGTCACATGACTTTTTGTAGCCAATGAAATGTGACTGGATGTGCCAGGGTGCAGTTCGCCAAGTTGCCTTTTGCTTGCATTTGGCAATCATGGGAGCACAGGGGTGCAGGCCCTTCAGTAAAGGTGACAGAGCTGAACCCCTCAGGTGGCCTGTGATGAACATGGAGTGCAAGTGAGAAATAAAGTTGTTGTTGTTACCACGGCAGAGCCTAGGCCATCCTGACTGATTCTGTATTACTGACACGGAAACCAGAACACTCAGAGTTCACGTCCTCGGGATCTGCCAGATCATAGCTTTCATTTTCTTTCTCTTCTCCAAGTTTCTAATCTGTAAAATGGAAAAACAGTCTTTTGGTGGGCATGTGCCTGGTACACCGAACAGCTCAGGGAAGCCCCACCTGCCAGCGGCCGGGAAGACGGGTTATCTGTCTCATCAGGAATGCTTTAAAGGAAGTCTCCACGGAGAATTTTTTTCTTCCTACAGGAGAGAGGATCCCAAGATTACCTGACTAAATCCAAGATTACCTGACTAAGATTGCCACCGTAGCCCAAAGAATGATGGGTTATCTGAAGGAGACTTAGGATGAACAGAAGAATCTGGGAGTGATTTAGGGGAGATGGGAACAGCAAGTTATCTAAGTCAGTGGTTCTCAAGCATTTACCAAAGTCAGAATCACCTGCAGGCTCGTTAAAACATAGTTTACAGGGATCCCACCTCCAAAACCTCTGATTCAGTAGGGATTTGAGAATCTCCAACAAGTTCCCAGGTGATGCTGGTTCAGATGGCTCTAGAAGGATTCACTCCAAAAAACCAGGGTGGAGGCTCTGATAAGAGAAGTCAATGTGACCTTAACAGATCCTCTTTGGAGAAGGAAAAGGAAAGAGCCAGTTTTTCTTTTTCTACCAATATATTAATCTGAGAGCTGATATAAAAGACACAAACGGTCACCTCAGTCTTTTCATTTTTTTCTCACCACGTATCACACTACACAACAAAAGTAAGCTCCTCCAAGGGAACAAAGCAGAAAGTATTCGTTAGCACAGTTTTTAAAAGGAATGGTTTCTGTGAAGGGAAAGCATGCCTCACTCACCCTTCAGGAGCTCCCCCAGGATTTACCTGGAGGTAAAGTCAAGTCTATTTCAGGAGGAAGGAATTTGGATAATTGGCTGCAATGTCCCTCTCCAACCTTATCTCCTTCGCAAACCTCCACTACAAGTCAATCTTCTTGCCAAGGCTCGTCACACTTGACCCTCACACACATGCATGCTTATCTTCTCTTATCTAAATCCTGCCCCTTCCTCCACGTTAGGACCAGACACTTCAAGAAAATCTTCCCTCTCTTTAGTCACCATCACAGACAATCAATCACCAAATCCTGTCAATTTTACCTCCCAAGTAGCTCCAGAATCCACTGGGGGCTCTTCGTTTTTCACTCTAACTCACCTCGTATGGAGTCCCCATGCTCTCCCCTCTTGGTCTTTGAATAACCTTGACTGGACAGATCTCAATTTAAAACATCTTTTCCCAGTGTGGAAAGGCCTTCCACGATCCCCAAGGCCTAAGCCAGGTGAGAACCCTCATTTATCAACTTCCATTGAACCCCGTGCTCCCTCTATCCCGAGCATTTATCACATTTGTGATCTCGTGTGATTATCTTCCCTACTCAACCGTAAGCTCTTCACAGACAGGACCACATCCGTCCTGCTTGCCACTGTCACTGCACAGGCCGGCACCGCCCCTGATGTAGGCGCCCACTAAGTATACAGTGAAGAAGTGCAGCAGTCACCACATCAGTCCACAGAAACCATCCCTTCCTCTCAATGCCTAAAGCACATTCTGTTTGCTTCAAGGAAATGTCTGGCCATATAGTTGTACCCATCATCTGAGATAAGCAAGCACCCCTTAAGACATCCAGGAAATGAGATCTAGAGGGAAAAACTGACCCTTCAAAAGAAGGAATGTCTTTTCCTTGGAAACTGGATGGGACTAAGATTAGCTGTGGAGGTATTTTGGTAGGATAAAGAGGCCGCCTCCTCAGAAGTAGTCAGGGGATAAAGTCTTCTGTTAACAAGGAGGAAAAGGATGTGTGTGACAGAAGTGTTTAGTGATGGAAAATGTGCATTTCTCCAGAAGCTCTTATTAAGGCTGGTAACTTCTCAAGCTAAGTGTTCTGATGGATTCTACCAGACCTTTAATAACGACAGGCGCCCGTGTCTCTCGGATGCCTAAGGACTGGGGGCTGAACTCAATGACCTCCCTAAAGCCTCTGACCTTCAGGATTCTATAAACAAACTCATTCCAAGCTGGAATTCAGAGAATCCACATTCTGACTTTGTCTTTACACAGCAGTTCTTTTTTGATGTAGGAGATAAGATAATCTTTAGCTTGTACCCACTCTTTCTCTAGTAGTATTAATCCTTTCAAAGTCAGACATCCCTCCTACCTGCTACAAGCCCCACAGTCTGGCTGCCATGTCCTGTGGGCTGCCAGCACCAAAATAATTGAGCAAACAGCTTCTGACTAGGGAAAGGCTTAGATCTGACCAAAGAAATCAGGCTGGGGTGACATCCTGGCTTTTCTACTGCTAGCCAGGCAATTTGGGGCAAGTGACATGACTTTTTCGGGTCTTAGTATCTTTCCCTCTAAAATGGTGATGATGGTCTACCTCTCAGGATTATTGTATTAAATGAGATATGCACAGAAAATCCCCTGCACAGAGTAGCATGCAGGGAATGCCAGTATGATTATAATTACAGATTTCTGGTTTTAAAAGTTTTTTTGATAATGATTCTAAGCTGAAAACACTGAGATGAAAAAACTGAGATGAAATAATATGTTTAGAATTAGCTTCAAAATAATCCAGAGGTGAGGGGGAGGATAGAGACAAAATAAAATCAGCCATGTTTTAGAAACTGTTGAAGATAGATAATGAATATATCAGATTTATTATTGTATCTCTCTACTTTTGTATACATTTGATGTTTTCTACCTTAATTTATAAGTGTAAGTACTACAAGAGCAAAACACTGTAAAAATATAAATACTGATAATATAAGGTTACATTTGAACATATCTAAGTGACAAAACAGAAGAAAATTGATTTGAAGGGGAAAAAGAAATACCCTTGGGAATTCCCTCCCGGTCCAGTGGTAAGGACTCTGCGTTTTCACCGCCAAGGGCTCCAGTTCAATCCCTGGTCAGGGAACTAAGATCCCACAAGCCGTGTGGTGTGGCCAAATATATATATACATATATATGGGCTGGCACTAGGGGTAAACAACCCGGCTGCCAATGCAGGAGATGTAAGACACACAAGGTCGATCCCTGGGTCAGGAAGATCCCCTGGAGGAGGGGGTGGTAACCCACTCCAGCATTCTTGCCTGGAGAATCCCATGGACAGAGGAGGTTGGCAGGCTACAGTCCACGGGGTTGCACAGCCAGATATGACTGAAGTGACTTAGCACACACGCATGCACATATATATATATATGCATATATATATATAGCAAAAAAAAGAAAGAAAAACCCTTAAAGCCAATATCTCTATTAGTTTCTCAGACAGAACTGTTTTCTTCAAACAGAGTTGTCTCTAGTGATCAGTATGAAACACAGACACTTGTACATATTTCTCTGCTTTCATTTTTGGGAGAACACATCCCCAAAATCTGTGCATGGGCTGTACATGACAAGCCCTGGGTGGTAGAACCTGCCTCTGAGCACCCAGAAGCCCTGCTGAAATGGGACTGAGGAGCAAGAAGTTCCTGTGTTAGGAAAAGCAAGCACAAAGGACTCAAAATGTTCAGGGACAAAGGGTGCCACCAGCCCTCCTCTCTCCTAAGCCCTGGCTTTGGGCTCCTATGTGAGGCTTCCTCAGGAGGCTATACTTACAATACTTTCAACAACAGGAGAGAGGGTCCTCTCAGAGCATAACTAGTGTGTAACGTGATACTTGAGGGGAAAGGGAACTTTGAAGAGGCTCTGACAATACTCATCACAGCACACCCCCATATCATCTCCCCTATTCCACATCTACCTACTGAGAGAAGTCTAGAGATTGAAAAACAAAATTCTTGAGTTTCACCTTGAAGCAAACGATCCACTCCAAGCCCCTATGTCTGAGAGAGAAAATAGCCCAACAAGCTTTGTTTTGAGCAAATGCCTTTAAGTTCCCAAGCTGTGCCTAAAAAAGGAGAATACACAAATGTACTTACTCTTCTTCTTGAAGAATAAATTCACTATTTTCTGGAGAAAACTGCCCACTCACAGGATGCCTGAAGGCTGTGGTCTGCTGGTTATGGCTAAAAAGAAAGAGAGAGATAATGAATGAGAAGTCATGTGAGTGGAAAGGCTCACAGACACAACAGGTCACTGATGTCTGAAGACCCCTGCTCATCGCAGACTCCTCCCAGGGTGAGCCTGCCGCCCTTGACTTGGAGAGACACTCTGTCAGAACCCAGCTGCATTTAAAAACCGAAAACCTCCAGCTCAGGTGCCAAAGTCCATTAAAGACATACAGGGGTTTCAATTCTAGGCAAGTCTTACCCCCAAGACAACACTGGATCTTAGAGAGACAGTCCATGAAGTGCTTACTCCTACAAACTGACTCGCTCAGTGAAAAGTTAATTTAAGATGGCACGAGCTGAGAACAAGAATGAAGGAAAGCAGACGGCACTTTCAACAGCTTCTGAAACCCACGAAGCAGGGCAAGAATTCTAAGAATTAACACCCACCCAGAAAAATCTATCTTCTTAAAATTCTTCTCCCTATTACAGAATGTCTTCACTTCAGTGATGGGATATAAATGTATGGGCATGTCTCTGCAACATGACCTGTACAATTTCAACACTGTGCAGTTTCTATCACCCTTTTGATGTGAGGAGGGATCAGCTTCCACGCCGAGTTGACAGACACAACCAGAGTATGTAGGTGTTTTGTGTATTCATAAAGGCTGCCTGCTTCTTTGAAAGGAAGGGGGAGTTGGCTTTAAAGGCTGCAGTTCTGCTCCATGAATAAACTAATCTAACCTCCTCTTTTTTCCTTTAAAGAATATGATTTATGTTAAAATGTTTTTCTCAACTGCAAAATCATAGTTATTTTAGAAATTTTAGAAACTATGGAAAGAAAAAGTCACTTGTGATCTCACTACCCAGACATATACATCTGGATTCTCTTTCCCAGCTTTTCTTTTTACCTTTAAATCATTTTATTCTTTTTAATGTGATTTTACTGTATTTAGAAATCTGTATCCTGCTTTTTTCACATCCAATTAACACAGAAAATTTCCTATGTAATTAAGATGTCTTCATTTGAATTAGGTGAATAATAGTCTTTTGTAAGTGTAAAATTTATTTTCATATAATTGTTCAAAAAATGTTTACTGGCCATCTATGTGCCAGGTGCTGTTTTAGGTCCTAGAGATACAAAGTGAACAAAAAAGTCCTTACACCGTGATGCTTACATTCTAGAAAGATTTACATTCTTCTAATGCTGGGCATTTTAGGTGCTTCCGCTATCCCACTCCCCATTATTACAGTCAATATATCTTTGCATATGTGGGCTTTATCTGCAATTCAAATTATTTCCTTGGGTTAAAGTCCCAGAAATAAAATTACTAAACAAAGGGCATGGTCATTTTTTTAAGGCTCCTAATATAGACAGTTAAAATGCTTTTACTGTCAGAGTCAATATATCATCTTAGTTCGATAGTGTTAAGATATCAGTCCCATCTCCAAATTGAGCCCTGACTCACCCCAGACATTAGTAGGTTTAAATGAGCATAGCATAAAGGTTAAAAAAGCAAAAAGAAAAAAATCTCCAAGCCCAAGTCTGTCTTACTTTGCCTGGGGCCACCAGGGCATCCTGCGCTGGGGTGTCTGGGTAAGGCTGGCACTGAGGTCTGAGCAGCCAGAATCCTAATGAGCCAGATGTGAAGCAGGCAGAGCCATCAGGCCAGGCTGCTCCCTGGCCCTGTGACCGAACACTACCCCTGGCACCCTCTCAACCACCACCAGCCTCCAAATTCTCAGCTCCTGGTTCCAGGCAAAACCCTTGGAATCCCATGACCTCATCTGGCTGGCAGCAAGCTGTTCTTCCCCAAAAAAGCAGAGTTAAGGCATGAGCATCTAAATAAGGGTGAGAAGCAAGCCCCCTTGACATCTATTTCAGAAATCTTTGTATTGCATTCATGGGCTAGGCTTGATTTTTACCAGTTTCTTTTAGTCATCTCCATTCACCCTAAAGAAGTCCCTAAACACAAGACATCTGAAAAACACCATGGAATTTGAAAACACAAACCCTAACTTAAACCTGCCTCATTTTTTTCTGGAGAAAAAACACCGTTCTGCTCATAATGGGAATAACAATAATTTCTATCCACTATTACCTCTAAAAAAGTCTTTTCTTATATAACTTAGCTATTGGTACCATCAACTCCTGCTTTATGAATGAGGAAATGGCTCAGAGACGTTAAGTGACTTGCTCAAGATAACTTCGTCAATAAGCAGTAAGACTGGGACATGAATCCAGGTCTTCTATATCTAAATTTGATGCTCTTTGCATAATAACCTGCTGTCCCCTTCCCTCAGAAGTCCACGGGGCTGGCAGCCTCCTAGGCATGATCAGAAGTCCCTAAAAACAAAGCATGTGAAACAGCATCTACTGCTATTCCCTCTCCCTCCCCACCTCCTTCCTCCCCCTCAGCCCGGGGCCAAGCTCCTGAATGACAACACCTGTGTGGCACGCAGGCACCCCAAAGGCACCCCCAATCAGCCTTTGGTCCTATCACAAGGTCAGCCTGGTGAATTTCCGGCAGAAGGAGGCAAAGAGCAATACTTCTCTGTGCCTGGAGCGGCATTCAGCAAAGACTTCATAAACATTGTACAACTCGAATACCAACTCCTAGCTAGGCTCCCCACGCTCAACGTGTACCAATTTAAATAGGCCCAGACTCTTGGGTAAACGAATTCTGAGCTGGAAGGTGTGGGCACTGTGAAGATTTTCACACTCTAACATAAGAAGAAAGATAGTTTTTTAAAGTGGATAAAAATATAGCTGTCATTTGATCAGACCTTAGAGGCAGCTCCCCAGCCTTTCTTCCCTAATACGGATGCTGCCCTTTTTGCCAAAAATAATTATCAACCACTGCACCATCACCACCATTTCCTGCACTTACATGGAGTTTTAAGTGTGGTCACATTCATATAGTATTTGACTCTCCCAAGTACCCACTGAGGTAGACAGCACAGATATTTTTATTTCTATATTATACATAAGGAAATGAAGATCTGGGTTATGGGATGTTACTGGATCACTAAATTTAAAAAAAAAAAAAAGAGGATTCAATACATTTGAGAAAAGAGATGAATCAAAGTACTGCCTCCTGAATACTGAGGTCTTAAAATTTGATGATTTCTGATTAAACCTGCCCAGCTTGCTTATGGCAGAGCTTCTGGTTCAGCACTTTTTGAGCAAAGAAGAGTTAGGTCCTTGGACTATTTCATTTAATCTGCCTGAACACCCAAAAGGGCAGGCTGTGTTTCATCAGAGCAAACCACAGGTAAGGAAAGGCCCAGAAAGGGTAAATGACGTGCCCTCAACAGTCAACTCCTGTGTTCCTGCAACTACCACCCTTCTGATGTCTTTATATCACTCCAGGCTCACCCTCATGAAATGGAGGTTACCTACTCAACACTGGATTCCCACACCCATTTGGAGACCACAGGGTCCTCGGGCTTTACCTGCTGTCCTTGACCCCTCAGCCAAAACTCCAAGCTTGCTCCGTTTCATGATTTTTTATTTTCTATAAACCCATGACGAATCTCATGTCCTATCACCTTGTCTTAAGACACAGTTAGCAGGCACAGACAAATCCCCTGAAATACCTGTTCTTAAACCTGAATTGCCACCTTGCTCCCGGGCAGTGATGGAGATGGCCCGGCCAGGAGCCAGGTGGCTGGTTTCAATGGAGCCCAGAAACTCTCTTCTTTCCATACAAGGGCTTCTGTTGCTCTTCAGAAAGTTACTCAGCAAGTGAGACAGAACATAGCCTAGCCTTTATTCTCAGATCTCACTCTTCCTCCCAGGAACAGTCGTCCAGGTGGAATAGCAGCCAGTGTTGCCTGCGAGAGGACCAGGGAGCCCAGGTGGAAGGTGGCAGGGAAGGACAATCCCCGTACAGGCGGGCCATAGGTAACCATCCACGTAAACAAGCAGGTCTTCACAAGCCCTGGGCTGGAAGGACTTGGGCTAGGCCCTAAAGCAGTCTGACAGCCAAGGCAGGAGACGTGATAAGAGAACAGAGTGAGGACCAGGGGGAACTGCAGGCTGATTTGAGCTCAGTAGAAGGAAGAGCCCACCACACACAGGGCGAGTAAAAGGCAAATGAGTTCTACAGCTTCTTGCAATGTTTTTGCAAAGTTAAATCTTCCATTCATACAGATTTTGACTATAATGTGAACAGCGACTCTGGCTGGTTAAACATAAAGGTTCCAATTTAGCACGGCTGTCCTTTTCGGCATGGGGAGAAGTTCAGGGAGTTTATGTGAATGGTGCCCAAGAGCAGGGTCGGACTAGCCTGATAAATCTACTTTTCTGCCAGTGGTGGTATTGGTATGCTGAGAGTGCGGCAGATCTGCTCTGTCAGCACCAGTTCTTATCTGGCCCCTGCTATAAAGAGGAGAAGAAACAGCTTAAAATGTAAGGAAAGTATCCGGCCTCAGAGCTCACAGAAGGACTCTGTCAAGGCTCTCTTCTCATCGGTATGCTCGGCAGCAGCTCCCACTCTGGACCTTCTGGCTCCTCAACACAGCTCCCAGATTACTGTAAAAGGGTCACCCTGCAGACCTCAAGCCACGGTCAGCACTGCCTCCAGGCTTGTTAAGGCCCTTACTATCTTTGTTCTAAATCCCAGTGTCTCCAGGAAACCAAGGTGCCAGGTCACAAAATAGTGCTCCTAGTTAGATCCCCGAATTGATAATCCAAACTCCAAAAACGTTAAGAAACTGCCTCCCTGCCTTCAGCTTCCATCCGGGCTGCAGGGTAAAGACAGCGGCCAAGAGTCCCGATGGCATCTCTACACTCCCTCAACACTTCTCAGGCAACTTTTGTTCTCTTCTGCTTAACACTTTTACAGAATTGCTCATTTAGTACACAGTGTCACTGCTATTCATGTGGCATTCCTTACGGGGGGCTTAGGAGGTTACTGATGTGGTCTTTAGAGCTTGCGCTCTTTTGAAAATGTCAAGCAGCTCTCTGCACACCAGCATGACTCTGACAGGCCCTTCTTCCAGAAACACGGGAAGCAGGCCTTGACAAGCCAGCAGATAGTCCCCATCCTCTCTCCAAGTGAGTGCCATCAACACAGTACTAACCAACCTCCTTCAATATCCACCCTGCGCACCACATCAGTCCAGAGTCCTGGGGTCAGAAGATCTGGGTGTAAACCAGAACAAGCCACCTCAGGTCTCTGAGCCTCAGTTCTTCCGTTTACACACAGGGAAAGGTTGTTGTGAGGATATATGAAAGGGCATCACACAATGCCTGGCATACAGAAGGTACTCAATTAATGTCCATTGAACCTGGCTGTGTCTTGACAATGGCGGTAACTAACAGGCATCTAAATTGGAATAGGGCAAAACCAGAATGAGTCTCCTCGCCTCACTCCCACCAAACCCAATAATCTTCCCTTCAGGTTTCCCTTTGTCCATTAAAAGCATCACTATTCAACAACCTAGGAGTCATCCTCCACTCTTACCTTAACCTCCACATGTCATATATTAGCAAGTCCTGCTGCCTCCACCTAAGAAACATACTCCGAATCCATACACTTCCTTCCATGTCTACAGCCACACCCTAGTCATCACAGCAGCCACCTAACTGCTCTTCCTGCTTCCACTCTGGCCTCTATACCATCCATCGTCCTCACCAAAAGCCTGATGGATCTTTTAAAATATCAGATAACACACACTTCCCCTTAAACCGTACAACAGCTCCACATCACCCATAGAGTTAAAATTCAAGCTCCTTACCTTGGCTTCCAAGATCCCAGGTGATCTGGCCCCTGCCTAGTCCCATCCTTTTCCTACACCACTCTCCTTCCCTGCTCTGCTCCAGCCACACTCATCTCCTTTCTGCTCCCTGAACACTAAGCTCTTTCCTACTTAACAACCTTTGTACTGGATGCTCTTTCCCCTGTACTTATCTGGTTCCTTGCCATCCAGCAGAATTATCATCTCAGAGCCCTTCCCAACCACCCACTGAAGTAGTAGCTCCCAGTCATATCACATCATCCTATTTTAATTATTACTAACTGTTATTTTTCTTACTGATGATCATCAGTATCCCTGACTAATGGTGTATTCCAGGAGAGTAAGGACCTTGCCTGTCTTTTTACTGCTATTATCAGCCCGTAACAGAGTCCGGCTCTGTTATATGTGCTGAATGAATGAATGAGAAATAATGACTAAGGAGACTCCTACTTTAAAGTGAGGTGATGCCTCCAAATAGGCTAGCTAACCCCATAGAAGTTTGGACTCGGGTCACAAAACGACAAGAACCTGAAGGGTCATAAGCCATCCGAAGGTAGTGGCTTCTGCTCTTACTACCTGAGGAAGGATGCATCAGAGACCAGCATGCTAAAATCACTTCATCCTTGGCTCTCTCCCAACTGTGTTACAATATAATTTGGAGAAATTAACCCTCCCCTGCAACCCCCTCTACCACCCCTGCAAAGGAGAAGGAAGCACACTCAGCAGAGAGAATCAAAGCATGGAATGCAAACACCCCGGAGGCAATTACTAGGTGATTAAAAACACAGAGGAGGACAATACAAACATCACCTGTATCTCCTTTTTGTGAACTGGGAGATTATTTGGTGTGAAACCTGCTATTTGGTGATGATTATACACTCTCACATTGCTTTCTACTATTTCATCTGTGTTTGCCCTCCTCCCCCTCCCCCCTAGCTCCAGCAAGATCCTAAGTTAACCGCAGGGCTGGGAGCAGTTCTTCACTGATTTCTAATGTGTCTTCCACACCACAGAACAGCAATGCCATGGAGCAGGCACTTGAACTCTTTCATCTCACCAGCCTGAGCACAAACTCACACCACCTTCAGGAAGAGGTGTGCAGAACCCATCTCACCTTCTGATTTCAGCAGCCCAACGTATCACACATGCCCCAGAGAGAGTGGGGGAGGCCAGGGCCCCCAGATCCTGATGAAGATACTACACCCAGGCTGGGAGAGTCCACCAGCCCTGGGGAGCATGGTGCAGACCAAGGAAGGGCCTTCCCCATCCCCACGATGTCCATGCTTGACCCCAGCTAGGCAGAGACATGAAATTCAGCCAACTCTCAGACCCAACACCCTGAGGGGTAGTCAGGACCCGCTCTCCTCACCTAAAAGTGCCAAAGGGGGCTAAGCCTAGCGCAGACAGAGCTGGGCTCAAGGGAGTCACAAAATTAATGGAGTGAACTGAAAGCTCTCAAATCTTGCAAGAGGGAGGTGTCTCCTTCCCAAACACTGAATTTAACAGACTGAAGTCTTCTGGCAAAATCTGAAAAGTTCTGTATTTCATTAGGCTCTCCAAGTGTTTTCAGATGCATTCAGTGCCCAATTCATTTCATAAATTACCTCTTCGACCCAGTAACCCACACTGCAAGCCTCTCTTCTCCCCAAGCCCCGATATGGGGCTCCAATACTTAGGACTGCTGGTTTAATAGGAAGTTTTAATTGTGGCTCCACAGGACTTCAATAACCATGAAAAGACTAAAGCCCAACTCCTGACTGAATGAGGAAATCAAACCCACATTGCCTCCCTCTCCTAACTCATTTTTTTTAAAGGAAGTTGGCAATGTAATGGGAGTGGGGAGACCAGTTCTGTTACTACCAACTAGTTTTACGCCCCTGAGCAAACATACAATCTTGCTGGGTTTTAGTTTCCTCATCTGTCCAATGACGGGGTTAGACCCTCCACCTGGAGAAGCCACCTGAGGCCTCCGAAGCATGAACCCCAGGTTATTCAGAGTCGTACATGCTGGAGTTCAAACCCCAGCTCTGCCACATACTGGAGGTGCACGACCTTGAAGGAGTTAAAGACCTTTCCGAGTGTGTTGGTTTCTTTATCTGTAAAAAGAGGAGCCAACTCCAATTCAGCGAGACTGTTAAAAAGAGCACTGATAATGTGCCTGCCCCAGACACTCAACCTTCAGTTCCTGTTATATTTTTCTTTTGCTAGCTCTAAATCTCCACTCTAACAGAGTTGTTTTGTCTTTTTCTATGTTACAAGCTTCAGTATTATTAGCCTGGCTAAAGAACACATTTTTTTCCCTTTGAGTTAAGGCAAAACACTCAGCCTCCTGTTCAAACTTAAACTCGCTCGCCAAGCCAAGTAGTTTAAGATCAATAAGCACATTCCTTGAGCCACACTTCTATCCCTCACTGGTTGGAGCCCTACGGCTCAGAAAAAAGTGAACATGTTAGTTGCTCAGTCATGTCTGACTCTTTGCAACCCCACAGACTGTAGCCCACCAGGCTACTCTGTCCATGGAACTCTCCAGGTAAGAATACTGGAGTGGGTTGCCATTCCCCTCTCCAGGGAGATCTTCCTGACCCAGGGATCGAACCAGGGTCTGCTATATTGCAGGCAGATTCTTTACTGTCTGAGCCACCAGGGAAGCCATCATGGCTCAGAAAGCGCAGCCTAAGACAAAACAGCCTCCCCAGCAGGCTGTCTGAGCCAGGGACACCTCTCTACAGAAGTTTCAAAACTGCACAGAAACATTTTCTACCTTAAAAAACATCCAGTTTTATGCTTCTACTTAATGCTCTTCAATAAGTCAGACTTCTAAGTATAAAACGAGAAGGCTAGACCAGGTAACGTTTTAGAGATCTCCAGCTGTAACATCTTAAGACGCTGAGGCTCATCTCAGACTACTGCTGGAGCCAGACTGAAATGTAACAACACTGCACATAATTGAAAACACAAAGGAAGGAGGCAGAACAGCTGTCCTCCCCAGTCTTACTTGCCAACAGAATATCTTTCGTAATGACAGCATGGAGGTGTAGTTAATGATACTTTTGTCCTCTTTATTCCCAATTAAACTGGATTTTTTTTTAACTGCAGGTGCTCCCAACCACTCCATCGAAAACTCCCTTTCTCTCACTCATGACTTGACTTTCATAAATCAGAATACATCACGGTAAAGTGACTCCTAGAAACCAGTACAGAACTAACCTGCTCTTGGGCTGTCGTTCTCCATGGGAAAGGCAGCAGACATGCTTGCTCTCTGCTGGGACTCCATGCTGTGTTTTCCCAGTGTTCCCAGTTCAAGTCAGACTGGGAGAGAGGTTCACAGCCCGCCCGCTCTATTTCAATTTTGGTTCTGGAGCAGCTGCCTCCCGAGGTGTTACAAACCCAGCAGCCACTGGCTCCTACTCATTCATTCTCCTCCCTACCCACCCCCCATCCCCACCCTCCACACACACACAATCTGCAATTTGGCTGCGAGGCAGGAACACAGTTCCAGCTGTGAGTCACCGCCCCACTGTGGCCAAGCAGAGCACTAGCTGGGGTAAACAATGAGGCAGGCACTCTGTGTCTCCAGGCCCGGTTCTGTTCTTTGAAACCATAGGGTTGGCTGCCGCTCTGGTAAGAGGACATAAGAAATACCTCCACTTGTGAGCCCTGGAGTCAGAATGAATTGCTCACTCAGTTCTGCTCTGCCACACTGGGGCTGAAATCAGCCCCGAAGCAGAGAGCCTTTGGTGGAGAAATGAGGGATCCTTCATCACTCTCTCTCATGGTCACGGTCAGGAAGAACCTGAGCAGTTACCAACCATCACACTCACTCCTGGTGGTAGCAATCTGTGATTCTTTCATCACTGCTTGGGATGGCTATGGTCTTCTGCATAACCATGTTCCTCTCACTCCCAGAGCAGGCTTGGAGAGGAGAAGGGCCAGGCAAACTAAGGCATCAAGGTGCCTCTATCCCCATGGCCTGAGAGCAACACTGTGGCTCTCCACTGCCTCTAGGTAGGTCACAAGTTATGATGCAGTTGAAATATGAGCTCCACAGGGCAAGGCTTCTGTCTTCACAACTATGTTCCAATGCCTACATGGTGCCTGGCACATACTAGGTGCTCAATAAATATTTGCTGGCTGAAGAAAAATGCAAGGAGTTTTGTTCCAAGTCTACTTGGGATAACAGTTTTACTAAAAATGGTATCCATTAGAATCATGTTTTCCCTTTTAAAAATTTCTATATCCTTCATAACTCCCACCACTGCCTGTAGGGAGTATTCTATAAATCTTTAAACGCAGAGATAAATCACTGTGAAACTAAGGAATCTCGAGCATCAGGGCCCCTCACTTTCACCAGCCCCTTCCCAGGCCTTAGATAGTGGCCTACCAACATGTGTACATGCTTTCTACAACTGTATGTATTCTTAAACAAGACCTCCCAAATTTTATAAACATCAAGCTCCACAAAACAGATCTGCCACCGTAGAATGGAAGAATGAAGGACTCACAAGCCATCTTGACACATTATCCTAACAAGGACATTTGAACTGACAAATCTCGTTTTAATCACAAAGGAGACATGCTCTCAACTACCAATATATCCTAACTGATCGCAAGTCAACTGCTTGTTAAAGCTGGAGTAAGATTAAAAACACAAACTCCATCCATCCAACATTTATTTAGCCCTACTATGTGTTCAGCAGAGTCGGACACGACTGAGCAACTTCACTTTCACATTCATGCATCGGAGAAGGAAATGGCAACCCACTCCAGTGTTCTTGCCTGGAGAATCCCAGGGATGGGGGAACCTGGTGGGCTGCCATCTATGGGGTCGCACAGAGTGGGACATGACTGAAGCAACTTAGCAGCAGCAGCAGCAGCATGTGTTCAGTGGTGAGTGTTTCAGGATAAGACAGTGAGTAGAACATAATTATCCCCACTGCACAGGAGCTCACAGTTCTAAAGAATAAACTGATATGGTCATAAATAGATACAATGATGATATTAACCATAAATAATATAAATATTTATAACTACAGATCAGAGTGAGTACCACAACGTAAAGTAGAGCAAAGCACACCTAACTGCCAAGTGTCAATCTGCTGGGTATAACAACTCTAAAAGGTGAATCATTTTATCCCCATTTTCCAAAAGTGAATATTGAGGCCCAATGAGGTCAAGTGCCAACCCCAAGGTCAAATAGCCAGTAAATGACAAAGTCAGATTTCAAGCCCACATCACCTGACCCCAAAGTATGGGCTTGTTCTTAGTGGTTACACTTCAGTCTATGGCCAGTTGCATCACAGAATCTCCAAAACGTCTGGGGAGACACACTGTCAGCAGAGGCACAAGAACCACTTCGAGCACCAGCAGAGGCTGGCCAACCTCCAAAGCCCACGCTCCTGAGAGCTTAAGCACCAGGTATATAGCCATAACCCTTGTTCACTCACCAGGCAACACACAGGCAAGGATCAGTGACAGCTAACTGGGAGCTGGATGAGGCCACATGAGCAGCTCCCACCTGGAGTCCTGCCTCCAAACTCCCTCATCCTTGCTGCCAGATGGATCATGCCGGAACACGGCTCTCATTCCATTACCTCCTGGTACACACCCTCTCCGTGGCTCATCATCTGCTGAAGCCTTCTCTACTTCCCTAGACCCTCAGCTCCTACCACATTTAGGACGATTCACCAGGCCCCAAGGCACCCCATCTTGCCCACTGCTGGGCTTCGGCTCCTGCAGTCTTCCTCCTCAATGAGTTCTGCCCGACCTTCAAGGCCCCTTCTTTTCCCAGTGATCCTTCCTGATCACTCCAGACCACTCTGCCTTCTTCCCTCCTTGTACTCTCAGCACTGAAGTTTTACGCTCGTTATATAGCAATTATACTTCCCCAAAACTCTTTTCATTTTACCTTACAAAAATACAGTCGTCCCTTGGCATGTGTCAGGGACCCTCCCCAATACCAAAATCCACAGAAGATCATGTCCCTTGTATAAAAGGGCATAGTATGGTCAGCCCTCCTTATCTGCGGGTTCTGCATTCTTGGATACAGAGGGTCAACTATGTTCCGAGTCACCGCCAAGTATAAACTAGAAAACAGGAGACCCCTTTCTTGCCTCGAATTCAGTGTCAGTGTCAATCTCAGAGGCAACACCTTTGCCAGTTTCTTATGCGTTCTTTTTGGTTTTTGCCTTTATGAAATTCTCATGCATTTAAAAATATACACACACATCATTTTAAAAAGAAATTACATAAATGGAATAAAACTGTACATATATTTCTATAACTTGCTTTTTTATGCTATGTATCTTCTATTCCTTCATATCCACATGCAAGGATGAACATAAGCAGCCCCCTCCACACACAGCTCCACTAGGACCCCCTACCAGACCAACCTATATAGAGAGATGACCCAGGAGCCCACCCCATAGGCCCATCTGTCCCAACATGTATGAGAGGGTTCAGATTGCTTACCCGCAAACCAATCTGTCCCCCCAAATTCATTTCAGTTGAACCACACAGACCCTGATGCTGGGAAAGAGAGAAAGGAGGAGAAGGGGACAACAGAGGACAAGATGGTTGAATGGGATCACCGACTCAATAGACATGAATTTGAGCAAGCTTCAGGAGATGGTGAAAGACAGGGAAACCGGGCATGCTGCAGTCCATGGGGTTGCAAAGAGTCGGACATCACTGAGCAACTGAACAACAAATTATTTTAAATTGAGCCCAAGTTTAACAACAGGAAATTTTCATATAAAAACTCAGCTCATCCTGGTAAATCAAAATCTATGACAGCACTAGGGCCCCGTGAGAGGTGGGATGGCCCTTCTAGTTCACTGCAGTCCCCACCACTCCCTACTGCTTCCAGATGCTGAGGATGTACACTCAGTGCTATTTGTCATCACACCAGCATTTCTCATTTCCCTACAGGAGAGAAGTTTCTTCGTGTCTATATCTCAACCAGAATTAGGGAGACAAAGATGAACCTAGTGGACAGAGTAAAACAAATTAGAAAGCATACATACAGTCAGCTTTTCCGTTATCCACTAAGCCTCTACAGACATTTGAGTTTGAAACCCCAATCCGATTCTAGAAAAATCAGATTCTAGAGAAGCTCTTCCTCGTAGGAAGGAGGTCTGTTGTAAAGAATAAAGATTTCTTGCATAAGAACTAAAAAAAGTTGGCAAAAATAAGCCAGAAAATTTCCCTCTCACAAAAAAAAACAGAAAAATCTTCCCAGCAATAACAGTAAGTGGACATGCCCTTAGCCTTCTCTGACTGGTCTCCTGAAAAGGTGAACCCCATGACAGTCAGTAGACTTCTTGCATAGCGTGAAAAATCCAAAGAGGCACTGCCAACAGTCTGTCCCTAAAGAACTCAAAAGAAGAGAGGTGCCAGAGACTGCAGCCCCCTGTGGATATTCACAGGGGCCACTGATGGCAGGAAGGGTATCCTGAAACAGAAAAGCATGAGTGTGTGCCCTTGGAATGAGACCACAGACCTCATTCTGTGAAACCTGAAAAATGCGTGTTTCCATACATGAACCGTGAACTTCCAGATGTTCAAGCTGGTTTTAGAAAAGGCAGAGGAAACAGAGATGAAATTGCCAACATCTGCTGGATCGTCAAAAGGCAAGAGAGTTCCAGAAAACATCTATTTCTGCTTTATTGACTATGCCAAAGCCTTTGACTGTGTGGATCACAATAAACTGTGGAAAATTCTTCAAGAGATGGGAATACCAGACCACCTGACCTGCCTCTTGAGAAACCTATATGCAGGTCAGGAAGCAACAGTTAGAACTGGACATGGAACAACAGACTGGTTCCAAACAGGAAAAGGAGTATGTCAAGGCTGTATATTGTCACTCTGCTTATTTAACTTCTATGCAGAGTACATCATGAGAAACGCTGGGCTGGAAGAAGCACAAGCTGGAATCAAGATTGCCAAGAGAAATATCAATAACCTCAGATATGCAGATGACACCACCCTTATGGCAGAAAGCGAAAGTGAAGTGGCTCAGTTGTGTCCGACTCTTAGCAACCCCATGGACTGTAGCCTATCAGGCTCCTCCATCCATGGGATTTTCCAGGCAAGAGTGCTGGAGTGGATTGCCATTTCCTTCTCCAGGGGATCTTCCCGACCCAGGAATCGAACCCGGGTCTCCCGCATTGCAGGTAGACACTTTACCGTCTGAGCCACCAGGAAGATCTAAAAAAGTGAAGAGGAACCAAAAAGCCTCTTGATGAAAGTGAAAGAGGAGAGTGGAAAAGTTGGCTTAAAGCTCAACATTCAGAAAACGAAGATCATGGCATCTGGTCCCATCACTTCATGGCAAATAGATGGGGAAACAGTGGAAACAGTGGCAGACTTTATTTATCTGGACTCCAAAATCACTGTTGATGGTGACTGCAGCCATGAAATTAAAAGATGTTTACTCCTTGGAAGGAAAGTTATGACCAACCTAGATAACATATTCAAAAGCAGAGACATTACTTTGCCAACAAAGGTCCGTCTAGTCAAGGCTATGGTTTTTCCAGTGGTCATGTATGGATGTGAGAGTTGAACTGTGAAGAAAGCTGAGCGCTGAAGAATTGATGCTTTTGAACTGTGGTGTTGGAGAGGACTCTTGAGAGTCCCTTGGACTGCAAGGAGATCCAACCAGCCCATTCTGAAGGAGATCAGTCCTGGGTATTCTTTAGAAGGACTGATGCTAAAGCTGAAACTCCAATACTTTGGCCACCTCATGCAAAGAGTTGATTCATTGGAAAAGACTCTGATGCTGGGAGGGATTGGGGGCAGGAGGAGAAGGGGATGACAGAAGATGAGATGGCTGGATGGCATCACCGACTCGTTGGACATGAGTATAAGTGAATTCCGGGAGTTGGTGATGGACAGGGAGGCCAGGCGTGTTTCCATTCATGGGGTCGCAGAGAGTCAGACATGACTGAGCGACTGAACTGATGGTGTTTCAAGCACGGGCCATGAAGTCCAGGCCTCACAGCTGCCTGTATCACAAACAAGGAAACTGCTCCAGAAAGCAACTTTGAAACATTGCCACCGTCTTTTAAAAAAGTAACTGCTTGGGACTTCCCTGGTGATCCAGTGGCTAAGACTCCATGGTTTCAATGCAGAGGTCACAGGTTCAACCCTTGGTTGAGGAACTAATATCCCGCAAGCCACGTGACAAGGTGAGAAGAAACTGCTTCTGGGTTGGGGTGAGGAAAGAAATGGGTAAGGGAGATTAAGAGATACAAACTTCCACTTGCAAAATGAATGAGTCATGGGAATGAAATGTACAGCATGGGGAATTCAGTCAATAAGTAACTAATTCCTTTATATGGTGACATACTTAATTACTTATCCTGGTAATCATTTTGAAATAGAAAAAAATCAGTACTTTGTGTAAGAGGAACAAACATAGTACTGTAGGTCAATTATACTTCAAAAACAAGCAAAATATAAAACAAACCCACAGAAAAAAAGATCAGATTTGTGGTTACCAGAGGTGAGGGTGGGGGTGGTAAAGTAGGGGCTGGGTGAGATGAGGGAGGGGGAATTGGAGGAAAGTAGTACAAACTTCCAGTTATAAGGCAAATAAGTACTACAGATATAATGTGTTGTTTTTGTTGTTCAGTTGCCAAGTCGTGTCCAACTCTTCGTGACCCAACCGACTGCAGCAAGCCAGGCCTCCCGTTTCTCACAGTCTCCGAGTTTGCCTAAGTTCATGTCCATTGAATCGGTAATGCCATCCCACCATCTCATCCTCTGTCGGCCTCTTTTCCTTCTGCTTTCAGTCTTTCCCAACATCAGGGTCTTTTCCAACAAGTCAGCTATTAGTATCAGGTGGCCAAAGTATTGGAATTTTAGCTTCAGCATCATTTCTTCCAAAGAGTATTCACGGTTCATTTCCTTTAAAGTTGAATAGTTTGATCTCCTTGCTTTCCGAGGGATTCTCAAGAGTCTTCTCCAGCACCACAGTTCGAAAGCATCAATTCTTCAGTGCTCTGCCTTCTTTATTGTCCAGGTCTCATATCTGTACATGACTACTGGAAAGACCATAGCCTTGACTATACATACCTTTGTTCCCTAAGTGACGTCTCCGCTTTTTAACACATTGTCTGGGTTTCTCGTGGCTTTCCTGCCAAGAAGCAATCGTCTTCTAATTTCATGGCTACAGTCACCATCCGCAGTGATTTTAGAGCCCAACTTGATAAATATAATTAGCACTGCCATATGTTATATATGAAACTTGTTAAGAGTAAATCCTAACAGCTCTCGTCATAATTTTTTTCCCTGTTTCTCTAATTTGTATCTAGACAAGATGACGGATGTTCACTAAACTTCCTGTGATAATCATTTCATGATGAATGTAAGTCAAGTCACTATGCTGCACACCTTAAAGTTATAGAGTGCAATATGTCAATTACATCTCAATACAACTGGAATATAAATAAAAATAACTGCTTCTGAGAGGCACACTCGGGGGGAATCTTTTTAAGAATATTTATTAATATATTTGGGTGCATCGAGTCTTAGTTGCAGCACGCAGGATCTTCTGCTGTGGCTCTCTAGCTTAATTACCCCGAGCAATGTGGGATCTTAGTTCCCTGACCAGGTATCAAAATTGTGTTCCCTCATTGGAAGGCGGATTCTTAACCACAGGACCACTGGGGAAGTGCCAGGAGGAATCTTAAAAGGCCCACAGTTACTAGATGATCAGACCTGAATGATACTGCATTATTTGCTCCCAATAAAAATGTGTGACATAAGTATATTCTTTCTTTCATGTAATAAATATTTAAGAGCTAACTAAATGCCAGCTTTTTGGATCTCACACTTGGTGAGTAATCATGAAGAGGGAGGGGATGTGTCATAGCTTAGACTCCATATCCTGTCAAAGGTGAACAAAAGGACAGAGTTTTTCGGATTTTCAGATTCATAAATGATAATCTGTTTTCATCAAGAGCTGTGAATTCTCAGGTTAGTAAGCCAACTTGAGACCTTGTATCATCAACAGGAAGCCTTGCTTTCCAGAAACCACTGTAATAAGAATTTCAAAGCTGAAAATGACATACAGCTCACCTCATCCAATCCCTTTGTTTCACAGATGAGGAAACTGAGGTTTGAGAAGGTTAGAGAATTGCTTAAGGTCATAGTTATCATTAACCAGAATATACCACTAGGTTCCTGAAAACAAGGATTATGTGGGGAAAAAAATCATCATCACATTGTTTTAAAATTATTTCCTGCCTTTTAAAAAAAAATCCATCTTTCAGTGACTAATTACTACTAAAAAACATGAAAAATATATTTTAAGAGACCTGGGAATCCTCATGTCCAGTCAAAAAAACCTTGCACAGAAATCCAGTGCCACTGCTCTGGATTCAGGGACGTGTTAAGTTACTCAGGCTTGTCTGACCCTTTGTGATCCCATGGACTGTAGCCTTCCAGGCTCCTCTGTCCATGGGATTATCCAGACAAGAATACTGGAGTGGGTTGCCATTCCAAGGAGCATATAAAACACATGTTGGGGGAGATGGTCATGTGAAGATAGAGGCCAAGATTGAAGTGATGCATCAACAAGTCAAGAAATGCCAAGAATTGCCAGCAACCCCCAGAAGCAGAGAGAGAAGCATGGAATGCAGTCCCCCACAGAGCCTCCAAAGGAACCAAGGCTGCAAACGCTGCGATTTCAGACTCCAGACCTCCAGAACTATAAGGGAATAACTTTCTGTGGTTTTAAGCCACCAGGTTTATATTAACTTGTTATGGCAGCTCTAGGAAATAGTATAAAATCTGTATTAGTTTAGTGGTATTGATTTACCACAAACCCAATTAGTTTGGAAAAGCTGTCACAAAGCCACTAGGACCTTCAGTTCCGTTTAGTGGCTCAGTCATGTCCTCCTCTTTGCAACACCATGAATTGCAGCATGCCAGGCCTCCCTGACCATCACCAACTCCTGGAGTTCACTCAAACTCATGTCCATCGAGTGGGTGATGCCATCCAGCCATCTCATCCTCTGTCATCCCCTTCTCCTGCCCTCAGTCCCTCCCAGCATCAGAGTCTTTTCCAATGAGTCAACTCTGCATGAGGTGGCCAAAGTATTGGAGTTTCAGCTTTAGCATCAGTCCTTCCAGTGAACACCCAGGACTGATCTCCTTTACAAAGGACTGGTTGGATCTCCTTGCAGTCCAAAGGACTCTCAAGAGTCTTCTCCAACAACACAGTTCAAAAGCATCAATTCTTCAGCGCTCAGCTTTCTTCACAGTCCAACTCTCACATTCATACATGACCACAGGAAAAACCATAGCCTTGACTAGACGGACCTTTGTTGGCAAAGTAATGTCTCTGCTTTTGAACATGCTACCTAGGTTGGTCATAACTTTTCTTCCAAGGAGTAAGCTTCTTTTATTTCATGGCTGCAGTCACCATCTGCAGTGATTTTGGAGCCCAAAAAAATAAAGTCTGACACTGTTTCCCCAACTATTTCCCATGAAGTGATGGGACCAGATGCCATGATCTTCGTTTTCTGAATGTTGAGCTTTAAACCAACTTTTCCACTCTCCTCTTTCACTTTCATCAAGAGGCTTTTTAGTTCCTCTTCACTTTCTGCCATAAGGGTGGTGTCATCTGCATATCTGAGGTTATTGATATTTCTCCCGGCAATCTTGATTCCAGCTTGTGCTTCCAGCCCAGCATTTCTCATGATGTACTCTGCATAGAAGTTAAATAAGCAGGGTGACAATATACAGCCTTGACATACTCCTTTTCCTATTTGGAACCAGTCTGTTGTTCCATGTCCAGTTCTAACTGTTGCTTCCTGACCTGCATATAGGTTTCTCAAGAGGCAGGTCAGGTGGTCTGGTATTCCCATCTCTTGAAGAATTTTCCACAGTTTATTGTGATCCACACAGTCAAAGGCTTTGGCAAAGTCAATAAAGCAGAAATACACGTTTTTCTGGAACTCTCTTGCTTTTTCGATGATCCAGCAGATGTTGGCAATTTGATCTCTGGTTCCTCTGCCTTTTCGAAAACCAGCTTGCACATCTGGAAGTTCACAGTTCATGTATTGCTGAAGCTTGGCTTGGAGAATTTTGAGCATCACTTTACTAGTGTGAGATGAGTGCAGCTGTGCGGTAGTTTGAGCATTCTTTGGCATTGCCTTTCTTTGGGATTGGAATGGAAACTGACCTCTTCCAATCCTGTGGCCACTGCTGAGTTTTCCAAATTTGTTGGCATATTGAGTGCAGCACTTTCACAGCATCATCTTTCAGGATTTGAAATAGCTCTACTGGAATTCCATCACCTCCACTAGCTTTGTTCATAGTGATGCTTTCTAAGGCCCACTTGACTTCACATTCCAGGATGTCTGGCTCTAGATGAGTGATCACACCATCGTGATTATCTTGGGACTCACTTAATAGTGGTGCAGGGTCTAAGAAAAGGGAGGTTTTTTTTTAAAAAAAAAAAAACAGTTCTGTTTTGAACTGATCCAAATATTGTGTTCACTTCTGGTAACCACACCTACAGGCCAGAGTGGAAAGCTGGAGCATGTCCAGAAGAGAGAAATCAGGGTTATGAACAGTCAAAGCCACTGAAGGAATTGGAGTTTTAAGACCTAGGAAGACTCAGGGCCCACAACAGTTGTCATCACCTCTGAAAGGCTATCATGAGACACAGTGATTTGATTTGTCCCCCGAGGTCCAAGATGTAGTCACTGGGAGGCAGATTTTTCAAGGAATCTCATGTCCACAACATTACAGTGTGGCCTCTGAACATCAGACTGGCTGGCTGCCTCTTCTTGTTGGGCGTTTTTCAAGCCCAGGCCAGAAAACCATTTGGCAATATGTCAGTAAGGAAAAGACACAAACCCCAGGCCTGCAATCTGCCAAGATGACCTTATGCTCCTCTCTAGCTCTGTGAATCTATTAATTCATGAAACACACCATTTAGCAATTATGTGAGTCAATAGATTTCTGAAATACATGGGTAGGATGATGAGATCCTGAGCATGAAGAGAAATTTTGGTGGGAATACAAAGCAACAAGGCCTCGTACAGAGCTATGGCTGAGAACCTATGCCAGCCTTCCAGGAACCTGGCCACAGCACCAGGTGTTCACAGCCCTATAGTGGAGGCTGGTTTAGGTTCCTTAGCCCCTTCTCACAGGAAGCTTACACTAAGATTGACAATACCTATGTCAAGCCTCTTCTATTAGATACACAGCTTTCACAGTTCAGTGCAGCCAGGATCTATTAACAAACCACTGGGGCTATATTCAAAGTAACAGTCACCTCTCTCTGAACACTTGCCATGATGAGTAACTGCCTGAGATGCTTGCATATATTACCTCTAATGGTCACTTCAACACTGCAAGGTATTGTCATCTTAGGAAACAGGTTACAAGCAGTTAATTCATTTGTCCAAGACCACATGTTTCACGATTTAGGATTTCCACTGGAATTCAGGTCCAGAAGCCAAACTCTTTTCCTACATCATGATGTCTTCTCTGCACCCTACGTCAGGCATTTAATTTGTTCAAGATAAACAACAATACCATGCAAAGGGGAATGCAGGCAGGTGGCTTTCCCTCCCTGGGCCTCAGTCCTCTTGTCCATAAAGTGGGAAAAGGTTGGAGATGATGAGCACAAGGAGCCCTTCCATCCCTTGACACCTGGTGCTACTCGACTAGATTCCTTTACCTCGTCACTAGATTCCTTCCACGCTGGTGAGGCTGAGAAAGCGGTGGCAGGAAAGGTGGTAACTCTGGTACTCACTGCAAAGTGGACACGGCTAGCAAAGTTGTTCTGCCTGCTGCTGGGAGGTCAGGGCAGTGGGGGAAGGAGGAAACCAAGAACAGGGACACACGCATGAGCTCATGTGCAGGTGTGCAGTGCAGAATGGCCCGCGTAAGTCTTGACATTTAGCACTTCATTACAGAAACCAGGGCTGTCCTGTAACGTATGAGCCCAGAGATCTGAAGGCTCCCTGTACCAGGGCCCCGCGATGTCCACGAGGATTTAGAGTGCAGGGTTTCTGTTTGGAAGTTGTCTGTAGGGTGTGAGAGGTAAAGTAGTCCAGCCACATTCCACGGGGAGGAACCTCCTGCAGCTGCTCTGCCCAGAGCAGCCTCCGCGGTGCCGTCCTGAATCAGGTTAGGGCGCCAGTCCATCCAGCGGCTTCCTCACAGGCTTGCTCAGGACCTCCTAAGGCCGCCTATTTCCCAACGGTCCCTCTGGGGTCTTTCAGCAATGGTATTGACATAGCCAAGGGACTCCAGAGCCCTAATCACACAGGGCGACTGGCCCAGCATCCATCCCTCCATGACCCAGGAAAGGGGGACCATCCCACCCTCAGTGCCGAGATGGGGGGGTGGGGGGGGCGGGGAGAAGGATTTCAGAAATCCAGTCAGGGCTCTCGCTGCCTGTCTCACTTCTAGATGAGGGCAAAATGGGATGATTTAGGAAAGCCCCCACCCAAACCCATTTCCTTCTCGGTTTCCTAGTGATGCCATTCAGGAAGGGAACCTCGGGTCAAGAGCCCAGCAGGAAGAAGGCACGTAACCCACAGGACCCAGAGTACCCAGACCTTCCAGTAAGCAAAACATGAAGCTCAGACAGAATATCCTGACAGGGCTTTCTGGTTCTATTCTAGTTTTTATTTTCTTGGAGGGGGGCCCACGCTGGGTGGGCAGGTAGGCAGGGAAAAGCAGGCCTCAAGAAGGGAGGAGTCAGGGGCCAGACATCAAAGTCAGTGGAAGAGTATGGGTTTGGAGCCAGAACTGGGTTCCATTTCCCGTCCCACACTGCAGTGTAGGTTCTGTGAAAGACCTTCTAAATGATGACTGGCATCAAGGCGGTAAATAGGGCAGATGGTCTTATCAAGGTCCCCTCTCCCTAAAGAAAACTCACTAGCTCCCCATATCCCTAAATAGAGAGCCCACCATGCTGAAGTGTCAGATGTTTGCAGATAGCCCAAAATGTGTGTGCAGGGGTCAGAGGGCTGTGGATAAAGAATCACATAAGGTGAGACAGAGATCTGTAACAGTTCTGCAGTAGGTACATCATATATCATATCAATATCCTATTCCAGGCACTCTGCAGGCACTATCTCACGCCTTATTATAATCCTAAAAGTTAGGTATTATTATGTCCATTTTACAGACATGGAAACTGAGGATGAGAAAAATTAAGGGGTTTGTGCAAGATTATACAGCCAAGTAGGGGCAGAGGCAGGATTCAAATCTAGGTCCTCTGACTCCAACTCTGGAGACATGGATGACGGGGGGCGTCCAACTGTCTGAAGTGGACTCTGGAGTCAAAGAATGGATTACTCTCCATGAAAACACCATGGCCAAACTGGCTCCTTATATTTCCAAGGAAAGAAGAAAACTTTGGTACAGGGTAAACTTGTACCTTGTACAATCACTGCCTTTTCGTGGCAAAGGGGCTTGCACAACTCAATGAAGCTATGAGCCAGGCCGTACAGGGCCAGCCACCCAAGACAAACGGGTCATAGCAGAGAGTTCTGACAAAATGTGATCCACTGGAGAAGGCAATGGCAAACCACCCCAGTATATTCACTGTGAGAACTCATGAACATATAAAAGGCCAGTACTTTGGTCATCTGATACGAACAGACAACTCACTGGAAAAGTCCCTGATAAGACTGAGCACAGAAGGAGAAGAGGGTGTCAGAGGATGAGATGGCTGGATGGCATCACTGATGCAATGAACATGAACTTGGGCAAACTCTGGGAGACGGTGAGGGACAGGGAGGCCTGGCATGTTTCAGTCCAAAGGGTAGCAAAGAGTCAAACACGACTGGGTGACTGAACAACAAGGGCTTACTAGAAGCCATTCTTACCAGCATCTTCACACTCTGAAAATAAAGTCCACCTCCCAGTCTGAAGTCCCAACCCTTCTAGCATGGGTACTGGCTAAAGGCTAGAGCCTAGAACTTATCTCTAACCTGGAATGACTCCTGCCTTTGAAGAAGGTAATGTAAAGGAAATGGGCATGCAAAACCTCTTAGACCCCTCACTATCCACCTCTCCAAGACCCCCACTTTGGAGACAGCTGCACATTACAGGTGGCACAGTGGTAAAGAATCTGCCTGCCAGTGAAGCAGATGCAGAAGACCTGGGTTCCATCCCTGGGTTGGGAAGATCTCCTGGAGGAAGAAATGGCAATCCACTCCAGTACTCTTGCCTGTGAAATTCCATGGATGGAGGGCTACAGTCCATAGGGTTGCAGAGAGTTGAACACGACTGAGTGATTAGGCATGCATGCACACATGTCACTGACTTTGAATCACACATTTAAACTGTTTTTCCAGATTCAGACTCAATTCCCCAACATCAAGCTATGTTGGCAGGGAGAGATGCAGACAGAAGAGAGAGAGCTCAGTGAATCATTTTCTCTGCTAGTGATGGTATCTGATGCATGTTAAATGCCTCCCTGCAATTCCTCAAGTGTCTATTAATCAGTGAACCAAGAACACAGAAGACACCAAGGAAAAATCTCCCATTAAAGGGAAAAAACCAAATTGTGAAAAGCCTCCTTACTAGTGCACAAAGACTTCTAAACCCAAGGAGAGGCAGGGATAATAACCGCCCTGCCACTGAGACACTTAGTCCAACTGGTCACAAAGAAAGACATCAAAGAGCCCAAGGGGAAATCCAGCCTCATCTGGATGCTGGTTGGTCAAGGGGAGAATCCACCAAACTGATTAAAAGACAAACTTGCAAATGTCATTTGCTCTTGTTGAGCATCAGTTTCCTCTCCCCTGTAGGCCCTGAGATACTATGTGTCCTCCCCAACACACATGATCAAGCAGGATACACGATGGTCCCCAAGGTTCTGCCATCCACCCGCCTCCCCCGCCCCTGCTCCATGCTAAATATCCTCCCTAGAAAGCTCCTTCGCTGCCATGCATATGTCTCCTGAAGCAGTATTTCCAGTGTCCACTCTCTTCTGCCCTGGATCCCTAGGTCCAACTGCCTGCACTTCTACCAAGAAGTCAATCAAACATAAGATCAACATAGTCCACAAGGGGACTCTTCCCACCCTATTTCTCCTCTTTTATTCCCCATGTTGGTAAAACTACCATTTCACAGTTCCTAACCAAGGGCATCTGGAAAAATTACAGTGACATTTTTGTTGCCCCAACCACCAGGGAGCATTTAGTGGGCAGGGGACCCAAGAGGCTTAACGACACTGTCCTGCACAGTGAAAAGTTTACAATGTCAACAGTAATATCATTTAGAAATGCTGGAATCATCCTACCACTTTCCCTCATTCCATTTCAGTCACAGACTCTCAACTCTACTTCCTACTTCACCAGGCCAGCCCATCTTCTTCATCCCCAGGGCCACTTTCACTGGGTGGCAGTGGTAGCCTCTAAGGTCATTATTCTATCTCTGTACTCACCCACCGATCCCCAATTCACTTTCAACAGTCTCCACACAACTACCAGTAGTATTTCTAAACCTATAAATTGTCATCACTCCTTGCCTTCAAATAATAACCCATCAGCTCCCCTCACCTTCGGGATAAACACCCATCATTATTTGTTCCCTGGCTCATGGTTCACTGCTCCCCAGTGATGCCTCTGTGTCATTGCATACACTGTGCCTTTTTTCTTTAAGGTTGTCTCCTGTCTCTCTGACTAACGTATACCCATCCTTTACGACTCAGTGCAAGGATCATCTCCACCTAGAAGCCTGACATCAGGCAGAATCAAGTACATTGTCAGCTTCTTCTCTTCTCTTTTTGGTCACTCCATGCAGCTTGCAGGATCTTAGTCCCCGATCAGGGACTGAACCTGGGCCATGGCAGTGAAAGCACTGAGTCTCACCCAGTGGGCCGCCAGGGAACTCCCCTCCATCTTATTCTGATTATTGTTCTCGCCTTGACTCTCTGTGGGCTCTGATTCTCCAGCATAGAGCCTAGTGTACAATATGAGCTTAATGAATTAGAATTTACAGCTTATACAGCACTTACAGCTGACAAAGCAACACCTCATGCAACGCAATGCCTGGAGAGGGAGTTAGCATCATTGCTACAGTTTTATGGAACAGGAACTCAAAGTTAACTTCTTGCCCGGCCTCACAGGGCTAGCAAAGAGGTGGCGCTAAAATGAACCAGGCTCTCTGAGGGCAAATTCTTTGCTCTTTGTCACAATACTACTCTACATGAAAGATTATGAAAGAGATACCCAGTTGGGGGCAGGTGGTGTCATAAGCCTGTCTTCTTCACACCTGCAGATCGAGCTCTGGAAAATTCATCCATATTATTCGACTGCACATCATTCTTCCCCGCTTCCCCTTCCCACACCCATACCACACAGTGCAGAAACCCCAAAGCCAGTGAAAGAGCCTGGTCTTACTGTCAGAAACAGCCACTCTGCCTGCATGCTGACTGGTGGCGCCCATGTGCAGTTAGCTGCAGAAGGGGGAGAACGGGTTTAAGTGGCAGCATTTAAAGTTGCCATGCATTAAGTGCAAGCCTCGTTCAATGGACTGCCCATGGAGAAGGTGTGTCAGGCAAGACTTCTGAGTGCCAGGAGAGGGGCAGGAGGGCTGGAACAGGGAGGAGGCCTCCCCAGCTGTCCTGCTGTGCCATGTGAAAGGTTGTACCTCCTAATTGCTTTCTGAGAGCTTTCACAAGCACCTCACATATGCCATTTTGCTTCAGGAGCACAAAGTAATTAGAAATTGGGTTTCAGACTTTACGACTCTAACCATGGCTACAAGCAGAGCTCCTTCCTTCGCACGCATGCACACTGGCTCAAACTCAAATTTAAGGTGATTAAGGAACTGTGCAGTTTGGCTCTGTAGCCCTCTCAGGGGGCAGGGGAAATGATAAATGCACATTTCAGGGCTATGGATGGCAATCTCTATCCATTTCAGCAGTGTCATTCAGACGTCACCATGACAACCACCAAAAGGCTTCCTTCCTCTGTGGCAAAGACAATAGAAGTTTTAATTAAGGCCATTCTTTTTTTTTCTTCTGACCAATGGACAAAAAACATCAACACACTGTTACCCAGAAATACATGACCAAGAACACTTCCAGAACTCAAAATTCCTTCTGCTTTACACAGAATCACACCATCTCCATCCCCAAAGCCATCTTCCTGTCAGTTCAGTTCAGTCGCTCAGTCGTGTCCGACTCTTTGTGACCCATGGACCACAGCACACCAGGCCTCTCCGTCCATCACCAACTCCTGGAGTTTACCCAAACTCATGTCCGTTGAGTCAGTGATGCCATCCAACCATCTCATCCTCTGTTGTCCCCTTCTCCTCCTGCATTCAATCTTTCCCAGCAACAGGGTCTTTTCCAATGAGTCAGCTCTTCACATCAGGTGGCCAAAGTATTGGAGTTTCAGCTTCAGCGTCAGTCCTTCCAATGAACACCCAGAGCTGATTGCCTGTAGAATGGACTGGTGATCTCCTTGCAATCCAAGGGACTCTCAAGAGTCTTCTCCAACACCACAGTTCAAAAGCATCAATTCTTTGCTCAGCTTTCTTTGTAGTCCAACTCTCACATCCATATATGACCACTGGAAAAACCATAGCCTTGACTAGACGGACTTTTGTCAGCAAAGGCATTACTTTGCCTGTCCTCTCAACAACTCATATTTTATAGGTCTGGAATCTCATAAATTCCAGCTTGTCTAGATCTTTTATCAAACATTATAAAAGTAGGTAAACATTCCAATTTGATCTTCTGACCATGATTGCAAAGAGGATTTTCATCACTTTTATTTCCGTCATAAAATTCAAAAGGTCTAGCCTATTTTCATGAAGTACTTTCAATAAACTCTGAAAAAAAACCCAAGATTAGACAAGTGTCCAGTGGCCTCTGGGCAGGAGCAGATGTGAACACCAGCTTGGTTCCCCTGGGTGACCTTGGGTTAGTTACTTAAACTCTCAGGTTTAGTTTCCTCACCTGGAGGATGGAAGTAACAATATCTACTCCAGAGCACTGTGAGAAGTAATGACGATGGTAACATGCCAGCGCTTTGCTTGGTACACAGTGAGATATCAATATTATTCTTCTGCCTTATTTTGGCCTGAACAAATTAATTAGGCCCTGTCCATTCTTCCTAGGAGATGTTTCTGGTGTGTCTTGGTTCCTCTCCCTTCTCACAGTCCTAAATCCAAGCTTCCATCTTGTCTCGGCTCTTCACTGACTCCCTTGCCTCTAGATTCTGCTCTCATTCACTGTCCTCATGGTCATCCATCCAGTATTCTTTGGTGTTTGAACCTCTGATAGGATTCTCATGGAGAATAATACGGGTTTACTGAAAAATATGATAAAAGGCCTAAATGAAAGGACAGCTAGAGAAACCCAATGTCATAAAGATGTTGCTTCTTCCCTAAATTAACCTATAAATTCAATGTGAAACAAATCGGTATTTCACAGGTTTTTCATAGATCTTCACAAGCTGATCTTAAAGTCTAAGTGGAAGAGTAAAAGGACAACATTGCTCTGCTGCGCTTAGTCGCTCACTCATGTCCAACTCTTTGCGACGTCATGGACTGTAACCCGCCAGGCTTACATCCCTGTCCATGGGGATTCTCCAGGCAAAAATACTAGAGTGGGTTGCCATGCCCTTCTCCAGGGGATCTTCCCACCCAGGGATTGAACCCAGGTCTCCTGCATTGCAGGAGGATTCTTTATCATCTGAGCCACCAGGGAAGCCCAAGGATACCGGAGTGGGTAGCCTATCCCTTTTACAGGGGATCTTCCCAACCCAGGAATTGAACCGAGGTCTCCTGCATTGCAGACAGACTCTTTACCAGCTGAGCTACCAGGGAAGCCCAAGGACAAGAATAACCAAGTACACTTCACTATCACAGAAAATTCTACTGGACAGCTTGCTCTAGAGTAATCAATTTTTCGCTTCCATGGGTTTTTATTTTGGAGAAATGCATTCAATGTAGACTAAAATTTAACACAAAAATAGGTAGGTGGGGGAAAAAATATTTTAATAATACCAACAGGTGGCCTTCAGAGGTAGTTATTTTCTCTGCCAACCCAGTCTAAGAATCAGGTGAGGGAAAAGGGAGGCAAAAGAAGTGTGTCTCAGGCACTGTGCTATGTATTTTCTGTATCATTTTCATTTAATACAGGCACACCTTGTTTCATTGCACATCACAAATATTGTATCTTTCTACAAATTGAAGGTTTGCAGCAACCCTGCATTGAACAAATCCATCAGTGCCATTTTTCCAACAGCATTATGTTTAAATTAAGATATATGACTTCCCTGGTGGCTGAGCCTGTAAAGAATCTGCCCACGATACAGGAGACCTGGGTTTGATCCCTGGGTGGGGAGATCCCCTGGAGAAGGGAATGGCAACCCACTCCAGTATTCTCGCCTTAAGAATTCCAAGGACAAAGGAGCCTGGTGAGCTACAGTCCATGGGATTGTTAACGGTGGATGCAATTGAGCAACTAACACACATGTACCTTTTTTAAGACACAGTGCTATCACACGCTTAACAGACTACAGTATAAACACAGCTTTCATATGTACTAGGAAGCCAAATAATTCACAAGATTCTCTTTATCACAATATTCGTTTTATTGCAGTGATCTGGAATTGAACCCACAATATCTCCAAGGTGTGCCTGGGTTCACCATGAGCATGGAGGGTAGTAGCATTATTTCTATTAAAGATTAGGAAAACCTTAAGAAGGATAAATGACTTGCCCAAAAGTAAAGAGCTCTTGTAAGTGGTAGAGTGAGGACCCGAACTCAGATAAACAGAGATTTCTCTTTCTACCATACTTGTGAGCTATTCTAGGCCTGCTCTTAAAGGTCCTAGGCGTCAGAAGGAGAAGAGAGAGCCAGGGTACCAGGGGGTGTTCAGAAGAGTTCTGGCAGGCTCTCTGGGGTGAGGTGGGGGCCAGGAAGCTAGTAGACCTGCTCCCCCAACCCTTACTCCTCATTTACCCCTTTTACCTGGAAGGCACCCGGACCCTACTTACAGACAAACACACGTGAACACAGTAAATGAGAAGGCCTCAGGGCCCAGAGCTCGCCACTTCTAGCTTGAGAAATACAGGTCATGCTCCAAGTTGCCTACTTAACGTGCAATGGAAAAAGAACTCTCCATTTAAGCCTCTCATGGGTTGTAAATCCTCAGCTTTACTCTGATTTCTTGACAGCAAATTCTGCCCTCAAACATACAGTTGGATCTCAATACATTTTACTTCACTGATCCATAAATCCTGTTAAAAAGCAAAACAAAACATACATATGGTCTTACCTCAGGTAGAAGGATGAGGGCTATGGTGAATTTCTCTTCTGTGAAGGCCTTGTAACTTTCATGAGGCATTTTACTGGGTTCCAAGTAGACTACGAAATGCTGGCATCAGCAATGGAACAAGTTACCTAAGGGCACAGACCCCACTACATTGCCTCCTTTTACTCAAATTCAATTTGACCACCCATCACCACCACCCCTACCTCACGTTCCTGATCATCTTTCCCTTTCACAACAAGTAAAGTTGTGCACAAAACTGTATACAACATTGTGATCATTAACAACTTGGTGGTTCTTAGACACAAAGAGCAAATAAGAAACGAGAGGATAAAAGGCAGGAGGCTCCAAGAAGTGACTGGATTCTGACACCAGCTCAATTCAGGGCACACACGTGTGTTACTTCTCACTTTTTTCCCCAAAAAAACGTCTTTTCTAGGATAAGACTCTATAAAATTCTCAAACTAGTTCAAGCACCACAACATGTAGAAGTCATGATGCTCTTTTCGCACAATCCAACGGGATACACAGTTTATGACATTCTTTCCTGTCGGTTCCCTACTTATAAAAGCAATACAGACACCTCAGAGAAAAACTGAGAAACCCAGAAAAGTAGACAGCTGAGAAAGCCACCTCTAGATCCACCAGCCACACAAGCAACTGGGAATTAAATATTTAACTTTGAGCTAAATTAAATCCATCCTAGTGAGGACAAATTAACACAAGCCAAAAATGTAAGAGATCTGTATGGGATTTATCTACTATTTCCTAAATTCTACCATCAGTAACTCATTTCTTTGGCTAAGAATTGTCCTTCCCGGCTTTGCTTCTCACTCTTTTTGGTTTAGTAACAACTTAATGGGGCTTCCCTGGTGGCTCAGTGGTAAAAAAAATCTTCATGCCAATCAGAAGATGCAGATTCGATTCCTGGGTTGAGAAAATCCCCTGGAGAAGGAAATGACAACTCCAGTATTCTTGCCTGGGAAATCCCATGGACAGGAGTCTGGTGGATTACAGTCCATAGGGTCGCAAGAGTCGGCCACAACTTAGTGACTAAACAACAACTGAGTGAGTTGTTCACCTGTCAAGCAACTCAGCCATTTAAAGTGCACGGTGAGAGAATGCTTCGGCAGTCCAGTGGCTAGGGCGCCACGCTTCAACTGCAAGGGGCTCAGGTTTGATCCCTGGTCAGGGAACTAAGATCCTGCATGCCACATAGTGCAGCCAAAAAATTTTTTTTAATTTAAAATTTAAGTGTACAGTGAAATGGCTTTTAGTAGAGTCAGAGTAGGGCAACCATAATCCCACTCAATTTCAGAACACTTATCCCCCTTAAAAAGAAATTCCATACCCTTTAGCCATCATCCCTCCCAGCCTAGGCAATCACTAATCTATTTTCTGCTGCTGCTTAATCACTTCAGCTGTGTCCAACTCTCTGTGACCCTATGGATTGTACCCAGCCGGGCTCCTCTGTCCATGGAATTCTCCAGGCAAGAATACTGGAGTGGGTTGCCATGCCCTTCTCCAGGGGATCTTCCCAACCGAGGGACTGAACCTGGGTCTCCTGCATTACAAGCAGATTCTCTGCCACTGAGCCACCAGGGAAGGCCAATCTACTTCCTACCACTACAGAAGTCCCTATTTTGGACATTTCATATAAATGAAATAATACAATATGTCATTTTTTGTGACTGGCTTCTTTTGTTTTTCTTTATATTGGTTGTGCTGCACAGCTTGCAAAATCTTAGTTCCCCAGGGAGTTCTAACCACTGGACCTCTAGGAAATTCCCTGATTTCTTTCATTTAACATAATGTTTTGAAGGTTTGTCCTTGTAGCAGATATGAATAGTTCACCTTTGTTACTGCCAAATAATATTCCACTGCATGGATATACCACATTTATTTCTCCCTTCATTGGCTGGTGGATATTTGGGTTATTTCCACTTTGGGAATGTTGTGAATAATGCTTCTATGAACATCTATGCCTGAACCTTTATGCAGATACATATGTTTTCATTTCTCTTGAGTATACACCTAAGAGTAGAATTCATGACTCATAGGTGACTATGTTTAAACTTTTGAGGACCTGCAAACTGGTTTTCAAAGTGGTTGCAAATTCTTACCAGCACTGTATTAGTATTCCAATTTCTTCACATCCTTATCTACACTTAAAAATGAGATGTTCTAAGAGTAAAAAATACATAAGATCAAATATTAAAAAAAAATATATTTTTGCATACAGACATCCTATTGTGTATGAAGTAGCATCTCATCATAATTATGATTTGCATTTCCTTGCTGGCTAGTGATGTTGAACAGTTTTTCATGGGCTTACTGGCCATCTGTGGAGAAGGAAATGGCAACTCAATCTAGTATTCTTGCCTGGAAAATCCCATGGATGGAGGAGCCTGGTGGGCTGCAGTCCACAGGGTCACGAAGAGTCTGACATGACCGAGCGACTTCACTTTCACTTCACTGGCCACCTGTATATATTCTTTGGCCCAGCTCTTATTTTAAACTGTAAGTACCTCTTCAGGGATACTGCCTGAATTCACATGTACTTATTCACTGAATTATCTTGGGTGAGTCACTTAATTTTTATTAACTTCAGGTTCCTTATCTGTAATATGGAGAAAATACTATTAAGTATGTAAAAGAGGATGTGAGAATTGAGAGAAGGCATATAAGGAACTTGACACACAGCTGGGTACTTAGTAAAAGGGCAGCTTGTTGTTGTTTAGTCACTAAGTCACATTTGACTCTGCAACCCCAGAGACTGTAGCATACCAGGCTTCCCTGTCCTTCACATCTCCTGGATTTTGCTCAAGCTCATGCTTATTGAGTTGCTGATGCCATCCAACCATCTCACCCTCCCTTCTCCTCCTGCCCTTAATCTTTCCCAGCACTAGGGTTTTTTCTAATGAGTAGGCTCTTTGCATCAGATGGCCAAAGTATTGGAGCTTCAGCTTCAGCATCAGTCCTTCCAGTGGATATTCAGGGTTGATTTCCTTTAGGATGGACTGGTTTGATCTCCTTGCTGTCCAAAGGACTCTTAAGTGACAGCTATTATTATTAACAACACATTCAATCATTAACACTTTATAATCCATTAATCCCAGAAAGGAAAAGTCTAAAAGCTGTGACAGATAAACTGGGGGCAGGGGATAAGAGTTCAAAAGAGGGAGTAAAAGGAAAAAGAAAAGTCACTAATGAACTGTCTTCAGAGTCTTGTTTTAGGAGTCACTGCCACATGTCAGCTTAGATCTCCCTCCTCCACCTTTCCAACAATGATGTAAGTACCTAATCCACTGTATTCAATCCATGTCTGTTTAGAATAGCTGGTTTCTCATTACTGCCACTGAGCCTTAAATGAAACAGGAAGGAAGTCTTAGTCACAGCTGTGTCACTAAGGCTTTGAAACTGCATGACATACAACATTAGGTGATCAATAACTAAAGTGAACCAAATAGAATTAATGAGAGAAGGAATGAACGGAATTAATAAATGGACAAACCGAACATGAATGGGATGTATGCTCTGCCAAGTGAATGAGGACTCCCTTCCCCAGAGAATCCTCAGAAAGGCCAAGAAATAGCACAATAGGACCCAGCAGCCGAGCTTCTCATTGCCCATCACCACCACACAGACGTCTACACTTGAGTATTTTTCATTTCTTTGTTGCCAACACTCAGGGATTAGACAGTGTCGAGAATGCTGCTTTCCTTTATTTCTTTCTTGAAGTCGTGAGTGAGAAGGTGAAAAGGCTTCCACTTGTGCTTTTTGGCATATAAATAGCTCACAGTGTAAAGAAAAGGGGAGTAAATGGTTCCAAATTCAAAACAGACAGGCTGTTCTGATAAGGCCCAAATTACAGAGCACTTCAGCCACAAATAAAGAGAGACACTTTTTAGAGACATTCTATTCTCCTATCCAATTCTGAAAGAGAGACTCAAGTCAAGAAAATTGTCACAGCCTTCCACAAATTGACTGGTTTCAGTGGCCTTTTGGGCGGCACACGGTCAGACAAGAAACCACCACAAGAAACATGGCAAGAAACCACCTTGCCATGTTCCCTTCCTCCAGGGACTGGAAAAGCATCAGCGTCACTTGATCTGTCCACGTGGCACAAAGGCAAAGCAAGCTATTCGTTCCTACTGTACAATTTGTAAATCATTATTTTCCCCCAACACCTTCATGGCCGAAATGGCAGAACCCTCTCAAAAACTTAGCAGCTATCAGGGTATGACAGGCTTAGATTCTGCATTTCATCCTGGGGTCCCTCTCGACAGGCCTTCACTGCTGTAAAACATTCTTTGTTCTTTCATGTTATCATTTATAGAAATCATTTATAGAATACTCCTTCACTCCAGTCCCCTCATTCACTAAGCACAAGCAACTGTTGAGTGCCTGCTGCATACCCATCCATTGGGAAGACAGTTTCTCTAAACTCTGGACTGATTTTTTCAGGGTTGACACTTCTAAGTGCTGTGTTCACTAAGCTGTTCATTGTGGTATTATTTTAACAGTAAAAACTGAAAGTTACCTAACTGTCCAATCATAAAGGAATGATCAAAATAGTGTTTCTACTTGGTAGAATATTCTACAGTCATTAAAAACAAAGTTTACAGAGAATCAAGCTTAATAAATGCTTATGTTAAATGAAAACCAAGCAAGACCCACTCCTGATATAAAAGATAATTTCAACTATGTTTATAAAATGCAAAGAATAAATACTCAATAAAAATAGACCAAAGCGTTAACTCTAAGATTATGGACAATATCTCCTTGTATACTTCTTTGAATATTTCTGCTCATTGCAGAAAATTTAGAAATAAAAGCATAAAAAATAAAAGTAAATATATTCAGACAAAACTGTAATTCAGAAAAGATATATGCTCTCCAATGTTTACAGCAGCACTATTCACAATAGCCTCTAAAGACACAGAAACAATCTAAATGTCCATTGACAGATGGATAAAGAGGATGTGGTATGTATATAAAACAAGAGTATTACTCAGCTATACAAAGGAATGAAACAATGCCATTCACAACAGCATGCATAGACTTAGAGATTAAGTGAAGTAAATCAGACAGGGAAAGACAAACACCATATGATACCACTTATCCATAGAAGGAACTTATCTGTGAAACAGTAGTGAACTCACAAACACAGACAGCAGACTTGTGGTTGCCAGGTGGGAGAGATGGACTGAGATTTGGGATTATGAGATACAAACTTTTACATATAGAATGAATAAACAACAAGGTCCTACTGTATATCACAGGGAACTATATTCAGTACCGTATGATAAACCATAATGGAAAAGAATATGAAAAAAAGTACGTGTGTGTGTGTGTCACCTTGCTGTGAAGTAGAAATTAACATAGCAATTACATCAACTATACACACTTCATTTTTTTTTGGCCGCGCCATGGGCAGTTTGTGGGATTTTTAGTTCCCCAACCAGGGATTGAACCTAGGCCTTCTGCAATGAGAGCATAGACTCCTAATCACTGGAATGCCAGGGAATTAATAAAATAAATTTTTACAAATTTTTAAAAATATACAAATAAAAATGAAAGTTACCTGTAACATGTCACCACTGTTACCAATTTGGTATTTTGCTGTCCACTTTATGTAAGAATAAAAATTTTAAGTATATTTTTACATATACTGCCTGCAAAACTTTTAAAATGGGAAAGAATAAGACATTGTTTAGACAAATGAAGATCAACTAATGTTAACTGAAAGGGTCAAAATCATACATAAGAAATAACTAAAAACATGTTCTATAAAAAGACTTATTTTTCACCGCTTTGTACCCTGTCAAAAGTGTGCCATTATGTATATCTATTAAAATAAATGAAAATTATTATCCCCAACCCTCCCCAAAAATCCCGAAGAAATACATTATGATGAAATGAATATGGGTGTTCTTTCTTCATTATCCAATTTTTGATGTAAAATATTTATACTACCTTCATGATGAAAAAAATTTTGATGAAAAAATTTTTTTTAATTCTCTGCACTCAAGTCACCATAATCCAAAGTATCTATTAGCAATTTCCCTTTAAACAATCCAAGTTCCCCTAAGCAGCCTTCTTTGCCCCAGGGAAGAGCAGGATGGGACCCTCTGGTGAGTATCAGCGGGGAGGACCTGCAGAAACCCCTACTCGCCCGTCAATGCCTGTGACTACTTCCTCCAGGGCAGGTAAGGAAGCAGAAACACAACCACACAAGGTGCGCTGAGCCTGCATGGAGGCGGAAGGCTGGGTGAGACAACCTTTGAAATGAGTGGAAAAGGAAGATTAGTTTGCTTTTTCTTGCCCAAAGTGTGCCTACATTTCACTCCCTTGAACATTCTCCCCCAGGGTCCCACTCTGTCCTCCTCGGGCATTATGATGTGATGCACTAGACACTGAGTAATCATTAGTCTCACAATCCCACATAAATCCAGAGTTTATAAACATCTTTAATATGAAGTACTTCATCTCACACTCTCCAAAAAAAAAAAAAAACATGTGAAACAGGAATTGCCTCCACTTTATAGCTGGGAGAGATGAGGCTCCAGAGGGTTAAGAGATCCATCAGCCAAAATCTAGGCCTTGGTCTCCAAGGCTGTGCTTCCCTAGCCAGCTGGCCTCTGAGGTCCTGAGTCAGGGACAGCTCTTTCAGTCTCTCAGTCTCTCAGCACAGCCTGAGAGGGAGGGAATGTTCGAGGGCGGGCGGTGGCCTAGTGAGCTGAGAGCTGCCCAGTAAGGACAGCTCCAGAGGTTCAAACTGGCCATCTAACAAACAGCAGGTCCTTAAGCATCTGCTTTGGCTGGAGAGGAGTGGGCTGGTGGGGTTCACAGTAACTGCCCGCAAGGGAGCCAGGGATGGATCAGGAAAAAGCCTATTTCTGGTTTCATCAACTGGAAGGGTTTGAATCTCAGCTCACCCTCCCACTCTGTGAGCTTGAGCTAAGTTTCTTACCCTGTTTCCCCTTTATAACACAGACAAGTACAATATCCTCTCAGTAGAGTTTTTGGGTGGATCGATCGAGATGAGCATGGTAAACACATCACATGCACTGGCATACAGTAGACACTTAATAAAGGGCACTAAGTATTACTAACAATTAGTATCAGCGGTGATGGTGATACAGAAGCAGATCCTAGTGGGAGAAAATGTATAACCACTTTAAATGGTGTTTGAAGTGACTAAAGAAACAAGAGGAGCTCCAGTTTCTCAGTCTTTTTCCTTTTCAATGTTTTTAATGAAACTGGTACCTTTCTGCCTCAGGATATCCTGCTGTAAGAATCAGTGGAAATCATTCCGTGTACTATGTGAATTCTGGGAAAGTTCCATCCATAAAAAAACTGAGCAAAGACAGATGATCTCGGACCTATTAAGCAATACCTGATGTTAAACAGGGGGCAGCCACGGCACCCTGGATACAGAGTGGGGCCGGCTCCCCTTACACCACCCTATCAGCAGCCTGAACACACATGAACATGTGTCAGGAGCCTCACCAGCACCTGGAAAGCCCAGGCCACAATCTCACTCTGCACCTGTGAAACCTCAGACAAGTTTCTGCTCTGGGCTCAGTTTCCTTGTCTGCAAAATAAAGTGCTGGACTAGCTGAGCTTTGCTGTGCCGAACAGCTTGGAGATCTTTAATCTCCAAGTTTATTTGCATGCAACTCTTTACAGACTGATGCTGGCTTCAATGCCCGCATTTAGGCCTCGAGGACCGATTATCACACACTTTGCGTGCTGGCAAAGAGGGAAGGGAAGGTGGCACTGGTTTTTATTTTCATAAAATATTTGACAGCTCTTCTGAAACCTCATCATAAAAAGAACCTGGCTCTTGCTAGTCATAGGTAATAAACAACCAATCTTGCAGAGACAATGACCCCAGAGGTATTGCTATGGCCACTAAGAAGGAGGAGATGAAATTTAAAGTGAGAGAGGGGAAGATTAACTTTATGGGCAGAAAGACGACAAGGGTAATATACTTGGCCAAATACAAGTCTAGAATTGCTATGCTGAGTTCTGCACTTTTGAATTTGTGAAGACCTCAAGTGCTGGTAATTAGACCTGAATCTTATCATCACCACTTAATATATGAATGTTTTATAAACATTTCCACATTCAAGGGGTCACTTCATTCTCATTCAAAACAAACATTCATTTCTATCATCATCAGATGAGGAAAGGGGCTCCAGAAAACAAGAGACTTGCCCAAGACCCCACAGCTAGGAAATGGAGGGCTGGCAGGCAAACCATGGGCCAGAAGCCAAACTCAGGGGTCCTTCCAAGTTTATTTATGCCTTTCCTCTGCAGGCCAAAACAGGAGAAGAGAGCTTATATTCATCATGACTTCATTAATGTGTGTAACCCAGCACAGGAGCCAAGTCGGGTAGAAGCCAGCTATGCAAATTTTAAGTGAATTCCTAGATATAAAAATAAATGTCGTAGGATGATATTAGGGAACATCCCTGACATACAGCTTTTGCAGCTAAAGCTGTGGTTCTCAGCTGGGGTGTTTTTTCCCCCAAGGACATTTGATAATGCTTAGAGACATTTTTGATTGTCACAATGGGGGCATACTGCTGGAATCCAGGGGATAGAAGCAAGAAATGTTGCTAAACATCCTACAATGAATAGGATAGCTCCCCACAGCAAAAAAAGTAATCTGGTTCAAAACAGAATAAAGCTCTACACAATTATGAGGTGATATTAACATTCTGGACTTGGCTTAGGTTATTCCAGGCTTGGCTCCGCGTGAATTCAATGCGTGATCCTGGGCAAGTCACTTAACCACTCTGTGTTGTATTTCCCCTGTAAAACAAAGGAGGTGACTTTAAAAAGTGACTGTCAAACATTTCTGTACCTGATAATGGCCTGGGATTCTGGCTAAACTGATAATTTCTAAGTTCCAGTCCCAGAGATTCTGTAGTTTTAACAGGCACCCCAGGGAAATCTGTTATAGAAGGCCAGCAAAACTGCAGTTTGAATAGCATGAGAAAACTAAAAATAAATTAAAAGTGTGTAGCTTTTTCTAAGCAGGATTTGTGAGTTTGAGGAACAGTGCCGTCAGCACCCCAGGGGTTAATCAAGAGGCCACCTCACCTCTGATAAAACTACAGGGGGCTCTCTTAAGGGCGCTCCAACTTCTCTAAGGCTAAGAGGGCCTGGAGGTGCCCAAACCAGGAGACAGAAGCCAAGGAGCAGAGGAACCCTAAAAAGCAGCCCCTCAATCCGAGAGGATGCTCATGGGACAAAGCCCCAACCACAAACACCCTCAAGAGGGTAAGGGAAGGTATAGAACAGAGGACATCAAGTCAAACGCAGAAGTCAACAGGAACATAACCGTCCTCGAATCACGTAAAGGAACCCACAGGTAAAGCCAAACACATTTAATGAAGGGGCTCATTCACTCATGGTAAGAATTCAGTTTCCTATTGTCTCCTCTGGGAAGAGGTGTCTAGAACATTCAAAAGGAGCTCTGCAGAAGTGACACCTGAGAGGTCCTAGCCGACAATGAGCAACCAAGAGCCACGAAGCGTTGATGGTTCAGGCACCACTGCTTTGACCTGTTTGTCCTCAAGCCTGAAACTGACCACCACCCTCTGCCATTCCTTCAGCTCTGTTCCCCATCCGCGCCCCCTGTGACCCATGCTCCAAATATTTGAGAAAAAAGTAAACCCAGGCACCGGTTAATGAACTGACTATAAGCAGGCTCATTGCCTGTTTGTTCCTTTTTCGCTTTCACCTTAACTAAAATGTCCTCACCCTGCCCAGGTCCCCTGTGGTATACCAGGCAGAGTGGCAGCCAGGGCACACCTGGGTAACAGAAAGGGACGCTAGGTACATCCACAGGGGCTCCCATCACGCCAGCACCACCCACAGACGGCCTGACCCACTCCTCTCATCTCTCCTGTCATCCTTTCTGCTTCCATAAAGGATGTGAGCTGCAGATATCACAGGCGTCTCATACAGATCCTCCCATAAAGGGAAACTGCTGACAGGACAGCAGGGATGGACGTCTCACTCCTTATTCTGGGAAAATTACTGAACACTAGAACCACCTGTGGAATGTGACGGTGCCAGGGCCCCAACTGAGACTAAATAAACCAGAATCTCTGGTGTTGGGTCCCAGGCATCAAGATTTCTAAAAAGCTCTCCAAGGGATTCTAACAGGCAGCCAGGGACAGCACTCACCAGGCTCAGGCCTCTCAGTGGGGACACTGGGCTCCAGCTTGTCAAGGTCACAGTACCAGTGACACTAACCACAAAGTGAGCATGGGCACACAGTAAGGTGAGGCAGGAAAGAAAAAAAAGCTAGCCCTCTCCAAAAGAAGAAAAACCATCTGACACGGAATTTTCAAACGGGGGATGAAACTAGAGAACTGGCTGCTTCACTGAGTGCATAAAACCGCTGGGTTTTGCTTCATGAACGCTTGTTGCAATAAAGCACGAGCGCTGTACCGGGCACTGAGGGAAGGAACAGCAAATACGAAACAAAGCACCTCGTCTTAAGACTGCAGACCTTCTGAGGAGGTGAAGCTGGAAAATCGAGCAGCGCGTACTAAGGCAGGATCTCCTGGTGCTGACCTGCAGGGGACAGCCAGGAGCTGGAGGGGGTCAGCCAGCCTGGGCCGGGCCCCAGGGACCCCTCAGGCCCCAGCCATGCGCAGATACTCGCACAGGGGCTTCAGGATTCAATCCCCAGTCTGTCTCCTGTAGGAGTCAGTCCACTCTGCTGGCCTGCTGCCAGTCAGCTCTAAAATGCCTCAGTGACGGACACAAGGGGCCTCCTTCTGCCCATGGAGTTGCAGCTATATTCATTTCCCTTCCAAATTAACAACTACTGCCCCGTAATAAAGCTGTCAGCTCTCAACAAAGGACTCTGGCTAAGAAAGGTAGCCAAGGCTCTTCAGACAGAGGGCACAGCAGCTACCTGATGCCAAAGGTGGGAGGCCCAGGGGGAGACCCTACCCTTTTCACACTGACAGTGGTCTCTGCCATCACCAGAATGCACTCAAAGGCCCCTCCCTGCCTGGCCATCCTCCTTCACTGCAGTCACCACTTAGCCAGTGCACTTGGTACTGAAACACAATTAATCCCTGCTCCAGCCACATTTCTTTCTTTCCCAGAGAATGAATCTGATAGACCCGCAGTGTCAATAGGAGAGCACCACTCTGAATGCTAATTAACCCCCACGAATTCTGCAGAGGGCACAGGAGAGACTGGGATGCTGGCATCTGTGCCATGGGCACTCGCAGGTTTAGAAACCCTACCTGGCGTTATCGGCAGCAACTCGATGCAGGGACCGCCTTCCTAGTTGCGACAGCAGTAGCCAGAGACCCTCGAGTTTCCTCCAGGGTAACATAAGGCTGGTGGCTGGAGCCGTGGTGGTCAGGCCGGGAGAGAGGCAAGTGTGCTGCCTGAAGAAGGAGCACAGCTCTGCTCCTCTCTGCTCCAGGCCACTGAGGAGGCCCGGCAATGGGGGAGGATTTAAAATACAGCAGGCAAGATTTAGGTTAGATTCACAGATGAACTTCCTGACAGGGAGGAAAGCACTGGAAAGGCTGACCCATTACTTAAATTTCACTGGGGAGGCACAAGGGGCTGATTGTACTGTCTGCCAGCAGAGTGAGCAGAGAGGAGGCAGCTTCCGGTGCACAACGGTCAGAAGCAGGAACCTTACCCAGCTGGCCCACAACAGCCTAACATGTCATAATGCTTTTGCTTTAAATACAATGTATGCAGAACTAGTCTGATAATCCCCATCAGTACGCACTTTCAAAAGTACTTATTCTTTGGTCTAGGAATTCTAGTCCTCAGAATCTAAGAAGGCAGTTTAAAAAAAAAAAAAAAAAATAGCCAAATATTTTTCACATATTTTAGGGGAAAATACGTATTTATATATTTCAGTAGTCACAATATAAATGCCCAACTACTGAATGGGGAATGATAAAGAAAATGATGGCACCTGTACCAAACAGACTATTATGTAGCAAATAAAGGTGCTTCTAAGGACTATGTGATAATCGGGGAAATGCACATGATATAGCGTTAGGTGAATAAAGCATATTAAGCTCAGTATTTTCTACAAAAAGTTTATGTAGACTTCAAATAGAATGGAGGGAAATACACTAAAATGTTAGCAGTGATCATCTCTGGATGTGGAAGTAAATGTCTTTTTTTTTTTTAATATTTTCCAAATATTATAAAATAACCACCACCTTAATAAGAAAATGCAGACATTAAAAAAAAAAAAGTTCAATCCTTCATTCCTTAACATAACCTCAGCACCATAAATCTACTTCATCAGCATGGCCATTATTCCCAGAAAGCAAAACAGTGACACTCAATCTTGTACTTGGCACGATGAACATATTCTCGCTTCCAAAATGGCTCAGCAGACCCACTGCAGCTACCTGAAAACCACTCGTCACCATTTCCCTCTGGGAAGCACAGGGCCTTTCCCAAAGAGTCACGGGTCTCTCATTCCGTGGCCAGACCTCCCTTCACATCCGATTACGACGTGCCTAAGTGAGCCTGAAAAGCAAGGGAGAAAGGTGGAATCCTGCAAAGAACTGGAATGTATTGGATTAACCCTGAGAAGTCTCAAACTGCCAGCTTTAGAGAAGGTCCCTATTCACTGAAATGTCTGCTATATGCCAGGAACTGGGCAGGAGGCTTTCACATACTTTGCAAAGTTGGAATCATTAGTCCTGTTTTACGCATGAAGAGACTGAGGCTCCAGAACTCATGTCAACTTGCCTCAAATCACTGCATGCTCCTCACCCCACTTCCAAGTCAGGAGAGTTTCCCCCTCAGTCACCTCTAGCATTAGTATCTTTGCAGGGAACACAGTGCAGACTACACTTCTTCCCTCCAGACTTACATTCCCACTCTCGGTACTCTGAGACAGGCCACTCCCCGTCTCTTACCCACTTTCTATCTCTACCACCACCCACAGATGCAAACACTCTAGCCCCATGTGGACATGTCAATGATCTGCTGTGGCCAAATTCCCCGACCTGCCTCATGACCCTTAAGGATGATCAGCACTGCAAGATGGGGCTCACTAACAAACAAGGACCTTTCTGGAGGTGTCAGAGACTCTGATGAGAGGAGAGAGGTTTGAGCAAAAACACATTCCTTTAGGTTCACAACCTCTGTGAGGGAGGCAGACCTCCTATACCCTTTTATAGATGGGAATACTGAGGATGAAGAAGCATGGCTAGCACTAGAACTCAGGTCCTAGTGCTGAGATTGCTGGCCCAGTGATCTTTCTTCCATAGAGGAGAATACTAAGCATGAGGGCTCCAAAACCTGAAGGTTTGGATTCAAATCTCAGCCCCACTACTTACAAGCTATGCGGTTCTGGGCTCATTACTTAATCTCAATTTTCCTCAATCATAACATGAAGAAAATAACAGTCCCTACCTGTCACAGTTGTTGCCGGGATTAAATGGGAATATCCATGCCAAAGACCTAGCAGGTGCCCGAGATGGTGCCAGGTCCGTCATCATACAATCCTGAAGACAAAAGTAATACCTTTCCATCTTAGCTCCCACTGTGCAAGGCTTTAGTCTGAAAACAGTACCATGAAGATCTGCACCAACTTAAACCAGCTTTCCGCCTTGCAGGACCTGGCTAGTAGCCTCCACCTAGTTTTTAGATCCTATTGAGATGACCTTGAATGTGCTCTTCTTTCTCCATAAAAGCTCTCCCCTGGCCTCCTTCATCCCATAACGTCAACTCTCCTTCAGCGGCACCTCTGAGGCCAGCTCACCCAAGCAGTCTTCTTCCAGGCTGAATTCTCTTATCTCCCACAGATTCCTGAACTCACAGCCCTATAAAGATACTGCTATCACCACAATTGGCTCTGTACTTGCCCGCGTCCCCCACTGAACTGAGAGCCACTGAAGGCAAGCAAGGACTGTGCTAGGTTCGTTGTTTGATCTTCAGTACTCATCGGTATTGATCTGTACTATATTTGTGATATAACAAATTACCACAAATTTAGCAGCTTAAGACCACACACATTTACCATCTTATAGTTGGGAAGGTTCGAAGTCACTTTCAGAGGGGTAAAGTCAAAGTGTCAACAGAGTTGCATTCCTTCTGGAGAATCTATCCCTTGCTTTTTTCAGCTGCTACACTTCTTCCCCATAGGCCCGCGTCACTCCATCCTCCACTATCATCACAGTTTCTTCTTTCACTCTGGCTCTCCCTTAAGAGCCTGTCTGATTACACTGGGCTCACCCAGATGTGTGTACTAAGTTGCTTCAGTCGTGTCCAACTCTTTATGACCCTTTGGACTGTAGCCTGCCAGGCTCCTCTGTCCAAGGGATCCTCCAGGCAAGAATACTGGAGTGGGTTGCCACACTCTCCTCCAAGGGGACCTTCCTGACCCAGGGATCAAACTTGCATCTCTTATGTCTCCTGCAGTGGGAGGTGGGTTCTTTACCACTAGCACCACCTGGAAAGCCCAGATAATCACCCAGATAATCCAACATAATCTTCTCAATCCTCACTCAGTCACACCTGCAAAATCCTTTTTATCACAAAAGGTAACACTGACCGGTTCTGGGCATCAGAACATGGACACCTTTTGGGGAGGGAACCATCATTCAGCCTACCTCACTAGCACAGCTTTCACTGCACAGCAAATGGACAGTGACTGACTGCTTCCTACAACAAACCCTGCTCCATGTGGTCTGAAACTGAAGGTTTAGAAGGTTCTCAACTGGTTTGGGAAGAACACAAAGGCTGGAGCCCCTGCTCTAGCCAAAATCTCCCAAAGGAGGCTTTGTCTCCATAACCTGCAGCTCTGAGTTTCAACAGCTACGGTGGGAGCAGCCCAGCCACCTCCACCCCAGGTAAAAATCTACTGGCTCATTCTCTGAACTCTGAAAATATGGATAAATGAATCAGCCTCAAAGATCATTTCATAATTGCCCTTTAGATAGACTGACAGGCACAGCCTATGTCTTCCTGGAGCTCACAATCCACAGGGCACCATCACAATGTGTACAGAAGCCAAAAGGCGGCAGGATAAGGATTTTATCACTTACCAGCATGAGTCAGAGTTGATAAATACCACATATTAAAAATACAGCACATTCTTTGAAATTCTATCAAAATCAAGCTTTAAATTAGCAGGCAACAGCAGCAACCTAGCAACCCAATCACAATCATTTCCACTTGAGCCTGGTACTGGTGTCAGAATCTTGGATAACCAGCGCAGACTGAGCATGGGGTGCACCCACCTTGTGGAATGTGGCTGGTAGCAAGCAGGGCCAAGGGAAAGAGCCCCAGCTGGGTCTGAACTCTCACTCTCCAACCGCCCTGAGTGACCATGGACTTGTTAATCAACCTCTCTGAGCCTGCTCAATATACAATATACATACAGTGAGCCCATCAATACCGACCCACAGGTAAATGTCTAGCAAGTAGTATGTTTCCACAAGGCTCTGCCCCACTTCTTTTTGCTCCTCAAAGAATCAAGTAGGTAGGGCAAGCAAATCTTCTCAGAGAATACAGCTTGGTGTATCTGCACTGTGTCCCTAACGTTATCCACACATGGCCCACACACCACCTCTATTATTCCGCCTCCTCCCTGTCCAACCTGTACTTCCACCTTTTTCTCTAAACAGACAGTGCAGACTTTAGATACATCCTAAGCAACAGTAGCTGCCAAATGATGAGTTTAATATTCTAGCCATATTTCACTTGAAAAAAAAATCCTATACCCATGTATAAAACCATTAAAATTTAAAATATTCACCCTGGTTTTAGTCCATATCCTGTTACATTTGGGAAAACTTTGGTGAAAAAACCTGATTTCCAGTCCTAACTCAACCAACAACTATTAGGTTTGCCCATGTCGGGCCCCTTCTCTGACATTCAGTTTCCCCAAAATGACAAAATAAACAGAATGGTCTGGACAACTTTGCTATTTCTTTCTCATTCTGAGATTATGAGATTTATTATCAAGTGGTCCCAATAAGCAAAAGCATCCAAGCAGGAAACTTTTGAAAAAGGTAATGAATATCACTCAACATAATTAGAATCATTCATCTTCAAAGACGCCAGAAGAAATAAAAAGATGACAGAGAATGACAAAGGGGTATATGCCACACCTTCCCTCATCTCAAAGGACTCTGACTTTGTGCTTCTCTTTTAAGGGATTTTCAAAAGAGAGGGCACTTGGTCTTATAATGGGACAACCTAGATTTGAATCTCAACTTGGATGGTTGTCAGTTTTATCATTTTAGGCGGGTCACTTAACCTCACAGGCTTTCTACAACTGTGAAACGGTTACTACCTCCTTCACAAGGTTGCCTGGGGATTAAGTATGAATACCTCGTCTAAAGCACGCAGGCCAGAGCCGGACGCAGTCACTGTTTGCTATTATGGTTATACCTGGACTAATCAGTTGAGTACACATCTGTCTCTCCTGCTTAATTCTAAAGGCAGGAATGCTTTGCTCATCTTTCTCTCCCCCACTGTGCCTAGTACTGTGTGTCACGCAAAATAAAGAACTTGGGCTGAATGTGTAGGGAACCAAAGCTTACAGAAGGAGTGCCTGCTCCAAGACAGGAAACTGGAGATGCCCAGGGACATATGACTGGCGATTCTTCTCTGACAAAAGCAAACGTCCCCTCTTCATGAAACAAAAGTCTCTTTAGAAATTCACCAAAATGTACACAACGGTTGTCTCTGGTGCCTGGGCCATGATTCCCTGATTTGATCTTCCTTTATAATATTCTGTTTTCCATCATGTGTCCATAATAGGAAACACTAAATTGTCACAAGAATAAATGAGATTGCTTGCTTTTGAGACAGAAAGTTAGAGACCCGGGGTCCGGTCTCCAGCGTTACATATCTGGGTACCTGACCTCAGGCAAGTCACTCCATTTTCCAGTAAAATGACAGGAACAATGCCACCCTGACGACATCACCAGGCTGCTGTGGGAACTAGGGCACCGAGGTCTGTACTGTGAAAAATCTCTGCTAACAAGAGCTCTGGAGTCTTTTGAGCCTGGCCGAGGCCCACCAGTTGCTCTTCTCTTTTTATTCCTAACCAGACCTTTATTCCTTTGTGTCACACCCCCCATAAATGTTATTCCTGTCATACAAAGAATGACCCACAAACCTGTAGCCTTTTTCTTCTCCTATAAATGTGCTACAAAAGTAATCAAAATTAATTTGAGGCTGTGATCATAACTCTCTCTTAATGAGCACCACCCGTGTTTGATATACCACCAGCCAACGAGTCCTTATTTTCATAGGGTGTTTTGTTTCTTTCTCCCCGCTCCTTTTTTTTTTCCTTAACACATTTGAAACTTCAGACCTGAGTGCCTGTTGGCAGATGGTGTGGAGCAGAGGCAAGGAAGCAAAACAGCTAACCAGAACCGTTCGAAAGATAGGACCTTGAAAACTTTAAGCCTAGTGGTTGGCTCTAAAGCAAACAAATATTTCTTGTGCCTAAAGTCAAATCAAACTAGCAACCTTTTTTCTTTTTTAAATCCTTAAACATTTAGTTTATTTACATGAATTACACTCACGTCAGAAGGAGGTACAACTGATCCTCAGTTTCTAAGTGTTGCCCACCATTGAGGCAAGCTCATGTACAATCCCTTTTATGTACCTTCCACTACTATCCTAATATCAACTATCTTTGATCCACCAACAACCTCCTTCTTAAAAGGCACCATTAAGTGAGTGAGCACAAGAGGGTTACAGTCCCATACAAATGACACTTAAACATGACAGCCAAGAAGGTACTAAATCTATAAGCCCCATCGAGCCTATGGGCATAAGGCAGAGTGGACAACAGAGTAGCGCTGAAAAACCAAAATGATCAATAAGGACTTCTAGTCATTTTACAAACACATCCCGGAGAAGGCAATGGCACCCCACTCCAGTACTCTTGCCTGGAGAATCCCATGGACGGACGAGCCTGGTGGGCTGCAGTCCATGGGGTCACTAAGAGTCAGACGCGAATGAGCGACTTTCACTTTCATGCACTGGAGAAGGAAATGGCAACCCACTCCAGTGTTCTTGCCTGGAGAATCCCAGGGACAGGGGAGCCTGGTGGGCTGCCGTCTATGGGGTCGCACAGAGTCGGACACGACTGAAGCAACTTAGCAGCAGCAGCAAACATATCCAGAGCTAGCTTGAGATGTTAGAATAGGCGGATGAAAGAAAGGCGTAGGCAGACGTATCTGCACAAACTTCAGTTTATTCCTACTCTGCAAGGCAGAAATCTTCAGATGCATGACTTCCGCAGAGGGTCTACCACACAACGAAAACAATTTTAATTCCTAATAGTCAACTTTTTCATCAATAAGATGTGGGCAGTAATTAACTGCGCCATAAATTGTTGTGAGAATTAAGTGAGATAATATATGAAAACACTTAGAACAGTCTAAGTCTGGTACATTAGTAATTCCATGGACGGAGGAGCCCGGCAGGCTATAGTCCCTGGGGTTGCAAAGAGTGGGACACAACTGAACAATAACTGACCACACACAGGCTATCAGTCACTAACAGCATGCCATGCGAGTTTTATATATACTATTGCATTTGACCACAAGAACTGTGTGAGGCAGGTTTTATTACTCTCACAAAACACTGGCTCAAAAAGATAAAAGGACTTGTCCAGAATCACACAGATTAAAAAGTGCCAGGTGTCTGGTGGTTCTTAGCACTAACAATCCACAGTCAAGGCTGGACCAGAGACGGCTGCATTAGCAAAAGTTTGAGGGATGCTACATTCCCAGGCTGTATATTGTCACCCTGCTTATTTAACTTATATGCAGAGTACATCATGAGAAATGCTGTTCTGGAAGAAGCACAAGCTGGAATCAAGATTGCCAGGAGAAATATCAATAACCTCAGATATGCAGATGACACCACCCTTATGGCAGAAAGTGAAGAGGAACTCAAAAGCCTCTTGATGAAAGTGAAAGTGGAGAGTGAAAAAGTTGGCTTAAAGCTCAACATTCAGAAAACGAAGATCATGGCATCTGGTTCCATCACTTCCTGGGAAATAGATCGGGGAACAGTGGAAACAGTGTCAGACTTTATGTTTTGGGGGCTCCAAAATCACTCCAGATGGTGATTGCAGCCATGAAATTAAAAGATGCTTACTCCTTGGAAGAAAAGTTATGACCAACCTAGGAAGCATATTCAAAAGCAGAGACATTACTTTGCCGACTAAGGTCCGTCTAGTCAAGGCTATGGTTTTTCCAGTAGTCATGTATGGATGTGAGAGGTGGACTGTGAAGAAAGCTGAGCGCCGAAGAATTGATGCTTTTGAACTGTGGTGTTGGAGAAGACTCTTGCGAGTTCCTTGGACTGCAAGGAGATCCAACCAGTCCATTCTGAAGGAGATCAGCCCTGGGATTTCTTTGGAAGGAATGATGCTAAAGCTGAAACTCCAGTACTTTGGCCACCTCATGCGAAGAGTTGACTCATTGGAAAAGACTCTGATGCTGGGAGGATTGGGGGCAGGAGGAGAAGGGGACGACAGAGGATGAGATGGCTGGATGGCATCACTGACTCAATGGATATGAGTCTGAGTGAACTCCGGGAGTTGATGGACAGGGAGGCCTGGCGTGCTTCAATTCATGGGGTAGCAAAGAGTAGGACATGACTGAGCGACTGAACTGAACTGAACCTTCCCAGCTCAACTATGCTCTGTGCCAGCAGTTAGGGATTTCATGGGAGATCCAAGGCCTCTGAAAATCTGAAACTAGAAAACAATCGTAATGTGAAGATCAGAAGAAATTTTCCAGGACAATTCTCATACCTGACCCGCTATGAGCCCAGGTCTGGCCTCTGGGGTGGGCACAAAATGGTAGTTCTAATGTTCTTATCGTCTATGAAGAAAAACTCTCTCCGCTACTGCTCCAAAGATCCTCTGCTGCTGCTGTTAAGTCGCTTCAGCCGTGTCCGACTCTGTGCGACCCCATAGACGGCAGCCCACCAGCCTCCTCCATCCCTGGGATTCTCCAGGCAAGAACACTGGAGTGGGTTGCCATTTCCTTCTCCAATGCATGAAAGTGAAAAGTGAAAGTGAAGTCGCTCATTCGTGTCTGACTCTTCGGGACCCCATGGACTACAGCCCACCAGGCTCCTCCACCCATGGGATTTTCCAGGCAAGAGTACTGGAATGGGTTGCCATTGCCTTCTCCGAAAGATCCTCTAGTTACCTTTAAGTAATTTTTTTTAAGCTACCAATGAACAAGCACTGTGTTCAATCCTTTGCAAACATTGTGTATAATCCTCATAATTATCCTGCTTGGGCGGGGGGGAGGTGAAGAAAAACTGAGACAGATTCAGCCCCACAAACGTGAAGCAAGTAAATAGCAAAGGCTGAGTTTGAACCCAAGGCGGCAGAGAAAATGCCACAAACTGATTGCCTCGATTAACTCCTCATCATTCTCTCTCCCCTCACCTGGAGACCCACAGGGCATAGGCCTAGAATAACTAGCCTCTTTCATCTTCACAGAGACAATATAAAACCTAAGGAGGAATTCTGTATTTTATAAACCATGACTGCAAAGGGTGCCAGGACGTCCATTCTGTTTCTCCTCTTGATCTTATGTGATTCAGGACAAACCTTCAGAAGCACCTCTCTCTTAGCCTGGGTACTTTCTCCAGCTGCCCATCCCAGGATGAAGCTCCCTGCCAGAGCTGGGGCTGAAGAGCACAGTAACCGCCATCATTAAACCCAGCGCTGCTGTTAAAAGGGAAGGAGCAGTCCAGGAGCTGGTGTATAGAGAGAAAGTGAAAGTCACTCAGTCGCCTGACTCTTTGCAACCCCATGGACTGTATAGTCCATGGAATTCTCCAGGCCAGAATACTGAAGTGGGGTAGCTGTTCCCTTCTTCAGAGGATCTTCCCAACCCAGGGATTAACCCAGGTCTCCCACATTGCAGGTAGATTCTTTACCAGCTGAGCCACCAGAGAGAGGCGGACCCTTTTCCCAGGTGGGAGGGGCGGTCAGGTCCCAGGACAGAGGCCTCAGCTGATGCTGAATCCACTCAGCACAGCCCGCTGTGCCCAGCACAGACAGTAGGATCAGGACACACTGGGGCAATCTCCAAACCATCCCTGCTCAATACTTTGACCCTACCACTCTCAGTGACCCTGATCCCCACACACCCACCCACCCCCGTTCACTCCACAGTCCCACAGCCTAACAATCGCCTCACTTTCCCAAGGTCACAATCCCTGATGACGGCCTGTTCTCTTGGTGCCCCCCAGAGACCCACCCACTCTTTACAGAATCACCTTAAGTAGCTTCCCCAGACAGTGGCCAGGCCATTATTAATGAATATTCAGCTGTGACCAGCAGGCTGCAAACTGAGCAGACATTAGATAGCAGCCTGAGGCAGACTTCCCATAATTTAAAAAAAAAAAAAAATGTTCTTAATCAGGACCATCTCCAAATCCTCAACTCACAGAGTGCCAGCAGGCCAGCAGATCCCAGCAGCTCAGGATACTGCTGGAGAAGGTGCCACTCTAAAAGCGAGTGTGTTGGGGGAGGGGTGTGCTGAGTGTACATACCACAAACCCCGTGGGAAGACAGGTGGCACAGACTCCCCAGTAACCCAGGGTGTCAGGATCAGCAGGCTCTCTGAAGCCACACGTTCCCTCACTCATTTCCTCCCCAAAAGGCTGGGGTGAGATGGGGACTTCTGTGTCCCTGGGCAGCCATCAGGACAGTCCAGCCCTGGAGACCAGAGCCAGGAAGAACCCAGTAAGCCAAGCCACTGAGGCAAGAGGACAGAAAACAACGGACGGATGTGGGGCACAACAACAGCCTCTCTTACAGAACCTGATACAACGCACAGCCTATGTGCGTGTGTGTGAAGTTGCTTCAGTCATGCCCGACTCTGTGCGACCCTATGGACAGTAGCCCTCCAGGCTCCTCTGTCCACGGGGATTCTCCAGGCAAGAATACTGGAGTGGATTGCCATGCCCTCTCCTAGGGGATCTTCCCGACCCAGAGATTGAACTCATGTCTCCCGCACTGACAGGCAGGTTCTTTACCACTAGCACCACCTGGGAAGCCCACAGTCAGAGCTAAAATCCCCCTCCCTGCACTCCTCCCCGGCATAAGCCCAGCCCCCTCTTCCACCCTCAAGAGTGTCAACTTCCAAGAGGTGCTCATCTTCTCATCATACATCTGCCAACCCTCAGCTTAGGAGGCTGAGTCCTCTACCTAAACTGACAAAGACAGCAGTGAACCGGGTCTCTAAGGCACAGTGCCTCCAAGAGGGCTGAATGTGACAATTCCCTCAAGCCCCAGCCAAGGCAAAATCTCAGGCCTCCAGCCAGCCCCATCCGCCAAGCCCAGCCCCATCCGCCGCCCTCCGTTTAGCCCTGAGCCCTCTCATTCCCATGCAGCAGCACACAGAGCACACCTGGGGAGACTACCCGCCTTAGAATCCACCTGCTCCCAGCCTGCCGGGAGGGAACCTGAAACCCGAGCAAGGAGCTCCGCCCTCGGCTCTTCCCCACCTGGACCTCCTCCTTCCCCGGCGAGCGGAGGGTACCGGGAGAGGCGAGTCAGGTGACCCTCCGGCGCACACTTTTGCCTCCGCCCACAGCCCTACGGAGCCGGGGCCGGAAAACACACCCCAGGGCACTTGTTGAGCGGGGCGGAGGTGTGCACGCACTGAGGTGGGGCAGGGCGGCGCTTCACCCGACGCTTCAGACGGCCGGCTGCGGGCTCGGGTCGCAGACACCTGGGCCTGGAAGCTCCCTGAGGCAGGGGGTGGGGAATGAGGTTGTTTAGAGAAGGCAAAGGAGGAGAGGTACGGGCCGGTTCCAAAGTAGATAAAAAACAAGAGTTGCTCCCTTTGTGCCCTCCGGGGGTAAGGTGGCGGCTGTCCCACAAATGGGGAGAAAGGGAAGCCCTTTCGCGGGAGTGCCGGTCACTGGGGGAAGGCCAGCATCCTTCTCAGGAAGCAGGCTGCAATACCCTGGGCTTCAACCTTGATGGCCAGCGCCAAATAGGCGGGGGCGGGGGAACCTGCAGCCCACCAATCTCATTTCCAGATTCCCTCCCTCCAGCCTAGACACGTTAATAATTAACTTGCCTACCCGGGAGCTCGCCGGCATTGCCAGAAAAGATGAGTAATGGCCCTGGAGTCCCGGCCCCGTGCCCGCGGGCTTCTGGGCTCGGGGCTGGGACGGGCCCTGGAACAAAGCCTCCGCATTCCTCCGGGAAGGTGTGTCTGAAACTAGACCTGTCAACGGCGGCGGGAGGCTGACCTCTCGCCTCGCCCTAAGCCGGCTCTCGGAGGGAAGGCGTGGGGGCGGAGTGGGTGGCCGGGTAGCTTTTGCCCACCTCCCCTCCCCCGCACCCCGAACGACCGGTGCCCACAACCACAGCCGATCTCGGGAAGCCGCGCTGTCTGCTGAGAGATAATCCTGTTACCATGAATGCAGGCTGTACTTGGAGACCAATTCTCAAAACAACAAGGCTGCTCCTCGGCGCCCTTCCCGATGAGTAACCCAAAGCCGGTCGCCGGCTCAATGAATTCTCTCCCTGAAACTCCGGCGGCGAGCTGCGGCTCCCACGCGGATGGCCGGCCGGGGACCCACCGGCTCCCGTCACGCCAGCGCCCAGACACAAAGCACCCCTAAAAGCAGCCTGCGCACCCTGCGCCCTGCCCGCCCCGAAACAGCCCGCAGCCCCCCGAAAGTTCCGGCGCGCGCGCGGACACACCTGCAGGCCCCCCGCGGCGGCCCCCGCCAGCCCCCAAGGGCGGCGGGGCACGCGTCCCCGGCCGGGCAGCGCCGCGGCTCCATGAGCCCGGTCCGCGAGCCGGGGCCGGTCACTGGTCAGCGGCGCTGAGCGGCAGAGCGCGCTGGGCCCTCAGCGCGCCCGCGGCGCATCTCGCGCCCTCCTGGTCCTCTGCCGGCTTTCCCTGAGAGCCCACACCCACTTGACATCAGCGCCGATCAAAGCACGTGGCGCAGCGCCAGACAGCAGACCCCGGAGGTCCAGAGCGCGCCCCGGGGTGCCGCCGCTCGGCCAGGACCGCGCGTCCGAGCGCGGCACATTCCTCTCCTTGCAGAGGATGCTGCAAGCGGGAGTGGGCTGGGAGGCGGAGGAGGGGGAGGGAAACCGGAGGAGGGGGCAGGACCTGCCGCCGACCAGCAGCGCTGCTCTGGCGCCCAGCCAGCCACCAGCAGACCTTACAGCCGCTGCTGCAAGCGCCCATCGACTGTGAAGACAGGGTCGCAGGTGACCTGGGTTGCTGTCCTCTCCCCGCCAAGGAGAGTCCTGACCTTGAATTCTCTTCCCCAGAATGACTCAAGGAGGCTCCTCTCTAATCACCTCTACCAAATTGCCGGGTTGATTCTGCCAGGCCGGGAATGAATGCTTGGTTGGATGTGGTTGCTGACCCCTCCACCCAGGAGGCCACTATGGCGCACCCAGGTATGCAGACCATACCCTCCAGCCTGTCGCTACACCAGCAGCCTCAACTGGGTCTCCTTTCCCTCTCACTTCTCCCAATGCCCTTGGCCATAAGGAACAGCTCTCCTGGTTCTGCAGGCAATCAGAGACAGCACCACCCAGCAGCCCACACACATTTCTAATTCACTAATTAGCATCCATCCAAATAGTCAAACATTCAAGCATTTATTAAGGCTTAGTATATGCCAGGAGCAACAGAAGATAAACAATATTCCTACACTCATAGAGTCCTACACTCATAAAGCAGATAGTCTAGTCCAGGAGAGAGATATTAAAAACAAAGCAAGGTAATTATAACTGTGACAGGGTATTAAAGGTAAGAGGTGCTATAAGATTGCACACAGGGACCCTAAACTATCTTAGCAGTCAGGAAAGGCTTCCCTGAAGAAGTGACATTTGAACTGCTGAGGCATGAACACAAGTTATCCAGGGGAGGGGAAGTTCAGGCAAAAACCCTGGTTATTAAAGTGTAGACCCGCTCCCATTGACAGGTGGGGAGAATCAAGCAGAGGTGAACTGCCATGTCCAAGACACCTAGGCCTTTGTCCAGGAGGGGCAAGAGGCAGCTCACAGGCCCTAGAGGAGAGCCTGGCCCACCGTCCAAAGAGGCCCGTTGTCTGCTTTCTCATCTCCCCGGAGTTAGGCTGGTCCACGACATCACTGAGCTCTGAACAGGTAGTTGGGAACCAACTCCATCATCAATTTACTGTATGGCTCTGCCTCTAAAGAAATGCCTTCCACTCTCTGGTTTCAGTTTCTTTATCTCAAATGAGGGCTTAGATTAGAACAGCATTTCTACATTTTTTTTTAAGCCCGTACTCCCTTTTGGATAAACATACAAATGTCATTCCTATTCTGTAGCGTCTATGATGACATCAAATCATTTTCCAAATTAAAAAATTATCATTGAATGTGCTTTTAAAGCTCTACATGCCCTTTAAGTATTCACCACTAAAAGATCTCTGCTGTAGATAACTTGGAAGCAGGAGTAAAGAAATGGTCTCCAAGCTCACCCTTTTCCTGTCATCTGTCCCCATTCCTTCAACATGAACCTGGCCTCAAGCATTTATCATCTCTAGACTCATTTCTTTTATTCTTTCCAGGATAAATTGGCCAGGCAATGAACAGAAGCCATGGGTCATCCAAAAGGCATGCTGTGAAAGACTCTTTTGAATAATAATTTTCAGTGATAGTGGGAAATAGACAATTTGAAAGAAACACATAATGTTCCTGGGGACAAATTAGCTATATGATTTAAAAGCCGTAAAAGTATACATATCCTTTGAAACATCAATTCCACATCTTAAGAATTTATCCTCAAGACATAATTATGAATGAACACAGATTTATAACAGCAAATGATTGGTTAATAAGCTGTGGTATATCTTTGTAATTGAATATATGCAACTTTAAAACTGATATACAGAATATTTACTATTGAATAAAATGAGATGATGATTACAAGGTAAATGATCCCAATTGTGTGTGCATGCATGCGTGCGTGTGTGTATGTGTGTGTGTGTATGTGTGTGTGTAGGTTTGAGGGGGGTGGTAAGTACCTATGGTAGAATGGTACTGTGCTCATTTTTCTTACTGGATGATTCAAACCCACCTCTTAGACCAAAATGTGATGGCTCTATCGCATGTCAGCCTCACAAGTAAATCTACTAACCCATATGAAAGTTAAAGAAACTTAATATTAGAACAGAATAAATCTTACAGGCAGGTAAGAATACAATTCAATTCTCTACTGCCATCCACTTATCATCAAGGATTTGATAGTAATCTTAAAGGTAGAATGGTTTCCCCCCCGACTTTTCATATAGATTTTTCTGTTGTTCTTTCTTTGAGTCTAGTTCAGTGGTTTCCCAACTTTAGAGTGCATAAAAATTACTGTCCACGTGGCTTAGGGTAACCACTTCATGAGATTTTTTTTTTTCCCCCTTAAATGAGGAGTTAAGAACCCAAGCACTGTATTAGAGTTCAGAGGAAAAAACCACCAGAAGTATATTTACCAGGACTTCCCTAGTGGCCCAGTGGCCAAGACTTGGCGCTCCCAATGCAGGGAGCCCAGGTTCAACCCCTGGTCAGGGAGCTAGATCCTGCATGCCACAACTACAGGTCCTGTGCGCCACAACTAAGACCCAGCACAGCCAAATAAAGAGACTTAAAAAAAAAAAAAGACAATTACCAAAATGTTAACAATACTGGAATTAGAGCTTTTATCTCGTTCCTTGGGATTTTCTGTGTTTTCCAAGTGGTCTGACAATAAAGATATATTACCGAGATAATCAGAAAATAAAGTACTGCTTAAAAATAAAGGGGTTAAAAATCCTCCAAAAGATAAAAAGAAACTATGCCTTGACTTTACAAGGGGTGACTCTGACCAGGCCTTTCATATCCCTTCTCCCTGCAAGCTCTGATACTGCCCCAGTTGGTGCCCCAACACCCAAGGACAGACAGTACATCGTCGCTAGGATACCATGCAGGAAAAACTGGCAAGAAAATTATTTTTACATTTACCTCCTGGGCTGTGCTTATAATAATGCTTAAAGCTTAGATTAAAGGGCCCAAAAGGAAGCAGCCCCAACCATTCGCTAATGGACCCCTAAAACTCGCTACCAAATATTCTAGGTTCTCAATAAGCTGAGAACATATAAAGCATATACCCTCGGTCCTGAGGACCAAAAACTCTTCAGCCTGCTTTTTCCATATCTGATGGTGCCACAGGCCATAAATCAGACCAAGCTGAGCCAGTAACTAGATGAATGATCTGTGCCTCAATTTCCTTGCTGTTAAACAGCCTAATAAAGGCTCTTCTTTAAAGGGATGAATATCCCTGGTGGCTCAGATGGTAAAGAACCTGCCTGCAACGCAGGAGGAAACCCGAGTTCAGTCCCTGGGTCGGGAAGACCCCCTGGAGAAGGGAATGGTTACCCACTCCAGTATTCTTGCCTGGAAAATTCCATGGGCAGAGGAGCCTGGTGGGCTATAGTCCATGGGGTTGCAAAGAGTTGGACATGACTGAGCAACTAACGCTTTCACTTTTTCTTTATAAAAGTATTAGGACAAAGTGAACAAAGTGAGTTGTACCTCAATATAGCACATTATTGTTTAATGAAGGTATATTAGAACTTTGGGGAGGAGAAGGAGCTGGTTAGTTGTTAGTTCTTTGGCACAAGGGTGGTAAACTGCAATTTTCCTCATATTTCAAGCTTTCTGAGAACACAGAGTGCTCACAAACCAGATGAGGGAGGTGAGGTGGGAAATATAGCTGTGCTGACTTTATCCTGTGGTGTAACTCAGGAACTCTTAAGTCATGGACAGAAGGCAGGTGGGATTAAAAATCCAAGCTGGAGGCACAGGTTTCTCCAAATACAATAGCTAGAAACCATCAGGGCAGCATCTAAAGATGAAGGATGCTTGTATTATTTGGCCACTTTAATTCAATAATCATTAAGTCCCCTACCAGGCACAGTAAGCAAGTGCATTCTCTGCTCAAAATGAAGCGCATGACTTCCCAGCCAGCCAGAGCTGCCATTAGGTTACATTTTAAGTCCACCTAGAGTCTAATAAAGCTAATTTTACTGTTATGGCATCTATTACAACATGGGACCTTGTTTAGAGAGGAAACAGAGAGGAGGGAAGCACAGACCGCCAGATCTAGGGGTTTTGGTATGTCCAGAATTGAAAGGAGGTAATAAGAACAAACTTGATTTTTGAAAGTAATTTTAATGGTACCAAATGTATGAGAAGGTCTGCTCTTGCACAACTACCTAGCACCCTGGAGAACAGACCAGCCTCGACCCCGCCCATGCCCCGCCGACACACACACACAGCCAAGCAACAGCACAGGGACTGAAGTGAGGCTCCCTGTTCCCCTAAGCAGGAAGCACTGAACATATGACCAAGGCGGCCAGCTTGGGCCTGGGACTTAGAGCTTGAGAGTCATTAAGAATGGGAGAAAAGCCTACTCGCTCCATGGTCAGTGGCTAAAAACCATGCAAATAAGTTTTGATAAAAATCAAAAATTAATAAATACGTAGCTCTACAATTTTTTTAAATCAAGAACAAAATCAAATCACAAAACACCTAATTAGCTAGAACATATCTATGACCAGTAATCGTCATACATCCATTTCAATCAAAATAACCTCAGCTGACTGTAAAAAAGCACATTCCAGGGGTCCACCCCTAGAGAATCTCATGCCACTCATTCCAGGGTTAGCCCAAGAATCCCATATTAGCAAACAACCCAAGCTGATTTGGCTCTTTGTGGTCTGGAGCCCACACTTTGAAAAATTTGAAGCTACAAGGCCATGAGGACCTAACACACCCATCTCTCCTAACCTCCTAGCAGGCATCACCCTACTGGACTTGAATCAATTCATAATGTAAGCTGAAAGAATCCAATTGCTACATCTCGTGAAACCTCAACAAAGTTGCAACAAATCTAGGGCATGATGAAAAACACCAAGAAAAAAGAAAATAGGAACCAGCACATAGGAAAGGCTCTAAAACTGTTATCTTTTAAAAAGGATGAGGATAATGAAATCTTGATACTTGCCCAGACTCACTTTGCATTCATACACCAGGTACAAGCCCCATGAATTCACTAGTTTTATCACAGAAACACTGCATGGACTCAGCCAGATATAAGTTAAATTATCTTGGCTTACCCACTTGCCAGCTTGTTGGCCCTAGATAAGTTTTTTCTTCTCTCAGCCATTCTATTTGCTCAACTGTAAAATGGGTTTTAAAGTATTTATCCCCTTAATAATGTTATGAGGAATAAGTAACAGAATTGTGAAAGTGTGTGGAACATAGTAAGTATTAAATAATTATGGCAGTTTCCATTACTTGGTCAATAAATAAACATTTATTAGCACCTCTAATGGCAGAAAGTGAAGAGGAACTAAAGAGCTTCTTGATGAGAGTGAAAGAGGAGAGTGAAAGAGCTGGCTTAAAACTCAACATTCAAAAAACTAAGATCATAGCATCTAGTCCCATCACTTCATAGCAAATAGAAGGGGGAAAAGTGGAAGCAGTGACAGACCTCATTTTCTTGGGTTCCAAAATCACTGCGGATGCTGACTGCAGCCATGAAATTAAAGATGTTTGCTCCTTGGAAGGAAAGCAATGGCAAACCTAAACAGCATATTAAGAAGCAGAGACATCACCTTGCCAACAAAGGTCTATATAGTCAAAGCTATGGTTTTTCCAGTAGTCATGTACAGATGTGAGACCTGGACCATAAAAAAGGCTGAGCACCCAACCGATGCTTTCAAATTGGGGTGCTGGAGAAGACTCCTGAATGTCCCTTGGACTGCAAGGAGATCAAACCAGTCAATCCTAAAGAAATTAACCCCAAATATTCATTGGAAGGACTGTTGCTGAAGCTCCAATATGTTGGACAACTGATGCAAAAAGATGACTAACTGGAAAAGACCCTGCTGCTGGGAAAGACTGAAGGCAAAAGGAGAAGAGGGTGGCAGAGGATGAGATGATTAGATATTGTCACCGACTCAATGGACATGATTTGAGCAAACTCCAGGAGAAAGTGGAGGGCAGAGGAGCCTAGCGAGCTGCAGTTCATGCCAACAACATTTATAATCAGGCACTGTTCACACAGGAGATACAGTAGTGACAAAAGAGACAGAGGGACAAAATACAGATAACAAACAAGTAAATAATATCAGAGACTGATGTCTGCTGCTGCTGCTGCTAAGTCGCATCAGTCGTGTCTGACTCTGTGCGACCCCATAGACGGCAGCCCACCAGGCTCCTCTGTCCCTGGGATTCTCCAGGCAAGAAAACTGGAGTGGGTTGCCATTTCCTTCTCCGATGCAGGAAAGTGAAAAGTGAAAGTGAAGTCGCTCAGTCGTGCCCGACAAGAAACAAAGCAGTGACATGACAGAGTGAAATGGTGGTTCAGAGTATGTATCAGGAAAGGCCTCAGATGCAACATTTAAACTAAGATCTGGTAGAGAAACACTTTCAGCAAAGTGGGAGCAAAATAAATGCCTTCCTGCAAAGGAAGGACAGTGAAGCTAGAGCTCAGTGACCAGTAGGATGGATGGTAAAGGAGGAAACTGGGGAGTCAGTGAAGGTTATGGAGGCCATGTAATACGTGGTAGGAGATTATATTCTCTTCCAAATGCAATAAGAAGACACAGAAGGGTTTAAAAGATTGTGACGGAAGACACATGGTCTAAGTTGCCTTTTAAAAGGACTTCTGTAGCTGCTATTTGGAGAATGAGTCTGGGGACAATAAAACCCTAACATTTCTTTAGTGCTTAACTATGTGCTCAGAACTGTCCTAAGAACGTTACATGTATGATCTCTTCTAATCCTCATGAAAACTTTTTCTATGAGAACTATTATCCCAGTTTTACAGATTCCAAACCCAAGCACAGAAAGATTAGGTAACTTGCTCATCACATTAAGAGGAGGATCCGGTATGCAAACCCAGATGGTCTGACTGCAGTGCCTCTCTTATCGAAAAGAGGTAGGGAGAAATAGCAACACTAGCTAAAGAGACTACCACAGGAGAACAGGCAAGAGAGGGTGAAGGCTGACCAAGAGTGCAACAGTGAAAATGCTGAGGGGATGCAGCTGTGCAAAATGTCTTGGTAGCAGAGCCAAGGGCACTCTCTGATGGGGTTTATGACAGGGGTGTAGGAAAGAGACAGGCAAAAAAGACTCCCAAGTTTTTGATTTGAGCAACAGAGTGGATGCCAGTGCAGTTTCCTGAGATGATTAAGCATGGGGAAGGAAAAAAAAAAAAAATCAAAGGAAAGGAGGGCATTAAAATCAACCAAGAACTCAGTTTTAGACTTGTTGGTCTGAGGCATCTATTAGATTTCTGAGTGGACAAGTCCTGAAAGCAGTGAGCTGTGGAAGCCTCTGCTTAGAGAGAAGGTCAGAGCTGGAGATGTAATCAGAGGGGTTTCATCATCACGTGACTCCTGGCTTTGTGGAAGAGGCGCTGTTCCAGCTACGGACCTCTGGTTGGTTGTAACAAGCCAGGGCAGAGCGGCATCTCACGCTGCTCTGAGGCTGAAAGTACCCTGCACACGCTGCCCTCTGTGGTCCGGGCAAGTCTGTACCCTAGCCCCACCCCGGACCAGCTTCCTGGGAGCCTACTGGGCTGAATTCTCTCAAGATGACCCCCAGCATGCCTGATCCCCAGAAGGCAACACCAAGGCTGGAGGTCTTAGAGGAGAGGTTGGACTCAAGAGCCGTGAAAGGAAGTTTATCAGGCATGCTGCCGGCTTGTGAGAAAAGGACTTCTGCCCCCCTCTTCCACTTCAATACTCCTTTTTTTTCAGTCCTCTTATCATTGAAGCCCATCCGGTGCAAGTCTTGGAACTGCTCACAAGGGCCAGAGTGTGATAATAATGAAAGGGTTTCCAAAATAAGCCTCCCACATTCAGGCTTCCCAAATGGCCAGCTGACCTCCCAGCTACACCATTTCCAGAAATACAGCAACCTCATTTGATAAAATACTTTCAGTACTGACACCACCTTGGCTCAGAGGAAGTGGGTATGTGCTGGAAGTCAGGTAGAGGTTGGAAGGTAAAAAAAAAAAAAAAAAAAGGCAATTTTAAAAGTTCAGCTGAAATGTCAGGAACACGAAGCTGCCCATGTTTACACAGAGCTTTCCAAAACTGAAAGCAGCCTCCAAGCAGCTTTTTAAAAAAATGGCTACATCAACATGTAAAATGAAGTGGCTTTTTAGCTTAACAGAAACAGTGCCAGGCTGTCCGCCTTCTCCTGTCTCCTCGGGCTTAATCTCCTAGAATAATTTATACTCTTGTTGGTGCTGATTGTTTTATTTTTCATTCATATTTTATGTCTTTCCCATAAGCTGCTTTGAATCCACTGTTGTAATAGGATACAGCAATAGATGAACAGAAACATAGTTAGGGTTTCCCCACTTCTCTGGAGGCTCAGACAGTAAAGAATCCGCCTGCAATGCAGGAGATCCAGGAGACACGGGTTCAATCTCTGAGTCGAGAGGATCCCTGGAGCAGGAAATACAATGCACTCCAGTATTCTTGCCTGGAATTTCCCGTGGACAGAGGAGCCTAGTGGGCTACAATCCATAGAGTCACAAAGAGTCAGACACGACTGAGGGCACACACATACCTGGATACTAAGCTTTCAGATTTATATAATCAATAAAGGTTGTTTATCATGAATATTAATTGGAGGTTGGGGGAACAAATGCCCGAATTAATATGTAAAACACTTAAAAATTTGATCTCTTGTTGAAAAAAGACATGAGTCTGGTAGTAACTGGCACTTACATTTTTTACATTTTCTTGTCCCTAATTGCCTAAACAATAATTTATAGGGAAAATGGGTGAAATCTTATGTCCTTTATATGTATGGATGATTTTGTGGCTCTTACCGTTCAAACTAGGAAGAGGATGCTAGTTCAACAACTTGCTGCTTCATCTTGCAAATAAGACTTGTCAAAGCCACTGAAGGAAATCAGAATAAGACTCAATCTAAATCAAAGGATAAACAAGGCTGGAATCTGTGAGTCCTTTTCTGGTAGAGAGAGGTACAGGCATGTCGATGCCCACTGCTATTCTCTTGTGTTCTTATAAATGCAGAAACAAGCTTCAGGATACGAAATAGCCAAGAGCCTGGGAAGACAACTTTGCAGACATAAAAATTATTAGGTTTTCTAAATCACTGACAGGAGCCAAAACCCTTACTGAGACTATTGGGTCAAAGATGGCACCAAAAGCCTCGTCACGTTTACAAGGATCCCCTTAAGTGCCTTCTTCGGGAACATTCTCTAACATAAACCTGAATATAGCAATTATTCAGATCCCTATGTGCAGGCAGCAAATGTTTTTGAGGCGGTTCATCCTCAAAGAAGCAAAGGAAAAGCGGTATTTTTTTAAATCACCGGAAGTCAATGGAACCGGTATGTTGACATTCGAAAGTACACAGTAATGACAGATGCTTACAAGGCTCACCCTGAGGACTTGCAAGCTTGTGAAAGAACAGACAGATCAAATTATGCCTTGTTGCAACTTGAAATGTGTTTTATTGTCCTCTTTCTGAAGACTGATACTCCACGCAGTACCCAGTAGGTGGCAACACTGAGCCATGAGAATCTCCCATTTGCCAGTCTTAAGGAGTGGACAAAGTTTAATATAATAATAAACCCCAATCTAAAAAATTAGATCTCTAGTAAAAAAATGACAACAGGTACAAAGTAATTAAAAACACATGCCTGACAAATCTGGAATCAAACATACCATCACATGTATGTCCCGGCACGTTGTCACTTCCCGCCTCCACTCTCCCATCACTGGGCAAATCCAATTATTCCCCGAAACAACCAAATTGTGCCTCTTTTCTCTTTCTCCCTTAGTGACTTTTATGAAAATAATATTCAACTTTAATGCGCCTGCAGTTCAGGAGACAGCATGACAAGACCAATAAACACATTCTCTGTGTGCAAAAGCCAGGACGAATGAGTTCTGAGACTGCCGTGGCCAGCCCCAGGTGTGGGCTTTCTTTCCCCAGCTCAAGAGAGACTGGAATGTAACAGCTGTCAGAGAGCAGCAATGGCCTGTGCCAGAAATACCGTGCTGTGCTGCTCTAATTGCCAAGAGATAAGAACCCATAACTCACACAGGCACTTGTGGCTCGGGCTCAGCACAGCAGGCAGAAAGGAAACAGCATGCACTCAGACTTCCCTGGGTGCCGTCAGACAGCCCTACACACTCTCTTACCAGCTATGTGACCTTGGCCAAGCCCTCTCCCTCCCCTGAGCCTCAGTTTCCCTCGTCTGGGAGGGCAAGCATCAACATGCACCAGGTGCCTACTAGGGACTGGACTTATAGCAGCGCACAGTGCCCTAGAGTTGTTAGGAGTAATTTCTGAAGGATACGGTGGAGTGAAATGAACTTGGAGACATTCTGAGAGCTACTGGACAAGATGGTCAAGCTCTCTGGACAAGAGATAGCTTGTGCCTTTGAAAGAACCTTGGTTTTCTGTGAGAGTGCTACAAGAATCACATAAAATCCCAGGCTGCTTCTGCCTTATTCACTTGTTCAGACGAGTATTTACTGAGAGCTCACAGTGTGCCAGGATTATGCCAAACACTGAAGGCAACATGGCCCAGCAACATGGCCACTTAAAATCTAGTGGAGAAGGCAAACTGTCAAAATAAGCTCACGAGTAGATGTAAATGTTCTTCTATGGTAAGTACCACAAAGGAGAAGTCCGTGGCCATCTGTAACGTGGCCACCTGAACTGAGAGAATCAACAGAGTCTGAGGGGCTGCCAGATGGTGAGGACTTAAGACAAAGAAGGAAACCTAGAGGACACTGTTCACACCCTCAGTGGGCCCAACATACGAAACTCAAAGGAACAAACCAGGAGGCACTCAGCTTCCTCTTAATGACTACAGTGTTTTTCTTCTCTAACAGTAAAATCCTGAAAACCTACTTTGTTCCAGTTTGGTTTTGACTGTCAGGAAGCACCAAGTCAAATGTAAAGCTCAGCAATAATGAAGACCCTTAACACATGCATAGTTATATTCTACCCCTCCCCCTTGGTTTCTTTTCTTCTTCTTACGTATATTTTCCCCAGTCTGGATTTCAAAATCTTATTTATCAGTGTATCTATCGTTCCTAACGTGCTTGCATACTCAGTCCTGTCTGACTCTTTATGACTCCATGATCTGTACCCTGCCAGTCTCCTCTGTCCATGGAATTTTCCGGACAAGAATAATGGAGTGGGTTGCCATTTCTGACTCCAGGGGGTGTTCCCCACCCAGGGATCAAATCCGAATCTCTTGCATTGTCAGGCAGATTCTTTATTTTACCACTAAAGCCACATTGTTCATGAATCCTTGGCGAAAGGTGACAGGACACACATAGAGACATTATTACTCTTTCTAAGGCTAATGGCCTGAGCTGGAAAGAATTAACAGAGTGCCCTTTGTGTCCCCGCCTGGTGTGTTACCCCAGAGGCAGAGAAAGACATGTGGCTTGGTCCACTTTTATACAAGCATTGCATTCCTTGTGGTTTGTGTGATCTAGCACGATGGTACTTTTTTGCAGAGACATTTTATCACATTATATTTCTGTCCTAACATGCAGCTTTCCTTTTGCTTATTTTCCTCTGAAACATTCAATGACCTATATTTTCAGTGAGCCTATATTCTGGATGTTCCTGGATATTCCCCTCCCTTAAAAAAATTTTTTTTTACAATTTTCTGCTTAATAAAGGCATTTCATTAAGTGTATAACTGGAATTTTCCTTTTATGCCTCTGGAAGACATGATACATACACACAGATTCTTTATCAGATCATATGTCACGATTTTTGGATCAGAAAGCAGTCACTCTCGTCCTGTGATGAATTAATGTTCACACATTGAAGGCTGAAAACAGGATAGAGATGAGGAGGGAATGTGGGAAAGGCCATTACCATTTTTCAATTTGCAGTTTATCTGCACTTCATTAAAAAAAAACAGGATGTTTTATGAATAAAAACTCCATTTTTTTAAGAAAATGATTTCTCTTCCTGGGAAGATGAAATCTTTGTAAATGAAAATTAGACATAATTCCAAGAACTGCAAATTGTGGTTCTTCTTTGGTCCTGGCCCTTGCGCATGATGAAAACCTGAACTGTTTTCCCCAAAGAAAAAAGACATAAATACAATTTTGGCCAGTTTTAAGGGATTTGAAAACCTCTGAAAGGCCATTATTCATGAACCTCCTAGGCAGCATCTCCTTAAGAATGGAGCAAATACTTGAGGGTACCTGAGATGGCAGTGTGGCAAGAACATTTATAAAAATATAAATGCTATAAAACAATAGTTACAAATAATGTACATAAGAGCTATGAAGTTTAATAAAAAGTGAATATAAAACTATATTTTAAAATTCGCTTGTTTGATGTTTGTTTTAAGTCAATTTTATATGTCTACTGCAAAAATGCAGAGGTGAAACAGGAATGCCTGAAATTCGGGATGTCTGAAGTTTAAGGAACGCTGCATAGAGGATTCACAAAATGTGGATGTAGAACACTGCAGATACATTCTGAAAGTCGTTAAACATTTGTCCAAACCCACAGAACATACAGTCCCAAGAGTAAGCCCTAATGCAAACTATGGGCTTTTGGTCATAATGATGCGTCAGTGCAGCTTCATCAACTGTAAGAACGGTACCACTCAGGTGGGGAAAGCTGATAACGGGGGAGGCTGGTGCATATGTGGGGGTAGGGGGTATGTGGGAAATCTCTGTACCTTCTGCTCAGTTTTGCTGTGAACCTAAAACTGCTCTAAAAAAATTAAGTCTCTTTTTAAAAAGTCATTCTCATAAAGCAGCTCATTCAAAGACACTGGTTCTTCCTTTTGTATCTCCTCATGTTCCCCCAGGCCAGCTGCCTTGGCAACACACACCCCATGTCACTCTTGTCCGTCCTCCCAGCTTTCCTTCTATTACAAGCCAGGGGATTCCTGGTCTGGTGCAAAGATTACGGAGGGTGACAGGCTTCTCTGGCACAGGGGACATGTAGGGGTGAAGGGTAGGGATTTCCCTGAGCTGCCTGTGCAGAGGTAACTGACCAGGGTGAGGCGACAAAAACCAGCAGCGTTTCACTGACACCCAGGATCTGATGAGATCCAGCATTGTCACAGGAAGGAAGTCAGAAAGCCAAGAGCTCAGACAATGTGCTGAGCTTGCCAAATCAAAGCCAGGGCCACTGGCGGCGGGACAAGGAGGGTAGGGAAGACATTCAGACAGCTGAGGGGTAGGGCAGTTGTCTCCCCTTCACAATCAGAATCTTAGATCAGTGCCCATCTCCCCCTGCTGGACTGTAACTTCCAAGAGAAGGACCACTTGTGTCTTTTCTCAGCTCCCTATCTCCAGGCCCCAGCACTGTGCCTGGCACACAGTAGGCACTTTGAAGGAATGGAAAAACAGTGGCTAGCAGGTGCTTTGTACCAGCAGACACTCAGGAAATGGTTCTGTTAGAGCAAATAAACTGCTTATCATTTTAAAAAGAAGAAAAGAGCAAATGAGCCCAGAAAGCACAGTCCCTTTGCCTTTTCACTTCCTGTAGGCAAGTCCAAGGAGCAGACAAAATGGAAGAATAATTGAGACCAAAGTTAAAAGCTGGCTGTGGCTCCGCTAGAGCTGGCCTAGTGGGCCAGACACAGGTAAGCTCCTCCACTAACCACTCGGCTCTGAGGTCGTGTCAGTCTACTCCGTCCCCAGAAAAGGGAGGGAAAGAAGGGCCGTGGCGCCGAGACTCAGGCACCCCTACTCTCTGGATACAGTGCGGTCAGGGAGTGACATGCCTCTCTCAGGCTCAAGCCTAGCACCCGTGTCCAAGAAGTATCTATACTCAGAAGAAGAAGCCTTGGCAGCACTATCAGGCCTAGTGCCCCTCCTGGCTGGGGGGAGTAGGAAGGGAGTCTCCCGAAGTCACAGCTGCCCTTTAGAAACAGGTACCCCAAGCTGATGGGATGATTGGGTATCTCTCATCAGAGATACCTTACCTAGCTGGACCCAATGCTGATTACCAAGCAAACGCTCTGTCACCTCAGAGCCGGAAGCAGTCTTCAAAACAACAAACCCAAGGATAACCCCTTTAAAATAACCCTGCCAACTGACTGTCTAGCTTGGATACCCCCAATGATGAGGGACTCCTACCTCTCCAGGCAACCTGCTCCATCTTTGGGCACCTCTACGGAAATTCTGGATCTCTATTTTTCTCTAGAATAAAAAGAAAAGGTTTCTGGGGCACTTCTGAACCACAGTCCCCAGGGAGAGGGGCACCACAGGAGAGCATGCTTCAATTTTCCCTTATAGCAGCCTGGGGAAACTTTTAATTTAGAACCACTGACTTCCAAAATCTCCAGCACTAGAAGCTATGGCAGTAACAGCTAACGTTTCTAGAACACTTACTACGGGTCAAACGCGCTAAGAGCTTTACAGGCATTATCTCATTTGATGTAACATTTAATGCTCATACTCTCCTTTGTGCAAGATATTATTCATTAACTTTTTTATACATGAGGAAACGAAGCCTTAGAGAGTTAATAAAACTTGCCCAAGGTCACACAGTGAAGAAGTAGGTAAGCTAGGAATGAAACCCAAGGATTTGTATTTGCCTTGTTTTATTTTATTTAGCAGTTAGAACATTTTTTTTTAAATAGGATCTTATATTGTCAAATCCCAATAAATAAAATAAAGCAGCACTGTGCATGCAGGCCCCTAAGACAATGACACACTTTGATTATAATTAATATACCTTAAATTCCTCTACTAAAAGCACTCTCTCAAAGCGAGTTTTATTGCTTTGTTCACTGTTCTTCCTGGAGCTTATAACTGCCCCTGACACATAAGAGGTACTGAAAAAATATTGTTGACTGAATGAGTCCAATGTTCACACAGTATTTACTGTCTTCCAGGCACTGTTCAAAGGACCTTCCAGGTGTTAATTCAATTAACCTCACAATAGGTTCTATTATCCTCATTTTACAGATAAGGAAGCTGAGGCACAGAGAGGTCAAGTAGGTTTCCCAAGGTCACACAGTTAGCAGTAGCAGAATGGGAATTCAATCTGAGGTCAGACTTTGGGTCTCTTTAACTATATTGAATTATTCTATTCCCTTAGTTTTCAACAGGAGAAAGATCTGAGGCCTACAGAAGTGAGACTATTTGCCACAAAAACTATTGACAGAAGGGGAAACTGATCTTCTGGGCTTTTACTATCAACCATATGTATACACTGGACATCCTGCCTTTTAATTTCTCATAATCCCACCATGAGATAGACACAAGAACTTTTAGCATTACCACTTTGTTGGTGAAGAAAATGGTCTGAATTCCCAGGAATGATGCCATTTAAGGAAAAATTCGGGGACCAGTGCTACTCCAGCTTGGCCACTGCTTGGTAGCTAAATCTGCCTTTCTTAACCTCACTTTGTGAGCGCCTGACTGGGCCTCACACACTGTAATCACCAAACAACATCAAGGGAAGAGAAAGCAGAGGCCTAGAGAGAGGTCAAAAATGATTAGGAAAAAGGGTAAGCCGTGCTTCCATTGCTATTTCGCTTCATCCCATGTCTATAGTTAAAAATCGAACTGCAGTGTTTACTATAAACTGCTGTCTTCTGGGCTTGGCAGCTCTGCAGTAAAAATCCAATCTGAGCAAAGCAATTTCTCACTTAGGCTTCCTCCTTGCCCCACCTAGAGATGTTAGAAGATTTTCTTTTAAAATAATAGATAAGTCGCACTTGCACTTCAGACCAAATTTCATTAAATTCCCACTTCAAAACAAAGCACCAGTGATAATAAACAATACTGCAAACATTCAAGGTCAAGTTAAATGATTCAGAATAACTCTTCTGGATGTTCATCTCAAATATAAAACCCTTCTTTCGAATCTGCAAGGTAAATATCATAAACTTTTTGAACTGGCCCACAAGACTGACTTCAAACTTAAAGCTGCACTGTCAGATGAAATATAATGTGAGCCACATATGCAATTTTAAACTTTCTAGCAGTCACATTAAAAAGGGAAAAAGAGGAGGCTAGGACGGACTGGGAGACTGGGATTGACATATACACACTACTATGTATGAAACAGATAACTAATGAGCACAGACTCAATAGCACACCGAACTCTACTCAGGGCTCTGTAGTAACCTAAATGGGAAGGAAATCCAAGGAAGAGGGGATATGTGTATACATGTGGCTAATTCACTTTGCTGCACAGCAGAAACTAATACAACATTGTAACGCAACTATACTCCAATAAAAAAGGGGGGTAAAAAGAAATCGGTACAATTAATTTTAATAATAATATGTCTTAACTAAATATATAGGAGAAGGCGATGGCACCCCACTCCAGTACTCTTGCCTGGAAAATCCCATGGACGGAGGAGCCTGGTAGGCTGCAGTCCATGGGGTCACGAAGAGTCGGACACAACTGAAGTGACTTAGCAGCAGCAGCAGCAACTAAATATATCCAAAATACTATATCATTTTAAACATGTAATCACTATAAAAGTTATTGACATTTCACTTTTTTTTTTTTTAAGGATTAAGTCATCTAAACCTGTTATGTATTTCAAACCCATAGTATAACTCCAGACTAGGAGAAGTTCTAGTCCTAAATAGCACAATAAAGGACAGAAACGGTGTGGACCTAACAGAAGAAGAAGATATTAATAAGAGGTGCCAAGAATACACAGAACAACTATACAAAAAATAACTTAATGACCTGGATAACCAAGATGGTGTGATCACTAACCTACAGCCAGACATCCTGGAGTGTGAAGTCAAGTGGGCCTTAGGAAGCATCACTATGAACAAGCTAGTGGAGGTGATGGAGTTCCAGCTGAGCTATTTTAAGTCCTAAAAGATGATGCTGTTAAAGTGCTGCACTCAATATGCCAGCAAATTTGGGAAACTTGACAGTGGCCACAGGACTGGAAAAGGTCAGATTTCATTCCAATCCCAAAGAAGCTAATGCTAAAGAATGTTCAAACTACTGCACAGTTTCACTCATCTCCCTCACTAGCAAAGTAATGCTCAAAATTCTTCAAGCTAGGCTTCAATAGTATGTGAGCCAGGAACTTCCAGATGTACAAGCTAGATTTAGAAAAGGCAGAGGTACTAGAGATTAAATTGCAAACATCCACTGGATCATAGAAAAAGCTAGAGAATTCTAAAAAAACATCTACTTCTGCTTCGTTGACTATGCTAAAGCTTTAAATAATAATATTATTATTTTCCACAATAAACTAGATAATTCTTAAAGATATGGGAATACCAGACCACCTTATCTGCTTCCTACAAAACTTATAAGCAGGTCAAGAAACAACAGTTAGAACCAGACATGGAACAACAGACTGGTTCCAAATTGGGAAAGGAGTATGCAAGGCTGTATATCATCACTCTGCTTATTTAACTTATATGCAGAGTACATTATGTGAAACACAGGGCTGGATGAAGCATAAGCCAGAATCAAGACTGTGGGGAGAGATATCAATAACCTCAGATATGCAGATGACACCACCCTCATGGCAGAAAGCAAAGAGGAATTAAAGAGCCTCTTGATGAAGGTGAAAGAGGAGAGTGAAAAAGCTGGCTTAAAACTCAACATTCAAAAAACTAAGATCATGGCATCTGGTCCCATCACTTCATGGCAAATAGATGGGGAAAGAATGGAAACAGTGACAGACTTTATTTACTTGGGCTCCAAAATCACTGCAGATGGCGACTGTAGCCATGAAATTAAAAGACCCTTGCTCCTTGGAAGAAAAACAATGACAAACCTAGACAGCTTATTAAAAAGCAGAGATATTACTTTGTGGACATAGGTCCATATAGTAAAACCTATTTTTTTCCAGTAGTCATTGTCGGATGTGAGAGCTGGACAATAAAAAAGGCTGAGGGCTGAAGAATTGATGCCTTTGAACTGTGTTGCTGGAGAAGACTCCTGAGAGTCCCTTGGACTGCAAGGAGATCAAACCAGTCAATCCTAAAGGAAATCAGTCCTGAATATTCATTGGAAGGATTGATGCTGAAGCTGAAGTTCCAATACTTTGGCCACCTGATGCGAAGGGTCAACTCACTGGAAAATCCCCTGATGGTGGGAAAGACTGAAGGCAAGAGGAGAAGGGAACAAGAGGATGCGATGGTTAGATGGCATCACCAACTCAATGGACATGGAGTTTGAGCAAACTCTGGGAGATGATAAAGGACAGGGAAGCCTGGCGTGCTGCATCCATGGGGTCGCAAAGAGTCGGATATGACTGAACAATTGAAGAACAATATTATTGTTATAAGCAGGCACATGTGGCTAGTGGCTACCTTTTTAGGATAGCACAGACCTCAAGCTTTCAACTCTCAATCATAAATGCCTGGCATGGTCTTCCCTCCACAGACAGACTAAAGCTCAGAATCAGAGGCTTTTTAACAGCAAATAATTTGTTCTCAGGCCAGAGCACAGGTTCTTGTTACTTACCATTAAATCCTATCAAAATCAACTGCAGGCTTAAAAGCTATGTCGCAGTGGTAACTCTGATTCAATCATTAGAGAAAAGGGGATTGTTATAATGAATAAATAGGAATGATAATCCCTTACTTTTACTGAGCCCACAGAAAAGTACTGTCACTCATCATCTCATACGTGCCCATGCCGGACAACCCGGGGACTCCCAGAGCCGGAGGGACAGGAAGTCACCCAGGTTAGACAGAGGTAGCACCAAGAGAAGCTAAGCCCAGGGTTGGCCTCAGAGATCTGGTTCTGCCTTGGGTTCCCTAACGGAGCCCCAGATCAGAAGTGCCTGGAGGCACTTATTTAAAACGCAGACTTCCAGGCCCTGTCCAGATATCCTGGAGCAGTCTAGGGGAGAGGAGAAAGGCAGAATCCCAGAGTCGGTATTTTAGAAACCTTTCCCAGGCGATTTTGTTGCCTATCTTTGGGTATGACTCTACCAAATCACCTTACAAGTATTAAAATGCCTCTCTTAAAAAACAAACAAACAAACAAAAAACACCATACTTGAGAAAACAAGGTGTTAGTCTTTACGCAGATTTCTTTTACTGATTAACTGAATTGTTGGAGTTACTCCTTTCACTTGTGCTGAGGTGTGTTACAACAGATAGGTTTATAAGACTTGTTGGATTCATGCTGAGCAAACTGTTGGAGATGTTTTTCTTTGCATTTTCTGACGCGGAAAATAATCACAACAGCCAATATTTATTGAACAGTTACTATGTTCCACAAACACACATTATCTCATTTACACCTTAACAACAATCCTGTGAGATTGGTGCTGCTATTATGCCTTACTCAATTTATGGATGAGGAAGTTGAGGCTCAAAAGCGTTAATACTTTTAATCAAGCTTAGTTTAGGTCTCTATAATGCAAAAGCTGCATTATCATTATTCCTCCTAATATGAAAACTTGCTAGGCTTCTTCCCAGCATCTGGTGTGTTCTGACCTTACAAACACTGGGGGACCATTAACAGATTCAGCTCACTTTTACACAGGTGTTGCTCCTCTGCTATCCCACAGCTCACCAAACTTGTCTCTACTCGACTGTTGTCTGCCTTCTCCAACAACCTGAGAGTTGCTTAAGGATTACGCCTCTTTCTGTCATAGGTATCGCTGTATCCTTGAACTTCACAAAGCCCTGCAGTACTTGATGAGTGTAGGATAGATGGATAGATACAAGCCTGAAAGGAGACGAGGAAGATCGAGAACATCGGACTCTATCAGCTGAATAAATAGAAGCTCCATATGGCTTCTAAGCAGGGGGACAGGAAAGAAGTTTTGATGCAAGAGAATCTGGCACTCTCTGGAGGTGAGGGACTGATGAGGACATGGGGAGGGGTACAGAGGAGGGTGGAGTTGGCTTTACATATAGAAGATCTGAAGGGAAGAAGGTTTGGTACGGGAATGCAGCAAAGGTCATATTAAAGGTAGTTTCAAAGGAATCAAGGATCTGGGCCTAGGAAAAGGCTAGACCATGGGCCCAGTACGTATGTGATCAGGAAGAAAAGTCCTACAAAGCCTCTACTTTCTCTCTCTTCCTCAAAGGACATTGCTGCTTTGCGCTATCATTTAGGTCACAGGTATACCTGGTTTGTTTCTGAGGGAGCATCCTTAAGGCCCATCCCAGTCTGCTCATGACTGAATCACAGACAAGAACCAGGCGGATCGCCCCACCCCTGTGGTTTCCCTGGTCTCCTCACTCACAGGGCAGGCGGAGCCTCCACCTTGGGAAGTTGCTCCCTTTCCAGAGTCCGCCTCACGAGGGCAGCAGGCGCCGTCTGTGGTGCCACTCACTCTTGGGGAGCGTCAGCCACTCGCTCCTGCTAGAGACCCAGAGGGAACCAGCACCTACCCAAGCCACAGCCCAGTGGGTCTGAGGCTCCGGCTCCCAGGTTTGCTCCCAAACGGTCGAGTCACTGGCTAACAGTCTGCAGAGGACTGGACACCTGCCAGAGTAAAAACCCTGAGACCAGTACCCCCTCTGCCTCTTAAAGTGTGAAACCCTCCTTCCCTAACTTCATACCACAAGGCAGGATCACACCAACCTGAAAGTGAGGCCGGACAGGAACTTTGAAACTGAGCACTGAATATTTTTAAGGCTTAGGAATAACTGAGATTTTTGTTTGTGTGTGTGGACTTTTTAGATGTGTTCAAAGAAATTTCACTTCAAGTATCTCCCAAGAGGTTCACAGCATCAAGATGCACAGAGGGCGCCACAAACCTGCCCACAAAGCCCGACTTCAGTGCCTCATTAGAATGGCAAATCAGGGTATTTGAAGGCAAATCAGGTTGTAAAGTGAAATTTCTGTAGAAAACAGCAGAGAGTACTCATTACTGACAGGTCCCAACTTGCTGTGGGTCTTAATGAGCGTTGTTAGACTCGGGCTCTGGCATCACACACCCACCACGCAGAGGAGACCTGGGGGATAGTCCCTCGGCCACCTCTCTGCTCTGTGAGGTATTTTCCTCTCTGCTGATCAAAGTAGAGGAAGAAGGAGTCATTCTCAAGTTAAAAAACCCATCCCAGCTGAGGAATTCAAAGGCCCTTAATCCCTTGGTAAAAGGGCAAAGTGACTGGGTTATCTGGGCTGGAGGTTCCAAAATGCAACTACACCAGCATCAACACACTTCCCTGGGAGCTTGTAACTAACACAGATGCCAGGGCCCTACAGGACCTGGGGAGCTGTGGCGTTTGTAAACTGCTGTGACCACTGAAGAAGAGATTGTTTTCTCAAGTAGTGGATTATAAAAACACATCTGAATGTATCACAGAGCCTCGCCCTCTATTTCCCTCACACCGGGAAGGTGACAGCAGTCATAGCAGCGAGAAAAAGGAGAATAGTAAAAATGCATCTGCACGAATATATATATATATATACGGTCCACATACACACACCCCCCCAGGTGAGCTGTGAGGTGGGATGAAGGGGACACACACACACACCCCCCCAGGTGAGCTGTGAGGTGGGATGAAGGGGACACACACACCACCCCCCCCCAAGGTGAGCTGTGAGGTGGGATGAAGGGGACACACACACACACACACCCAGGTGAGCTGTGAGGTGGGATGAAGGGGACACACACACCACCCCCCCCAAGGTGAGCTGTGAGGTGGGATGAAGGGGACACACACACACACACACACACCCAGGTGAGCTGTGAGGTGGGATGAAGGGGACACACACACACACACACACACACCCAGGTGAGCTGTGAGGTGGGATGAAGGGGACACACACACACACACCCAGGTGAGCTGTGAGGTGGGATGAAGGGGACACACACACACACACCCAGGTGAGCTGTGAGGTGGGATGAAGGGGACACACACACACACACACACCCAGGTGAGCTGTGAGGTGGGATGAAGGGGACACACACACACACCCCCCCAGGTGAGCTGTGAGGTGGGATGAAGGGGACACACACACCACCCCCCCCAAGGTGAGCTGTGAGGTGGGATGAAGGGGACACACACACACACACACACCCAGGTGAGCTGTGAGGTGGGATGAAGGGGACACACACACACACACACACACACCCAGGTGAGCTGTGAGGTGGGATGAAGGGGACACACACCCCCCCCCCAGGTGAGCTGTGAGGTGGGATGAAGGGGACACACACACACACACACACACACCAGCCTCTAGCAAGTTCACAGGAGGTGGAGACAACTGAAAAAAAAGCCACATAGAAACCTGAAGCAAGGAGATACACTTTGACGTTAAACATGGATGAAGTGTTTCAAGACTTGATCGTGACGTCTAGGTTTCCCACAGCCTCTCCCTTCCCCACCTCTGCCTCGCTCCACAGCCCCCAGGGATATCCTCGGCACACAGGGACAAGAGCAGGCCCTGCAGGCAACCGGACACAGATGCCCACACTCTCGCTTCCTCAGCATTGTCTTCAGGGCAGGAATCACCGCCTCAGTATGGCGTTCAAGCCCTTATGACCTGACTTTCTTGTGTGCTTCCCTGCACATGTACTCAACAAGCCAACCCAGACCCCCGTCATTCCCATACTCTGGATTTCTCACCTCCATGCCTTGCTCATGCTGGTTCCTCCTCTCAGAAAGCCCCCCAAGCCCTCTTCTCTTTCCCTTCTCCTCATCTCTACTCAGCAAGCCTTATCTGTCCATCTGGTTCAGTGTAACCCCCTCACCTCCTTTGTACTCCCCTCCCACCCACCACATTTCAAAGCCATGCCTTCCAACCAAGCCCTGATTCCACCTGCGGGGAGTCTAGGAGACCTTTCATGCTTAGCGGCTGAGATTCATTTAAGATTGGCTCACTGTCCAAAAACCAGGAGTTCTCGGATTTCAGTGTGAATAAATTCACCTGGGAAGGCGTTAAAAATGCAGGCTGCAGAACCATAATCCCAGGGAGTCTGGTTCCGTAAATCTGAATAGGGCCGCAAAGCCTGGATTTTAAACAGATACCGCATTATACACAGAAGACGGTCTATGGAAAACACTTTGAGAAATATTACTGGGTAGTTAACTTACAACAAATCCCCCCAAAATTATACATTCATTTCATTGTCTGACTGCCCACTGGATGCTTGTCCTCAGCAACTAGGGGAGTGAAAAGGAATTAAGGATCAGATCTTGCCCTGAGGGTGTAGCAAAGAGTTAAAAGAGAAACATAAATTACCAAAGAAAACCAAAGCACAAGACAGAAAGTAGCAAATGCCATCAAAGTATGGAGATCATGAGCCACAGAAATTCAGAGGAGAGAAAGCAACCAAACAGAAGACGGAGGGTGAGGGAAGGTGAGCATCCTGAATGATCAGCAAGACGAGGTTTTGAGAAAGAGATTCTGGTCATTAAAGTCAAACTCTCTAAAGAGTAGGGGGAATTAGGCTGACAACAATGGCCTTTGGACTTGGTGAGTAGGAAGTCAAGCAGATCTTAAAGAGCAGAGGGTGAAAATCAGACAGCAAATTCTTAGAGTGAGTGAGTGAGTGGAAGCAGAGTACCACGGAAAAGGGAGGGAGAGCAGAGAGCTAAGAATGATTTTCCAAAGGCTGAGAAGGGCTTCCTCTTTTCCTGTAGGCCATGCCTTAGCTTTTGTGAGGTGAGCTATGGAGAACCAGTGGGCATGGCCCTGACTACCAGGGTGAGATCTCAGGTTAAGGCAGAGTAGCCCTCAAAGCAATGGAGGAAGAGCTCCTACACCAGTGATGGGAAGAGATGCCCACTCTGGGAAGGTTTCAGGGATCTACTTATTCCTGGTAAAAAGCTTTCCCCTTATGTTCCTAAAGACACAACTCGGGTGTGTTTGGGCTGGGGTGGGTAGGGAGGTGATCCTATTCCCTGTTGTCTGGATTACAGACGGAATGGCTGGAGTTCAAGCAGCCATCTTGAGCTTTGAGATGAAAGCCATGTACTAGCGATGACCGAGCAAAGCAGAGCAAGATTCGAGTTCTTGGGGCCCACGAGACTTTTTGAGACCAGTCTAACTGAGATGACTATCTCCAGACTTTTGGGTGAAATAGAAATAAACTTCTTTAAGTAAGTCTCTGTTAAGTCAGGTATTCTATGATTTGCAACTAAGCATAACCCTAAGACAAATAAGAATAATGATTTTTAACTTTAAAAAATTCATAGACCTCGATTATAACAGTTATCACATGTGCTTAGCTGCTCAGTCATGTCCAACTCTTTGCCACCCCATGGCCTATAGCCCACCAGGCTCCTCTGTCCATGGGACTTTTCAGGCAAGAATACTGGAGGGGGTTGCCTTTTCTTCCTCCAGGGAATCTTCCTGACCCAAGGATTGAAGCTGCATCTCCTGTGTCCCCTGCATTGCAGGTGGATTCTTTACCCAAGGGGCCATCGGGGAAGCCCATAAGAGTTATACCTTTTATTTTTGACTGTAAAAAATACAAAAGGACATAGAGCATCTATGAATTCAGTAAGGTACTTAAATTCAGATATTTTAATTTCACCTTTCATAAGGCATCTATGTACCTTTGAAAAATAATATTTTTAACAAATGACATGGTTTACTAAGCCTGCAGATAATGTTTAGCATCCATTTGAATGTGCTGACCTGCTGCAATAATTCTGAGGTTCCCCTCAAAGAATCTACAGCCCCAGGTTGGGGATCCACTGTCCTTAAACAAGACAGGGAACCTTGAAGGCTAAGGATTAAGCTGCCACATGTACAACAGGGGACAAGGAAAGGGCACTCCAGGCAGAGGGGAACAGCTTATGCAGAGGCATGGAGATGATACTATTAGATCCCACTAGATTATACATTCTCATAGACTACTCTTAAACCTTGGTCTTCTTCATAATAACCAACCAAATACCTTGCATTGGTTAAATGACTAAATGCATGGAACAATATATGAATCAAAGAAAGTTATCAGCAAGTTCTTGTGAGGTCTGGAGTGACTGTAATCTACAAGACACCCTAAAGTTGAAAAAAAAAAAAAGAGGAACAGCAATTATATACACCATCCCAACTTAAAAGTTAAATAAGCTAGACCGTATAGTGAGGACCAGGGCTCTTCAGAATGGTAATAAACTAAGACCTTTGGTCACATGACTGAAATACAAGATTTCATTTTATGCTCTACCAATTTTTGCACCAAAACAGACAGAAGAACCTACACTGACAGTTTAGATCAGAGCTCCTCACTGCTTAACTTTTAATGTTTGACTAAATAGTACTGCATTTAAGGGCTACAACTTAAGCTACCTCCTAAAGATATATTTACCTGGATGATGTTTTTCTAGTTTGTGTTTATTTTACTTTTGTTGTTCAAACAACTGAAAAGTCTATTACCTACTCTGCAGGAAAATGCAAAGCCTATAGAGAGGGCGTTTATACTTTTCTTTCCCTTCCTCCTCAAGAAACTGGAAAGACAAGAATGTGACAAATCACAAAGGTTCATAAAAGAATAATTTGGCCTTTATCACAATCAGAAAGTTGACTCACTACACATAAGCTTACATAAAGTTCAGAAAGTGACCCCTCAGACCCACAGGAAGTAAACTGAATGAAGGAGTCAGAAGGATGTTAAGGGCTTCAGCAGGTAAGAAGCAAACTTAACACAAAGACAAGGGATCTCACAAGTTAAGAGGGATTTGTAGGGTTTCTGGCCCTATATGTTTTGTTTAACAATAACAAAATAATCATGAAATAAAAACATCACCATAAATGTTCTCTTCTCCAGCACTATCAGAGCACAGAATAAAAAACTAATAATTACAGGATTCTATAGTTACTTGCACTTTCACTTTTCACTTTCATGCATTGGAGAAGGAAATGGCAACCCCACTCCAGTGTTCTTGCCTGGAGAATCCCAGGGACGGGGGAGCCTGGTGGGCTGCCGTCTATGGGGTTGCACAGAATCGGACACGACTGAAGTGACTTAACAGATAGTTACTTGAAAGGTTACAGGAATTCTCCAGATAAATTTCTTAGGAAGAGAATAAAATAGAAACAGCTAATAAGAGAGGTAAATATTAAGTATACACCTTAAAGTTGTCTCATGTTTTATTTCCATATACATACTTTCATTTGAAATTCAGTTTCTGCAAACATCAGAGTAATTTTTACTTCTCTTATCTATCAGATAGATTTTAATTTCTCAAATATTTCCTAAACAACTGTTATACAAAGCACTATGCTAGGCACCCTAGAGAACATAAAAAAGAATCTAAACTCCTAACAAACCAAGGTGCCTGAACTGTGGCAAGCCAGGAGGAGAGACTTGCTGAACAAATAAATGGAATGAAAGGTTTTTCCCAGAATGCCTTTTTCCTACCCATCCACATGGCGATATCCTACCTATTCTTTGAGGCCCATTTCAATGTTGCTTCCTAGTGAATCTGTCCAGGGAATGGACTGCCCTCCCATCTGTGTTCCTGTTGCATTCCATACAAATCCATATGAGGATGCTCATCACATTACGGTTTATAAATCTGCCCATCCCCACTGGACTGGGGCATCTTGAGGGACCATGATTTACTTATCTTTGATTTCCTGATATCTAGGATAGTGCCTGGCACACAGTAGGGGTTCAGTTAATGTCTGAATTGATTGAATAAGTCAGATGTTTACAGACTAATAGAGAAGACAATGTATACACTTAGGCAAACAGCTACATTCTATCATCATAAAGGAGCAGCTCAGAGGAAAGTGTGTGTGTGTGTGTGCACACGTGCGCCCACACCTGTGCACACTGAGGCTCACTGTGCTCCAGGCACTGTGTGCTAGGCTTAGAGGGAAGAATCATCAAGGACAGTCCAGCAAGTGCAATTCTGAAGGGAGGCACCAATGTCCAGAACAAGTCAGCACCTATAAGTATAGACAACCTGCTTCCTAGAGGGTAGAGTCTTGCCCAGCGTCACACAACTAACAGCATAGCGAAGCTTAGACCTCACTTCAGTGTTTCTCCCATCAGCTCATTCTGTGGTGTGCATGTTCTTGCACTCTCTCTCCCCTCACAGAGCCAGTCAACAGCCCTTCAATGACCCCATGATCACAGTGCCCCGGGAGTCAAAGGTAGCTCCTATTGTAATATCGTCTAATTCAGGCCTGTGACAGGAATAAAGGGGCATCCCGCCAGACTTGGATGTCACCGGAGATCTGAAGTCTCTCTGGGAACTCTGCTCCTGGCTGAACAGTAATCCACAATCTGTCTACACAGGGCATCTCACAGCCAGTCTTACTCTGGCACTTCCTGTACCTTGATGAGAGACAGGAAGCAACAAACAGCAAAGCTTTTACCTGAGGTCTCTGGCAGCTACAAGTTCCACAAACACTAGCCAGCCCTGTTAACTCCATCTAAAGCAGTTTAACCAGTCTCTGCCAAAAAGTTATGCTGCCCATGAAGACCAGAAAGATTCAGCAAAAACAGCCCAGAGGGTCCAAACTGAAGTGGCAGGTTAAATGCTACCTTCTTAAGGGGTACCTCTATGTAATGTGAGGTATTATCACCATGCATGGTTGAAAGTAGCATTAGTCACCTTTGCCAAGGAATAGCTTTGATGTCAGAGATAAAACTCAAAAAAGCAACAGGGAGCCCAAAGGTTAGAAGTTGGAGTCTTTCATTCGAGGAGACAAAAAAAAAAAATAGTTTATTGCAAACTAGATTATATAGGATATTCAAGTATGTGTGTCCTTGCTAATTTAAAATTTTAAAAAAAGGTTTAGGTACAAAGATGTTCAACACATTATTACTTGTGCATGCTGAGTCACTTTAGTCATGTTCAGCTCTGTGAGACCCTATAAACTGTCCATGGGATTCTCCAGGTAAGAATACTGGAGGCGGTTGCCATTTCCTCCTCCAAGGGATCTTCCCAACACAGGGACTGAACCCTCATCTCTTAGGTCTCCTGCACTGACAGACAGGTTCTTTACCACCAGCACCACCTGGGAGGCAATGTACTTGTAGGCATCTTAAAAATGCAAACAACTTTGGTGGCCAAATACAAGGGTTTAGGGTCTTCCCAGGTGATCCAGTGGTTAAGAATCCACCTTCCAATGCAGGGGACCAGGGTTCAATCCCTGGTCAGGGAACTGAGATCCCACATGCCACCGGACAACTAAGCAAGTGCACTGCCCGCGGCACAACAAAGACCCAGAGTGCCCCCTAAAAAAGTTAGAGGCTAGGCAAATTACAGTATATTCCTATGGAAAAGGCAGTGGCACCCCACTCCAGTGCTCCTGCCTGGAAAATCCCATGGACGGAGGAGCCTGGTGGGCTGCAGTCCATGGGGTCGCTGAGGGTCGGACACGACTGAGCGACTTCACTTTCACTTTTCACTTTCATGCATTGGAGAAGGAAACGGCAACCCACTCCAGTGTTCTTGCCTGGAGAATCCCAGGGACGGGGGAGCCTGGTGGGCTGCCGTCTCTGGGGTCGCACAGAGTCGGACACGACTGAAGCGACTTAGCAGCAGCAGCAGCAGCGGCATATGACAGAGGTGATAACATCTTATGCTGAAGATCCAAGGCCTGTTCAAACGGATCCATACAAGCATACTATGCAGCCATTAAAACTCATGTCTCACTTATGATTCCGTTTATATGAAATATCCGGAACAGATAAGTCTGTAGAGACAGAATGCAGACTGGTTGGTTGCTACAGGCTGGAGGAAATGGGGACAAACTGCTTAATGGTAAGGAATTTTACTTCAGAGGATGGAAATATTTTGAAACTAGATAGTACAACATTGTGAACATACTAAATACTACTGAATTGCCCACTTTAAAATAGCTAATTTTTTATCACATAAGCTTCACAAAAACAAATTATTTTTAAAAATCATGTCTCAAAGCAAAACATCATGTTATAACATACATTCATGGGATATTTTTAAGCCAAAAGGGAAAAGAAAGGGTGTCTGTATATGCATGACCTCAATCTGTGGTGTGAGAGAATGTGTGTACATGCTTGAGAAAAGAAAGACAGATAGTGTATACATGCAAACAGTCACAAAGAGTGGTTCTCTGGATGGAAAAATAATTAGCGCAATTTCTATTTTTCCCCTCTGTGCTTTTCCTCTGTATTTTCCAGATTTTCTGCAATCAAATATGCATTGTTTCTATAACAATAAAAAGAAATAACTACCCTGCAAGATGTATAGACTTACATATGAAGAGTGTAGACATCAATAAATATTTCTAAATGTCTCCCCAAATCTAGAAGGAACAGTAAGAACTTAAGTGTCATTATCTTGGAGCGGCAGGAACAGGGTACCATTTTCTTATTTGCTAAATCCTTAATCACACAGCAGAAATAACCAGAGAAAAAAACAGTGAAAAGAAAAAAAATCATGAAGTCTCTCACCCAGAAGAACAAGCAGCGTCCACTGAAGAAAGGACGCGTCAAGGCTGGGGGATGGAGGGAAGGGGATGGGGCCCCCAAACCCCTGCCTGAGCCGAGAAGCTCCCTGTCTTTACACGGAGTGACCTGCCGCCAGGCGCCGGCCTTCCTTTCCTGCTTTCAGCCTGCCTTCCCTTCCACCACTGTTGGATGCCTTTCCAGTCCTTCTCCATCCAGTGAAAACTGATGGAATTACTCATAAGCATGACAACTGGAAAGAACATCCGAAGCCCATCTAGCTTGTGCCAGATTACCTCAGGAAACCGAAGAAAACACGTTTGTAAATGTTTAATAAAAATTCAGAGAGCCAAGATAACGTGCCTACATGCTTGGGCTTTTTTTCCAGGCTCAGCACCCTACAAGGGTGATATCTGAGAGAGATGCCAGGCCAGTAGTTAAATCAAGTTTGAAAAACTGGACCCAGTGGGCCCATAAGTAATAACATCAGGGCTGAATACCTGGGGTGGTAACAGACCAAAGTAATGAATCTGAAGAGGTTCAGTGAAACTGCAGCAGCATTGAAACTACCTGGACTAGAAAGGCTCCTGCAACAAAAGGCCCACTCAATTGAAATCTAATCTGTGTTAATTAACGCCCCCAAGAATGAAAACACTTCTTATCAGTGTGCGGTTCCTGGCTCTGGCTCTCCCATAAAACGTGGCTCCTGGGTGGAGGGAAGCTTGGAAGCCAGAGAGGGCTGAACCTCCACACGGGGCTCACCCAGGCCAAGCCCAGGGGGAGGAGCCCAGGTGACACAGCGCATTTTTAGAGCTAAAACCTACTGCCCGCAAGAGACCAATCGATGACAAGAAGATGAGTGTCCTGGTTCCTGAGCACCCCGTGTCCCAGGCTCATACTCTCCTGCCCAGATTAGGCACGTACACACACCCTCTCCCCCAACTTCCATCCCCGTGAATGGCTCTGCTGACCCACAACCCCTGCTGTAAACTGACTCCTCTGTCCACCTTGGGCCACACGTCCTTTCAGTACCCATGGGACCTTCACTCCTGGACACTGAGTCTTGTTTCCCTTTTGTCCAGAATGCAGCCACTGGCAGCCCCTCTAACCCCACTCCTGCAGCCATCACAGCCTCAAGCCCTAGGAGAAAGCTCGCACAACCACCAAGGAGCACCCAGAGCAGAAGGCATTTGCACCCAGGGCCTGAGCTGAGCAGCAAAGAGAGGAAAATCCACTGCAGATCTAGATTCCACACACAAGCCCTCCTTTGCCTGTTTACTGAAATGTTTGCTGAAACCCAGGAGCCAGGCACCAGGAGCAAGATGATCAGCCAGTCCCCGGCGAGGGGGAAGAACAGGAGGAGGCAAGGAGAGGGGAACATGCACACCCCCACTGCAGAAACAAGTGCTGCAGGAGCCCACAAGAGGGGGCAGAGCGTCCCTGGACATTCCAGGAAGGTTCCTCGGCCTCCAGGACTAACCCATGTGAAGCCTGATGCACTCCAGGTGAGCAGTAGGTGCTAACTACAATCAGGCAATCGTAGGGTCAGGAGGAGAAAGCGTTCCCGCAGCCCAGGTGGTACTCCACTCACAGGCCCCGGCTCAGCCACAGGAGAGGTGCTAAATAATAAATAACAACAACTGCGTAACAGCTGCACCCCGAGGCTGAGGCCTCCGATGCTCCAGGGGACTTCACCCCCAACACACAGACGGGGACACTGAGGCTCATAGAGGGCTGCCCAGGCCAGGAAAGGAGCTCTCACTCCAGCCATCTGTCAACTCTTTGAACCCAACCTAGTCCTCAAACTTCGGCTTCCTTGCACCCTGTCAGTCCCCGCCGCCCAGGTCTCAGTATGTCCTGCCCGGAACAGACCCAGCCAGCACCCCTCTCTGCACCCCTGTAGGAAGCTCACTGCAGGCTATGCCTTTGTGGGGAGACGGGTCTCAGGCTGGAGAGCCTGACTTTTTGAATCATATTCCTCCCCGCTTCCTGACTACAGCTTTTTCCAAACTCCAAACACAAAGACATCAAGTTTTAGAAAAATCAGGTCATCCAGCAAAGTTTTTCCTCAGCGAGGTCTCCAAACCACCCACGCCCCAGGCTGGTTTCGACACTCACCAGGATGCCCGAGGCTCCTCAAGAGATGACAGAATCTCAGAAGCTCAGCCAGACAAGGCTGCAGGGAGGACCCCACCTCCTTCTGCCTCTGATGCCAGGCTCCGCAGCTCACAGGAGGACGAGTCTCAGAGGCAGAAGAGCACCTGCTTCTCACACCTGTCCTGGCCCCTCAAAAGCTCTGACCCTGCCTCGGCTTCCAAGTCAGCAGCCAAAAGTGCCATCCAGGGAGTTTATAGTTACAGCTATAGGCAACCGGAGAAGTGGCCCAGAAAAGAGGCCCTGAGCCCCGCACCCACCCCTGGCAACATCCAAAGGAGGCATCCTAGCTGTTAGCCTCCCCAGGGCAGGATCTGCAGGATACCTGGGGGAGGCAAGAGGACCCTCCACCCCCACCTCTGTCCCCACTATCTTTCCCAGAAAGGGCATGCGATGTTTCAACCTTGGCCCTCAGACCTACCCTGGCATCTTCAAAGCCAGAGCCAAGCTTTTTGCAAAGCCATGAGCGTGGACGGTTATGGCAGCCCCACCGCACCCTCCTGGAAGAGGGTGGTCACAGATTTTTAAAATCAGATGGTCCTGGAAGTCAAACTGAGGTTCTGCCATGAATTAGCTATTTAACTTGGGCAAATCATTCACCTCCCTGAGCCTCAGCTTTCTGACCTGTAAACTGGAGCAGTAGTACCTAACTGTTACCAGGACTGTTGTGAGAGACTATGAGTAAAGCACGTGACACAGGGCCTGGCACGTATCTGATAAATATGTCTGTGGTGGGCTCAACCCAATGTAAACTCCAGAAAGCAGGAGGCTGCATGCCTAAGTCAGGCTGACATCACCCGACTCCAGCAGCGGAGCAAACAGGGGAGAGTGGGGCAACTTGAACTCTGTCCTTTATCCTGAAACAGGAGGCTGTGGCAGGAGCAGCAATGCCCCGAGTCCTGACCTTGTGTCCCAGGTGAGGAGGCACCCCTGTGGCTCTGACACAAATGATGGCTTACACGTAGCAAGGTGCACAGGCCCTGGAGACAGACTGCATGGGTTCAAACCCCATCTTTACCTCTTGCTGGCTGTGTGGTCCTTAGCCTAAGATTTCTCATCAAACTGGACGTGATCATAATAGCCACCTCATGGGGCTGGTGAGGTTGTCTGCATAAAGATCCCTGAAGACAGGTCTGAAATACACTAGGTGCCCAATATCTTTCACTGTTTATTATTGTTATTGTCTCCATGTACATACTCACTTCCTAAAACAACTGTAAGGCCTGCAAACTCAAGTTCTCCCTGTGGGAACAGGCACCTCGACATGGCCCTTGAACCTGTTTTCCTACGAATCTCTCATGCACCAGGTCTGCCTAGTGCCCAGGACCAGCAAAAAATCAAGTGCCCAAGATGTGGCACTTGGCCGCTGGAGCCATGGGAACGAGGTGGCACCAAGGGTGTTTCTGAGTTAAAGGCAGCCGCTTCCCCTCCAGAAGAACCAAGGGCTAAAGGGACATTCTGGGAGGGGCTAATGAGCAGGGGCAGCCCCTGTGACACGGGGGCAGTTGCCAAGGCCCCTCTTTGTTTCCACATCCCCACCTGCAGAACAGGTAGCCTCCACTGCCCACCCCAGGGACCATGCATCATGAGAGACAAGGCCTTGTACACGGTCCAGTCCTCTGGGTGACGTTGTCCCCGTGCAGCTGCAGAGCTGGGATGGGGGTGGCAAAAATAGAAAAGCAGAGAGGCAAGCACCTGATCAAGCAGTCGTATTTGGTATTTTCCAGATTTCAGCATCTTTTATTTTAAGAGGTACGTGTTCCAGTTTGGTTGAGGTATCTTCAGATTCCACGTACCTTGCTTAATTTAGGACATTGTTTTTCTTTCTTGAGGGGTGGGGTAGTCGTTAAATACAGCTTTTCTCAGCCACCCCTCGGTTCTAAGCCCTAAATTTAACTCCAAAGAAACCTGTCTGTCCTACTTCATGATTCCAGCCCGCAGAGAAAAACCATTACCTGCTTCTGAAAATCTGAGCGCTCTGACAATGGAACACCCAGCAAGATGTGTCCTGGATCGCAGGGTGCTGGGCTGTGGCACCGGAGCTTCATCAGGTGACTGGGGATGGGGCAAAGAAGGGGGACAAATGGCCCTACTTCATGGCCTAAATCTTGATGACCATTCCCCTGGGGGCTGGAGATCTATCTGTACAGCTAGACAGAATGGCCAGGGCACAGCCACAGGTGTCCCATTCGAGCAGGTGTCCCATAAGGCCGGGCACAGGGGCCCACAGAGAAAGGGACAGCCTGGCATCTGATTAGCAGTTGTAACACATTTAGACAAGGGAATTAACTGTCTGTCTCTCTCCTTTCCTTGCTTCCTCTTAAAGTTTTTTTTTTTCTTATTATATTTACAGTGTTGCATAACCATCACCATTATTTATTCCTAAAACATTTTCATCACCCCAATCAAAATTGTTATAATCTTTTGTTAGCAATAACTTCCCATTACCCCTCCACTAACTCCTGGTAACCTCTCAGCTTTCTGCTTCTGTGTATTTGTATGTATCTGTCCTAGGTACCGGAGAAGGCAATGGCACCCCACTCCAGTACTCTTGCCTGGAAAATCCCATGGACAGAGGACCCTGGTAGGCTGCAGTCCATGGGGTCGCTGAGAGTCAGACACGACTGAGCGACTTCACTTTCACTTTTCACTTTCATGCATTGGAGAAGGAAATGGCAACCCACTCCAGTGTTCTTGCCTGGAGAATCCCAGGGACAAGGGAGCCTGGTGGGCTGCCATCTATGGGGTCACACAGAATCAGACACAACTGAAGCGACTTAGTAGTAGTAGTATCCTGCTGCTGCTGCTGCTGCTAAGTCGCTTCAGTTGTGTCCGACTCCTTGCGACCCCATGGACTGCAGCCCACCAGGCTCCTCTGTCCAAGGGATTTTCCAGGCAAGTAGTATCCTAGGTACCCTGTATAAGTGGAATCATACAATATTTGTCCATTTGTGTCTGAACAAATGGACAGCAGCATGATATGTCTGGCAGCACGGTGTCTTCGAGGATCTCCCACATTGTAGCATATATCATTATTTCATTTCTTCTCATGGCTGAAGTATATTCCATTGTGTGTGTGTGTGTGTGTGTGTGTGTGTATATCACATTTTATTAATCCAGTCATTGGTTTAGACAGATACTTGGGTTACTTCTATCTTTTGGTTACTGTAAATAATGCTGCAATGAACACTAGGGTACAAATATCTATTTAAATCCCTGCTTTCAATTCATATGGGTATACGCTTCCCTGGTGGCTCAGCGGTAAAGAATCCACCCGCCAACACAGGAGATACAGAGGTATCACCAAGTTCACCTATCTTAACCTTGACTTTCTCATCTGTAAAATGGCAACATAATACTATCATCAGCTTCATAAGGTATCTATGGGGAATCAGTGAGACAGCTGACATAAAGCACTGTACAATGCCTGCCTGGCATATATAATGGGTCTCCTAATAAAACAAGTAAGAATGAGGACACACAAGAGGCAAAAGAAAGAGCCTGGAGCTGGACGATTGAGGACAAAGAGGGAGAGGGCGGAGGCAGCGTGTGTGTGTGTGTGCATGTGTGTGCACAGCTTTACGCAACCACCCCACGCACTCCACAAACATCCATCGAGCGACCACTGGGTCGGGCTCCTTGAGGGAGATAGGAATGAGCCAGGCAGAGTCCACTATCTGAGCTCATTTCTATGGGCCACGCTGTTAACCACAAGCCCACCAGGGCACCAGAGAGAGAAAGCAGGGCACAGGGACACCCAGAGTCACTAGCCAGGGTGTGACTGTAAAATCAGAAGCTTGAGCTAGGGAGGGCCTGCGATCCAGGACCTCTAACAAAAGGTACCATCTCCTGTGGTAACATACACCACTCAGAATCCAAGAGAAGCCTTTGTTTCAGCTTCCCTAAATTTTCCATTCAGAGATTTTTTTTAAAACCTCTTCTCTTTTCCAAAGCAAACTCCTCAGAAGGACTTTGTCATCTCAGACACTGGACGCCCTTCTTTATCTCTTGGGTCAGCCCCACCCCTGTTCGGCCATGAGGATTTTTATCACAGTGGTGTGCCTGGAGCATCTGCCCACATGGTGATTCCCTTTCCTGCCCAGCCACGTTCCCTGGGTTATTCCACCAGAGGCAGAGTTGTCCCAGCTCGGAGGCTTTACACGGTGGTGAGATGGCCTCCTGGTTCATCTACTGATGGGCAGCACAGTAGGTTACTTTTCAGGGACAGGGAGCCTGGCATCAGGGCCTCCTGGAAAGGTCACCAATGATAAGAGGGCCATTGAAACCCTCCCAGTCTGCACAAAACCACTTATTCCGACCGAAACACCGAGATCATTCTAGGACATGCATGTTCTCGATGTCTTATTTTTTTTAATTCCCAACCTTGTTTTTTAAATCAGCTGTTAAACTTCAGCTCAACAACTCACCGGGTACATTATTAACTGCAAACCCTTCTATGGCTTTGTTAGTTAAAGTTTAGAAAAGAACATTCCTATTAAAATCTAATTTCTCCAGCAACCCCCAAGAATAGCCTAGAGCACATTCCATCAGGGCAGATCTCAACTAGCACCCCTGCTTCCTCCCCCGGATTCCCCCAGGCTGGCTGCTATTCTCCCATAGCAGAGATAAGGGAAAATCTGGACAATTCAAGTTGACCCTTGGCTGGGTGCCAGAGGTCTGGACAGTGCTGATCAAGGACAAGCACTGGAGACAGTGATGCTATGACTCTATTCAGCTGGGGAAGGGGGAGAGAGAAACAGCTCTGCTTAATGCAGGGCAGCCCTCTATGCCCGGGGCCCACCCTCCAGAATCCATACTGTGAACGCAAATCCCCTCCTGCCAGGAGAGGAGTGGCCAGCCTGCTATCACCTCTGCTCCAGCTCCCTCCACTAGATCCCCTTCTCCAGTGTACAAGTGTTCTCCAAACTAGGCTATTCGGCTCTGACAGGCCAGGAGCCCGGAACGAGATCCAGACAAGCACGTGTCTTGTGCCCTTCAGATCCCAGTAAACTAGGCATCTGCATTAGACACACAGACTCGCCACTGCCAGCCTGCTGCCTCAGTGCCTCCCCCTCAGCAGTCAATCACAGCATTGGACTCGAGATCATTCTTTGGACCAATTGCGCAGGAAGCGGGGCTCATCTAAATAGGAAGACATTGTTCCCTGTTTAAAACTAACCTAGTCCCAACCCCCCTTGGGGTAAAATGGGGGCTCAGGGCATGCGGGAAAAGGGGAAAGAAGTGATGCAGATAAGGAAGGAGAGAAAGAAAGGGCGGGGAAAGAGAGGTCAAGACAGAGGACAAGTAGACACGATACATTCAGGCCAAGCCAAAATAACCAGTCCAGGGGGAATCTGGTGCAGGCAGAGGAAACAGAACTACTGGGCTCGACCCACAGGAATTCACCTGGATGTCAAAAGACAAGCCACCAAAGTATTGAGTGGTCTGGCAGTCCCACCCTGAGGGGAGCAGGCCTCAGGCACCTCTAACGCTCATCAGCAGACAGATTTGCCTCCTTGTCCTCCTGGACAACCACTGGGGAAACTGCTCCCAGACTCAGACCTGGACACGGAGACACACAAACTCAGCACATGTGAGGCTCCATCAGGGCCACTGGGCCACATGGGAAAGGCCAGTCTCTGGTCTCATTCCTGCCCAGCTCACAGGCGAGCCAGAGCCTAGATCAGGCCTCCTCCCACGTCGTCTGTGGTCTCAGGGCCTTCCCAGGCAAGCACCCCTCCAGCCCCCACCATGCCCTCTGCTCCCCAGGGCTCCTCTTATGCTGCCGTCCAGCTCTGCTTCTGCCAGGCCATCCGGATTGGGGTGGTTCGCCCTGTGCTGCTTCGGATGAGTGTGACACCCTGCCAGAACCACTGCAGGCCCACCCTCCTCTGTCAAGGGCCGCTTTGTGTTTCTCCCTAGCAAGGAAAGAAAACTGTTTTTGCAGCTGAGCAACATAGTTTGGAGTTTTCAATTGAGCAATAGAGGCCAAAAGCCACCCGGCACACCCATGCCACCCCCTAGCTACCAATAATGCCCACATGCAGAGGCTGGCATGCTGGACCTGTAAACCCAACAAGGCTCAGAGGAACTTCCAGCCCCCTGCTGGCCACCCCCACAGCCCCGCAGACCTCTCAGGAACCTGCTACTGCCTGACAGCCTCTGGAAATGGACTTACCACTGTCTGCAGAATGCCTTCCCTACTCACCATGACAAGAGGTGATTGACATCTAACCGAGATCCTTCCTCTGTTGCTGTTGTTCACTTGCTCAGTCCTATCTGACTCTGAGACCCCATGGACTACAGCATGCCAGGCTTCTCTGTCCCTCACCATCTCCCAGGGTTTCCCCAACTTCACGTCCACTGCATCGTGACGCCATCCAACCATCTCATCCTCTGTCGTCCCCTTCTCCTCCTGCCTTAAATCTTTAAATCTCTTCCCCTCCCCCAACCCCACCCCCACCCCTCCAAATATCTACACTTGACTGTACAGACCACTGAGCTGGGAGGGAGACCACTGTGACCCATGATGGAAGTGGGGTTAAAAGATCTTAACAGGCTGATCCTCCTGCCTTAAATGAGTTGGCTCTTCACATCAGGTGGCCAAAGTCTTGCTTCGGCATTAGTCCTTCCAAATGAATATTCAGGGCTGATTTCTTTTAGGATTGACTGGCTTGAACTTCTTGCAGTACAAATGACTCTCAAGACTCTCCTCCAGCACCACAGTTCAAAAGCATCTGTTCTTTGGCTCTCAGTCTTCTTTCCTTCCTACTTCAACTTAAGTTCATTTCGGGGTCTCAGCAGAAAAGCAGATGCCTGATGCCCTTTCTGGTGACCTCTGACATACTATGAACCAGCAAGACTGACTGTATGGGCCAGGCAAAGGAAACACTAGAGGTCTGGGGCAGACAGGAGAAGGCAGAAGATTCTGGCCCTTTTGATGCAAGAATTGCCTAGTGCTATCTCCTTCCCTCATCTCTTCCCCTCCCCCAACCCCACCCCACCCCACCAAATGTCTGTCACCTGACACAGCACTGAGCTGGGAGGGAGACCCCTGTGACCTATGACGGAGTTGGGGTTAAAAGATTTTAACAGGCTGATCCTCTGGGCCATACACAGCCACAGGAAATCTACAAGGATAAGCTTCAAGACCTAATATTGAGTCCAAAATCTCCCAGCATAGGTAGCACAAGAGGGGAGAGACAAGCAGAGCAGTAATCTTTGATGACCCAGTAATATGATTACATAGTAAAAAGGAAACTATTTTGACTTCAGGCTACATTAATAGAAGTATAGTGTCAAGCAAAAGAAAAATGATAATCCCACTCTCCTCTGAACTGGCCAGACACCAGCTGGCACACAGTTCGAGTCTACATACCACAAAACAACAGGCTTGCATCGCTGACATGCACCCCTTCATTAGGGAAAGCCATATCTCCTCATCCTGCTGTGTTATAACAGTCAACCAGCATGCACCACTCCCAGGGGGGCGCCCCTGATCCAAGCAGGGACAACCAGAATCTTCTCTAAGAAGTGATCTATAGACCCTGAAAGAGGGACCCTCTCTCTGACAAGGGAGTTAGCAGAATTGAAAGGAGAGAGAACAAAGCTATCAAAATGCCCTCTGAGCACTGGGGTTACAATGCCTCGGCCAGGTCAGATCTACCCTTGAAGTTTCCAATTATTGGAGCCAGTATATTTCCTTGTCTGTTTAAGCTGGTTTGAGTTGGGTTTCTGTCACTTCCAACCTGATGAGCTGACTAACACACACACTGATGAAGTGGAATATGCCCAGAGAGCCATCAAAGACACAAGGCTAGTGGAAAATCAGTGTCGTGAAGTGACTGTCCTCCAATTAAAATAAATATATAAATTGAAAAAAAAAGAACAAGGACGATTTGGAAAAGGGAAAGCTTAGAGCCACATAGGGGCCTCTTCAAATACTGAAAGGAAGAAGACTTGCTCTGCTGGGCCAGAGGGCAGACCCAAAACATCAGTTGAAGTTATGGAAAGTAATATTTCTAGGAAGTCTGATTAATACAATAAACTGACAAATCTGAACTTGTGTCCTACTTTATTCCTTCAGTCTCACTGAATTAAAGCAGTTCCCTTTATCATTCCAAAGTAGTTTCTTATCTTGAGCAAATTGCAACTTTTAAAAACCTCAACTTCCAATGTGTACAATGGGGATAATAGTGCCTCCCAGACCAGCTTCAGGGTGCTATTTTAGGGATCAAAGGAGAAAATGTAAATGAAGAGTGCATTACCAGAGGCAGATATCCTAGGACCCACAAATGACCCTTCTAAGAATTTATCCTGAGGACACAATCAGATGTTTGTAAAGACAAGGGTATTTATAGCAGTTATTATTAACAATAAAGAGAAAAATAAGTAACCACCTAGTGTCCAACAATTCAGAATCACTCGTAAAAGCTAGACACTGGACAGCACTGGAAATCATCAATCACTGACAGGGAGAAGGGTTTGCAACAGATTAGCGAAAGCAGGAATGAAAACCATAGGTACAACATGATCCCAAGTTCAAAAAATTTATAATATTTCTGCAATGAGAAGAGAGGAAGAAAAAATATTAACAATCATTATCCCTCAGGAATTAGAAATATACTTTTCCTTCTCTGGGCATTTCTTTACCTTCCTAATTCTATAAGAAACATGTATTTCTGATTTTGTTGTTGTTGTTGAAGTATAGTTGATTTACAATATTGTATTAGTTTCAGGTATAGGTAAAGTGATTCAGTTAAACATATATATATATTATACATATATTCTTTTTTCTCAATTATTTTCCATTATAGGTTATTATAAAATATTGAATCATTCCCTGTACTATATAGTAAATCCTTGTTTATCTAAATACATACTCTTTTTAAACCCAGGGAAAAGTTATATAAGCTTTAAAGTACTTTACTAACTGTAAAGAACTATAGAATAAAGTAACAGGATTGTCAAACAGGTCTCTCTGCTTCACTTGTCTTTCTTGCTCTAAACATAGCAATCAACGCTTGATTACAGAATATCCTACTCTGTTTTTTAAATAACAGAAGCATCTGAGGATGATGACAAACACACTGGATTCTTATAAAAGACCCAGATCCAAAATTCTGTGTGGCCTTCAGGCAAGTCAGTTTCCTATCCAGGAACATGAGTTGGGTGACGGTACTGGTTTGTGTGCGCACGTGGATTGAAACATTCACTGAGAGCCTCCAGACGCCAGCCTGTTTCATAATTTTCTTTCTATCTATGCAGGCACAGGGAATACTTTCCATATCACTGGTTAATATTTTATAGCACCATTTTAAATAGATGCATGGCAGTTCACTGTATGGCAGTACAGCTAATATGACCAAGGGGTGGTAAGTTTTTTCTTGGTTTGCTTTCTGAACTAGAAAAAGTTATCTTCTCACTAACCCTTTGAGCTTAGGTGTTCCAAGTGTCAGAGTGTGGTGTACACTCAATAAACGTAAGCCATTATTACCACCACAGCTACTGTTACTACCGCCACTCAGGTTCCAGTCAGAAATGCAAGTTTTGTCAACTATCTTAGGCTGTTGAAAATGTTTCTCTGGAAACCAGGGAAAAAAATGCTGTTATGGCTACATTTTAAAATTGCCTCCTTCTTGTTTTCCAAACACTCTGATGAATGGATAGTAACATACCAAAACACATGTGCTGTTACTCAGCAGCTAATTTTCATAAATGCTTGAAAAACTAGAAAACTTCTGGCCAGTAACCATACACTGTGCTATAAAATGGTTTCCCAAAGAGGCATAAACCCAAGGTCTTTAGCAAATCTACAGACCCAGATGGTTCTACCAAAATAAAAAAAAAAAAAAGGCAAACTGATAGTCAAAAGAAAGAGGTTTCAACTCTGACTCACTCCTTTGGATCAAAGACCCTCTTGGAACCTCCGTTTCCACAACTGTAAAACAGGAATAAGACTGCCTGGGCCATCTGCCCTATAGCTGGTTGGGAGGACTGGGTGACCCCATGTCTAAAGGCACCCCATAACCTAAAAGCCACCAGGGATGTGCAGAGAATATCACGGTCTCCCTCCGATCCCTCCAGACACTTAGCAGGCCCCAATCTGCTCTCTTCCGGTCCTCATCAGCCCCTCTGACACATGAAGCCATCAACTGCAAGGTTTAAAACTAGCAACCATCCCCACACAAGGTAAAGAGATGTGAGGGCCAGAATTCTAGTGAAAGGGTCACCAGCTTGCAGACTCAGCAGAGACCACGGCAGGAAGCCCTCCGATGGGCCACCTTTGTGTCAGCCTCATGCTCGCGGGCGGCAGCGTGGAGGTGAAGGGAGAAGTTTCTCTTTGTGCCTCTCCTCGGTGCCCTGCACTGCGCCAAATCCTGGGGTAAGAGAACCAGCGTAGGTGTCCACGGTCTCACCACATGGTTCTCAACCCTGGCTGTACATTAAAACCACTGGGGGCTTACAGAGAACAACGCCAGGGACCCAGCCTCAGAAACTCTAATTTGTGTATTTATTTTATAACCAGCTACCACAAGGAATGACACTCCCTTATAGAAAACAACCCCCTCAAATTCTCATACATTTACTAGTTGGTAAATCACAATGCCACTGTATAAGGAAATACTCAGTGCAGTTCAGTTCAGTCGCTCAGTCATGTCTGACTCTTTGTGACCCCATGGACTGCAGCGCGCCAGGCTTCCCTGTCCATCACCAAGTCCTGGAGCTTACTCAAACTCATGTCCGTAGAGTTGGTGATGCCATCCAACCATCTCATCCTCTGTCGTCCCCTTCTCCTCCTGCCTTCAATCTTTCCCAGCATCAGGGTCTTTTCCAATGAGTCAGTTCTTCACATCAGGTGGCCAAAGTATTGGAGTTTCAGCTTCAGTATCGATCCTTCCAAAGAATATTCAGGACTGCTCTCCTTTAGGATGGACTGGTTGGATCTCCTTGCAGTTCAAGGGACTCTCAAGAGTCTTCTCCAACACCACAGTTCAAAAGCATCACAAGGAAATACCACATAGCCATTAAAACTGATGAGGTAAATGTTAATTAATGATATAGAATATATCATTAAGTAAAAAATGCAAAATAGTTTATAGCATTACCCCAGTTTTCTTAAAACACACACACATATACATAGACTGCTGCTGCTAAGTCGTTTCAGTCATGTCCTCTGTGTGACCCCATAGACGGCTGCCCATCAGACACATATACATAAATAACAAAATGATTATCTTTAGGTGACAGGTTTACAAGGAATTTTTATTCTCTTCCTGTTGCTCAAATGCATTGTCTAAACTTCCACAAGTGAACAATGGATAACTTTATAACACAAAAAGTAATTTTTTAAATACTTGGAGTAAAGCTCCAATTTTGCCACCATTAAGGCTTCTAACTAAAACTGTGTCCTTCTCCCACTAGCAAAATGTGTCGGGTGGGTCTCCACTCACTGGTGAGCACAGCTGCTTGCAGGCCGGCCCGCCCCACCTCAGGCAGGGGCTGCTCTGCTACCTGCCCCCCTGGGCCCTGGGGTCATTCCCAGTGGGGGCGGGACACAGGTACTTAGGAAGGACCTGAGGCTGCAACCACAGGGATCTGTTTGGCCAGAGCCCCAAGTCTCAAGGGAAAGCCTCTGGAATTTTGGCAAGGTATATGGCCTTCTGCAGTGAATGACATCTTGGCCTCCACCACCGAGGCCTTCAGAAATAAGCCCTGGAAATGAGCTACTGAACCATGGCAAATGGGGAAAATCTGAGCCCAGCCGAAGCCTCTGAACTTCTGATCTGGGGCTTCACTGGCCCACAGAGGAAGGGAGGCTGTTTCCCTGGAGCTTGCCCTGTTTGAAATATTTTTCTTGTTCCACTTCGAATGTTCATCCTATCCTCTTCTTCTCCTCCACCTCCTCTTCCCACCCAAGGGCAGAAAGCAGCCTGGAAAGACTGGCTCAGCCAGAGAAGGGCCAACATGGTTTGGGCAGGAATGCTGGAAAGAAGGACAGACAGGAATGTGCTGTTCAGCACCAAGGAATTCCCCCAATTTCTGGGAGGCCCCATTGCTCAACTCACCTCTAAGAAAGGAGAGCTGAAGGCTAAAACCCCATCCCTCTGGGCAAGCTCTGGCCAGAAACTTCCTCTATAAGATCTCATTTCTGCAGTGAGAAGCAATGTTTTCATGCTAGTGGAACAACCAGGCCAAAGGGCAAACTGTTTTCTTACAGTAGCTCAGGTTTTTTTTTCCCCTATGATTTTTTTTTTTCTCACATGACATATACTTTCAAAGTCAGACCCAAGGAGTGGATCAGGTCTGTTTTGCTCACTACCATCTGCCTAGCTTAAGTGACATGGTAGACATTTAATAAATAATTGTTGAATTAATGTACACACTCATGCCAAGCTGAGCACCTGGCAAGGTGTGGCCACACACCCTCCCACCCCCTGGACCAGAGTGCACACAGATATCTGTTTCCGTCTACTGTTGGGACCATCACACACCCATGTCAAAGCAGATCTGACAGCCCCAGTCTACCCCAGCTGAGGACCCCCCACCCCTCCACCGCTGCTCTTGCCGGCAGGTAACATTCTAGAGAGACAGGCAGCTCCTCCTCCCTGCCTCCATCACCCCACATTTCACAGCAGGGCTAGGTGTATCGCCCTAGAACCTCAAGAGCCTTCAGTGGCTCCCTGTCACCCAAAGGATCAGGCAATGCTCCTCAGTCCAGCATCTAAGCCTTCCAACCCACCACCCCCCATGCTTCCCAACCAAGCTCCCACTGACTCCTCACCTCCGAGAAACCTCCACTTCAGCTCAGACCTACCATCTTCACACCATTGCTCAGGCCTCCCGCTCTCTCCCCGCCCACTCAGTCCTGCGGCTGCTCCTTTTCAGACTTCCTCCACCTCTTGTTTTCTGTGCTCCTATTTATCCCTCACCACCCCTTGCTGCCTTACAAATAGCTGTGAAAAGCAGAGAAGTGAAAAGCAAAGGAGAAAAGGATAGATATAAGCATCTGAATGCAGAGTTCCAAAGAATAGCAAGAAGAGATAAGAAAGCCTTCTTCAGCGATCAATGCAAAGAAATAGAGGAAAAGAACAGAATGCAAAAGACTAGTGATCTCTTCAAGACAATTAGAGATACCAAGGGAACATTTCATGCAAAGATGGGCTCGATAAAGGACAGAAATAGTATGGACCTAACAGAAGCAGAAGATATTAAGAAGAGGTGGAAAGAGTACACAGAAGAACTGTACAAAAAAGATCTTCACGACCCAGATAATCACGATGGTGTGATCACTCACCTAGAGCCAGACATCCTGGAATGTGAAGTCAAGTGGGCCTTAGAAAGTATCACTACAAACAAAGCTAGTGGAGGGGATGGAATTCCAGTTAAGCTGTTTCAAATCCTGAAAGATGATGCTGTGAAAGTGCTGCACTCAATATGCCAGCAAATTTGGAAAACTCAGCAATGGCCACAGGACTGGAAAAGGTCAGTTTTCATTCCAGTCTCAAAGAAAGGCAATGCCAAAGAATGCTCAAACTACCGCACAATTGCACTCATCTCACACACTAGTAAAGTAATGCTCAAAATTCTCCAAGCCAGGCTTCAGCAACACGTGAACCGTGAACTTCCTGATGTTCAAGTTGGTTTTAGAAAAGGCAGAGGAACCAGAGATCAAATTGCCAACATCCGCTGGATCATCGAAAAAGCAAGAGAGTTCCAGAAGAACATCCATTTCTACTTTATTGACTATGCCAAAGCCTCTGACTGTGTGGATCACAATAAACTGTGGAAAATTCTTCAAGAGATGGAAATACCAGACCACCTGATCTGCCTCTTGAGAAATCTATATGCAGGTCAGGAAGCAACAGTTAGAACTGGACATGGAACAACAGACTGGTTCCAAATAGGAAAAGGAGTACGTCAAGGCTGTATATTGTCACCCTGCTTATTTATATGCAGAGTATATGAGAAATGCTGTTCTGGAAGAAGCACAAGCTGGAATCAAGATTGCCAGGAGAAATATCAATAACCTCAGATATGCAGATGACACCACCCTTATGGCAGAAAGTGAAGAGGAACTCAAAAGCCTCTTGATGAAAGTGAAAGAGCAGAGTGAAAAAGTTGGCTTAAAGCTCAAATTCAGAAAACGAAGATCATGGCATCTGGTCCCAACACTTCATGGCAAATAGATGGGGAAACAGTGGAAACAGTGGCAGACTTTATTTTTTTGGACTCCAAAATCACTGCAGATGGTGATTGCAGCCATGAAATGAAAAGACACTTACTCCTGGGAAGGAAAGTTATGACCAACCTAGATAGCATATTGAAAAGCAGAGACATTACTTTGCCAACAAAGGTCCATCTAGTCAAGGCTATGGTTTTTCCAGTGGTCATGTATGGATGTGAGAGTTGGACTGTAAAGAAAGCTGAGCACCGAAGAATTGATGCTTTTGAACTGTGGTGTTGGAGAAGACTCTTGAGAGTCCCTTAGACTGCAAGGAGATCCAACCAGTCCATTCTAAAGGAGATCAGTCCTGGGATTTCTTTGGAAGGAATGATGCTAAAGCTGAAACTCCAATACTTTGGCCACCTCATGCGAAGAGTTGACTCATTGGAAAAGAGTCTGATGCTGGGAGGGACTGGGGGCAGGGGGTGAAGGGGACGACAGAGGATGCGAGGGACGTGAGTCTGAGTGAACTCCAGGAGTTGGTGATGGACAGGGAGGCCTGGCCTGCTGCAATTCATGGGGTCGCAAAGAGTCAGGCACGACTGAGTGACTGAACTGAACTGAACTGAAGGCAAAGCACAAGGGGTCAAGGGCAGATAGACCTGTGGTCAAATCCTAGTTCTGTCAGTTTCTAGCTGGGCAATCTCAGCAAGTTACTCAACTTCTCTGAGCCTTGGTAGCCTTGTCTGCAAAATGAGGGAGAATATTTCCTGGATGAAACAAGGTAACATAATGTGCTAGCGCCCAGTAGATGTAATGCAAAATTTTCCCCTCCCCCTCTGCCACCCCCAACAAAAACACACTGGCTCAGATGTTCTGCATGAAAACCGGTTGGACAGCAGACACACCTCATCCCCCCCTCACCTCCAGTTGGCTCCGGAAGACAGAGGAAACAAAGCCTGAATTTACTCCCACAACCCCCACCCCCACCCCACTAAAGCAGGGAGGTCTCTGGAAGAGGTCTTTGTTAACACAACTTTAGTTTTAAAGCTTCTTTATGGGCCAGATACTGTTTCTGTTTGTAACAGAGAAGGAGAATCAGCCTACAGCTTAATATCACTTAATGGTGATAACAGGCCCTTTGTTTATATCCCTCAATTAAATTCTGAGTAATTAGCCACCACCTACTCCTGTTGCTTGAGAGAAACAAGCATGGTCCTTATTCACAGAGACCCAGACAGAAAACAGTTATCAAGTAACATAAGACAGAAAGTCACACACAGGCAAAAAAAGCAAACCCAACCTTGACAAGCATTCAAGTCATGGAGAAAAATGGCAAAAGGGTAGCAAGCTGAATGCTGTGCGTATGTTCTTACATTCTTCCATTTGGATATATATTATGTATCTGCTGTTTCAGAAAAAAAGGACCTGCAGCCTCATTTTGGGATTGCATGGCTCCATAATTTAGTTATCTGGTTCCCAATTGATAGACAGATTGCTTTCAATCTCCTAGTGTTTCATACAAGGTTGCAATGAATATCCTGGAACATGAACCTCTGCAGTTTTGTCTTCTTACCCTGGAAGGATAGAGCCATAATATGAACTCTTTGCTGGGTGTCTGTTCTTTTGATTATCTCGTTAAAAAAAAACTATCCTATGTGCATATAGAGGGTTTTAACCTTTGCCAGAACATATAAACATGCACACGTGTACACACTCAAACCTTGGTGTCTTGCTCTGTGCCCTGTTCAGGTCTGCATCATCTCTCACTTAGACCATCCCAGGAGTCCCCTAGCAGGTCTCCCTGCTATTGGCTAAGACTCCCCCCACCCATGGACATCAGAAGGAGACTTGTGAACTACTGACCAGATTCTGCGCTCCACTGCCTCAAGTCTCTCTGCCCCCAGGCCAGTACCTTCAGGGCAAAGCTGAGCTCACCTCCAGCCTGGTCCACAGGGTGGCTTCTCCTCCACATGCCCACAGCCACACCTCTACCCCTCAGCACCTTTCTATAATGCCAAGGTGTGTCTGCATCTACCTGGTGACCCTGCCTTGTACCCCTACCTTTCTTATCTCTGCCCCACTCAAGTGTTACCTGGGAAGCCTCCCCTGACTTCCCAAGAGTTGAGTACCAATATACCTTCTGTTGTGATTCTAGCAAAGCACTGGCCTGATTACTATGTTCTTGAAGTCCATCCACTCGCACATCCTTCCACCCTCACCTCCATCCCTGGGCTCCAGGAGGAAAGAGACTATATTCTGTCCATCCTTAGATGCCTGGCTCTGGGACATAGGAGCTCTAGCAAAGCCTGGTTGGTTAAATGAATAAACACAAGAACATGTGATCTTTAATTCCTGACAACAATTCTACATGGTTATTCCCATTTTCAATTCAGTTCAGTTCAGTTCAGTCACTCAGTCGTGTCCGACTCTTTGCAACCTCATGAATTGTAGCATGCCAGGCCTCCCTGTTCGTTACCAACTCCTGGAGTGTACCCAAACTCATGTCCATCGAATCGGTGATGCCATGCAGCCATCTCGTCCTCTGTGGTCCCCTTCTCCCCCTGCCCCCAATCCCTCCCAGCATCAGGGTCTTTTCCAATGAGTCAACTCTTCACATCAGGTGGCCAAAGTATTGGAGCTTCAGCTTTAACATCAGTCCTTCCAATGAACACCCAGGACTGATCTCCTTTAGGATGGACTGGTTGGATCTTCTTGCAGTCCAAGGGGCTCTCAAGAGTCTTCTCCAACACCACAGTTCCTATTTTAGAGACAGGAAATTGGAGGCCCAACATGGCTCAAGGTCACAAGATCACATGACAGAACTGGGATAAAGCCCCAGCTCCCCTGACTACTGAGTCCAGCAGAGAACTGAGGGGACACAAACCATGCATTGCCATAGCTCCCTGAAACTAAATCTTCCATTCTTTTCTCTTTCTAAGGCCTTTCATCATTTTCATTGTTTTCAGTGAGAGGTACTCACAAAATACTCAGTCTCTGAGAACTTGGCCCTAATAAATTCATCAAGATGGAAAAAAAAATTCATTCTCCCTCTCTTGACCAGAGACTGGTTATGTAGATAATCTCAAATCAGAGCAATTTTTTTGTCTACAGATGATTCTCATTTGGATATCAAGTGTCCCATTCACGGGCAGGCAAGTCTATCCATAAGCAGGTTGTATACATGGGGTCTCCGCATGGTGTGAGGCTACCCTGTAAAGTACCCATCTGCCACCACAAGGAGATGCCACATCAACAAGCTTAGTCAGTGGCTGGAAAGCAAGGGGTCCTGCTGGGGACAGCCTGGAGCAAGAGGAAGTGCTGGGCACGGCAAGGAACCCATGCTGAAACCTCGCTGATCCACTGTACCTCTTCCACTCCTGTCACCCCAAAAGAAATCAGTCCAGTGTCGAGCCTAGAAACAGAAAGACTCCAAAGAGAAAAACACAGCCTGGGTCCTCGGGGTACGGTGGTTAGGGAATTCCCAAACTCTCCCCTGTGCGCTCTATTCCCCCAGGCCCAGAGCTACCACTCACAGGGTGTTTCCTGGTGGAAGGCAGGACATGCACAAAGACATGGAGGATAAAGTCAGTGCAACAGCAGGGAAGAAAACTGTCCTCTGGGGTAAGTTATGTTTTTCTTTGGCTTGGTATAGGCGGGTAGGGGGGGAAAGACAAGCGAGATAGAGCCAGCTGATGAAGGGTCCTACAGACTTTGGACTTAATCTAAATGAGCAGAAGTGCACCCAGTGCCCAAGACTTAACACACAGTAGGTTTCCAATACATAAAATTTCCTTTCTCCTGTGCAGAAAGATCAATGGGAACTCACTTAGGTTTTCTAAGCCAAGGAGTGACAAAATCAAATTTGCGTTTTAGAAAGAATGTTGCTCTGTTCATCTTGTAGTCTCAGATGAAGTCTTGAAGGGTAAATGAAATATTGATGATGATCAGGACATAACATTAAGATGACATAATAACAAATACATTTTGGGGGTGTTTATAATATGCCAGGAATTACCTTTAGCATTTTATATATGTCAAATTCTTTTAATTATCATGGCAAGCCTATGGGTTAGACACTAGTCTTATCCCCATTTTGCAAATGGGGAATCTGAGGCACCAAGTGGGAAATGTTACCACTGGGATTCCAACCCAGCTGGCCTGACTTTATAGCCAGTCCTCCTAAGTCCCAGGCAGCCCCGTCTGAAGGCAAGATGAGCTCTTTAGACATAGCACCTGTGATGACACTCCAGCTGGGTTACAGGGACTTCTCCCAGCCACCTCCAGCCCCTCACCCCACACTCCTCTCTCACCATCACCAAGTCAGCCAAATGCAAACCACATCCCAGGCTGAAAACACCATTTTCCCCCAAGAGGCTGGTAATATTAGAGGGGGAAAAGGAGCTGCGATAAGTTGGCTCTTGGGCAGCAAAGGGAAAATGAAGGAATGAGGAGGAGTGGGCCACCAGATCCCCTAGATTTCAGGGTAGAAAGTGTTCAATTAAAATGTATTCTGCCCCAGCTCAGCAGCAGCGACGCAACAGAGCCCCCATTGTTCCCGTCTAAGCTGCTGCTGCCCACGGCCCAGCACGCAGCAACGGAACAGGCTGTCGTCATGGAGCCGGAATGCGGGGTCCTGGCCCTCAGACAGCACCAGAAACGCCGCTCTGTTTACCCATGTCGCCCCTATTTAAAACCAAAACAAAAAGCCCCACTCCACCCTCGGCCCTTCAGCATCCAAGACCCTGGGGAAGGACAGACGGTGGTAGGAGGACACTCCATATGCCGGCAGTGCGAGGCGTGTCTGCCAGAAGGTTCCTAGTGAGCCGGCCAGGCTGGGAGAAACAAGCCTCCCCCAGGAAGCTCGGAAAGTACCTTTGGGAATATATAAAAATCAGACACAAACAGCTATTGGCGTGGGGCATAAACAGCCCTGCGAGGGCCCCAGGCCCCTTCAAAAAATCCTTATGCCCAAAGAATCTGGAATGTTTGGCCAAGGGCTCAGAGTCCAGGCGTTACTCATGCAGGCCCCCTGCATAAAGAGAAATCCTGCAGGGCAGAGACGGGGCTGTGTGTCCAGCCAGCTCTGGGGCAGAGGCAAGCTGAGGCCGGCCGCCGGCCATGGTTACCGCGTCCAGCCTCCACCCCAACCAGGGAAGGGGTGCTCTGAGGCCGGGGCCGGGAGCCAGGCTCACCCAGTGCGCTGAGCTCAGAAACACGGTATCAAGGGTGACCGGCACAGTCAAGATGCTGACTTACCCCTGCTCTGCTCAACAGAGATCCCAAGGACAGGTTTAATCAGTAACTCCAGAACAGAGCAAGAAGGAGAGTTTGAGGTGCTCAGAAATCTATTCGCTGATTCTAGGAGAATGTGACACCTGTGCTACCTAGGCCCCCCAACAAACCCATTTTTAAAACCCACTCTCCTAGGCAGCCCTCTGACCTCAGGTTCATGACCCTTGGCAGGTCACAGGTGTTCCTTCATGCTTTGGCTTACCTTTCCAGCTCCACCTCTCTCATGGTTCCCCCTACACACACACACACACACACACACCACACACGCACACACTACACACAGACCACACACACGCACACACCACACACACGCACAGACCACACACATGCACACACCACACACACATGCACACCACACACACACCCCACACACACGCACACACCACACACACGCACACACCACACACATGCACACACCACACACACGCACACCACACACACACCACACACACAAACGCACACACATGCACACACCACACACACACACACACCACCCCCACCCACTATTCCTGTGAACCTAGAGTTCCTGGACTCTACATATTATTAGAAGACACTGTCTTACCTTTTGCCTCAAAGCTTTTCTCCCCTTCCTCATCTGGCTGACTCCTCACCCTGAGGCCCCCACCCCCGCATCCTGTACTCTACAAACCTCTCCTTGACCTTCCCAGCTGGCTGATCACTCTGAGAAACAAAGCAAGAGCTACAAAGAGCCTCCTGGGACACTAGTCAACTTTTTCCTAACTGGGAGGGCTAGGGGATAAAAGGGGTGGGAGAAAACCTAACTAACTCCCCGTACTTCAGAATTAAAAGCAATGAGGGAAGTCAGAGCCTACAAGATTTCAACTCAGCCTAGAGGGAAACTTTCTAACAATGAAGATGTGACAGTTACAGGAGGGGCTGCCTTGTTAGGGAGCAAGCTCTCCTGTTAGCCAAAGGAATTCATCAAAAGCAATTTGATCAGCACTACTGCTAAAGGGATCTATGTATGGATGAGTGGAAAAACTACATCAGAGACCACATCAGGGTGCCAAGACTTTTCCATAAAGGTCTGAGATTTGGGGGGTGGAGACAGGGAGGAGAGACACTTATGAATGAATGAAAGCCCCTATTAGATAGGTGTTCTCACTAACCCCTTATTACATATGTGGAAACAGAAGCTCAGAAAAGTTGACTCACTTGTCTAAGGTCAAACAGATAGTAAGGGACAATATGAGATTAAAGACCAGTCCTGTCTGAAGGAAACCTAAATATCTATCAACAGATGTGTGGATAAGAAGATGTGGTGTATGTATATATACACACACAACGGAACACTACTCAGCCATATAGAAGAATTAAATAATTTCACTTATAGCAATATGGGTGGACCTAGAGGTTAACATACTAAAATCAAACAGAGAAAGACATACCATATGATATCACTTATATGTGGAATCTAAATTATAATACAATGAACTCACCTATGAAATAGAAACAGACTCACAGACATACAGAAGAAACAGAACAGATAAGACTTCTAGTTGCCAAGGGGGAGAAAGAGTTGGGGAGGGATGGCGTGGGAGCTTGGGATTAGCAGATGCAGACTATTAAATATAGGATAGATAAACAACAAGGTCCTACTGGATAGCACAGGGAACTACATTTAATATCCTGCGATAAATCATAGTGAAAAAGAATATGAACAAGAATCCACATGCAACGCAATCACTCTGCTGTATACCAGAAACTAACACATTATAAATCAATGATACTTCAATAAGATAAAACTTTTTAAAAAGTCCTATCTGACATCCTCCTAACTCTGTGGTGGCATCTTCTTTGACCAAAAGAAGAGTCTGGGCATCCTACACCAGAAATATCCTGGGTCTGCATGTTCCTTAGTCTAGTCTGAGCCTCTCAGTGCAGATGCCTCTGCCCCACTCATAGGTTCACAGGCTAACGTGGAGAGAGAGAAACTTTAGTGTAAACTAAGGTGAAAGGCGGCAGGAAAAGATGCTTGGGTGTAGGTTCCACGAGCACAGACAATTTTGCTTCATTCACGGCTGTGCCCCCCAGCCTTCACAACACTGCAGGCCCACAGCAGCTTCTCACAACATACTTGTTGAATAAATGAATGAAAGCACCAATAAAAGGATGTCACAAAGCCTTAGTGAAAGGGGGTCAGGGGAGAGTTCCTAAGAGAATGTCTTAAGGATGCATTAGAAACTGCAACAGCAAAGGCACAGAAGGAAGAAAGTGCTAGAAGCACTATGGTGCGGTTGGGTTGTGTTCAGGCCAAAGTGATCGCTGTGATCGGATAGGATGCAGACCACATAGAGAGAAGGCCCAAGCTGAGAACCCCTTGGAAGACCCTGATCTGAAGGCATGACATAGTATGAGGTCTTTGGGCCCCTGGAGAGAGAACAGGACAACTAGTCAGACCAAGTACACTAGCCTGAGTTCAAGTTGGCTCACGGCAGGGCCCTCAGGAGGCACAGGAGCAAGGCACTGTGCAGGAACCTGCACCAACCACAGGTGTCAGACCATGCTGGGGAGGCAGACGGCCAAAATGAGCCACAAAACATAGTCAGCATGTGAGAGAAGGGCAGCCCAGGAATGCTGCAAAACTGCTTGGGGAGATGGGAGCAGGACCATGTCACACCTTGTACACAATCACCACACCAGGGACCCTGTGACTGGCCAGGAGCAAGGAGGAAGTCAGAGCAGAGAAACCAGAAAAAAAGCCCACCATCTATTTCACTTTCACTTTGAACACGGAACTCGGAGGAAGACGCCTAGGCCCAGGAGTGGAGAAACCTGGCTGGAGCCCCAGTTACCACCAATGACCTGAGTGACCTTGGGCAGGTGATCTTAGCCTGGGGCTCAGCTTCCCCACCCATAGCCCCAGTCCAACCAGCCCCTAACAGCCAGGCTCCAATCAAGTAGGTAGCAGCTCTGCCTAGTACTTTGTAAAGCACCTACTATGTGCTTTTCCTTGTTCCAAAGGGGAGGCAGGAAAAGGACAGGCCCCGACTCTGCCCCCAGGGAAGGTTTCAACCAGGGGCCCAAATAGGCAGGGCAGGAATCCAGGGAGAGCATTCTCGGGACATTCTCCAGCCAGCCTGACTGCCCAGCCCAGTCCAGGGAGGGAGAGAGGAAGTGGAGAGCTGTTTTACCATCCATCAGATTAACTGCCCCAAATGGGAAATTTACAGCCCTCCTACAGCCTCCTGCGTATCCCATAATCTCCCATGCCCCTAATCTCCTGAGAAAGAATGTGTGCGCTGTAATCTTTCCAGCCCACTGTTCTCAGGGGCAATGCCTTATAAAACCTCAGTTCCTGCCAGTAGTGGTCATTCCCGACCAAAAGCCCTTTAGCTGGGGGCTGGCCAAGGCCTGACTCCACCCACCAGGAGCCAGCGCAGCTGACCTTGGCCTAAGACATGGGTCTCAGCAAGAAGACCTGCCCAACCAGCCCCTTTGGTAAATACAACTCGGCTCTCTCCTCTTTTGCCTTAAGAGGAAAAGCCTGCTGAGAGGCAGAACCAGAAAAAATGGAATCTCTGCCCCATGCCGACTCATGCATGGGGCAAGGTGAAAACCTGGGCGAGGTGTCAGGTGTTGGCTCTAACGTCAGCTCACCCTAAACCTGCCAGTAAAGCCTCTTCCCATGTGGGCCTCACCTTCCCCTGAGAAATGAAGGGAATGTAAGACAGCCTCCCCCAAATTTCTCACACTGCCCCTCCCTGACCCACGTTCTGTCAAACTGCAGTCAACCTGCTTCCTTCAACCACCAGACAGCTCTGCGCTCTACTGCCAGGAACAGAAGAGTCCTCCAGCTGGGGGGCAACACCCCACCCAATAAGGACTCCCTGCCCATCCCAGCATCGAAGTCTCTCCCTCATGTCATCTGTGCCCTACACGCACCCTTGACTCCCCCAGGCCTTTGCCACCTTCCCCGCATAATGAAATCTTTGTCTAGGTCCTACTCAAAATGTCACTTCCTCCATGAAGGGTTCCTGGATCCCTCTCTTCTCAATACCTGTCCCAGTCTCTCCTTCTGACTCTTTACTCATGGGCCCTTGAAGCCAGAGGACTCTCCTGCTTATCACTAGTGATGGGAAATTCACTTTGTCACAAAGCATTTCAGAGGACTGTGCACAAACCTGGAGCCAGTTCTCCAAAATACTGGCACCTAACAGGTCCTCTACCACCACTGGGCCAAGTTTCCTAGTCACAGGATGCTCAAGCCCCTTGAAGGTGATTATGCTCCTAGTGGTCAGAGCTGCACCCGTTACCGACCAGAATTTGAACCCTCTCTCCTTGACAAAGCATTTTATCACTTACTACCTGATGAAAGGCCAACAGGTGAGGGGCTGACATGACCCTCTTTACAGAGAGAACAAGCGCACTATCCAAGGTCACACAGCTGTAGGGGGCCGAGCCAAGGCTCAAACCTCGGTCTTCTAACTCCGACTCTAACCTTGTGTTTGCCCCACCAGCCCTGGAGGTACCTGTAACCCTGGAGTCTGCTGAGGAGACCTGGGTTTGGGAAAGAGAAAACCTAAACCCTTCCCCTCTGTACCACCTCCCAGGACCCACACCTAGAACAGCAGAGACACAGCCACAGTCAGGGTCGCTGGAGCAGAGGAATGACAGACAGCATTCACTCCATACTCTCCACTGCTTCCATCCATGCTTGATTACCTCTGGTGACAGTATCTCACTACGTCCCGAGATATGTTAGAAGGTTCTGTTGAAAACCTGGAGCCAAGCCTTTCTTTCTGTAGCTTTCCCAGAAAATAAGACTCTTCTGCATGACAGTCCTTCAAATATTTGCAGCCAGCCCTCATTTCCCTGGGGGCCCCCTCTTGCTCACATGAAACACTGCAGATGTTCCTGGTTCCTGCAGATGTTCTTCAGGATACAAGGTTTGCTGCGCCCATCACAGCCACCCCCTCGGAAAGGCTTCACCTAGTCACATCCCTCTTATAAGGGTGATCCCAAAAGGGACCCCAATACTCCATGTGTGATCTCCCCTGAGCAGAAAAGCACCACCTGCTCCCATGTCATAAGCACCACACATCCATCCATGCAGGCTATAACAAAATTAGCATTTTGGCTGGTCACATCATCCCTTTAACTCCCATGGAGTCCACGGTCACTCAACCCCTCTGCCCAGTGCTATACCTTCCAGAGGGCCCTGGCCGTGCTGGGTCATGGATGAAACTCATTTTCATCATCTGGATACAACAGAATGTGCAGGAACTTTGGAGTGAGACCTGGGCTGGAATCCTGATCTGGCCACTTCTTTATCTAGTGACTCAGACAACTTACTCACCCTCTCCAAATTTCTACAAAATGGGAGAACGTTTTTACCTCGGCAGGCTGATCTTAGGAATAAATAAGATAGGGTATGGAACCACCTAGCCCAGAATGAGAGCTTGCCCAAGGTCAAGTATCTGACAGGGTTGGGGTAAGAGTCAAAGCTTTGTGGCCTGAGGCATCACGCTCCAGCCTCGCCCTGTTTCCTTTGTCCCACAGCCTCTCCACGCTAAATATCATCTTTGGTCTGTCTGTCTCCCTGCGCTGGATGGAAAATTCCTTGGCAACATCCTTGTCTTTGTAGCCACAGAATCTGGTACAGTGCCACCTGGTAAAGAGTAGGAACGAATGAATGCTGATAAACAAATTAGAAGAAATTAATTAAGCTGATGTCAAGAAGACAGGCCCCAATCCCATCACCAGGGACTAGGTGGTAGGAAGGATTCATTTCATAAGGGCTTTGAGGTTCTGAATCATGCCAGCACTACCCGGCCCCCCTAGAACAGGGAAGCCCATTTCACAGCCCCATTCTCTCCTCGGGTTCCTCCCCTACCCATGATGTAATAAAAGTCTGCCTTCCCCAATCACTGAACTGAACTGAACTGAACTTCCCCAATCACGAAATCTCCAAGACTGGTGAGGTCCTGGAGCCAGGCTGAGCTGAATGTACTTACATGCGCATTTTTGGGGATGGTCCCTGAGATGCATAGGTCCTATGTGGGGGAAGGTTGGTGCCAGGGTTTCTCCACCCCCAGATAGCCAGGGCTTTATTAAAACTATCTTCTTCCTATTCTCAAGTAATTAGTAATGGGGAGGGGTGGGGAAAATCTGTTCATATTCAACAGGCTATCTCAAAACCATCCAAGCCACACTTGAGAGAGAGCACTTCTATCTCCCCATCTGTGTCACTGCTTGATGCCACACGGCCCCTGCAACCCAAATACTAACAATTCTCTACAGCCTGCTGTGAGTTCCCTTTTAGAGCCTTGTCTAGTTATTTCCAAGGCTCTAGGGTCAGTGGGAGCCTTGATTACATCACCTCTGAGCCTTAATTTCCCCATCGCATCACAGAGGCACAATCATCAACCTCAAGATGAGAGTATGGTTAAGAGTGAAATAAGCATTTCGGCCATGTGCATCACACTACAGATGTTTGTTCACTCAACCTTGGCTTCTTTCCTTCCAGTTTATTATTTCCTGGGCCCTGAAGCACACTGTTGCCCCAGACATGGCTCAGCTCCAGTTCTGCAGAGAGAACCTCAAGAGATGGACGCCATCTCCTCCAGCCACTTCAAGTATTTGTATGGCTTTGAGAACTCAATGGTTATGCGAATACCACTGGTGGTTAGCTGGTAAGCCCACCCATTTTAATCCCCTGTGGTCAACGTGGACAGGCATGAGAGAAAATGTCCATTTTCAGGTAATTCTCCACAAGGGGTGACTGGAAGCCAACATAGAAATAGAGGGGCACCATGCCGTCCCACACTAGAAAGGAGACGCTAGGGACACCCGAGGCAGAGCACCCGAGGCCTGTGCTTCCTGGGACCAAGCAGGGAGAGGTCACTCAGTAGCAGATGGGCTTCTCAGGTAGAGCACCAAGGAAAGGCTATTACAGAGTTCACTGAGCTATTGAATAAACTCATTCAACAATTATTTTCTTTCACCACACACACAGAGAAAGGAACCATGTGAAGTGATGCATCTGTTAACTAGCTTGACTGTGGTGACCATTTCACAATGTGTATATATATCAAAACATCAAGTAGTACATCTTCAGTAAGTCAGTTCAGTCGCTCAGTCGTGTCCGACTCTTTGTGACCCCATGAATTGCAGCACGCCAGGCCTCCTTGTCCATCACCAGCTCCCGGAGTTCACTCAAACTCACGTCCATTGAGTCGGTGATGCCATCCAGCCATCTCATCCTCTGTCGTCCCCTTCTCCTCCTGCCCCCAATCCCTCCCAGCATCAGACTCTTTTCCAATGAGTCAACTCTTCGCATGAGGTGGCCAAAGTACTGGAGTTTCAGCTTCAGCATCATTCCTTCCAAAGAAATCCCAGGGCTGATCTCTTTTAGAATGAACTGGTTGGATCTCCTTGCAGTCCAAGGAACTCTCAAGAGCCTTCTCCAACACCACAGTTCAAAAGCATCAATTCTTCAGTGCTCAGCTTTCTTCACAGTCCAACTCTCACATCCATACATGACCACTGGAAAAACCATAGCCTTGACTAGACAGACCTTTGTTGGCAAAGTAATGTCTCTGCTTTTGAATATGCCATCTAGGTTGGTCATAACTTTCCTTCCAAGGAGTGTCTTTTAATTTCATGGCTGCAGTCACCATCCACAGTGATTTTGGAGCCCAAAAAAATAAAGTCTGACACTGTTTCCACTGTTTCCCCAACTATTTCCCATGAAGTGATGGGACTAGATGCCATGATCTTTGTTTTCTGAATGTTGAGCTTTAAGCCAACTTTTTCACTCTCCACTTTCACTTTCATCAAGAGGCTTTTTAGTTCCTCTTCACTTTCTGCCATAAGGGTGGTGTCATCTGCATATCTGCGGTTATTTATATTTCTCCTGGCAATCTTGATTCCAGCTTGTGCTTCTTACAGCCCAGCATTTCTCATGATGTACTCTGCGTATAAGTTAAATAAGCAGGGTGACAATATACAGCCTTGACGTACTCCTTTTCCTATTTGGAACCAGTCTGTTGTTCCATGTCCAGTTCTAACTGTTGCTTCCTGACCTGCATACAGGTTGTTCAAGAGGCAGGTCAGGTGGTCTGGTATTCCCATTTCTTTCAGAATTTTCCCCAGTTTATTGTGATCCACACAGTCAAAGGCTTTGGCATAGTCAATAAAGCAGAAAGAGAGGTTTTTCTGGAACTCCCTTGCTTTTTCGATGATCCAGCGGATGTTGGCAATTTGATCTCTGGTTCCTCTGCCTTTTCTAAAACCAGCTTGAACATCTGGAAGTTCACAGTTCACGTATTGCTGAAGCCTGGCTTGGAGAATTTTGAGCATTACTTTACTAGCATGCGAGATGAGTGCAATTGTGTGGTAGTTTGAACATTCTTTGGCATTAATATATATAATTGTTATTTGTCAATCATATCTTGTGCATACATGTTGAGTTGCTTCAGTTGTGTCCAACTCTTTGCGACCCCAAGGACTGTAGCCCACCAGGCTCCTCTGTCCATGGGATTTTCCAGGCCAGAATACCAGAGTGGGTTGCCATTTCCTTTTCCAGGGAATCTTCCCAACACAGGGATCAAACCTGTGTCTCTTATGTCTCCTGCATTGGCAGGCAGGTTCTTCACCACTAGCACCACCTGGGAAGTCCCCAATCATACCTCAAACAAGCTAAAAAAATATTTCTGAACACCTACTTGATCCAACCACTATTCTAGGCACTAGAGGTACAACCTTGAACAAAGTAGGCACTATTCTGTGTCATCACGGACGTTAAATTCTAGTGGGAGACAACAGATTAAAATTGTAATATATCCGTATCATGTTGAGAATTCTTTTTTTTTTTTTTAATTAAAGTAGGGTTAAGGAAATAGATTATGCTGGAGGAGAGGACTCAAGAAAAGCCACCATGAAGGGTGACACCTGGCAAGACCTGAAGACAATTCGGGAGCAGTAGGCCATGGGGATATATGAAGGAAAACATTCCTGAAAGAGGGAACAGTGAGTGTGAAGGCCCTGTGGCTGGCTGTGCTCTCATGTTTAAGGAACAGCAAGGCTGGAGCACAGCATCAGGGAGAAGGAAGTGAGGTGACGTGGGGGTGAGCAGCAGGCGGCACAGGGCCTCCTACTGTGAGGGCTCTGGAGTCCCTGCGTGAGATGGGAGCCCTTAGGTGGTTTCAGCTGATCCAGCTTCCACTGAAGAACACTCTCTGGCTAAGAAATGGCACCCCACTCCAGTGTTCTTGCCTGGAGAACTCCATAGACAGAGGAGCCTGGCAGGCTAGACTATGGGGTCGCAGATACAACTGAGCAACTGAGCACAGCACACTGTAGCAGAGGAGAGGGAGAGAGACACGGGGACCGGCTGGAGGGCAACGCGACAGTCCAGGCAACAGACAACAGTGGTGAGAACCAGGATGGTAAGAGGCCTGGGAATGGTCTGATTCTTGAAATATTTCAAAGTAGAGCCATTCCATTTTTAAAAGTTCCCTGGAAACGTGTGTATATTGCCAAGTAGTCCTGGGTTTTACCAGCTGCTTGTACTGGGAAGACCAAAAGACAAACTGAATTTGGTCTACTGAGCCCCAGCCTGGGCAACAAGAATGGGAAGTACCTCAGTGCAGGGCTTCAGGCAGGAAGCCGCGTGACCCTGTGTGAGTGCCGCGGGAGCTGGGGACACTGTCCTGGCCAGGAGGGGCCTCTCCCGGCAGGACTCACCACTACTCCCACCTCCCTTCAGACTGCACCCCATTCCAGCCCCAGCCTCTGAAGGGCTGGGTGACTCAAATGCAAACTGCTCCTGGCTTTTCAAGGTGGAAGGAGAAGTCAAGGAAGCCCAGTGAGGCACTTGGGGTCTAGGTCCAAGACCAGCTCCTACCACCACCCCTCAACCCCACCCCACCTCCGCTATGTGACTCTGGGTAAATTATTTACCTCTGGATCTTAGTTCCACATGCATAAATGAGAATCATAATACACTACCCTGTCAGGGGCGGGTGGGGGTCATTCTTGTGAGGTTTCAGTGAATTATAGGTACCATGCTCTGCAAAAGCTGGCTTAGAATCATAACACACCAGCCATTCCAGCTGTATAACCTTGGACTTAGAGCCTCCCTGGTCCTCTGTGTTCTCATCTATAAAATGGAGGAAAATGACATCATTTAGGGCTACTGTGAGGATCAAAGCAAATAATCCATAAAAAGTGTTGATCACAGAAAAGCACCTCAATGGCTGTCAACCAGCTGTGAGGCACTCCTACAGGCTCAGCTTTCCCAGCAATTTTAAATGTGGCCTCAGGCTCCAGTTCACCAGAAAGAGTCAGCACCCTGGGTCACCTGCAGAGGTTCACGCTCTCTCAGCGCTGAAGGTTCTCCCTGTGGACGATGCCAGCCTCCCAGGGCTGTTTGGGTGAGGGGCCAGTGAGCACACAGTAGGTGCTGAGCAAGTGGTCGTCCTGGGGTGCCCTCTCGACTCAGGATCGCAGACCCAAAAAACACCGCCCGGGGCCACGGAGAGATGGTTTCAGCTCACATTCCTGCAAACAGCACCTCCACACAATTTCCATCACACCCACAGTCTCTGTTAAAGTTTAAAAGTCCTATGCAAGGACTTTCAGCACATAAATTACTAGGCACGGAAATAAGTCCTGAAGGCCTCAGAGAAATCAGGATGGACCGACGAAAGAGGCAAAGAAGAGTAAAAGCCTTCTCCATTTTTTCCTCTTTTCTGCTATCTCTGGGCGGGATTTAGGAAGCTGGGGGGAAGAGGAACCAGGGAGTCTAAGGGTGTTACTGTCTGTCAGATAATTGAGTCTATGAGGAATTATGATACACTGTGGGCAACAAAAGCCTAAATGTAAAGAGTTTTTCCTCCAAGTCTTCTTCACTTGGAGTTACTAAATGCACAGGTTTCATTAACCTGAATCCATTCACCCATGTTTCACTCCCATATTTCTCTTACTCTCAGTTCCCATACCCTCAACCAGCAGCACACGGGCCTGGACACAAACTTCCTCTGTCAGAGGGGTGGGGCCGAGGTCCCCAGCGACAGGACTGCACAAGGCCAGGGCTGAGGAGGGACAAGATAAGGATGGTAAGGCCACCCTTGGCAGCTGCCCCTTGGAAGGCCCTGGCGTGTGAATGAAGGTGAGAGTGGTTCTTGCACTTCCAGGGGCTCGGGTTTTAACTAGGTCACCCCTTGGACACTCACACCACCTCTCACTCTTTATCTCCATCTCCTTCTATTTTAAGGCAGGAGTGCTGCCAGGCAGTGGTGTGGGTTTCCCAGCCTCTCCTCCTCTATAGCCCAAGCCCTCATCTGCCAGGTGATGGCTGGGATGTCTCACAGGCTTCCACATGCTTCCTCCAGCCTCACCTCTTTGGACTCCTGAGCTGGAGTCTGGGAGAATGACCAGCACACCCAGGATATCCCACCTTCCTCCCCCACAACCATGGGGGTGGGGGGGAGGCCTTGCACCCCTTCTTAAGCCCAGATATGCCACCCTCAGGATGAAGCCCCAACTCCTCAAAGCCGCCTCCTTCCTCTCTTGATGTCCTTGAACATGTCATGCTCTTAGCTAGCTCTGCCCACACTGTTTTCTCTTCTCTGAACATCCAAACTCTGTTATCACCTAGAAATTCCCTGCTTGTTCTTCAAGGTCCAGCTCAGGCTCCCCCTTTCCCGCAGCAAGCCTCCCCTGGCCACCCCTCTCTGTGCCTCTCCAGTCCACATGCTTCCCTTACCCAGTCACTTGCAGACTCTCCTCCAGGTGTTGACACATGTGTCCCCACCAGAGAACAGGCTTTCAGGCTCCCTGAGGACACCAGTGGCGCTCTGGTTCCTCAACTAATGCCTACGATCTTCCGGTATACCAGATACCTGCTGAGAGCCAGTGATACAGCTAGTGGGCACAACAGACAAAATGCCTACCCAAATGGAGCCCATATTCTAGTGATAATAATAGCCAACACTCCAGAGTACTTCATACATTCAAGACTATTCTGACTAATCTTAATTCATTTAATCCCCACCACAATTACTAGTATCCCCATTTTACAGAGGAAGAAACTGAGGCTCCATATTAGATAATTTGCTCAGGATCCACAAGCTAGTAAATCGGAGGGCTGGGTTCAAATCCAGGCAGTCTTGTGCTGGACCATGCTCCCAATCACTGGGCCTTTCTGCCTCTCAAGGCTGTTTTCTCTTTTCTGCTTTACCCATGTTGATACCCCCAGCCTCCAGGCCAGGGCTTGGCACACTGAGAGCTCAGTAAAGGTCTGCTAAATGAAAGGATCTCCTTGAACAATGGAAGCTGGCTCCCCTGCTGGAGGCACCCGCTCCTCCTCCAGTCCTCACTCAATCCAGCAAATAAGATTCCTCAGCCTTCCCTGACATGTCCACCACTGAACTGCTTTCCCCTGGATGCTCCTCTCCATGCCGTTCCCACACCACTCAGCTGACACTTCCTCACACACCACCTGACCATCCTATAGCCTGAATCTGTGTGGACATCTTACTTTGCCAGCTCCCTGAGCTCCCTGATAGCCCCCAGAATACAAACAGTATGGTGCCAGGCACACAGCACAAATAGACACAGAAATGCTAAACTGAATCTTGCCTCCCCTCTCCATTTCTTCATTATCACTGGAGCTATTTTTCCCTTTCCCCAGGGGAAGCAAGCCACAGTCTGGTCAGAAACAATCTCTGCTGCAACTATATCCAAACTGCCTAAATCCATAAGCCAAAGTCATAATTAGGGTGTAGCTTTCCCAGGTAGCTCAGTGGTAAAGAATCATCTGCCTGCCAAGCAAGAGACATGGGTTCAATCCCTGGGTCAGGAAGATCCCCTGGAGAAGGAAATAGCAACCTGCTCCAGTATTCTTGCCTGAGAAATCCCATGGTCAGAGGAGCCTGACAGGTTCATGGGATTGCAAAAGAGTCAGACACAATTTAGCAACTAAACAACAACAAATGGTTAAAATCAGCAAGTAGAGTTGGCCATTTTTAACTGTTTGGGCAAAATGCACCTTCAATGCCCTCTATTAGAAAATGCCCATGACTGAGAATCTGAGCCAGGCAGTATCCACAGGTGCCCTCTGTGTGGATCAGAGGACAAGAGTCCTTGCAGGATGTAAGTCAAGGAATCGCTCATGCACTTGGACCAGCACAGCCATTACAGAAAAAAAGACAAATTCTTTGGAAATACTTGTTAAAATTTACCGAAATATACCGTGTGCTGGGGACTGAGTAATAACATGTATTATTCTCAAGTGACCAGTGCAAAACTCCCAGGAGGCAGATGCCAGCATCGCACCATTTTATTTAGAGGTTAAATAAAATGATGGGGCCACAAAGCCGCGCTGCCTGGATGGTCACCCACAACCCCAGGGCTACCCTATCTGAAGTCTGGAGGGGAACAGCTGAACCGTGTGTGAGAGCTGAGCCCAGATGGAAGCACTCGACACTCAGGGAGGGGGTCCCTCCGCCGACCCCACTTGCTCCCCAGGCAGATACAACCAGGACCAGGAGGGGAATGGGCCTGGGCCACAGCCAGCTCCAGAAAAGGTCGGAGGGGTAGGGGTGGGGTGCAGTATCAGTCTGCAGGAAATAGCCCAATTACCAGGCCATCACACAAGCACTGGCGGGTTGTGGATCGGTCAGAACCCACACAGATTCCCCTGCCCCTCTGCTTCTGAAGTGAAGTGAAAGTCACTCAGCTGTGTCCGACTCTTTGTAACCCCATGGACTATATAGTCTGTGGAATTCTCCAGGCCAGAATACTGGAGTGGGGAGCCTTTCCCTTCTCCAGCGGATCTTCCTGACCCAAGAATCGAACCGGGGTCTCCTGCACTGCAGGAAGACTCTTTACCAACTGGGAAGAGTCAAGGACATTTCTGCTCGCTCCCCAAGGTGGCCTGGGCTTCCATCACCACCTCCCTCATGAAACCCTGAGGCAACTATGGAAAAAGGAAAGCCAGTCACCTTCTCCCTGCTTCAGTCCACAGGCTGTCTCCATTTCCTCCCACCAGGAATGTCCCAGGACAGGGACCCAAGCAATAACCCACAGGCTACGGGAAAGAACTAGATGTGAGGTTTTCACTCTCCTCCAAAGGACAAACCTTTTCACAATGAAGAGGAGTTGACTTTCAAAATCTTCTTTCCACTTTGGGTGGGACTAGGGGAGGGAAGTGTCCATCCCTAAAAGAAGGCAAGTCCGAAGCAAAGGCTTTTGGTTTAAAGGATCTGTTTCCTCTCCCAGACCCAACCCACCGTGGAGCATAGTGGAGACAAGCCAAACAGATACAAAAGGATGGTGAGGACCCCAGCGAAGGACAGCTGGGGCTGATCCCACCCCTGCCACCTAACACCCGTGCTGTGCGTGCTGAAACCCGCCTTGTCTATAAAATGAGGATAGAAATAGGACCTGCCTCATAGGGCTGGTACGAGGACTATGAGCTCACGTCTGTTAAGTCCCTAGAGCAGTGCACATTGCCATTCAGTTGGCTCAATCGTGTCCGACTCTTCGCGACCCCATGGACTGCAGCACGCCAGGCTTCCCTGTCCTTCACCATCTCCCAGAGTTTGCTCAAACCCATGTCCATGGAGTCGGTGATACCATCCAGCACACGCAGTGTGCACTAGATAAACATTTATAAAACAAAAAGTAAATAAGAACTCAACAAAAGCAGCTGGCTTCTCAGCGTGACAGTCCTCCTGCCCCAGCATTCAGCTTACTGTACCCCCAAACCAAGGAAAATCCAACAAAGGCCTGAAAGAAAAAAATTCTCAAACCTTTCCATGAATTCAAGGAGGCAATCCTGCATCAACCAGGTCTTCCCTGCCCCAAGGAGCAGCTTCAAAAAGCCCAGCAAGAACACTGCACGACACAAGTATTGCATCTGAAATCACTGTGCTCCTCATTTCAAAATACATGGGGTTTTTGAAATAGAAAGAGTGTGCTTTGGGTTTTAATTTAAATATCTACCTGTTCAGAGACTAGGAAGCCCTCCCCCAAAGTCCTCCCCCAAAGAATTACTATCCCCCCAAGCCAGAGTTTTAGAAACCATATAGTGCCAAACCCACCAACACATGCATGCATTTTCAGGTGAAGAGGGCTGGAGAGAGTTGAAGCAGAGGCCAATGGAGCTCTCCCCAGCTCCCACCTACACACCAGCGCTAAAAAAGAAACATAATTATTCAAAGCCTCAGCAAGCGGATGTAATTTCAGGTACCGCCAATTCTGTTTAGAAAAGGATTAATGGGCACAGTGATTACAGATATTTAGCTTCACAGCATTCATGTGTCTATTTTTTAAAACTCCCCAGGTTAGAATGTGTTGAGAAAAGAAACCTTTCCAAATGCTTTCATGGGCAGGGGAGGGAATCATTTGCCCTCCCTGGGACCCTGACTTTGCATCCCTCCTCACCCCTTCAGTTTACAACCCCAATTTACCCCTAATTCCAATCAACCCTCTCTCCTTGTGTGCCTGCCAGCGTCGAGAGGGTCAAGCCAAACGTCAAGTCTACAAAGCCACTCTGATTTGGTTGAACACTGACTCAGTGCCTGACACTGTCCCGGGGGAGTTGGTGAGCCATTCACGGTGCTGAGTCACAGTCCTGCCCCCGTCCCATCTTCCCCAGGACCAGCTCAGGAAAGACTGTAACGCCAGACTCCTCTAGGACTCATCAAAACAACTGTCTGCCGGGACACATTTCTTCTCCCACACAGAGGAAGCATCCTCATTTCTCAGCTTAACTGCAGCCTGCTTGCCTGCTCTGGCTGTCAATGTCAATCACTCACAACCACCCATCCGCCACTCTGCCCCTCTCCTCCTCCCTCAGGAGGATCTCTGAGTGATTGTAGGGTTCTGAGATGTAGAATGGTTAGCCTGTCCACCAGGTAGACACAGTCCCCACTCAATGGTCACCCCAAAAGACCAGCCACCCCGCCAATGCTGCCAACAGCCACCAGCAGCATCATCCGAGCAGTGGAGAGGAGAGAGAACTCCCAAACTCCACAGAGGAAACCAGAGGCCCCAGGGAGCCTGGCCCTCCAGGATCTAAGCAGGGTCACAGGCTGGGCATTATGGAGAGCTGTATCCACTGACTGGCTCTAGGCCTTTCTCACAGCTCCATCGAATGAATCCTGATGGATGTCCTCTCTAAATGAAAAGGCTCACAAGGCCTACAGGCCCATTATGTGCCAAACAGCACGCTAGGAGGCTCAGCTAGGCCAACACGTTTCATTCGCAAGTAACACTCGGAAGGAATGGAGTGCTCCCATCATTGCACAGATGGGGAAGCTGAAGCTCTGAGATGTTTTCATTTCCAGGGTCTATAAGCACCCACAGAGCTTATAATGACGCGGATTCCCAGTCTACTCCCTAGAAGTTATGCCTCAGCTTCTACTTCGGGTTGACCCTCCCTGCTCCCTCATCAAGTGCTCTAATACAGATACCAGGGTTACCGCTTCTGAAACAAAGAGTTTAGATGCCCAACCAGGCAGTGCAAACACTAATGCCAACACCTGGGAGCCCTCTCCGTGGCGGTGGTGGTGAATGGGGAGGAAATCAAAACTGTCCATTTGGAAAATGTGTCAAACAAGAAACCTGTTCATCTTCTCTCAGGTTGGACAGAGCCACACAGAGCTTCGAGGAATTATTTCTTGATATTTAGCAACAGCCATTTAGTGCCCTTTCTTTTACAGATAAGAAAGCACAATTCTCCCTCCTGTTAGCCTGATCTCAGGAGATTTTCCCCAAGGGGACAAGATCTATCTGCTGATTGTGCAGCATTTATACCATAGGAGGAGGCTCCCTTTATGGCAGGAGCAGGAACGCTAGCATTCCTGCATTCACGATCTGCCAGACACCGTTTAAGACAGCAGGACAGGCATCTTCCCCATTTTACAGATGAAAAGACATCTGAAGACACAGAGAGCTTTAGGTGACCTGCTCAAGCGGGCAGTAGCGCCAAGACTACAAACCAGGCACTCGGACCCCAGAATTTGCGTTCTGTAACTCCCCCACAGCACCACCCCTCGGATACAGAAGTTGGGGTAATCCCAAGGCAAAACCCCCAATTATGTCACTCTCCTAAAGCCCAGCTACTGGTGAAAGGTGGTATCCAGGTCCAGTTCCTACTAACCTCAGTGCCAGCCTCCTAGGGGCGCAGACAGGCACACACACACCCTCAGCCCCAGCCCCTTCGCCTTCCCTCCATGGGCCTCTCCAGCCTCAGGCTGCCCTCTGCTCTGCTCCACAGTGGTCTGGCCTTCCCACTCACCCTCTGACGCTCCCGAGGGCTCCTTCGCAGGCCGCCAGCCTCGTCACCCACACTGAAACTACCCAGTGTCCCTCTCCTCTCTTGGACTGGGCGGTGCTGGAGGGCGGAGACAGGGACCTCCATCTCTCTCCACATCACCCAGTGTGGAGACTGGCGTACAGTGGACGTTCATCAGAGTCTAGATGAATCCTGGGTCAAAAGCCAGCCAGCCTCTGGTTAAATGCTCCCCCAGGAAGGTGCTCTCTGTGGACATGCTCTGAACTTGGTTTGGAGAGGACAGGCTTATTGCAGAGGTTACTACATTAACATACAACATTGCTCTGCTTCCACGCCTCCGGGGAAGGAGAGTCTCATTTTTTATTTCATCCAAGGGGTGAGAACACAGGAGCCATGCAACCAGGGGCCCAGGCATAGGGCTGAGATGGGATCTCTGCCCGCTCCATACCCCTAGCACGCTGCCCACCTTCCCACCTTCTCCCCATCCCCATCCCGCACTGCAGTGTTTCAGGGAAGCACAGGAGGCAGCCAGCAGCCCCTGGAAGAGCCTGTATCTAACTTCCAGCTGTCAGACCTCACAAGGCTGAGGGCTCTGCCTTGGCAGGAAAAGCCCCTGAAAAACCCTGAGAACCCTGGCTGTGACGTTGGAAATGCTCTTCTGGCAGAAGCTGAAAGAGACAGCCGGGCTCTAAGCAGGCTTAAGAGGCTCATCAGCCCCTAAGCTGCGATCAGCTGACATCTGCAGGGAGGTCAGGGGACCTACTCCCCCAGAGGACCAGGGACCCAACCCACTGCCCTGCCTGGGAACGATCTACCCGGCCCATCACTCTTGTATCCTGCAGGGGACTTTCCAAGTGAGGCCCAAGGAGACTTCTGCCTCAGGAGACTTCTGCCTCAGGGTCCTCAAGGAAGCAAAGGTACAGGGGACGAGTTTTGGGGCACAGACTGAAAAGAGAGAATTTGGGACAGAGGGAGAGGTGATGGGAGCCAGAAGACACCTCGAACCTCGGTAGAAACAGTACACATATTCGTAGCCAAAAGGACCCTGGTTCAAGTCCCAGCTCCCCCACCAACGCTCTGGCTTTGAAAAGATCTTTTAACCCTTTTCCCACCATGTGCCTCAGATGCTTGTCTGATCTGTAAAATGAGGACAATAAAATAATAAAAATACCTGCTTCTAAAAGGAATGTGTTTTCAACAATCAAGCACCATTGAGATGATTACTGTCGACATCTGTGGCCCAGGCAGCACCAGTCAATGTCTGTCCTTCAGCAGTCAGAGCTGATAACCAGGCGGCCGCCCAGATTAAGGATCGGACATCTGTGCAGCCCTCTAAATGCCCAGGAGGGAGACAAACCAGGAGCCGTCTTCACACCTCATTACCCAGGGCTCTTGGTCCCCGGGTCCCTACAGCCTGGACGAGGTACCCGTGGCCTCGGGACAGCATAGCTGTTGTTGGACAAGGTTATGTAGTGTTTTTTTTAATTAACTTTTTATTCGGAAAAATCTCAAACCTACTGAAAATTTGCAAGTCTAGTACAAAGAATGTCCATATACCCCTCACCCTGACTTACCCGCTGTTAACATTTTGCCCCATCTGCTCTCAATAGTGCATTCTACTCCCCTGAATACACAGATGGATATTTTTGAGTTTTTTTGTCAAACACGTTAAAGCAAATACTTTAAGGACATCTTTTTTTCCTTACTTTCAAGTTGTATTTTATTGTAAGCAAGTAATTTTTAAAAGAAATTTGCTTCATGAATGGAACACTTCACAAATTTGTGTGTCATCCTTCTGCAGGGGCCATGCTAACCTTCTCTGTATCATTTTAATTTTGGTATATGTGCTGCCAAAGCAAGCACATCTTTTTAGTAACCATGATGGTTATACAGTTTTTATTAGTCTAAACCAATTCCTGAGCTGAGTCCTATCATTGGTTTCCAAGCCAGGCAATCCCAGTTCAAGGGCAACAGACTCCGGCAGCAGCAGCTGAATATGATTAGAACTCAGAAATCACACATGTCTCTACCTCACCTGATAGCTGAGTGGAAACCTGGAAGAGAAGCTCACATCTATTGGCACTTACTACGAGTCAGGCAGTTGCTAAACCCCTTTTATCAATTACTTCACATACTTCTCACATTTATCCCCATTTTACCGGTAAGGAAATAAGGCTTATGGGGAATAGTAACCTGCCAGGGTTAGGGAGCTGTACATGGAGGACCTGGAATCTGACGACTCAGATTCCAGAGCCCACGCACTAAGTCACTGCCTCCTTACACAGGCTACCACCACCTAACAACCAACCACCACGCATTTTTCTGCACGATAAAGTTGCCCACCTGTGCTCTGCTTCAAGAAAAGTTTGATGCTTGGTATAAACCAATGCAATACTGTAAAACAAATATCCTTCAGTTAAAAATAAATAAATAAAAGGAAAAACCGACCCTGATGCCAGGCCAGCATCCCAGTGACTGTGAGGAGACCGGATTCAAGAGAGGAAGGTGTCCTGGCACAACTCAGTCCAGCCAAAAGAGGACCTGAAGTTCCAAAAGCTGCTGATGTCTTTATGGAGGCCGGCAGGAACAAGTTCATGTTTAGGAAAACACAAAGCCATACACCAAACACGATGCATCCTGACAAAGAGCTGATCTCAATGGAAGACGAGGGAGGGGATTGTTTTAATAACTTAAATTGAGGATCAAGTCTATTTGAGTTTCTGGACAGAGTCATTTGGAGGATGTTATCCATCACCCGGTCTCCTAAGAGAGGTGGCCTTCACCCTTCTGCCATTGGGCTTCCTAGGTGGCACCAGTGGTAAAGAGCCTGCCTGCCAATGCAGGAGACATGAGAGATATTCGGTCCCTGGGTCAGGAAGATCTCTTGGAAGAAGAAATGGCAACCCACTCCAGTATTCTTGCCTGGAGAATCCCATGGACAGAGGAGCCTGACGAGCTGGTCCATAGAGTCACAAAGAGTCAAACACGATTGAAGCAACTTAGCAGGCACGCTTCTGACATTAGAGCTGTGGTTGAAGGTCTGAGAGGCCCTGGGCTGAGACAATATGCCCACCAGCTTCTAAGAACCCTGAAAAGGCTGAGTTAATACAGCACTTGACTTTAGGAACTCACTGTATCCCTCTGAGCTGACATCTCTGCACTTAAAAATGCCATAATTGTGAGCCTCCAACCTGATAATATTCATGAAGCACTCCATAAGCAATAAATCATTAACCCAAAACACTTCTCAGTGTTTTGGAAGTAAATGTTTTGATACTCATTTAAAAACAACAAACAAACAAAACCATATTTTCTCATGTTTTTTCCTCTGCCAATATTTACTTAAGACACCTTGCCAGTTCGGAGAGATGTTGTTCTTTTACATGGAGCAAAAAGACTCAAACCCATGCTCTTTTCTGAAGACACAGAAAACCAGAGTAAGCACCTCACTAAATCACCAAACAGTTCACATCATGAACTGCTTTCTTAAATAAGCTCCTTTTCCCAAAGTCCTCCATTTAGGAAGCCCAAAATTTACTCCCATAAATATCAAGAGAATGAGATCTACACCCACCCTCTTCACACACACACTGCACCATAAATCATCCACCCGTCCTTTCTCTGAAAATAAGAGCCTTAAAAAGCCACTTGCCACCATTTGTCTTAAAGAGGTTTTGCCAGATCTTTTCTGGGTTGGTTCTGAGACTGTGGCACAAATCACGGCTCTTAATCCTTCCCCAGCTCTCTACACAACAACGCTCTTGTTCCTTTCACACAGAACCTAACATTTCAATCTATGCGCCAGTTTTCACCCTTGATAAAGCAACCAGGAAATGAAACATAAAGTGTGGGATTACGCCAAGGCTTGCAAGCTGGGAGAACCTTTTCTTAACCTTCAACAACAAGAGGTTTCAGAATTTCCCTTCTAAATAGATGTAAGCTGCTAATTTCCCAGTCATTCTTTGTGGAACTGCTGTTTTCTGGTTTGAAATAAAGAATTGCTGGGACTGCTGTTCCCAGCAATACCTCAATGAGAAAGATGACAAATACCTGAATGAATAGGCTGGCATGGTACAAGACAAATTTCACCACCATGAAGTTCAACATTTGTCTGGGGAGGAATACGTGGCAGACAGGACAGATTTCTTCCTAGGGGTGCCCTGGAAGACTCTCCTTGGCTGATGGCTTAATTAACCTTCAAGAGGGCAGTTTCCTGGGTCATCCTGTACTCACAGGCTTCTATACCTAGTGCCTATAGCCGACTGGGGTCCCCACCTGGACGTCCTGTCACCCCTGGTTCAACCTGCACTCCCCAGTTCCTCCTCTCTCCCGTTAATTTCAGACTGTGTGTGTAGAATAAAATCACACACTCTAGATATTCGGCATTATTCTAGAGGAGTAATCCTTCTGCAGGAGGCCTGAAGCCTTGGTTCACGCCTTGGTTCACTCCCTGCCTCCATGCGATGGGTTCTTTACGTGTCCACTCCCAGCCACCTCAGAGCACACAGCTGGGCCCAGCACTGCTGCTCCTCACTCCTGTCCAGGGGCTCTGAGCACCAGCACTCTTGCCCTGTGGTATCTAGGAGTGGGGCATGATGGTGGCGATTCAGCCTGTGAGGTCAAAGACCTAATGTTTGCACTGAAAACTTTATATTCCACAATACAGAGAGGAACCACAAGATTTACACCAAGAATTTAAATTTTTTATTTTTCTAAACTTAGAATGACATTAAATATCAATAGCAAGTAGAAATGCCATGACAAGTGGAGGGAAAGCCTGCAGAAGCAAAGAAAGAATCTTTATACTTTAATACCGTTAATGGCACTTTTTTGCGTGGCTTTTAAAACACTCTGATTTTGCACAGGGTACTGCGAATCAGGTTTCCAGTCCTGCTCTGGGATCTGCTGCAGTCCTAAGGGCTGGGAGGAGAAACTGGCCTTAATCCAATGGGTACCCACAAGGAGAATGGCACCTACACAGGACAGCCCTGGAAGCCTCGAAAGCTAAAACTGAGGGCCTTCAAGCTAGAAGAGACCTTGTGGAATCATCCGTTTCCCACCAGGACCCTGAAGCCAAGTTATAGCAGACATGAAAGCCTGGTAACCAGGGAGGATGGGAGGCCTGGTCCAAAGACCAACAGACGTCTCACTCCCCAGACACATGGCATGAGGTTATAAGGCGAAGAAGCTAAAGGACGCCAGGTTCCCGCACTGACTGCTGTTCTTGACAGCAAGCAACAACATTCAAGAAGCCTGAGGTCCAGGCATCAGCCTTGACACATGTGGTTTCCAACTGCTTTGTTCCTTCAACTTGCCCAGTTCCCTTACACCCCTGACCTACTTCGATAAATACCAATGCCTACTCTGCCCAGTGCTATGCTGGGCACGAAAGTCTCAGAGGAGCCAGGACCCCTCCTCTGTGCCATTCATCCTGCTTGTCAACTTAAGATCTACTCAAAGGCTGCTGTAGGGAGAACCTAACTTATAGTGTTCCATGAAACCCTGAAGACCAGCCCACTGTAGTATTCCAGCTCCCAAAGCCTCTTCTAGAACTTTTCCCTCATGGGTTTCATGTTTGAAAAGGGTGTGTCTGTCAAATTGTTTTCACTAAGTAATAGTTAATGGGGAATTCCCTGGTGGACCAGTGGTTAGGACTCCACACTGCCACTACCGGGCACATGGGTTCCATCTCTGGTTGGGAAACTAAGATTCCCAATAGCCATATAATGCAGGAAAAAAAAAAATTAATGTCTTCCATTTCTTACTCATCAGAGACATGCACCACCACCACGTCAGCACAGGATACCAAGGGCTGCTGCCCATTCAAGGCACCTCAGTCCCCAGTAAAACAAAGAAAGGGTGTGGCCACATGAGCCCTGGGCAGCCTGACTCAGAGTGATGACACATGACACACGGCTGCTTCAAGCATCAACACGAGCTCTCACTGGTGATCTGGGGTAGCAGCCACCACCACCATCACCACCACCACGGTGACCATGAAGACCTCCCAGCTCTAACACTTTAGCCAAATAACTGAACTTTCATGAACGTGAATTTCATCATCCGTAAAACAGGATAACCCATGATTTGCTGCTTCTAGAGCCTGTTAGAAGGATCAATAAGAAAAGGTACTGGATGGGGCTTCCCTGGTGGCTCAGTGGTAAAGAATCTGCCCGCCAATACAAGAGACACAGGTTCAATCCCTGGTCCAGGAAGATCCCACATGCCGCGCAGCAACCGGAACCATGTGCTCTAGAGTCTGCAAGCCACAGCTACGGAGCCCACATGCCCTAGAGCCCGTGCTCTGCAACAGAAGAAGCCGCCACAAAGAAAAGTCCCTGGTCCCCGAAATCAGAGAAAAGACCACTCTGCAGCACCAGCGAAGACCCAGCACAGCCCAAAATAAGTAAACGACATTTCAAAAGAGAAACGGTCCTGAAGAACGTCAACTGCCCTTTTCCACCTGAATACCCAGGATTATACAAGATTCCTCGTTGGTACAATGGAACTAGTAACAGTTCCTACTTCATCAAGTTGTTGTGAGAATTAAATCAGATAGTAGTTACAAAAACAGTTTCTGGGATTTTTCAAGGACTCAAAAAGATGAAGCTATTACATAATTGCTGGAGAAGGAAATGGCACCCCACTCTAGTATTCTTGCCTAGAGAATCCTGCGGACAGAGGAGCCTGGTGGGCTGCTGTCCATAGGGTCACACAGAGTTGGCCACGACTGAAGCGACTTAGCATGCATGCCTGCATTGGAGGAGGAAACAGCAACCCACTCCAGTGTTCTTGCCTGGAGAATCCCAGGGATGGAGGATCCTGGTGGGCTGCCGTCTATGGGGTCACACAGAGTCAGACACAACTGAAGTGACTTAGCAGCAGCAGCATTACATAATTGCTACTACTACCATTGCTATTACTATTAATGACACTACTATCCCAATTACATCATAACTTGGTCTCTGGCTAAGAGAAAGTAAAGAAGCGTTGGATTACAGGAAGTCTTCCTAGGGAATACCAGCATCATGGAGTCTAGAACCGGGAGAACCAAGAGTAGGGTCCTTGTTTCTGTCCCAAGTTAACCCCAAAATGAACCAAAAGTGCAGAAATCAAACTAAAATCCACTTGCCTTAGCTCACGGTTTTCTGCTTCAAGAAATTTTTCTCTGGGAAGTATTCAAACATCTGCCAAATCTACCGATGCATCCTAAAAAATTCACATGACTCTCTAGTCTGAGGATCCAGTAGGGAAAACACTAGCAGCTGCACAAGTGCTTCGTCCCTCTAACTGAGCCCTATTGGAAGAGGATCCATAAAAAGGTACCACTCAGAAATGCTCATAGCAAATCCAAGAAAGCAGACTGAAAGAATATTCTTATGCGGGGAAAAGGGGAACAGTAACTCGCAAGCCCTTAAGTCTCTCAAGAAATTGTCAGGGGAGGTAGGAAATATAATCGGCTGCCATAGGGTCTCAGCTTCCCCACATAACTCACCTTTGAGCGCAGGGACACTTTCACATACTGCTTTCCCCTGGGCCTGGGAGGACTCAGTCAAGGCCCTAGGAGTTAGAGAGCCAGGTAGGGAGTCAGGGTTTGCTGTAAGATGATCACCAGGGACTAGATACCAGTTACTGGAGAAGAGTTAGCAAAAGACTGGAAGGTTGGGAGGCTGTGACTATGGAGTCCTACACACTCTTCAAGTTCCCCAGCCCAAGACTTTGTCTAATACCTCACGGAAAAGACAGAACCTATCAGACAGGAATACCTACCTCTCCTCTCACTGACCCTATCAACCTCCTGATATCAGCTCTGGCACTCAGCCCCTTCCTTTCTGCAAATGGCTGAAAGGCCTGGTTCCTGTCTGAGACCAATGAGACTGAAGTCCTGGATGCCTTCCCTCCCACTATTGCTGAAACACTGCTCCAGTAACTGTCCCATCTCTTTCTTGCATCATCTACTTCTCCATCTCTACTGGATCGTTCCCATCTAAACAAAACATGCTCTGTAATCTCCCTCTACGACAGTGCACCCCCCAAATGCACATCCTCTCCAGTTCTCAGTTCCTCAACTCCACTTTGCATCAAAACCACCTGAAAGATTCACCTATACTTACTATTTCCTTACCCCATGTCTTCTTTTCTGCTTATTTCACTCAGGATTTGTCCTTTAGGCTTGTGGGACGCCTCGTTCTCCTGGGCTTTCTCCCACCTTTTCAGTCCTTCTCTCTTGCCAATTTCTAAATGCTGCTCTCTCCCAAGGCTTAGGTGATCTTTTATCTAAACTCTTTTTCTGAGTGATTCCATCTAATCTAGGCCTTGAATAACCTTATGATGCCCAAATGTATATATCTCCAGTCCTCTCTCTCTCCCGGGCCCAGATTCACACATGTGACTAACTGATAGAGTCACAACAAAATGTAACATGGCAAAACAAGATCTCATGCTCTCCCCCACCCCTCAAGCCTGCTCCCAGCCTTCCTATCTCAGGGACATGAGCACCATCCACTCAGGTGCCCAAGCCCTTGGGAGTGATCCCTGACCCTTGTCTTTCTCTCACAGACTGCAACCCAGTCACCAAGACTATTTCTCTCCATCTCCAGTGACCACCCTCAGTCAGGCCTTCATTAACTCCTGCCTGGACTACAGCAATAGCCTCCCACCGCTGTCCCTGCACTTGGCTACCTACAGCCCACACTAGAGCAGTCAGAGCGATCATTCTGAAAATGTAAATCAGATAACTCCCTGGCCGTCCAGCGGCTGCCTGGACCCAGGTTCCACCCCTGGTTGGGGAGCTAAGATCCTGCAGCCTCTTCTCCTGCCACTTTCTCCCTTACTGCACCACACTCCAGCCACACTTCCTAGGTTGGGAAGATCCCCTGAAGAAGGAAATGGCAACCCACTCCAGTATTCTTGCCTGGAGAATCCCATGGAGGGAGGAGCCTGGTAGGCTACAGTCCACGGGGTCGCAAAGAGTTGGACACGACTGAGCTACTTCACTTCCGTCACTTCCTTCCAGCCACACTGGCCTTTCTGCTCCTTGAACTTGAAGCTCTTTTGTGCCTTAAAGCCCTTTCACCGGCAGTTTCTCTCTTCTAGAAATGCTTTACCAGCTCATCAACACAAAGATGGCTCTTTCTCGTCATTCAAATTATACCTTGAATGTCACCTATTCAGACCTCCTACACTAACCTCCAATCAAACCACCCAGTTACTTACCACATCATCTTACTTTAATTTTCTGGATGCTAGTTACCACTATCTGACATTACTCTTGTTTGTCTTTTTACTTGTTTTTCTGCTTCCTCCCCTCCCCTACTCAATTGCAAACTCCCTGAGTACCCGACCTGTGTCTGCCTCGTTCACTTTCCTGTCCAATGCCTAGAACAATGCATGGTACACAGGAGAAATCTCATAACATCAATAAACGCAGTTGTGAGCCAGAGAAGCCCACTGACCAAGAAATCTGAGGCCCCAGTGAGAAACAGAATATTTCCTGCCATATCAGGAAACAAGGACGTCACAGTTATCAGCGACTGCAGCCCTAAGGAAACTCAGGAAGGAGAATACCTGCCATCTAGCAGCCCTCAGACTACAACCACTCCCTACCATAAGCCCTTGAGGAAAGGAAGCTCAGGATGTGAAAACCAGGATCCTAGCTGAGGTGCATAGGAAAAAAATGATTTCATTGAGTCCAGACTCTTGTATCTTCCCACACACAGAAGACACTAAATTCCTTAACTTGGGATATATGGTTTTCTTCAATTAACAATAATCTTTTGATGTTCAGACAACCTGCCCTTTGTTGCAAAACTGGCTCCTCCCCTCACCTCCTGAGCAGTTCTCTCCGGGTTACTTGACATGCTGCCTCCCAGGCTTAAGATCTAAAAATTTCCACCGAATAAACCATAACTCTCAATTTTTAGGTTGTGACTATTTTTCAAGTTGACACCAGCCAGCTCCCCAGCTTCTCTCTCAAACAGAAATGTGAGCTATTGGTCGTTACGAAAAATCTCATCCAACAGAATTTCAACCACCTGCCAGAGCCCAAAAACGGGGAGGGAGGCTCTGGGATATTTTAGACCATTCGCGTTTCAAATATATTGCTCCACTACTGACTAGCAATGTTTCAGTTGGTGAAGAAAGGAATTCTGACTCACAGTCGTCCCTTAACATACACCCGCGTCCATCCTTTGGCTAGTTTATTCATTCCGTGAGCAAACATTTACCGAGTACCTACTCTGTGCCAGGCACTGGGGCAAAGGATCAAAAGCAGTTTCTGATCTCCAGCGAGCAGGCAGGAGGCTGCAAAAAAACGCTGAAACCCAGGTCCACACTCAGAAAGTAAAGACTATACTAGTGAGCGTCGGAAGGCCTCCTGAACTCCCTGGGCCTCGATTTCATTCCCCTAGGTCTAAGGGACCTGTCGACTGGGGCTCCCGAACTTTTGCAGAAAAGCTGATTGACTACCAAAGGCAGGAGTGAAAGTCCTGGTAGAGCACTAGCTGAAGACATACATAGTCTTCGAGGAACGTAATTGGCCGACCGTTCCCCTCCCCACCCTCTCTCTGCCCCGCAGGCCCCTGCTTTGGAGCTGTGCGGAGTGCGGTTCCGACTCTCCACCAACCATACGAGAGATTGCGCCCCCGAAGATAAAACTCCCCCAGACGAGACACCGTCCGTCTCTCTTCCTCCCTCCAGAACCCCCAGCTGCTGGACCCGGATCAGAACTCTACTTCTGCTCTCCCCAACCCCGGCGCGCGCCAGGTTCCTTGCAGCCGGAGACCCCAGTGAGGGGGTGTGTCCATCCCATCGTAACAGCCTCCGAATCACGCCCAGTCGCGGTGTCCAGGGCGCAGTTTGAAGCCCCCAGCGCCCGCATCGGGCCCTACTCCGGAATCCCCCTGTGTAGATACGGCCTCCACCCTGCCTCCCCCCTGGAGCCCGCCACACGTATCAGGCACAAAAAAAACCTCACACGAGTACGGCTCAGTGCGCGCCAACCCGCCGGGACCCGCGCGGGGGGAGGGAGCGGGGGCGCTCCGGAAACCCGATCGGACCCTCGAGGCACAGGTGCGGGCGCGGGGCCCCCAACACTCACTCGATGAAGTAGCTGGCGCCCTCCTCCGTGAAGCCCTCCTCCCAGCCACGGGGCAGGTCTGCGGAAATGCGAGAAAAGTCCGATCAAACTTGGGCCACCCAAGCGCACGCCCCCCATCCAAGTGCCCCCACTCCTCCCGCCCTGCGCCCACCTGAGCGGATCATGTGGCCGGAGTTGACGGGCTCCCCGGTGCGCGGGTGCAGCCAGGTCGTGTAGCGGAGCTGATCACTGCGGGGAGAGAGAGGTGCACCTGTTAGCGCCGCCGCCGCTCCGGGGGCGCCCGCCCGGCCCGCGCCCCCGCCCGCCCGCGCCCCGGCCCGCGCCCTGGCGTTCCCGCGCCGCACTTGATGAAGAAGACGCGGCCGTCCCGGCACACGCCGTAGGACCAGTGCTCAGGTAAAGTGTCCCGCCCGACCGTCGCCGCCGCCATGTTCGCCGCGCGCGGAGCCGCCGCGGGGAGAGGAGGAGGGGGCGGGGGCGGGGGTAGCGCGGGCGGCGGCCCGGCGGGCTCGGCCTGCGCGGGCTCGGGCTGCGCCCCCGGGCGATCCATTGAGGCGCTGGTTCTTAGCGGCGCGGGCGCGCGGCCAGCGCCCGGGCTCGCCAGGTCCCGGCACCGCGGCGGGACTTCGCCGCCGCACCCGCCCTCCGCGGCGCGGTAGCGCGGCCTTTGTCCCCGCGCCTTCCCCGCCCCCAGCCCGCCGCGTGCCCCTTGGCCCCTGAGGCCGCAGCAGGGCGGGGGCCACCTTCGGGGCAAGGCGGGCAAACTCCCGAGACAGGCAAACTCCCTGAATGCCCCAGTGAAGCCCACCGGACCCCCGCGACACAACTCTCCAGGAACTGTACTTCTTGTCTAAACCTCAACAGGTTACTCCCATATTCCGAGCCCCGGTTTCTTCCATTGTAAAAAGTTAGCAGTAAATACCACATGGTTTAGGACGGTAGATCAAATAGCAGGGGTGTGAAGTGCTTAGATGGACCCTGGCACCTATACGTGCTCTGCTAATCCCAGGTCAGGCATGATTTCATTTTCCCAAGTCTGCAACAGGCAGATGAAGCAGGAAGGTACGGGTCTTCCTTCCCCAGACACACCAAACACGGAACCCTGAAGATGCGGAGATTACGGGTCTCTACCTTCAGTTCTTGTCAAGTGATAGGTGCTGAAAGCCATGCTTGTTCTCATCCATCTTTAGAAGCACAGACCCCACCCACCCCCCAGGCAGGGCCTCTAGTGGGGGCTCTGGAAGCTGCTTTTTGTGGCCGACGCCTTCTCATGTTCAGGTCTTTCCTCTCATCTCATCTCATGAGGGTTCTCTCCCCTTACCTGTCTAAAGGAGACCCTTTCCCTCCCCTTACTGTCTATTCCTTTACTTCTGTGCCCTTAGTTGACATTCTTATTTGTTTATTGCCTGTTTGTTGTATATGATCGAACACACCCACCAGTAAAATGTCAGCTGGATAAGAGCAGGTGCTTGTTCTGTCTCACTCACTGCCATATCCCCAGTTCCTGGAATAGTGCCTGACTGATGTATACAATAAATGCAGGATGAGTGCATGAAACACACTCCATCCTGACTGCCCTACACACTGAGAGTGGACAGAGAGGAAGATGGGCTCTGGGAAGGCTGTAATTGGTGGGATGAAACTCATCTAAAAGTGAAACTGTAGGCAAGATTCAGAAAGGAGCCCCACTAATAAGAACCTTAGTCGTGCTAGTGGTAGAGAACTTGCCTGCCAATGCAGGTGATGTAAGAGACATAAGATCTCTGAGTCAGGAAGATCCCTTGGAGGAAAGCATGGCAACCCACTCCAGTATTTTTGCCTGGAGAATCCCACAGAGGAGCCTGGAGGGCTACAGTCCATGGGGTTGAAAAGGGTTGCACACAATTGAAGTGACTCAGCAGGCAATGAAAACCTACATTATAGCACAGGGAACTCTAGTCAATACTCTGTAATGACCTATATGGGAAAAGAATCTAAAAGAATGTATATATGTGTAACTCACTCACTTTGCTATACAGTAGAAGCTAACACAACATTGTAAATCAACTGTACTCTAGTAAAAATTATTTTTTTTAAAAAGAGGGAATTCCCTGGTGGTCCAGTGGTTAGGACTCCATGCTTTCACTGCTGCGGGCTCAAATTTGATCCCTGGTCAGGGAACTAAGATCCCACAAGCCACGCACAGTGGTGAAAAAGAGAGAAAGGCATCCCAGTTAGGTGGAATTCAGCTGGACCCTGAAGGACTGGTCAGATTTGACTGAGAAGAGAGCGCCGCTGAGAGGAGAGATGGGAGAGCAAACATGGGATTGTGGGAGGGGAATGAGATATGAGGAAAGCATAAAGGTATCCTTCCTTGGGAACAGACAGTAGTGTTGGGGACGGAGGCCCATATGAGATAAAGAGAGGGAGTTGTGTGATAGCGGAAGACCTTGAACACCTGTCTCAGGGCCTCCTGCCTTTGAGGAGACTCGAGCAAATCACAAGGGGAAAGCAGTGTCTTTGTTGTTAAACATTAATTTAAAAGAATGCATTAAATGGGCAAAGAACATGAACACTCAGTTCACAGAAAATACTTTTAAACAAATGAAAAAATATTCAACCACCTCATAGGAGAGGTAAAATGCCGGTTTAAAATAAGGTAAGATTATTTAGTATCAGATTGACAAAAGTGCACATTGTAAAGAAAGACATTCTTGTTTATTGTTGGTGGGACTATAAAATGGTTCTTTTTGAAGGCAATTTGGCAACAGCTATTCTAATTTAAATGCATCTTTTTTTAATGCATGTATCTTTGCCCTAGCAATTCCACTACTAGAAATTTATCCTACGTTAATGCTCACACAGGGGCATAAAGACATGTGTAATAGCGTATTCACTGGAATAGAGTATTCAATAGTTACAAAAGACCAAAAACAACCTAAGTGTCTCTCCCCCCCAAAATGGGTTTGTATGGTGACAGATGTTAACTAGATATATTGTGGTGATCTTCTACAATATATACAAATATTGAATCTTATACTGTACACCTGGAACTAATACAATGTTGTGTGTCAATTACACCCCAGTTTTTTAAGTGAGTTGAATTATGCCATACTCCTAAAATAGGATGCTATACAGCTATTTAAAAGAATGAGATAGATCTCTCTGTACTGGTACAGAATAGTCTCTGAGATGTTAAGTGAAATGCAAAATGCAGAACTGTGTATGTGATATGTAATTATTAACATATAGGGTACATCATGGCTGATTATTTGTCTCCCACCTTCAACAACAATATGGCATCCATCCACAGAAAGGAGTGCTTTTATGGGAGCTGTGGGACCCAGCATCATATGCCAAGGAACCCAAGAGGAGTCTTACCTACATATAGTTCAGTCAATAATATCTTGATCCCAGCTGCGGACCCTTGAGGGGCCTATGAACCAACTGTAGCCCCTTTCAGACACAGTGCAGGAGTCATGGAAAACACTGTCTTAGAAAATCACCCACAGACAAGAGGATCTTCATGGACGTTCAGGTTTGGTGTAAAGTTCCAAAACACCACTGGAGCAAAAAAATACAAATTTGGATCCATTGAAAAGGGCAGTTAGTAAAAACTAGAGAAGGGAGATGGTCTTTCAAATGCAAAGACTGCAACTCAAAACTTCAAGGAACATGAAAAATCAGTGAAACATTATACCACTAACAAATCACAATAATCCTCTAGTGACCAATGTCAAAAACAGAGATATGCAATTTACCCAATAAATAATTCTAAATATCTCTGTTTTTAGGAAACTTAATGAGCTACAAGAAAACGCAGGACAATTCAGTGAAATCAGGAAAACAACACATGAACAAAATGAGAAGTTTAACCAGATAGAAATAAGAAAAATAACTTAAAAGGTAATCACTTTATAGTGTAATAGCAATCGAATTATAATGCTGTACCAGAAACTTAAAAAAAAAGAAAAGAAAGAACCACAAAGAAATTCTATAGCTAAAGAAAAGAATACAATGAAATTAAAAAAAAAATTTCAACAGAGAACATCAACTGCAGAATGAATCAAATACAGGAAAGAATCTGTAAGCTAGAAAATAGGAATTTTCTTAGAAGAATTGAAAAAAAGAAAAAATAGGAATTTTGAAATTATCCACTCAGAGGAGAACAAAAACAAAAAGAATGAGAAAGAGTAAAGAAAGCCCACTTCATCTATGGGGTACTATCAGAAGAAATAATGTGTGAATTATTGTAGTTCCAGAGGGAGACAGGGGCAGAAAGCTTTAAAAAAAAAAAAAAGGAAATTCCCTGGCAGTCCAGTGGTTAAGACTTAGTCTTGCAATGCAGGGGGTGCAGGTTCAATCCCTGGTCTGGAAGCTAATATCCCATATATCTGGTGTCCAAAAACCCAAAACATTAAAAAAGAAAAAAGAAGCAATATTGTAACAAATTCAACAAAGACTTTAAAAATGGTCCACATCAAAGAAATGTTTGAAGAAATTAAAAAACAATGACTGATGGAAATTCCCTGGAGGTCCAGTGATTAGGGCTCTACACTCTAACTGCAGAGGGCTCAGGTTCAATCCCTGGTCAGGAAACTAAGATCCCACAAGCTGTGCAGCTGGGCCAAAAAATAAAACATATTTAACAAAGTAAGTCAGAAAGAGAAAGACAAATACCATATGATATCACTTATATGTAGAACCTAAAATACAACACAAATGAACATATTTACAAAACAGAAACAGACTCATAGACACAGAGGATAGACGTAGTTTCCCGGATCGGGGTAAAAGAAAGGATTGGGAATCTGGGATTAGTAGGTGCAAACTATTATGTATCGGATTGATAAACAACAAGGTCCTTCTATATGGTATAAGGAGCTATATTCAATATCCTGTGATAAACCATAATGGAAAAGAATGTGAAAAAGCGTATGTATATATATTTGTGTGTATATGAGTGAGTCACTTTGTTACATAGCAGAAATTAATACAACACTGTAAATCAAATAAATCAACTACAATAAAATTTTAAAAATCAGTGTAATTCTATATACTAACAATAAAATGTCTGAAAAAGAAATAAAATACTTCTAGTCACAGTAACATCAAAAGCAATAAAATACATAGGAATAAATTTAACCAGTGTTGTGAAAGATCTGTGCACTGGAAACTATAAGATTTTGACAAAAGAAAACTGAAAACACAAATAAGTGGACAGATATCCTGGTCATGGATCAGAAGAATTAATACTGTTAAAATGTCCATAGTACTCAAAGCCATATATAGATTCAATGCAATCCCTATCAAAATTCTAATAGCATTTTTCACAGAAACAGAAAAAAAATCCAAAAATTCATATGGTACCACAAAAGACCCTGAGTAGCTGAAGTAAGCCTGTGAAAGAAGAACAAAGCTGGATGGATCACACATTCTGATTTCGAACTATCCTACAAAGCTACAGTGATCAAAACAGTATGGCACTGCCATTAAAATGACACAAAAAACAATGGAACAGAATTGAGACCCCAGAAATAAACCCTGACATAAACTGTCAACTAATGTTTGACAAGGGAGTCAAGAAGACTCAGTGAGTAAAGGACAGTCTCTTCAGTAAATGGGAAAACTGGACAGTCAACCCAGAAGAAAGAAAGTGGACCCCTGTCATAAACCAGTCACAAAAATGAACTCAAATGGATTAAAGACTTAATTACAAGACCTGAAATCATAAAACTAGAAGAGAACATAAGAAAGAAGCTCCTTGACACTGGATTTGGCAATGATTTTTTAGATGACACCAAATGCATATGCAACAAAAAAAAATAAACAAGAATACATCAAACTAAAGCTTCTGCAAAGAAACAGTCAATTTTGTGAAAAGGCAGCCTACAGAATGGAAGAAAATATTTGCAAATCATATATGTGATAAAAGGTTAATATCCAAAATATGTAAGGAGCTCCTACAACTCGATAACCAAAAGAAATTAAAAATAGGCAGAAGAACTGAGTAGACATTTTCCAAAGAAGATGTGGGCTTCCCTGGTGGCTCAGACTGTAAAGAATCTGCCTGCAATGCAGAAGACCCAGGTTCAATCCCTGAGTTGGGAAGATCCCCTGGAGAAAGGAATGGCTACCAACTACAGTATTCTTGCTTGGAGAATTCCATGGACAAAGAAGATACACAAATGGCCGAGATGGTCTACATCACTAATTATCAGGGAAATGTAAATCAACACCACAATGATATAACACCTCACATCTGTTAGGATGGCTAGCATCAAGAAAACAAGAAATAACAAGTGTTGGTGAGGATGTGGAGAAAAGGAAACTTTTGTGCACTGGCTGGAATTTAAATTTGTAGTCACTGTGGAAAACAGTATGGTGATTCCTTAGAACTATCTTATGATCCAGCAATCCCACTTCTGGTATATAATCGAAGGAAATGAAATCAGGATCTCAAAGAGATACCTGCACTCTGATGTTCCTTGTAGTATTATTCACAATAATCAAGATATGCTGCTACTTCTAAGTCACTTCAGTCATGTCCGACTCTGTGCGACCCCACAGACGGCAGCCCACCAGGCTCCCCCGTCCCTGGGATTCTCCAGGCAAGAACACTGGAGTGGGTTGCCATTTCCTTCTCCAATCAAGATATGCAAACAACCCAAACTGCCCATCTATGGATGAATGAATAAAAGTTGTGAGATGTATATATTTTAAAATTTTAGTCATGAAAAGAAGAAAATTCTTCCATTTGTGACAACATGGTTAGATCTTGACGGTATTATGTAAGTGAAATGTCATACACAGAAAAACAAATGTGGCATAATATCACTTATATATAGAAGCTAAAAAGCCAAACTCATAGAAACAGTAGAATGGTGGTTGCAAGGGGCTGGAAGGTGGGGGAAGGGGAGATGTTGGTCAAAGGATACAATTAATCCAGTTATTATATAAGATGAATTAGTTCTGGGGATCTAATATACAGCAAGGTGATTAGAGTTAACAGTGCTGGATTATATACTTGAAAGTTGCTAAGAGACTAGAGTTTAAATATTCTCACCACAAAAAAGAATTGGTAAATATGAAAGGTGATGGAGGTATTAACCAACTGAACTGTGGTAATCATTTCACAATATGTAAGTGTATCAGATCAGCACATTGTACTTGTTAAACTTCAGTTCAGTTCAGTTGCTCAGTTGTGTCTGACTCTTTGCGACACCATGAATTGCAGTACGCCAGGCCTCCCTGTCCATCACCAACTCCCAGAGTTCACTCAAATTCACGTCCATTGAGTCGGTGATGCCATCCAGCCATCTGTCGTCCCCTTCTCCTCCTGCCCCCAATCCCTCACAGCATCAGAGTCTTTTCCAATGAGTCAAGTCTTCGCATGAGGTGGCCAAAGTACTGGAGTTTCAGCTTTAGCATCATTCCTTCCAAAGAAATCCCAGGGTTGATCTCCTTTAGAATGGACTGGTTGGATCTCCTTGCAGTCCATGGGACTCTCAAGAATCTTCTCCAACACCACAGTACAAAAGCATCAATTCTTCGGCGCTCAGCTTTCTTCACAGTCCAACTCTCACATCCATACATGACTACTGGAAAAACCATAGCCTTGACTAGACAGACCTTTGTTTGCAAAGTAATGTCTCTGCTTTTGAATATGCTATCTAGGTTGGTCATAACTTTCCTTCCCAGGAGTAAGCGTCTTTTAATTTCATGGCTGCAGTCACCATCAACAGTGATTTTGGAGCCCCCCAAAATTAAGTCTGACACTGTTTCTACTCTTTCCCCATCTATTTACTTGTTAAACTTACACAATGTTATAAAACTGGAATATATATATATGTATATATACCTTATATACATATATATAAGTTACAGTCCCTAGATGAAAACACAAGAAAAAGATTAAAGTGATTGTTTTAGTGACAGCAATAGGAAGAGATTTACTTTTTCCTGTGTTCCTTTTTGACTTTTTTACCAAGTAAAACCTATTTATAGGGACTTCCCTGATGGTCCAGTGGTTAAGACTCAATGCTTCTACAGGTTCAATCCCTGGTCAGGGAATTAAGATCCCACAAACCATGTAGCCAAAAATAAATAAATAAATAGCTTTTAAAAAATAAAGAAAGAAAACCTATATGTAGAATTGGCAGTGAGCCAACCCTGAACTGGCTGAGGCCTGCTCGTGGAGTCTTGTTGGAGATAAACAGCCAGATTCCTTCCAATGACTACCTAGTGGTTTTCCTGCATGGATTCCTCCTCGTGAGAGAGTATACCATGCAGACTGCAATGAGTTGCCCCAATTTCTGCCCCAAATGGTCACACTGAAAAAGCCCCCTGGGCTCAGTTGGGATTTCACATCTGAGTAGGAAGGGCCTCCCAGCAAGACATTTTCATCGCCAAGGTGATTCTTGACTCTGATGCACACTGAGCAGGACTTCAGGAAGGGGACCAAGTTCTAGCTGTGAATGATGTGGATTTCCAGAATGCTGAGCACAGCAAGGCTACTGAGATCCTGAGGACAGCTGGCGAAGCCAGCATGCACGTCTGCTTTTTTTTTTTGTACAATTATCATCATCAGAAAGAGGGGACTGTACACTAGAGCGTTGCAGCCCACAGCCCTCCACATGAATCTGCTGTGACAGGCTGGCTAGGCCCCTGCACAAACACTGGGGAAACTGTAGTCTCAGCCCCTCCCGGACCCAGTGGAGTGGGGAAGATGGGGAAGACAGACTATGCACTGAGTCAGCCAGCCAACTGCATTGCCCAAACTGGGCTGCACTTCCAGTTGCCTAGTTTTCTAGGTGACCTTCACTCCCTGAAAGGAGAAAGATGGTTATGTCCAGGTACAGCATAGCCTGTGGAGAATTCTGCTAGAAAAGGCAGTTGACGTATATTGAATACTATGTGTTAAGCCTGGCATGCTGCAGTTCATGGGGTCACAAAGAGACACAGCTTAGCAACTGAACAACAAAAGTAATAGGCACTTATATATGTCATATTTTCATTAATTATAGAAATCAGTAAAAAAAGAGAATCTTGGGGGCCTTCCCATCCTATATGACTACTGTCATACTCTTTGTAAACTCCAGTGGGACCCTGCTTTTTCTCCCTTACTCCCCCCAAAAGTAAAATGCATTGTTGAGAGGGAAAAATATATCTGTATATTTATGGATAAAATCATGCACTTTACCAAGAGATCCAATAAGAGAGACAATGGAATTATGTATGTATACATAACTCAATAAATATCAGAAGATGTATTTGAGAAAACCATCACTTATTTTAAAAATTATGTTAGAATCTAAATGAAAAATAGTGACAATATCAAATGCTGGTGAGTGTGCAGAGAAACTGTCTCTCTCACAAATTGCTAGTGGGAATGTGAAATGGTATAGCCATCCTGGAAGACAGTTTGGCAGTTTCTCAAAAAACTACATTCACTTACCGTATGTTCCAGCATTCTCACTCCTGAATATCCCAGAAAAAATGAAACATGTCCACATGAAAACTTGTATGTGATTGTTCATAGCAACTTTTGGTAATAGCCCCAAACTGGAGAGTCCCTTGGACTGCAAAGATATCAAACCAGTCAATCCTAAAGGAAATCAATCCTGAATATTCATTGGAAGGACTGATGCTGAAGCTGAAGCTCCAATACTTTGGCCACCTGATGCGAAGAGCTAACTCATTGGAAAAGACCCTGATGCTGGGAAAGATTCAAGGCAGGAGAAAGGGACGACAGAGGACAAGATGATTCGATAGCATCACTGACTCAATGGACATGAGTTTGAACAAGCCCTGGAAGCGGGTGAAGGACAGGGAAGCCTGGCATGCGGCAGTCCGGGTGGTCGCAAAGAGTTGGACACCATTGGGTGACTGAACAACAAACCAAACTGGAAACAGACAAATTGTCCTGTAGTAGTTGCATTGTTTTAAAAACTGTGGTACATCTGTACCATGGAATACACTTAGTAAAAAGCAGGAACAAACTGTTGATACATGACGATTTGAATAGATCTCAGGGCATTATTGTGAGTGGAAAAAACAGCCAATCTGAAAGGATCACATTGTCTGATCCCATAACGTTCTCAAATTTTTAAACTTACAGAGATGGAGAACTGATCAGTGGTTGCCAGAGGTGAAGGATGGTGACGGGAAGGGGACAGATGTGGATAAAGGAGTGGCATGAAGGAGATCTTTGTAGTGACGAAATGGTTTGTATTTTGATTGCAATGGTGGTTACACAGATGGATAAAACGACAACAGCAAATTCCCACTGGCTATGTATTTTGGGGCTCTGTGACAATCTAGAAGGGTGGGATATGGAGAGAGAAGGAAGGGAGGTTCAGGAGGGAGAGGATATGGGTGTAACTATGGCTGATTCTTGATGTATGACAGAAAAACCACAAAATTCTATAAAGCAAATATCCTTCAATTTAAAAAGTAAAGTGGCAATAAAGTAAAATGACAACAGAATGGAATCGTCTGTATTCTATAGACTATAGAATAATGGACACATTACTGTCCAATGTGCCAATGTGGATTTTCTAATTTTTATATTGTCCCACAGTTACGTAAGATGTAAACATTGGTAAACTTTGATGGAGGGTAAATACAGACTTCTTTACTGTCTTTGCAAACTTCTGTTTGCAATCTATAATTATCTCAAAATAAAAAATTTAAGAAATGTGTTAGAAAATTACAAATAACCAAATGTTTCTTTTGAGAGTATTTCTCTCAAACTCACACTTTTTTTTTTTCTTTTTGGCCACACTTAGTTCCCCACCCACCAGTGGAAGTATAGAGTCCTAAGCATGGACCACCAGGGACCACCGTGTATGTATGAGTCCTGGCATACACATTCTTTAACAATGAAACATTTAAAGATATTCTCATTAAAATAAACATTTTTTAAAAAAGAACAAGCATACCTATAGTGATGCTATTATTAATGTTGTTTTAGAAGTTCTTGCCAATATAGTCAGACCTGAAACAGAAATAAAAGATTTAAGTATTGGGAAGGAAATAAAATTATCTTCATTTGCAGGCAATAGGGCATAATGTCTTAAAACATGGAGAACCTCAAACACTTAAAATTAATAAGGAACTCAAGTCCAAGCTAATATCACAAAATTAATAGTTTAATAAGCAGTTGAACTCTTTCCCCCATTATAATAGTAGCAAAAATATGAACAATTTAGAAATGAAAGAAAATATATATGCAAAAGAAAAAATATATGCAAAACATACCTGTAAAGATATGTAAATATAAAACCTATATTTACCTATCCATAAAACCTATATGATGAAAACCACAAAGCTTTACTGATAGTGTTATAACAACTTTGTTTTAGATTTAAACTTGTAAGTGTAAAAACAACAATAAAAGCAATACATGTATTCTAATTGTTTTTATAAGATTTAGAAATTCTAGCAATTACTAGTAACATAATCCAATAAATTATTAGGAAAAATGATTGTATATTCTAGCTCCATACTACCTCAAACAATAGCCATTGGCCACTTGAATTGTAGCTAGCCTGCACTGTCTCAATTGATATGTGCTCTGAAGAATAAAATAGGGACTTCCCTGGTAGTCCAGTGGCTAATAAGACTCCATGCTGCCAATGCAGGGCCCTGGGTTTGATCCCTGGTCAGGGAACAAGATCCCACATGCTGCAATTAAGACTCGGTTCAGCCAAATAAATAAATATTTTTAAAAGAATAAAATACACAGCAGATTCTGAAGACTTAGTATAAAAAATGTAAAATACCTCATTCTTCAGTCAGTTCAGTTCAGTTCAGCCGCTCAGTTGTGTCCAACTCTCTGCGACCCCATGAACCGCAGCATGCCAGGCCTCCCTGTCCATCACCAACTTCTGGAGTTCACCCAAACTCATGTCCATTGAGTCGGTGATGCCATCCAACCATTTCATCCTCTGTTGTCCCCTTCTCCTGCCTTCCATCTTTCAGTATTGGGGTCTTTTCCAATGAGTCAGCTCTTCACATCAGGTGGCCAAAGTATTGGAGTTTCAGCTTCAACATCAGTCCTTCCAATGAACACCCAGGACTGATCTCCTTTAGGATGGACTGGTTGGATCTCCTTGCAATCCAAGAGATTCTCAAGAGTCTTCTCCAACACCACAGTTCAAAAGCATCAATTCTTTGCCGCTCAGCTTTCTTTATAATCCAACTCTCACATCCATACACGATCACTGGAAAAACCATAGCTTTGACTAAACAGACCTTTGTTGACAAAGTAATGTCTCTACTTTTCAATATGCTGTCTAGATTGGTGATAACTTTCCTTCCAAGGAGTAAGCGTCTTTTAATTTCATGGCTACAATCACCATCTGCAGTGATTTGGGAGCCCCAAAAAATAAAGTCAGCCACTGTTTCCACTGTTTCCCCATCTATTTGCCATGAAGTGATGGGACCGGATGCCATGATCTTAGTTTTCTGAATGTTGAGCTTTAAGCCAACTTTTTCACTCTCCTCTTTCACTTTCATCAAGAGGCTCTTTAGTTCTTATTTATAATAACTTAGTTCTTAGTTATAACTATAGTTATTACTTAGTTCTTAGTTATTTATAGCCTCATTCTTATTTATAATGTTACATGTTGAAGTAATAATATTTTGGATATGTTGGTTATATAAAATATATTATTAAAATAGTGGTTATTACAAAAGTTCAAGTTAACATTTTGTGGCCCACATTATATTTCAATTAGACAGTGTCTTCCTAGCTGTCTTGTTTTTTCCAGTTTTATTGAGATATAATTGACATATATCACTGTATAAGTTTAAGGTATACAGCATAATGATTTGACTTAGACATATCATGAGGTGATTACAATACATTTAATAAGCATTCATCTCATACATAAAATTTTAAAAATACAAAAAAGTATTTTTCCTTGTGATGAGAACTTACTCTCTTAAGTTTCATATAACAGTATTGTATGTATTTATTATGTTATATATATTATATCCCCTTATTTATCTTATAAATGGAAGTTTGTATCTTCTGAGGGCCTTCATGGAATTCCCCTTCCTCCTACTGCCCGCCTCTGGTAAACACAAATCTAATCTCTTTTCTATGAGTCATTTGTTTGTTTTTGAAGTACAATTGACCAAAAACACTATGTGAGTTCCTGTTATAGAATATGGTGATTCAATATTTCTATACGTTTCAAAATGATCACCATAGTAAGTCTAGTTACCGTCTGTCACCATACAAAAGTATTACATAATTATTGACTATTTTCCCCACGCTGCACATTTCAGGCCGGGCTCAGTTATTTTGCAACTGCAGATTTGTGCCTCCTAATCTCCCTTACTTCTCTCTCCTCTGCCGGGGTCCCCTTCCCTCTGGCAACCACTTTTTTGTCTTCTATAGCTGTTTCTGTTTTTGTCTTCGTTCATTTGTTTTTAGATTCAACATGTAAGTGCAATCATACAGGATTTGTCTTTCCCTGTCTGACATACTTCATTTAACAAAATACCCTCTAGATCCATCCATATCTTCAGTAAAGGCAAGATTTCATTCCTCTTTGTGGCTGAGTAATATTCCATTGTATTTATATACACCACATCTCCATCCATTCATCTAGTGGTGAGCACTCAGGCTGCTTCCATATCTTGACTAGTGTAAATAATGCCACAGTGAACACAAGGGGAAACGTATCTTTTCCATTTCGTGCGTTCATTTCCTTTGGATAAATACCCAGGAGTGGTATGTACTTATTGCCATTTTGTTCATTTGAGGGTTGTTTTTGTATTTCTTCTGTTCCTTTCTTCTTCTTTTGCTCTCTTCCCCTCTGATTTGAAGATTATCTTTAGTGTTAAGTTTGGATTCCTTTCTTTTCTGTGTGTATCTGTTGTAGATTTTGGGTTTGTGGTTAACATGAGGTTTATATATAGCAATCTTTATATGTATGTTACTATTTTAAATTGCTGATCTCAAATTTCAATGTGTTTTAACAACCCGCATTTTTACTCTTCCACACAGTCCCCACATTTACTGTTTTTGACATCACTTTTTATATCTTTTTGTTTTGTTTATCCCTTAACTACTTATTGAAGACATAAGTGATTTTATTGCTTTTGTCTTTCAACCTTCCTCTAGCTTTATTCTGATTTATCTCCACTGTACCAAAAAAAAAAATTATAATAATGAAAAGAAAAAAATCTCATTGGTAAAGGCAGTTGTACAGTGAAGATAATGGACTATATGGACCTTTGACTATATGGACCTCTGTTGGCATAGTCAAAGCATCTTCACTGGACATTTGCCTTTACCAATGAGATTTTTTTTCCTTTTCATATATGTAGTAGTGACCTTTTCTGCTTAGAGAAGTCCTTTTTAACATTTCTTATAGAGCTAGTTTCATGGTTCTAAACTGTTAGCTGTTGCTTGTCTGTTAGACTTAGTGTGCTTTTGTACACCCTTTGAGAGTGGAGTGTCTTTCCTACAGCTCTCTGGCTCTCCTGAAAGCAAGCCCTGCTGGCATTCAGAGCCAAATGTTCCAGTGTCTTGTCTTCCCGGTGCAAGACTCCCAGGTCAAGGAGCCCGATGCGGGGCTCAGGCCACTCACTCCTTGAGGAAACCTCTGCAATTGTAGCTATCCTCCTGTTTGAGGGTCGCCCACCTGGGGGTCTTGACTTTCCTGTGACTCCACCCCTCTTAGCTATCTTGTTGTGGTTCCTTCTTCACATCTTGAGTTGTAGAAGACCATTTCTGCTAGATCTCAGGTCTTTCTCATCAACAGTGCCCTGCAAATAGTTGTAATTTTGCTGTGCCCAAGAGAAGAGGTGAGCTCAGGGTCTTCAAACTCTATACCTTAGCCACTCTCCCATTTTAGCTTTCTCGTATCATGCTTTCATGTACCTATGGACCTTACTGCCTGTTAGAATTACCTGGGAACTTCAGCAAAAATCCCTGTGCCCTGCCGCAAGCAACGTAATTGGTATTGGACTTCCCTGGTGGTCCAGTGGCTAATTGTCCCTGTCAATGCAGGCACATGGGTTTGACCCCTGGTCTGGGAAGATTCCACATGCCGTAGGGCAACTAAGTCCATATGCCTCAACTACTGAGCCCACATGCCCTAGAGCCTGTGCTCTTCAGCAAGAAAAGGCATCACAACAAGAAATCCAGGTAGCATAACTAGAGTAGCCCCTGCATGCCACAACCAGAAAAAGCTGCAATAAAGACCCAGTGCAGCCAAAAATAAATAAATAAGTCCTTAAATATATATATATAATTGGTTTTGGTGCATTGGTATGGCCCTGAAACTCCCCAGGTGATTCTAATGTACACCCAAGATTAATAAGCACCACTACTGACTATCAAGCACCACTACCAAGCTGCTGCTGCTGCTGCTAAGTCACTTCAGTAGTGTCCGACTCTGTGCGACCCCATAGACAGCAGCCCACCAGGCTCCCCTGTCCCTGGGATTCTCCAGGCAAGAACACTGGAGTGGGTTGCCGTTTCCTTCTCCAATGCATGAAAGTGAAAAGTGAAAGTGAAGTCGCTCAGTGGTGTCCGACTCTTCGCGACCCCATGGACTGCAGCCCACCAGGCTTCTCCATCCATGGGATTTTCCAGGCAAGAGTACTGGAGTGGGGTGCCATTGCCTTCTCTGCACTACCAAGCTATCAGGCCCTAAAGAATTCTTTTCCAAATTTTTCATTTTATATAAGAAAAGACTTTCTATAAGCTAAGAAGTAACATTTGAATTCAGCGTAAATACATGGTGCCAGTTCCATTCTGGATCAATACCTCCTGTAATTGATCAAAACAAGATGTGAATTTTTCCCAGCCTATCTCCTTAGTCATGGCAAATTTCTCAGTTTATAAAAACAAAGTAATTTTTTTTTTTAAGTTACATGCTCTTTGGCTGAGTACAATTACAAATATTTGAACTGAATGGAATTTAAAACACAGCAGTCTTGTGTGCTTTCTCGCCTTTTCTGATCATAGCATCTCTAGGAGGTAGGCAGGGCAACAGTTTTTAATCCTCATTTTGAGAGGAGGATACAGAGGCCCACAGAGAGCAACTGGGTCTCCTAAGACCGTGTGGCTAGTAACATGGCCTGGCCTAGACTTCACCAGCACACCTCTCTACATCTGTCCAAGGGCCTTTACAACCTAATTATCAGGACAAATCATCACCACCCATGATAAGAGCTTTTGTCCAGAGGCTTCCCTGGTGGTTCAGACAGTAAAGAATCTGCCTTCTATGCAGGAGACCCACGTTTGATCCCTGGGTCTGGAAGATCCCCTGGAGAAGTAAATGGCAACCCACTCCAGTATTCTTGCCTTGAGAATTCCATGGACAGAGGAGCCTTCTGGGCTACCTACAATCTGTAGGACTGCAAAGAGTCAGACAAGACTGAGCAACTAACACTTTCACAGTTTCTTTCTCTTGACTGGTCCTAGGGAAGGACTATATATAAGACAGTTCTGCTGAAATAACATATCACTAAGCCATAAGCTTTTTAAAAAAAATACTTTATTTATTTGGCTGCACCGGGTTTTAGTTGCGGCATGTGAAATCTTTTAGTTGCAGCATTTGGAATCTAGTTCCCTAACCAATGATCAAACCTGGACCCCCTGTATTGGGAGCATGGAGTCTTAGCCACTGGACCACTAGGGAAGTCCCTAAAGACCTTATTATTAGTATATGGCCCAACAAATAGAAGGTGCTCAATAAGTAAAAATTCCTTTCTGTCTTCAACTCAAACATTTACTACCATTTCCCTTTCTTCTCTTGTCCTACCCAACAGTATCTTCATCTGTGCATTTGATCAATACATATTATATGCCAGGCACAGGTCTAAGGGTACTTACTACTGTAGGTGATTGCATAAAACAAACACCATCCCTCCTTGCCTGCATGGAGCGTCTAGTCCCCATCTTCACATCTGGCAATTCTGACCTGTTAATTCCTGCCTCCCTAGCTCTATACAGGCCATCCCTCCACTCAAGCCTAAAGCAGGTTTCCCACTCTATTCCTTCAGAATCTGACCTAAATTCTTCTCCATGGAGCCTCTGAACCCTCAGGGACATTCTCAGTGGAGGGACTCACTAGAGCCTCAGCCAGCTCCCTGCTGCCCTCTGGTGGGACTCCCTGGGACTCATGGTCCCACGAAATCTCTGGGAACTGGGGCTCACTTGGGCAGGCAGGTCCAAGAGATCTGTGTACTCTCAACATACTGGCTTTCCCTGGACCCTGTGGCTCAAGGCTGGGATCTGTGTGGGCAGTGATACTGTGTGTGTGTGTGTGTGTGTGTGTGTGTGTGTGTGCATGCATGCGTGCGTGCGTGCGTGCGTGCGTGTGTGTGTTCTTTTACTGTGTTATTGTTGTTTTTTAATCTTGCGTTGTGTTGTTGTACTGTTCAGTAGCTTAGTTGTGTCTGACTCTTTGCAAGCCCATGGACTGCAGCATGCCAGGCTTCCCTGTCCTTCACTATCTCCCAGCGTTTGTTCAAACTCATGTCCATTGAGTCAGTGATGCCATCCAACCATCTCATCTTCTGTCACCCCCTTCTCCTCCTGCCTTCAATCTTTCAGCATCAGGGGCTTTTCCAGTGAGTCGGCTCTTCACATCAGGTGGCCACATCAGGAGCTTCAGCTTCAGTCCTTATAATGAATATTCAGGGTTGATTTATTTTAAGATTGACTGGTTTGATGTCCTTGATGTCCAAGGGACTCTCAAGAGTCTTCTCCAACACTATAGTTCAAAAGCATCAATTATTCAGTGCTCAGCCTTCTTTATGACCCAACTCTCACATCCAGTCATGACTATTGCAAAAACCATAGCTTTGACTATACAGATCTTTGTCAGCAAAGGGATAAATCTGCTTTTTAATATGCTGTCTAGATTGTCTTTTAATTTCATGGCTACAGTCACCATCTGCAGTGATTTTTGAGCCCAAAACATTAAAGTCTATTACTGTTTCCATTTTTCCCCTTCTATTTGCCATGAAGAGATGGGCTTGGATGCCATGATCTTAGTTTTTTGAATGTTGAGCTTTAAGCCAGCTTTTTCACTCTCCTCTTTCACCTTCATCAAGAGGCTCTTTAGTTCCTTTTCACTTTCTTCCATTCAGTTCAGTTCAGTTCAGTCGCTCAGGCGTGTCCGACTCTTTGTGACCCCATGAATTGCAGCACGCCAGGCCTCCCTGTCCATCACCAACTCCCGGAGTTCACTCAGACTCAAGTCCATTGAGTCAGTGATGCCATCCAGCCGGTGTAATCTGGATATCTTAGGTTGTTGATATTTCTCTCAGTAATTGTGATTCCAGCTTGAGCTTCATCCATCCTGGCATTTCACGTGATGTACTCTTCATGTAAGTTAAATAAGCAGGGTGACAATATACAGTCTGACGTTACTCCCTTCCCAATTTGGAACCAGTCCATTGTTCCATATCTGGTTCTAACTGTTGCTTCTTGACCAACATACAGGTTTCTCAGGAGACAGGTAAGGTGGTTTGGTATTGCCATCTCTTTAAGAATTTTCCACAGTTTATTGTGTTACACACTATCAAAGGCTTTAGTTAGTCAATGAAGCAGATGTTTTTCTGGAATTTCCTTGGTTCTTCTATGATCCAACAGATGTTGGCAATTTGATCTCTGGTTCTGCCTTTTCTAAATCCAGCTTGTACATTTGGATGTTCTCGGTTCACATACTGTTGAAGCCTAGCTTAAAGGATTTTGAGCATTATCTTGCTAACATGTAAAATGAGCGCAAATTTGGAAAACTCAGTACTGGCCACAGGACTGGAAAAGATCAGTTTTCATTCCAATCCCAATGAACGGCAATGCCAAAGAATGTTCAAACTACTGTACAATTGCACTCATTTCATTTTTATCTTGCACCCAAAGCAATTCATGCTCTTATATAAACATTAGAAAATTTAAAACATGCAAAAGAAAGATTTAAACAACTCACATAATCCCACCTAGAGACCATTTCTGCTCACACATGGAATAGGAACACAGGGGAAAGGGGCACTAGGCCAGCAGCTGTGTGACCCTGAACAACCCCCTTCTCAGAGCTTCATCCATACACAAAGCAGTGACCCAGACAGTAAAGAATCCACAAACCAAGCACCCCAGTAAAGGGCCTCCTCTGGCTTTCTTCCTCTGTGATTCTGAGTCCATAGGCCCAAGCAGTCCCCTCATCAGTGATACCTTTAGACAGTTACAACTTCCAACTATTTTAAATATTGAAAAGCAGTAAGGTAGGCTAAAGCAAATTACAATTAGGTTAAAAAAAACCTGAAAAAGTTCTGAAAATGGACAAAATGCTTAAAAATTATCACACAGTTGAAAATTGCCTTAAGAAGCAAAAAAATCACCAACACTATAGGAAAAGAAAAAAAAAAAACAGCAACTGTGGAATACTCATTTTTGATCAGGTCATTGTTTCAATCAAAATGTTGTGTCCACAAAAATGCTTTTAGAAAAACTGCCTTCAGCACAATGCCACGTCTCTGTGTGAGGTGGCCAGGAAGAGTTTCCATCTAGCATCCCATGTCCTTGGAAGAATTTTGAGATCCCTGCTCCTGGTGAACAAGGACAAAGTTCGAGATCCCCGCTCCTGGTGAAATAAACGTCAGACCAACTGTGGGCTGCAGGTACCTGGCAAGCACTTACTGATTCCCTCATGTCAGGTTCTGTGCTGGACACTGAAAACTCAAGGCAACTGGAAGGTCCTGCCGTCTTCCCTGGGCAGGGCCACAGCCAGTCATATAGGACAGACAGACAGACCCATCTGCACGTGACTCCAGTTCAGGGTGAGATGGAGTACTGGGAGTCGTGGTAAGTGTAGAATGGCCGGGAACCCGCTGTCCTGTCCCTCTACCAGCCAGGAAGCTGCAGAAATTTGGCCTCCCCATTCTCAGTAAAATGTTCCCGCCTGTTATTTTTGCCGCGAAACACATTATCCCAATACTTAGTACCTTAAAACAATCACTGAATTATTCTAAGGATTCTGCAGCCAAGAATTCAGATAGGGGACTCCCCTGGTGGTCCAGTGGTTAAGAATCTGCCTTCCAATGCAGCGAACACGGGTTCTATCCCTGGTCAGGGATCTAAGATCCCACCTGCCAAGAGGCAACTAAAACTGAGCAACACAACTACTGAGCCTGGGCGCCTTGACAGAGAATCCTGCACCACAATGAAGATCCTGCCTGCCACAACTAAGACCCAGTGCAGCCAACCAGTTCAGCTCAGTTGCTGAGTCGTGTCCGACTCTTTGCGACCCCAGGGACTGCAGCACACCAGGCCTCCCTGTCCATCACCAACTCCTGTAGTTTACTCAAACTCATGTCCATTGAGTTGGAGATGCCATCCTATCATCTCATCCTCTGTCGTCCCCTTCTCCTCCCGCCCTCAATCTTTCCCAGCATCAGGATCTTTTCAAATTAGTCAGCTCTTCGCATCAGGTGGCCAAAGTATTGGAGTTTCAGCTTCAACATCAGTCCTTCCAATGAATATTCAGGACTGATTACCTTTAGGATGGACTGGTTGGATCTCCTTGCAGTCCAAGGGATTCTCAAGAGTCTTCTCCAACACCACAGTTCAAAAGCATCAATTCTTCGGCGCTCAGCTTTCGTCACAGTCCAACTCTCACATCCATACATGACTACTGGAAAAACCATAGCTTTGACTAGATGGACCTTTGTTGGCAAAGTAATGTCTCTGCTTTTTAACATGCTGTCTAGGTTGGTCATAGCTTTTCTTCCAAGGAGCAAGTGTCTTTTAATTTCATGGCTGCAGTCACCATCTGCAGTGATTTTGGAACCCAAGAAAATAATTGTTTCTCTCACTGTTTCCATTGTTTCCCCATCTATTTGCCATGAAGTGATAGGACCAGATGCCATGATCTTAGTATTTTGAATGTTGAGCTTTAAGCCAACTTTTCCACTGTCCTCTTTTCACTTTCACCAAGAGGTTCTTTAGTTCTTCGCTTTCTGCCATAAGGGTGGTGTCATCTGCATATCTGAGGTTATTGATATTTCTCCCAGCAATCTTGATTACAGTTTGTTCTTCATCCAACCCAGCATTTTTCATGATGTACTCTGCATATAAGTTAAATAAACAGAGTGACAAATACGCCCTGATGTACTCCTTTCCCTATGTGGAACCAGTCTGTTGTTCCATGTCCAGTTCTAACTGTTGCTTCCTGACCTGCATACAGATTTCTCAAGAGGCAGGTCAGGTGGTCTGGTATTCCCGTCTCTTTAAGAATTTTCAGTTTGTTGTGATCCACACAGTCAAAGGCTTCGGCATAGTCAATAAAGCAGAAATAGATGTTTTTCTGGAACTCTCTTGCTTTTTCTATGATCCAACGGATGTTGGCAATTTGATCTCTGGTTTCTCTGCCTTTTCTAAATCCAGCTTGAACATCTGGAAATTCACAGTTCATGTACTGTTGAAATGCAGCCAATAATAAATATTTAAAAAGGCATTCAGATAGGCTATGGCAGGACTGGCTCAGGCTGAGAAGGTTGGGTGGCTACAGGAGACTTCAGGGCTGGGCCAGGAGTCACGTGGAGACACCCTCACCCAGGTGCCCAGGTAGTGCTGGCTGGTGTCCAGGCCTTCAGTGTGGCTGGATTCCAGGGCACCTGCATGTGACCTCGTCTCTCTCCGCTTGGAGGTCTCAGGGTCAACCATCTTACCCCGAACCTGAGTGTCCCAAGTAACAAGACCTTTTCTGCCCTAGCTTCAGAAGTTCTGAACTGTCGCTCCTTTTGGATTCTATTATTTAGAAGCAAATCACAGTCCTGGCAGATTGATGGGAGGACGACTAGACCCCAGCTCTGGAGCGGAGAATGAAGAGTGTGGGTCTCCCCTACCCAGCACGGTGCTGTGGACCTGAGCAGAGAGCAGCTAGACGTGGGTGGAGGTAAGATGAGAGAGAAGCTGAACTTGTCTTTCCTTGGGCAGTTTCACTTGACTGTGGCTTCAGTTTCCCTGAAGACTCTACGTCTCTAGTCCAGAGCTTTCTTCTGAGCTTCAGACCTGTATGTCCAACTACCTGCCTGCTTTCTCTTTCTGTGCCCTGGTGTCTTTTGGAAAATTGAGATGCTGATACTCTCTATTAATAGAGTGACAACCAGAATTAAATGAGATAGGACTTCTCTGGTGGTCCAGTGGATAAGAATCAGCCTTCCAACGTGGGGGACACAGGTTCCACCCCTGGTCCAGGAAGATCCCACATGCTGCAGGGCAACTAAGTCCATGCACCACAAGTACTGAGCCTGTGCTCTGCAACGAGAGAGGCCGCCATAGTGAGCAGCCTGTGCATGGCAACTAGAGAAAGCCCATGCAGTTAAGAAGAGCTAGCACAGCCAAGAAATACATTACATATTTCTTTAAAAAAAGAATTAAATGAGATAATATAATGTCTTTCATGAAATGCCTCACACATGTAAGTGCTCAGTGTTACTTACTATTATTTGACCTAGTTGGATATCTTATAGACAGTTCAAACTCAACCTCTCCAAAACTGAACTCATAGTGTGCTGTTCACACCTGTGCCCACCCAGAGTTCCCTGTCTTCTTGAATAGACCTCCACCGCTCCTCCTGCCCATGCCAGAGACTGGCAGTCATCTTTCACACCTCTGTCTCTTTCACTCCCAACATCCAACCCAACCCCAAGTCTTGACAGGTTTGCTGTCTGGATATTTCTGCAACTTCTCTACTCTTCTCGCTCTCTATACTGACACCGTAGTCCAAGCCACAGTCATCTCTGCTTCAGACTCTGGCCTCCTCTCTGGTCTCTCAAATTCACTAGGTCCACTTCCCCTTCATCCATTCTTCACCCAGTGGGCAGCCAGAATACCTTAAAAATGTAAAGTTGATGACAGTACTTACCCTGATTAAAACCCTTTATCCTTGCTGCTCTAAAGAAAAGATGTGCGTGACTCTTTGCGGCCCCATGGACTGTAGCCACCCTCCCCCTCGCCCCCGCCACCTCCCAGCTCCTCTGTCCATGGAAATTTCCAGGCAAGAATTCTGGAGCAAGTTGCTGTTTCCTACTGCAGGGGATCTTCCTAATCCAGGGCTTGAAGCCGCAGCTCTGGCGTCTCCTGCGTTGGCAGGCAGATTCTTTACCACTGCACCACCTGGAGGCCTACCTGTCTATTCATCGCGTGTTTACTTCCGTGTCTATGCTGCATTTTACAGTCTTGCATATGAGCATCATGCTACTTTTCTGGTCAGACAAGCGGCATGTGTTTGTGCTAAGACATGTTTGGCTTTTTGTGACCCATGGACAGTAGCCTGCCAGGCTCCTCTGTCCTTGGGACTCTCCAGGCGAGAATACTGGAGTGGGTTGCATGCCCTCCTCCAGGGGATCGTCTCAACCCAGGGATCCAACCCATGTCTCCTGTGTCTTCTGCATTTACCACTGAGTCACCTGGGAAGCCCAGACAATTCTTTTCAAAGGCTTATGAAGTCCTGTGAATATGGCCCCTGCCTCCGTCCTTCCCTCCCCGACTCACTTGGGCTCTCTCTGCCAAAAGGCCCTTATAAAGGCTATTTCCTGTGCCTAGAATGCCCACTACAATCCCCCCTCTTCAGTCCCCCTTACGTCAAATAACGGCTCAAGAGCCACTTCCTCAGGGAAACCTTCTCTGCCCTCTTCGGTGAAATTCCCCCATCCCACCACCATCCTCGGGCTTCCCTTGTGGCTTCGCTGGTAAAGAATCCACTTGAAATGGGGGAGATCTGGGTTTGACCCCTGGGTTGGGAAGATCCCCTGGAGAAGGGAAAGACTATGCAGTCCCATATTCTGGCCTGGAGAAAGAGTCGGACACGACTGAGCGACTTTCACTTTCACCAACCACCCTCAGTTCTTACAGCACCGGGCTGAGGTCCTCTGTAGCGCTTGTTACCTCCTCTAGCGCTTGTTACCATTGGCACCTGCACTTGTATGGTGATTCTTTAATCTCTCTCCCCTCCAAAACCCTGTAGGCTCCATGAGAGCAGGAACCATATTGGTTATGCTCACTGTTACATCTCAAAGCTTAACATAGCAGTTGACACACGGTTCAGTAAATATTTGTTGACTGGAATGATGGACGGATAGATGAGAGAGGAGACATGCCAGGGCCATTGTTAGCATCTCGAAGATGCTGCTGAATGAAGAAATAAAAGGGCATGTTGGGCAGAGCCCAGGAGATGACTCACAGATACAGCTGATTTTCCAACCTTCAGGCAGGTGCAGGACCAGAAAGGAATCTGTTATGATGTAAGAAAAAGCAATTCAGTCAGGACTGGAAACACAACCTCCCTGCCCCAGGGCCTCTCTTCGAAGGTGCTGGAGACTTGAAGAGTTTCCCCTGCTTTAGTTTCAACTCTTCCTGCTTGAAGAGTTTCACCTGCGTTAGCATGGCACTGCCAGGGACAGGGCTTGGAACCTAGCTGGTCCAACCTCCTTCTTTTCTCTAAGGATCAGCCAGGCAGTGAGACTTGCCGGAGTTCACACAGCAGTGTGGGGGACAGTGCAGAGATGGAGAAGGCCGGGCTCAGGCACCAGCAGCCTGGGTTCCGTCCCGGCTCTGCTGTGTGAAGACTCCCTGTCCCTCGCTCATCCCCCTGCAGTGCAGGGGACCCGAATCTCATCACCTAAAGGGCTAACTGACCAGAGCCCCAGGTCCCAGTGCCGCTTCCTCAGGGATGCTCCTGCCATACACATTAGGTGACCCCGACTTCCGTTCCCAGTCCCAACCACTCCTTATCTTGTTTTCAAAGGTCAGAGACCTGTCCTGCTCAGACAGTAATCCTTCTGCAATGCTGAGTGTGTCACGCCTCAAGCTGCTTAGAAAAAACAGGAAGAAATGAGACTTTCTTTCTAAAATCTAGTGTCCAGTCTGGGTGGGTGGCCTCATGTTGGCCATGTGACCTTGAGCATGGGACTGTGCCTCCATTTTACAAGAAGAAACCGAGGCAAAGAGAAGTTTAATAATTTGTGAGGTACAGGGTTCCCGTAAGGATCCAGTGAGACTATGGAGGCAAAAGTGTGATCGTAAGGGCTCGATCCTAAGTTAAGAGGTGGTTAGCACTTGGGGTAATTTGCATAAATAATAGCACTTTAGTTTGTTTTAGTGTAGGGCTTTACAGTTACGGAAGCAGTCGGGCTCTTTGACTCTTTGTGAATTTGTTAATAAATAACTATTCATGTTGACTCTCAAATAACGCATTAGACCCTCTAGGAGATGTATGTGTGCCTGCGTGCTCAGTCATGTCAGGCTCTTTGTCCCCACAGACTGTAGTCCACCAGGCTCTTCTGTCGATGGAATCTTCCAGGCAAGATTACTGGAGTGGGTTGCCATTTCCTTCTCTAGGGGATCTTTCTGACCCAGGGATCGAACCCATGTCTCTGGCATCTCCTATGTTGGCAGGGGGATTCATTAGAGACACCTGGAGATGCATATGCTACTCCAATTATGGGATTTCAGACACTGCAACAGGTGAGCTAGAGAGATTTGGGGCAATTGGGAACACGCAGGAGTGGGGGATGGGGTGGGTTTCTATCTGAGAGAGCGTAGGGTACTCAATCAGTCTTCCATGAGGACCACTCTTGTCCCAGTCTTTGAGCCAAAAGCCGTGCTGGCAGGGTGTGAGAGCCGGCACTGATGGCCCCGGCTGAAAGGATCCCAATCCGTCCAAAGTGCCTTCCCTGGACTGGAAGAGTGGGGACTGGCTGTCACCCCAGGTGACACAGGAGCATCCCACACATCCAGCACTAGAGGGTCTCTCTGTCCTCCCTGAATTCCAGGCCCAGCATCGTGGCATCCCACTGGGACACCACAAAGGCAACCCAGAAGTGCCAACCTCCAGCCCGCTGGCCAGGCCTGAGTGAGAAGAGCAGAGCCCCGAGGCAGCCTCTCCCTGCTCAGCTCCCCCAGCCCAGCACCCACCTCAGGCATGCTGACTGCCAGCAGCAGAGAGGACAGTCACCTTGGAGTGACAGCATGCTTTGTGCTTTCCAGCTTCTCTCCTTCCCCTGCACCATGGCCTGTGAAGTGGAGCTCCCTGTGAGGCCCAGTAGACCCGTGGGGAACTGCTACCCAGCGGTAACATCTGAACTTCTTTTGAGTGGTGAGCTTCTCGTCCTTGGAAGAGTTCAAGCAGAAACTGAAGGAGATCCCAGCCCAAATGAAACAGGAGGTCGTGTGGACCCCAGTCCTCTGATCTCCCACCTGCTCCTGTTTCTCCAAGTCCTGCTTGCACCCACCCAGGCTGTATGAGCACCCCACCACTCCCCGGCCTTCCTGGCCTCACCAACAGCAAATACCTCCATGTCTCCCACAGAATAGTCCAGCAGCATGGCCAGCTCTTTTCCCAGCCTTTTTTCTCCCTACCACCGAGTTCATCAGCCAAACCAGAATACTCACTGGACCCTCACAGTGCACACATTCCCACCTCCATGCTTTGCGCAGCTGTTCCCTCTGTGGAGGAGGCTCTTTGCCTCGAGGGCACTCCTCTCCACTTTCTCAGCGGCTCCTTCGAGATCCAGTTCACTTGCCGTCTTCGCTGGGAAGCCCTCCCAAATTCTCTGATTTTTCTTTACCACTGCACCTCTGTTCTGAAACTAACTTCAACCTTGCCAGGTTTGCTCGCATAGTAACTAATGTGCCCTACCTCATGCTAGTCTAAGTCTTTGAAGGTGCAGGATCAGGTGTGAATCATCTTACTAATATTTGGCATAGCACATGTGTGTTGAATGAATTAGTGAATCGAGACCCTAAATTGCTGTTCACCACTACCTAGGAGAAGGCTTGTCACAAAAATGCTCAATAAATATTTGTGGAGTGAATGAACTGTGTTTGTTACTTTAGACCTCATAAACTTTTAAAATGAATTATGTTGGACATACAAAACATAGACTATAACAAAACCCTTTGTACCTATCACCCAGTTTATGAAATAAATATGACAGACACAGTTGAAACACTGTGCAGCCCTGCCCAATCTTGTCCACCTCCTTCCCCCTGGAGGAATCACTATCTTGATTTGGGGGTTTATCATTCTGAATCTTCTGTTACACACGTCACAGCAACAGGTAGTAGTGCACGAAGGAGTGTGAGTGCAGGTGAGGCTGGGAACTGGGACCAGCACCAGTTTAGAGCTGAAAGGCCACGCTTATCCTTAGTTTAAGAGAACACTAATTTTTACTCACAGGTGAGAAAATGAGAGGGAGGGAATTCCCTGTGGTCCAGTGGGGTTAGGAATCTGTACTTTCACTGCTGAGGGCACAGATTCAATCCCTGGTTGGGAAACAAGATCCTGCAAACCACACAGTGTGGCAAAAATAATAATAATAAAGACGGAAACAATATTAAAAAGTACTTAAATTCACAGACTTATAGAGATTTAAAATTTTGATTTCTCTAATGGATATATTGTCATATATTAGGAATTAGCAAAAATGTTACTGTTAAAAATTTTCAAATATAGAACACAGGCCTTTATTATTTGCACTTCTCTTTTTAAAAAAAATGAGAAAATGGATAAGAGGCATGGAGGTGTAGTGATAAGGACCAAACATCCAAAGGGCCTTAGTTTGAGTTACCTTTTTTGAGCCCCAACTTCCTCATCTTTAAAATGGGGATAATTTTCTTAACTAAATGAATTTATGCAAAACCTTCTTCCAAAGAAGTCTAGAATAAACTTTTTGGGAAGTTGTGAAAATCAAACAACAAATGTGAGAATGCTTTTAAATTATGAGTAGCTGCAGGTATAGGTAGTTAGTTTCGCCAGCACACACGCCCCTTGTGGTCAAAAGAGTAACTGCATTTGGATATAACTCATTGGGAAAGACCCTGATGCTGGGGCAGACTGAGGGCAGAAGGAGGTGACAGAGGATGGGATGGTTGGATAGCCTGACCGACTCAATGCACGGGTGTTTGAGCAAACTCCAGGAGATAGTGAAGGACAGGGAAGCCTGGCATGGTGCAGTCCATGAGGTAGCAAGAGAGTCAGACACAACTTAGTGACTGAACAACAATATACTGTACTGCATAGTGGGCATCAACAATTCAGATCCTTACAAGGGTTACTAAACATTTGAATAAAACTTCTAATATAAAAGATAAGCAAACAAAAAACTAGCTCAGAGAAAGCAGACAATATAGAGGGACAAAGGTTAAGATTATCGTTAGTGTTTTCAGAGATAAGAAGATGCATCTCTGAAACTTCTATAAAAAGAAAGTTCAGGGAACAAAGATGAGCTCTGAGCAGTGGTGAGCTGGATCTGGCTCAAAAGAGCTCCCAAAAACCAACTGTTACTTTTTGAGAAATTTTGCAAAACAGGCGCAGGGCATTATCAAAAATTAAATTATATAAACTGAAAGATAAATTATATTCAAACAAACATAAGAAATACTCAGAGCTCATCACTTCCCAGTTAGTTTACATCAATTAGTTTATAGTTTTATTATCATCTATGGCAAAGTCATTTATGTTTATTGTTTTTATATACGCAAAATATATATAGTTGGTATACTACTAAGCAACGTTTCCCAGCTCCACACTGACATCCCACTGGTAGCCTGGAGTCAGCCATAGTGGGAGATTCTACATCCCAGAGTTGGTTAACGCTATAGATCAGGTTTTCCCCTCCACATCACCCTGAGAGTTAAACATTTACCAACATACATAAATGTAATATTATATATATATATATACACACACACACACACAGCCCAACATACATGTAACAGTATTTACCAATGTACCACTGGCTCTGGGAAATTAAAAGTATCAAGGTAGAAACGGAAAAACTTAGTAAGATTGAAAGATAAAGCTGAAACCTCTCAGAAAGTAGGAAAAGCAACGGACAACAGTTAGTAAGAGATAAAAAATTTAGAGGATCAGTCCAGAAATCTAATGTGCAAATAATGAGTTCTAGAAACAGAACATAGAAAACAGTGTGGAAGAAATATTAAAGGAATAATTCAAGAATATTTCCCAGAACTGCAAGAAAATTTTGAAACAAATAGCTCACTGAGTACTGTGCAGAACAAGTAAAAAAAGATTAAACCAAGGCATTATTGCAAATCTCAGAACACTAAGCAATAAAGAGATGATCCTAAAAAAAAATCAGGTCAAGAAAAGAAAGTGGTGTTGGCTACTTTCCTTCTGTCCTCCCATACCCCCTCCACTCTGCTCTGCTGCCTAGGAAGCTGTTTCTGGCCTCTATCAACAAGGGTTATAACAAAAGCATGGCGAAAATAATGACATCTGACTTAAAAACAGTTTTTGTTTTTAGCTAAAAACAATAAGCAGTGCTAAAGCTTATTTCCAGTTAAGAGTCTATTCCCAAATACCATCATTCAACAATGAGAGTTGAAAAACTTTTTCCAAGATCTCAAAAGTTTTTTTCATCCCTTGCATACACTCATTTAACCAATGTTTGAGAACCTACTATGTGCCAGACATTATTCTCAATTCTAGGGATACAGCAGTGAACAAACAAGGTCCTTGCTCTATTGGGGCTTTCTCATAATCTGAAAATATCACACAGCACGTCAGGTAGTAATCAGTACTCTGGGGAACAGGGACTCGGGGGTGCACTGCTGGGGTGGCAGGGAGCTCTGTTAGACAGGGCCTCTCTGGTTGAGGTTACAATTAAACAGAGACCTCAACAAAGAAGCAAGCCATGCTGATGTCTGGTGGAAGAGCCTTCCAGGCAGATGAACAAGGGCAACGGCCTGGGCAAGTGTGGAAGGAGGCCTGTGTGACTGGGAAGAGTGGCAGGAGACGAGTAGAGGCCAGATCACAGCGCCCCTTGTGTTGGCTGCTTTCCTTTTGTCCCCCCATACCCACTCTCCACTGTTCTCTGCTCCCTGGGAAGCTGTTTATGGCCCAATCAACAAGCTCCCTTGACCTCTGGCTTCCTGTGAGATTTGGCCAATGGGAGGCACCTGCAAGAACTCAGAGGGCAGCCGTCTTTTACTGAGAATCCCACTTCTGTCAGATGACCTTCAGCAGCTTGGAGTTGCCCTGTGCACTTCAGGCTGGAAGTGGGGGGTGGCAGGGGCGAGTGCCCAATACCTCTCCAGGGCTGCCAGCTCCAAGGAATGGCACGCAGTGAGCCTGGTGGCTTCCCTAAACCCCTCACACCTCTGGGAAGAGTTCCTTTAATACACACTCTCCAAATCCCGCAATTTGAGTTTGATATCCACCTGTTTTCCTGCCAGGATCCTAACACTCCCTTGTAGAGCAAGATAAGTGAAAGTGAAGTTGCTCAGTCGTGTCCAACTCTTTGCGGCCCTGTGGACTGTAGCCCACCAGGATCCTCCGTCCATGGGATTCTCAAGGCAAGAATACTGGAGTGGGTTGCCATTTCCTTCTCCAGGGGATCTTCCCAACCCAGGGATCAAACCCAGGTCTCCCGCATTGCAGGCAGATGCTTTAACCTTTGAGCCGCCAGGGAAGCCTTGTAGAGCAAGATAAGGAAACTTTAAATTTTATTCTGAAGATGGGAAACCAGTGGAGACTTTTGAGTATGTGGGACAAAGACCACTCTACATGCTGGGTGTATCAATGGTAAAGACTTTGGTGGGGGTCACAAGTGGTAAAGAGAACAGTTAGGAAAGGGCTTTCACAATAGTAAGGGTTAGAGAAGGTAACTTGGATTGTGGTGGTTGTAGTAGAGGTTATAAGTGATCAAACTGGGGGATATATTATTAAGATCAAGCCAAGAGGATCTGGTGACCAAGTGGGTATGTGGTATAAGAGAAAAAAAGGCAAGGATGATTTAGGATTTGGGTCTGAGGATGAATCAAGCTGCTATTTGTAAAGACAGGTATGTCTTGGAAGAGAGCAGGTTTGAGCTGCAAAAATCGAGTTCAGTTTGGGATAAACGCCAGTGTGTATTAGAGATCTGATGAGGGATGCTGAATTGGTGGTTGTATATCTAAGACTGGCTTTCAGAGAAGGTCTATGCTGGAAGCAGGAATTTTAGTGTAGGAACAGCAAAGATGGGCTCCCCTCGTGGCTTACCCACCTGCAACGGGCTGCTGTCCACGTGGTCACTAAGCATCGAACACAATTGGGCACGGCTCAGCACTGCAATGCAGGAGACACAGGTTTGATCCCTGGGTCAGGAAGATCTCCTGGAGAAAAAACTGACAACCCACTCCAGTATTCTTGCCTGGGAAATCCCATGGATTCCCATGGCAGGCTACAGTCCATGGGGGTCACAAGAGCTGGACAAAACTCAGTGACTAAACAACATCAATGAAAGCTTTTAAAGCCACAGACTAGATGGAATTTCCTTGGAGCTGGCATAAACAAAGAAATGAGGTCCAAGGATTGAGCCTTCTTCAAGAGCTACCAGACGATGTTTCACCAAAAAGGAATAAACCGAGAAAAGAGGAAGATACCTGATACGAAACTGGGGACCCTTGACACGGGAGGCAGAAAGAATCTCCTACTGACAGCAAAGGAGACTCCAGAACTACAGGTCTCAAGAGTAATCTAGCTGGAGCTAGAGGATGAGTGTCCTGGAAAGGATATCATCAAAACACAAAAACAAATCTGATTGAACATACTGAAATTTAAACTATGGTTCAACATCTGGGGATGAATTAAGAGACAGGAACACAGAATGCTAAGCAGATGGAAGAACAAGGTAATTACCAACATTTTAAGTATAAATTATACATATTATATAAAACATTATCTAATTATGAGAATTCCAGATGAAAAGGTATAAACTAAAAATCAAGAAATCATAATGGAGTTCCCTGGTGGCCTAGTGATAAGGATTCTGGGCTTTTGCTATTGAGGTCTAGGTTCAGTCCTTTGTCAGGGAACTGAGATCCTACAGGCAATGTGGCATGGCCAAGAAAAAAGAAAAAGAAAGGAAAAGAAATCATAGTATAAGAATGTGACTGGGACTTCCCTAGTGGCCCATTGGCTAAGCCTCTGCACTTCCAATGCAGCAAGGGAGGTCAACCCCTCGCCAGGAACTAGATCCCACATGCCGCAACTAACACCAAAAAAAAAAGAAAAATGTTACAGCAATTCCATGTATATCCAAAAGAATTGAAAACAAGTACATGTACATGAATGTTCATAACAGCTCTACTTGAAATAGCCAAAAGGTGGAAGCAATCCAGATATCCATCATCTGATGAACACAGAAACAAATTATGGTATATACATACCTTATTATTCAGTGGGATATTATTCAGCCATAAAATTAATAACCTAGATAACATGCTGCAATGTGAATGAGCTCCAAAAATACCATACTAAGTGAAAATTAGACATTACAGGTCATACATTGTATGATTCCATTTATAGGAAATATCCAGAATAGGTAAACCCTTATGAACAGAGAGCAGACTGGTGGTTGCCAGGAGCTGCAGGGAGAGAATAAAGAGTGCTTTTGGAGTATAGTGATTTTGGGATGATGAAAATGTTTCGGAACTAGGTAAGGGTGATGGTTGCAGAATGTACTAGGTGCCACACAACTGTTCACTTTTAAATGATGTTATTTTATGATGTCAATTTCACCTCAATTTTTAAAAACAATGTTTAGAAATCAGACAGCACATTACATGTCAGGAAAACTGAAAGGGGTTGTCCTAGGCATTACACTGCAAAGTGGAAGGGGCTGTTTATAGTGAAGTCCAATAAAATGGTATATGACTTTTAAAACCAGATATATGGATAACTTCAGCTAAAAAATAAGATCAACATCACTTGAAAAAAGATGATTTTTAAATGAAGAGAACAGTTGTTGAAGGAAACCTTAAAATCCTAGGAGCTCATGTATGGGTAGATCTGGAGTTATATCCATATGCTGATTCCAACTCTGTCAAAATAGATACTACAAAGGAAAAGCATATGGGAACCTTTGAAAAGAAAGAACAAATGTCTAAGTCAGGAAGACAGATGAAGACAGACAATACTGTATTTAACAGAACGGTGAAACAGAAAAAAAAACATATTTAAACAGACTAGTCCACTTAAAAAACAAAACAATCATTAGGGGAAAACGTCAGAGACAGTCTATCTTAAAGCTTCTATAGCAAAAATACCATAAACACAAATCAAAAGGCAGAGAATAAATTGGGGGAAATATTTGTAACAGAGAAGAGTAACATCTGGGAGTATCTCAAGGTAACTACAAGGCAAATTAGAGTACATAACATCTTCTATGGAATAAGAACCCACAACCAGGACATGACAAGTAAAAAAGATTATGGGATGATATTTGCAGCATGATGCGATGTCCATGTGCAAAGTGTCTCAATAACACGCAGTGATTTGGAGAGACTTAGGGTTTTCTCTGCATGACTTAACTGCTTAGTTGCTCAGCTGTGTCTGACTCTGTGACCCCATGGACTGTAGACCACTAGGCTCCTGTGTCCATGGAGATTCTCTAGAGAATACTGGAGTGGGTTGCCATACCCTTCTCCAGGGGATCTTCACGACCTAGGGATGGAAACCAGGTGTCCTGCATAGCAGGTGGATTCTTTACCATCTGAGCCATCAAGAGAAGCCCTGCATGACTGCCACTTATTAAAAACTCATGTGATCCTCACAGTAACTTTTCATAAGATTCATGAAATTGGACCTCCCAAACCACATGGCCACAGGTAGCAGGACTGTTTCTGAAAGCCAAATTTGAACTTTCTGCCCAGTCAAAAAGACTGCAGGTGGTTTTTTACATTATTTTGAAGGAATTAAAATACCTCCCAACACGTTCAGTTCAGTTCAGTCACTCAGTTGTGTCTCTTTGCAACCCCATGAATTGCAGCACGCCAGGCCTCCTTGTCCATCACCAACTCCCGGAGTTCACCCAAACCCATGTCCATCGAGTCGGTGATGCTATCCAGCCATCTCATCCTCTGTCATCCCCTTCTCCTCCTGCCCCCAATCCCTCCCAGTATCAGTGTTTTCCAATGAGTCAATTCTTCGCATGAGGTGGCCAAAGTACTGGAGTTTCAGCTTTACCATCAGTCCTTCCAAAGAACACCCAGGACTGATGTCCTTTAGAATGGACTGGTTGGATCTCCTTGCAGTCCAAGGGACTCTCAAGAGTCTTCTCCAACACCACAGTTCAAAAGCATCAATTCTTCGGCGCTCAGCTTTCTTTACAGTCCAACTCTCACATCCATACATGACTACTGGAAAAACCATAGCCTTGACTAGACGGACCTTTCTTGACAAGGTAATGTCTCTGCTTTTGAATATGCTATCTAGGTTGGTCATAACTCTCCTTCCAAGGAGTAAGCGTCTTTTAATTTCATGGCTGCAGTCACCATCTGCAGTGATTTTGGAGTCCCCCAAAATGAAGTCTGACACTGTTTCCACTCTTTCCCCATCTATTTCCTATGAACACAGTCCTGTTTAATATTTGCAGGAAACTGCTGGCTTGATGGCAAAATCATAAATATGTAAATACTTCATGTAATTAAAAGAAAACCTAGAGATGCTTTGATACATCAGATGCTCCACATACCACCAACTAGTTTTTAGTCCAGAGCCATCAACACCCAACTTTGCCTACCTTACCTAGAGTTCGCAAAGATCTTGCTGCTAACTTTGCTTAGTTGTTACTCTTGGAAAAGCTTGCCTTACGTTGTTTACTTCTTGGTTTATGACAGTTAGCCACTTTTAAGACATAAACACAGCAGCACAGGGATTAGAAAATTATATCTAACAGTAGGGCTTGAATTGGGTTTGGCAGAAAACAACACGATACTGTAAAGCATTTATCCTTCAATTAAAAATAAATTTAAAAAGAATTGAGTAGAATTTCCACACGTTTCCCCCTATTTGTGATTCCTCTATTCTCCCCACTAGGATGTGGGGCTGAGTCAGTTTGCACCCAACAGAGCTGGTAGGCAAGTACGTGCAGTGTTCTGAAGAACAAGGCGAAGTGGGTCTCTACTCCCAGAGCCCAGCATCCCACAAGACATCAATGCTACTTATGATACTAGTCTCTTAAAAACAAAGGGCTTTGCATGACCATGTGATTTTGAACACAACTTTGATTACTGCTTTGGTTAAAGCTCAAGGGATTAAACATTTATTCAAGTGATAGACACTCAAAAAATGGTACATACATATGGCTTGAACTTTCGGACTCAAAGGGCTTCCCTTGTGGTTCACCTGGTAAAGAATCTGCCTGCAATGTGGAAGACCTGGATTTGATCCCCAGGTTGTGAAGATCCCTTGGAGAAGGGAAAGGCTACCCACTCCAGTATTCTGGCCGGGAGAATTCCATGGACTATGGTCCATGGTGTTGCAAAGAGACAGACATGACTGAGCGACTCTCACTATGTTTTAAGAACTAAATATTCTGATAACACCCAACTAAGTAATTTTTATCATAACCCATCCAAAAGTTGCCAGCTTCATGGAGCTGAGCTCATCTCATGGTTCTTCCTGTTCCCTGAAGCCCTTATGTTTGAGCATCACCCATAAGAATGGGATCAAATATTACTACTTCCAAGGTCCCTCCATACTAGAGATGCCCTCCCCTCCAGAGACACTTTCATGTCTATTTTTGATACTACACTGTAGATAACATGAGAGATCTACATCAAACGTATCCAAATTACTTCCGTTTGTCAAAATAACGTTACCACTTCCTAGTTTCTTCCAGTACCCACCAATCACAGTGAAGTTACAAGCTGCTCAACTAGTTGAGCAGTGAAGGGATGCGATGGATAGATGCTATCTTATTGCTCCCTGTGGAATCACACAATTCTAATGCTGGAACGTATGTCCACATTAAAGAGATAAATACACAAACAGACAAATTTTTGGACCAAAAAAGTTACAAAACGTGGTTCTGTTAAACAATGATTTTATTGCTTTAGTACAATACACACATTTATGCAACCAGGGCAGAGGCTGTGGATGACTCACTGAAAGAAAAAAAAAGGTGGGGGGGAGAGCTGGGTTAGTAAAGTCCTCTATATTTATACATAATCTGTTAAAAAAAAAAAAGTCCTCCATATTCACACAATCTCTGAAAACAGCTATTTCCTAACAGTTAAAATAAATCTCCAATATATAAAATGCACCAAACAGATCAGTTCCTGAAATCAGTTCACTGTGATCAACCATAATATGAAGATGGTCACTAGGCCTCCAAGAACTGGCCAGCATGAAGAAAAACTTTTCTGGTGCAAACTGTGAATGCTAGGATATTAATCATAGTGAGCTGTCTATTCAAAAATTAAAACAATATAAGCACCTGGGAGCAGAAGAACTTAAATTTTACCCACAATCTGAAAGTGATTTAAAGAGCATGTTTGTGCTCTATACGAGTCTACAGAAGTAGCACCCTTTGTATCAACAAAACACAACCGCTCTACCTGTCTATGACTGTTTTCTTGCTATAATTAAGAACTGAAAGACCATATAGGCTCAATCTAAAACATTTATGATCAATCCTTTTACTATAATTACTATTCTATTTAATACTTGGCCAACTCCTATTTTTGTCAACTAAAAGGGTTGATAACTTACTATTTCCAATTGGGGGGTAGGACTCGTTTGGTCTTGTAGTATCGAGCCAACCGGTGAATACGGCTCTCAATCAGAATCAGACGGAATTTAGCATCTTTATCCTAAAAATAAAATTGACAGAATTCAGGAAACCCACTTAAAACTAAACATCATTTTAACAGAAGAGTGTATAGACACCATGCACTTTAATGAAAACTTGCTTAGTGTTGTTAACAGAACCAGAGCCTAGGGTTTGTGTGGCTAGATTAGGTCCTTAAGGGAATTTAGGGAATTAACCCCCACCCCTGAAATCTCTTCTGGTGAAACTTTTATTTCAAACACTGTGATTTGTTTGTGCCCCTTGGATAATTCAAATCATAGGCACTGTATTTTACTGATATGAATTTAGTACAAATTCATCCTCTTACCTTTCTGTTCCTCTCAAGATGCTTTCGAACAGCAACAGCTTTCTTAATTAAATGATAGAGATCCTCAGGGAGATCAGGAGCAAGTCCTTTGGACTTAAGAATTCTCAAGATTTTGTTGCCTGTCACAAAACGTACTTGTGCAACACCATGAGAGTCTCTCAGGATCACACCTGGAAAGGGAGTAATATAAATTCCCACACCATACATACAAACTGGAGCATGTGATGTCAAGACTGAGATCAAGTCACTTTCCAAGTTTCCCATCTGTAAAACACAGCTTACTTTTTATACATCAGACACCAACGACAGAATGCACAAGCGAAGCTCACTCAGACATCCAAGGAAGGTTTACCCAACACTAAGGAAACCCTTTCTGGTGGAAACTGCGAATGTTGGAAGACCATCATCATAGTGAGCTTGCTAGATCACAGGCCACCAAAAATCAAGGAGTCGTCAAAACAGCACCATCTGACTACCCGACAGTCTCTTCCTCTCTCTATATATACACACACCTCTGATTATGTATAACATCTCCACTAGACCATACACTCAACAGAAGGATATGGTGCTTTTTTACAATGACTGTATTCTCAGGATCCGGGATCACACAGCTGGCAAACATTTGCAGAATGGCGCCATTTGCACAAAATCACACACAGCTGAGGTTCAACCCACACCTGTGAGAAAGCAATGAGCACTCAAGAGCAGCCAGTCCCAGCTTCTCCACTAACAGCTGTGTTCTGAGGCTTGTTTATATAGCTGCAACGTGCCTCAATTCCCCCAACTTCAGGAAAACGTCTACTGTTTATTTGAAACTATGGCTGTCAGAATTAATTCATGTCATAAAATGGAAAGCGCTTATAACCACGCACCTAAGAGAGTGCCCAGCCCAAAGAAAATACTCATTAAACTTTGGAGCGCATTTTAATTATTTTACCGTCTTCCAAATAAGAGCTTGAGAGTTTAGCAAAGGAGGGCTAGGCCTCAGTCAACGGTAAAGTCAGGAAAACGAGCAAAAAATTTTCAAACCACATGTAAGACATTTAGCCCCACTGTTTCCAGCACGTTACACGAGGTCAGGCTGAAGGGGCTACATTAAACAGACTCACTCACCGATCTGTGAGGGAGTCAGGCCCTTCTTGGCCAGTTTGTAGATCTGCTCCTTCACGTCGTCAGAAGTGAGCTTCAGCCACTGTTCGCGGGAGAGAAAGCGGCCTTAAAACGAGAAATCCGGGATGGAACCGAAGCGCAGCGGCACTCTCCACCCTCAAAACTGCGCTCATGCACACGTGGTCCCCGTCCTCCGAGGAACTGATGGCAACCCCCCCCACCCCCCCGCCTCCCGGCCTCTCCTCGGTACCCGCACGTTACTTACGGTGGGGACGCTGCGGCGGTAGGGCAGAGCCGACTGGGACAGGCCCTTCCTGGAGAGAAAAGCATTACCGGGGTGAGGAAGGGAGCCCCGCCACAGCAACCCCAAACCTTATCCCCTCGACCCGCTGCCTACGCTCCTTCCTTTCCCTCCACCTCTAGACTCAGCCTTGCAACCCGCTCATAAACCCTAGCTCACCCGGGAGCGTGCATGCGACCCATGATGGCGGCGGTGCGGTAGCAAAAAGAGAGAGAGAGTGGGAAAGCCGCAGGAAGCCACCCTCCACGCAGGAAGTGACCTCACACGTCCTGGCTTCCGCTCCTGCAGGAGGCGGAGCTTCGCTGCCCGGTTCCCAGCGTCTGCGTGACTACATGTCCCAGAATGCACTTCGACGTGGACTACACTTCCCGGCAGGCATCGGTGTTTGAGAAGGCACTAGGCCGGAGCGGAAAAAAGGATCCGCCTCAGGTTTGGGCAGTTGAATCCAGATGAGTCTCTGGAGACACTGCTTACCCAGGATACTGTGGATTTTGCTGCTGGACTGGGAGTGCGCTTGGAGCACATAGAGCTGCAGGGGTTCCCCGGCCTTGGGCAAAGTGGTTATCTGCGTCCCGTGACCCAGCGAGTTTGGGCGGCAAAGTTCATCCATACACTATTGCTCATCCAGTCAGCTGCGCCCAGGCTTGTCTTGACTCTAGTTACCTCAAGTCTGTCCCTCCCCTTAAAATATTCACAAGGGGGAATTCCCTGGCCGGCTAGTGGTTATGATACTTGCCCTCACTGCCTAAGGCCTCAGTTGGATACCTGGTCAGGGAACCAAGATCCACCAAGCCTGCAAAGCATGGCCAAAATTTAAAAAAAAAAAAAAGCTTACAATAGCATGATGATAAGGGCTGCCTGTAGCCAACTGGTAACATTTCTTATCTCTAGTTGTAATCTTTCAGGGGAGGGGTGCATGACTACAAGCTGTCTGGTCCTGACCTCTGTCATTTCAGTCATTTTACATTTTTAAAAAAACTCGTACATAATCCGTCCTCTGCTTTCCCTGTTGGTAACCAAAGTTTGTTTTATATATGTTAGTCAGTTTTGTAAGTAAGTTCCTTTGTACTATTTTTTAGATTCCATATATAAGTCAATTCAGTCGCTCAGTCGTGTCAGAATCTGTGACCCCAAGGACTGGAGCACACCAGGCTTCCTTGTCCATCACCATCTCTGGGAATTTATTCGAACTCCTGTCCATTGAGTTGCTGATGCCGTCCAACTATCAACCTCTGTCAGCTCCTTCTCCCGCCTTCAATCTTTCCCAGCATCAGGGTCTTTTCAAATGAGTCTGTTCTTCACATCAGGTGGCTAAATTATTGAAGCTTCAGCTTCAGCATCAGTCCACCCAATGAATGTTCAGGACTGATCCAAGGGACTCTCAAGAGTCTTCTCCAACACCACAGTTCTTCGGTGCAACTCTCACATCCATACATGACTACTGGAAAAACCATAGCTTTGACTAGACGGACCTTTGTTGGCAAAGTAATGTAGTATTTATCTGTCTATAATCTTTAGGTCCATTTGTGTTGCTGAAATGTCATTATTTCATTCTTTTAATGGCTGAGTAATACACACTGGGACTTCCCTGGTGGCTCAAGCGGTAAAAAGATTCAGCCTGCAATGTGGGAGACATGAGTTCGATCCCGGGGTTAGGAAGACCCCTTGGAGAAGAGAATGACTACCCACTCCAGTATTCTTGCCTGGAGACTTCCATGTACAGAGGAATCTGGCAGTCTATAGTCCACTGGATTGCAAGGTGGAACACAACTGAGCTAGGATGTACACAGCATCTTCTTTATCCATTCATCTGTTGATGGACACTTAGGTTGTATCCATGTCTTGACTACTGTAAATAGTACCACTCTGGAAAAGGTCAGTTTTCATTCCAATCCCAAAGAAAGGCAACGCCAAAGAATGTTCAAACTACCATACAATTGTGCTCATTTCATGTGCTAGCAAGGCAATGCTCAAAATATTTCAAGCTAGGCATTAGCAGTACAGGAACTGAGACCTTTCAGATGTACAAGCTGGATTTAGAAAAGGCAGAGGAACCAGAGATCAAATTGCCAACATCCCAACTTCCGTTGGATCATAGGAAAAGCAAAGGAATTCCAGAAAAACACTTACTTCTGGTTCATTGACTATGCTAAAGTTTTTGACTGTGTGGATCACAACAGGAAAATTCTTAAAGAGATGGGAATACCAGACCACCTTACCTGTCTCTTGAGAAACCTGTATGCAGGTCAAGAAGCAACAGTTAGAACTGGACGTTAACAATGGACTGGTTCAAAATCGGGAAAGGAATACGTCAAGGGTGTATATTGTCACTGTTTATTTAACTTATATGCAGAGTTCATCATGTGAAATGCAGGGCTGAATGAATGATTGCCTGCAGATATATCAATAACCTCAGATATGCAGATAATACCATTCTAGTGCAGAAAGCTAGGAGGAACTAGAATGAAAAAGGAGAGTGAAAAAGCTGGCTTAAAACTCAACATTAAAAAACTAAGATCATGGCATCCAGTTCTATCACTTCATGGCAAATAGATGGGGAAACAGTGGAAACAGTGACAGATTTTCTTTTCTTGGGCTCCAAAATCACTGCAAACAGTGGCTGCAGCCAGGAAATTTAAAAGACGCTTGCTCCTTGGAAGAAAAGCTCTGACAAACCTAGACAGCGTATTGAAAAGTAAAGACATCACTTTGCTTACAAAGATTCATATAGTCAAAGCTATAGTTCTTCCAGTAGTCCTGGACAGATACGAGAGTGGGACCATTAAGAAGGCTGAGCTTCTTTAATTGTGGTAAAGAACTGATGTTTTTTGATTGTGGTGCTGCAGAAGAATCTTGAGAGTCCGTTGGACTGCAAGGAGGTCAAACCAGTCCATCCAAAAGGCAATCAATGATGAATATTCATAGAAAGCACTGATGCTGAAGCTGAAGCTCTGGGACTTAGGTCACCTGATGAGAAGAATGGACTCATTGGAAAAGACCTTGATGCTGGGAAAGATTGAGGGCAGGAGGAGAAGTTGGTGACAGAGAACAAGATGATTGGATGGCATCACCAATTCAATGAACATGAGTTTGAGCGAACTCCGTGAGATAGTGAAGAGCAGGGAAACCTAGCATGCTGCAGTCCATGGGGTCTCAAAGAGTTGGACGTGACTTAGAGACTGAACAACAGTGAAAGTTAGGATTCATGTACTTTTCAAATTAAAACCTTTGTCTTCTCTGGATATATGCCCAGGGGTGGGGCTGCTGGATCATATGGTGATTTTTTTTTTTTTAGTTTAAGGAAACTCCATACTGTTTTTTGTAATGGCTGCAAAAATTTACATTCCCATTAACAGTGTAGGAAGGATCCCTTTTCTCCATATCCTCTCCAGCATTTATTTGTAGGCTTTTCATGATGGCTGTATTAAAAAGCAGAGACATTACTTTGCCAACAAAGGTCCGTCTAGTCAAGGATATGGTTTTTCCAGTGGTCATGTATGGATGTGAGAGTTAAGGACTGTGAAGAAAGCTGAGCGCCGAAGAATTGGTGCTTTTGAACTGTGGTGTTGGAGAAGACTCTTGAGAGTCCCTTGGACTGCAAGGAGATCCAACCAGTCCATCCTAAAGGAGATCAGTCTTGGGTGTTCTTTGGAAGGACTGATGTTGAAGCTGAAACTCCAATACTTAGGCCACCTCATGTAAAGAGCTGACTCATTTGAAAAGACCCTGGTGCTGGAAAAGATTGAGGGTGAGAATAGGGGACAACAGAGGATGAGACAGTTGGATGGCATCACCGAATCAATGGACATGAGTTTGGGTGGACTCCGGGAGTTAGTGATGGACAGGGAGGCCTGGCGTGCTGTGGTTTGTGGGGTTGCAACGAGTCGGACGTGACTGAACTGAACTATTAGTGATGTTGAACATTTTTTCACATGCCTGTTTTGTATTTCCTTAGAGACTGAGATGAAGTGAAAGTCAGTTACTCAGTCATGTCCGACTCTTTGCAACCCCATGGACTATAGCCCGCCAGGCTCCTCTGTTCATGGAATTTCCCAGACAAGAATACTGGAGTGGGTTCCCATTCCCTTCTCCAGGGGATCTTCCCAACCCAGGGATCGAACCCAGGCCTCCTACATTGCAGGCGGATTCTTTACCATCTGAGCCACCAGGGAAGCCCAACTGACTGGAGCATCTCTTCCTGTGATATTTGGCCAAACAAATGTCTATTCAAAAATTCTTTGCTTTCTCTTGAATTTTAAGAGTGCTTTATGTATTCAAGATGCCAGGTCCTTGTCTGATACATGATCTGTGAATATTCTCTCCCATTCTGTGAGTTGTCCTTTTACTTTATTATGCATGTATGTATTTAATTTTGATGAAACCAAATTTATCTGTTTTTCTTTTGTTGCCTGTCCTTTTTTGTGACATACTTTAAGAAAACCTGTCTAATTCTAGGCTACAAAGATGTACACATGTGTTTTCTTCTAGGATTTTTAACTTCAGATATGTTTAAGTTTCTGATTCACTTTGAATTAAATTTTATGTTCCAAGAGTCCTACTTTATTTTTTTGCACATGGTTATCTAGTTGTTCACACAGTTTGTTGAAAAAAAAAAAATACTACTCTTTCCTCATTGATCCTGGAAGTCCTTTGTCTTTTGGTTTGTGATTAAAACAAAAAGAAACCCAAACAGATGTGAAAAATATAATAACCAAAATTAAAATCTCAATGGATGAGGGTTAAACAGTTGAAGAGAGAAGTAGTGAATTGGAAAAGAATTCAAAATAAATTATTCAGAACTGAAGAAAGTTACTGATCCATATATTTAAGAATCCTAAAGACAAAAATATAAAAAGGTGTCCACTCATAAATACAGACCAAACAAGATTATCCCTAAGGTAATAACTGTGGAAGGGCTGTGATGGGATTCATTCATGGAGTTCATTAAACTGTTGTCTAACTTTGTATGTCTAAAATTTGCATGACAAAGTGTTTCAAAAAATGAACTGGCTGTAATTAAGTTACTGCTCTTTCATGGTCTCTGGCTCTTTTACATGTTACCTCTAGAATTAGAGAACCACAGCCTTACTGGTATCATTCCAGGATAGAGGTATGGTATTAAGAACTACATTCTCTGTTCTGAAGATGTATCTACAGCATGGCTGTTACTATACTCTTTAGTATTTAAATAAACTACCAAAGGCAGGGACCGTACTAATAGAAGCATTTCACTTCAGTGAAATGGTGATGGAACGCTAACAAAGTGGCAATCCAGACCTTCCAAGAACCACACTTAAATGTCAGACACTCTCTGGACACTTTAAAGGGCAAATCACAGGCCAGTTCGTAAATTTAGTATTACCTGAAGCTAATAAACTCCTGGGTGAGATGCAAAGAGAGCAACAGTGAGCTCATTATCAAAGTTTGAAACCAAAAGTGTTAACATATTGATGAAGAGAATGACAGCACAGTTCCTTTGTTCCAGAAATATTTTAATACAATCGTAGTACAGTTATGAAGTCACATTCAATCCACTGAATATATTTAAGGTATTAATAAAAATATTATACATCTTTATTCACTACCTTAATATAATTAAATTATTTGGTTCTTATAGATGAGACTAATTGCCATATATATTCCTATTTGCATTGCTAGTCAAACAGCATGTAAGTAAATCCATGGACTATGGTAGTGGGGCTTTATCCATTTGTGATCTTAAATCTTAAGTATCAAATTGAATGTTTTCTTTTTTAAATGCCACGTGAATCATAGAAAAAACAGTCAACCAATTTAAGGCAAAATATTGAAAGTTTCATACAACATTAATTTGAAAAGATAAAAGAATATTTTATCAAAGATCATACATGCCTTAACATTGAGATACCTATAGATTCTTATAAAGGCAGTAATAAAAACATCAGTGCAAGTCTTGGATTCCTCAGTACAGAAAATAATAGGTTCTTTGAGAAACCATTATTTTCAAATTCCAAAACACTGCAAGGGGAAAGAATTCTGCTTCAGTTACACTATGATTATTACAAAATGTATTTTTAGCTCCATTATTCTTTACACACAGTCTTACATGTAGCATAACTATTTTTACTCAATAAAGATAGGTGTGAAACATTGTGATTATACATAAAAATTAGTGTCTTAGCTAGTTTGTTTAAACATTTCTTTCAGATGTACTTTAATGCAAGCTTTAAAAAAATGTTTCAAAAAACAACCAATTTAAAGTTTATTGATAGTTAAGTAGTGCAAAGAGGCGCCTCTGTCAATTTATTTTTTGGTAAGGGCTGACGATTAGCGTTCACAAAGGAATAACTTATACTTAAAATACATTTAATATATGTGTTTTTTAATGACCAAAGAAGGCACATAATGAGTTAAATTAAGAGAAACATTACCACTTGTTTGAACTCTGGTTAACTATACAGAGTATATAATATACACTTTTGGATAAGAATCCATATTTCTTATAATTGAAAAGTGACATCCCACTCTCTAGCTCTACTATTTGTAAAAGACACTGCCATAACAAGACTGCAACTAGGCAGTATACACTGAGTCCAAGTAACAGTGACCTTTTACCAAGACAGTACTTTTTTTTTTTTTAAAACAGTGGCTAAGTGACAATTCATGGAATGGAATTAGGTCTTAAAAACAAGTGAAAATATCTAGTACTTTTTTACATTTGCAAAAGCTACTTACACACTTTAAGGAAATGTTAACTGTATATGGAAAAAGCAAATAAATGGTGGTGCTCTGATCTGCATTTTAATTAACTTATTAAATAGACAACACATTTTAATATAAAAAAAGACATTCATATATGGGGTATCCTACAAATGGACCATTAGTGTTAGGCACCAAAAATTCAAGTTTTCTTTTTAACCTGTCCCACTGATACATCTCAGCTCTTCTATGTCTGCTCTGAAGGTATCACCATTTACATTAAATATCTGCACAGTTTATAAAAATTCTGTTCTGGGCAACTGAATCAGAGATTGTCCTTCCTTTCTTGATATTTTTCATTGCATATTTTATCAGTTATCTCACAGCAACTAGATTGCTACAATCTCTTACTACTTAAAAGTGTCTGAATTCCTATTCTAGCCATGAGAATTAATATTATATATACCTTTTTATCCAAACTAAACAATTTGTGTGTGAAGTTGAATGAATAACTAATAAAAATGAAGCGTATTCTTAATGGTTACTATAGAATGATTTCAATCATGTCCCTAATGATTCTAAATATTGTATTAAGGAAAGTAATTCATGCGAATGTAAAATGTTTACATATGTTGAGTAAATCAGACAAACTGTGCCAGAGTTCTTGTCCTGGGCCTCTTGTGAAGAGTCTGCCCTACTTGTGGAGTTCTTCTACAGAACAGGAATGGACATCTGGGTGCACACATTTTCTCTTGTTTAATGAGAGAGTGGAGTATAGATACATAGGGGTGAAATTACCAAATTTCAATGCACACTCCTGGGAATAAAAGTAGGATTATAATGGAATGATGGAATTTAGTGTACAGTTATCTTGATGAATCTCATTCAGTTACTGGGCAATAAAAACATGTATCAAATGGCTGATGTTTAAATAAGTTATACATCTTAAGTATAGAAAATTATCTATCTGTGGGAAAAACATTAGTAAGTGTACATAACTTTTTATATTAGTAAAAAGTGAGTGAAAACTACTGAACTATTTATCAAGTCAGGAAAAAACTCAGAATGAAGTACCAGAGAAGCATATGAAGTTAAGGCACCATTATTTACAACTTCAGTGACTGGCACTTATTCTGAAAAAGGCTTGAAAGACATGAATAATAAAAAGCAGTGTTATTTTCCCTACTCTATAAACTACTTAGTAGTTCTTAACTATTTATTATTTGTGCTTTGCTTTTCGGCCCTATGAATAGCAGCTGCGTTTTATGGTAACATCCTGCACCTTTCCTCTCCTTTGGTGTTTATGAACATCCACAGTGGTAAAGGCTGTCAAAGGTGCAAAAGAGGAAAACAAACGTGCTGTGTCTGTGTAAGAAACAATACAAAACAGATGGCTGAACTGACAAAATAGTATCAGACCACACTAAAGCTACGACTCAATTACTCAAGAAAGGATTAACTCCTTCACCAACTCAGTCTTTTTTAGGACTTATTATATATTAAGTTTAAGATTTACAGCATTCTATACAATGACTTTAAAATAGCAATGATGTCAACAAATTCATAAAAGTTAGTTAAGTGACTGTTGGTCCACCAGATGTGTTGAAATGCAGCAAGTACATTTACTGTATAATTTCTGTCCAAGTATAAAAATATACAAAGTTCACATGTGTGTGTACATGTTTATATAACTGTTCTTGCTTCCAAAGCTCAGAAATTCACTAACTTACAAACAGGTTGCTGCAGTTAGTTGATACCATTTAACCGTCTCTTTGCTCAAGTTGAAATCTTTTAACGGCAGGGTTATTCCACCCAAGAAAAAGTTCTCCCGCAGAGATTCTGCACTTAGTACACTTAGCTGAAGTTCTCTCTGTCTTAGGGATTCTTTGCTATATCCACTGTACACAAGCTAGGGCAAAGACAAAAAGAAACAGCAGATTACAAATTATTTGTCTGGTTTTTAGGATTATTCTATGTAAAAACATAAGAAAGATTATTAGAGTGACTTCAATTAATAACACTGATTATGACACATCTGGTAGAATTTGTCTCATACTTTAGATACACACGTTGTATTTCAGGAGTCTTGGATCGTATTGTCATTCCTCCCAGTGTCTGACATTCAAATACACAAAGCAGAAAATTACTATTGGCTAAAAATTAAAAACATGGTTTTTCTGAAATGGAGGTATGGGGAAGGGAAATTACAAAGCAGCCTGCCTTAAGATGATTTAATAGATCATCTTTAAAAGAGAAATGGAAGAGAATGGAAGAAAAAGAGTAGAAGGAAGCAAGTTGGGAAAAAGTAATTGTAATAATTTTATAAAAAGTGAGTGATTACAATCTCCAAAAGGAGATTGTCTTTTTTTCTGGATTTTATATACCATGAGGTGATAATTTCTGATTATCCATCATTCAGTGCAAACTTGCCAACTACAAATGCAGTTTATAGCAAATCTGGAGTGTTGTAAAGCTACTGTCTTTCAAACACTGCATTCAGCACAAATTTTTTTTCAAGAACGCTTCACCATAATTTCTGGGCATTATCTCCTTAATCAAGTCCTCTCTGTTTGACTAAGAAAACTGAAAAACTGACCACACTTCAGTTGCGTGAAAGTATATAACACTAACTAGAAGAAGACAATACTACTTTGTGAGAATAATACCAACTATCTTCACCAAACATTTTATATGCTTTTAAACTACTGAAAGGGTATTCCATGGTTTTCATAAATTTACATCCTTGATGAAAATTCAGTATTATTTTGCTTTCAAATCCCTATGTGGAAATTTTTATGTGGATACAGTGTTAACATACATAAATAATGTGGTGTTTATGCTCAAACAGTAGTTGACTAAGAGTCAGCAGATTTTAATAGATTTTTAACTTACCATTTCATTGAATGTTGGATTCCTAGTTTTTCGTGAAATTTTGGTTTTACGTTTGGATGTTTTGTGGGTATCTGGAAGTAGGTATGTTTTGACATATGGATTTGGGTCAGCCCCATCTTCAGTAACCTGTAAAGAAACGCATTCCCTTAACAGTACTACTTCCTACCACAGAATAGGTTTCCTCCACAATCATCATTATTTGTAATCACTCACAAGATCTTTGATGTGCATCACCATGATGAAAAGAGTACCATTTCGGTAAGAGATAGATAATTTCACTGCTCCTCCTATTTGGCCTTGAGCAGGACTGAAGGAACCTACATCTGAAAATACAAAGATGTTCATTTTTATGTGATGTTGCTTGCAGTGGTTCAAGCTGCAACAAAAATTTTTGCTTTAATTCCAGGATCCTCACATGTTGGAGAAAATCTCATTCTCACTGGTTATAGACAGTAACCCCACTGTCACTCCACCACATCCACAGAGAAGTTACAGGCTTGCAGGTCATACAGGAGCCATGAATTATCAATAAAGAAAAAAATAATCTCACCAGCAGACCTAGCTATTCCTTCAGCTTTCTCATCACGAAGTAAAGGGTGGAAGAAGGTACAAACAAGGTCACACTAAAGTGGAAGAGAAGAAAGATTCATTAATTTAAATACTGTGCACCACACAAAAAAGTATGTTATTATTTTTCAGTTAGGATAGTCACCTCTGCTACATCCGTTGAAGCACTCATCAAACTCTGTAAATAATTGTTTAATTCAATTTTTCTCTTGGCTGCTACGTCTTTTACGTGTGTTCGCCCTAGAACCATTCTATTAGGAAAGCTACAAAAGACAGACAAAAAGAAGTGGGATTTAAGTAATTTCATTTGGGAGTATTTATAGAATCAATACTCAGAAATACTCTTTTATACAGTGAAATAGAAAGTGGAGCCTTAATTCACTATAATTTTTTGATTTCTTTTCTAAGTACTGGAGATGAAACAGTTCAAGTATACATCATCCTTTTATGACCTTGGTACAAAAGGAACGTTGGTTTTGTTAATACACTATATTTATTGCTTATTTCCTACTTATTTCTTCTCAAGATTAACCATTCACAAGTATGCAGATCTTATCCTCCAAAACAACCATTATTCAATAATCACAGCTATTGTAGATACCAGTAAAATGCCACAGAGCTCAAATCATCTTAACTGCTAATTTTGGTGGCAACAGAAAAATGAGACTGCACATGGAAATAAACTCATACCCACTTTTCTGCCTCCTTAATTTTGAAATCTAGTCTGAGAAGAATGTGAGTAATTCAACACAGGAATTTACTGGTCATTACCTACATTAAAAACTGAAGGTTTCCAAAGGGCATCAAAAACAAACCTAAACACTATCATTTTGATTACTGCATTGTCTCAATTTCGTATTTTTCAGAGAAGCTCAGTATGACCACAATAATTATTCCTGCAGTGATTTAGAAAGCTAGAAAATCCCATATATTAAGATTGTGATCATTTATTCATTTAAGAAAAACTTAGTTCCTTGTTTATGTCTAGTACATATTAGGCTCTTGGAATACCAAGGAAAATTAGTCACACACAGTCCATAGTCATACATAGTCCATTTTACACTAACTTAACACAAAGCTTTTGACCTGTACTTGGTAATAAAGAAACTGTTTCCTATTAAAACAACATTAATGAACAAGAATGAAAACATACCCTGGTAACTTCCAAAGTGGAAAAATAATACTGAGCTTATTGTGAAGTTCCTGAAACTCATCAAATGTTCGGAACACAAATGATGGCTCAAGCTGTCCATCCCTCAAAATTCGGACTACATAAATCTGAAAGGAAATCACATCGCAAACATGTTAAATTTATAATATAACCTTTCTTGATAGAAAATTTTCAGCTTGATCATTATATGTACCAAGGGCTCTTCACTTTGTAATATGTATGTCACAATAGGAAGTAACAAATATAAAAATCAACGTATTTAATTACCTTCTAAGAGTATCTTTAACTATTGTCTAAGATAAGAATTGGAACATGAAAGGCATTCTATTTCTCGGATTAAATAAATGTACTTTCCAAACTTATAAGGGCAGTGCATTTTCAATGAAAATATTAGCAAGTAAATTCATTAAGGAGAGCAAAGGAGAAGGCAAAACATAGTGTGACAGGGTGATGGGAAAAACCTGTTTTACTGGATATTTAAACTGCATTATAACATACTTTACAGAGTAAAATACTGGTGCACAAAGTCATTTATATCTACAGATGACCAGAAATAAATTCAGGGATATAAACTCAGTATATTTAAAGAAGGTATTTATAAATCATTGGGGGAAACAATGGATTATTCAATTAAATGGTGTCCTAAAATATTCTGTGAACATATAAAACTTTACTAATAACAGCTGAAAATCAAAATACTAGTGAAGTCACTTTCTAAACTCTATCAATTTGTCAAAAATTTAAAGGCTGACAGTACTGTAAAATATTATCCAGCAAAAATATTAGCACAAAAATAATAGCAAAAAGATAGTAATATTATACTATTGAAGGGGGAAAAAAGCACACTGAAAGATTCTGTTTTGTTCAAAAAACAAACTTTATGTGCATATTTTATAATACTTCATCCCTAGAGAGTAGAATGAGAACTTAGATTTTTAATTTATATACTTCTATACTGGTTGACTTTGTTACACTGCGCAAGCTTTACCTTTGAAATTAAGAACAAACTGAACATAACGGAGAAAAGTAAAACAGCGTCACCCTTTCAGTCTTGTCTCTAAAAAGAAGAGTAACATTGGTCCCTCACGGCTTTGGAGCAAATTTACCAAGAAATAAACACCGAAAAACAGTTTAGGGATGCTCCAAGTACATTTAGGGGTTTTGGACCATCCATGGAAGAAAGAAGTATGAAAAGAACAAATGCTTGAACTTTAGCAGAGTCAGTGAAGGAAGAAGGAGAGAACAAGACTACATGCATGAGTCTCTACTGATACCAAACAAACTTACGTAATGTTTATCTGGGTTGTATTTCTTATGGTAAGTGAAAACAGAAACTTCCTTGATTCGACCATCTTGTCTAAAGGAGTATGTTTTGGGTGAAAATGAAAGGATCGGCTCATCATTGGAAGGAAGACCAGAAAAACGCAACTGAGCAAGGTTATGAATGAAGAAGTTAAACTTTGTGGCAATGCTTCCCAAACTTGATTCAATCAGTCTACAAAATAAAATGTGTTAACACACTGAGAAAACATTCTCATTTATTTAAAATAAACAATTCCATTCCTTTTAAAAATAGTAAGTACATTCTCACTTTGTCAGGATTCCCTTTGCCCCACAGACCAAAAACCTGTTACAATATATCTCACCCAACAAAAATATTTTAGCACAGGAAAGTTCCATCCCATCCCACTGTCTCTAAGAAATGATGCTTGGATTTCTTAAGCTCTGTGGGGTCCAATACTAATTTTAATAGCTATTAGGGATAGAAGATGGTTGGTATAATGCCAAAAGATGGTTCATTTTATTCACTTTAATAAATATGGAAGGCAGTAACTAAACAGACATACAAGGAAGCAACAAAGTAATCCAAAATTCCAAAACCCCATTCTATCAAATAGTCCGACTAGTAGAATCTGGTATCTTAGTCCTTCTTCAGAAAGTTCTCATTTCTCTCAGTTGGAAAAAGAAGTTTTGATAAGATGCAGAGTTTGGTGGGGATAAATTTAGAAGGCAAGCCTGAATAAATCATTTTAGACAAGCAAAGGAAAACAGAATAAAGCAATATACAAAGAGGAAACTGTCAAAAGAAACTCTCTTGTGTGAGGGAAATTCACACAAAAGAGTTTGTCCTTGTTATGGAGTGAATGTTTGTGTCCTCTAAAATTCACATGCTAAAGCCCCAACTCCATAGGGCCTTTATGGAGACAGTGTCCTTATTATAATGACTTTCTTCCTCCTTTCTCTTCTCCCTCCTTCATGCGAGGAAACAGTGAGAAGGCAGTCAGTCGTCTTCAAGTTTGAATCCTCAGCAGGAAGCAAACTGGCTAGCATCCTGATCTTGGACTTCCCAGCCTCCAGAACGATGAGAAGATTCATTTCCTTTGTTTAAGTCCCCTGTCTATGGTATATGGTATATTGGTATGGCAGGCCAACTGACTAAACTTAACATGTCTGCTTCACAGTTTGGCCCAGGGGAGCCAACAAGTCTCAATAAACAAAGCAAACCTCATCAATATCTAAATTATCAGCATTAGTCTGGAAGGCTATACAAAAGTCAGCTTCCTTCAATTCAACTCAGCCCAGACTCATGAGACCAGTGTAATCTACTTCTTCTCCACTGAGAGGAATAAGGCAAGATAAAAAGCAAAGAAAAGAACATGAGCCTATGTGCTCCTTCCTCCCTTCTGTGGCATCTAATGAGGTGGCACCACCAGTCTGTGACCAACCTGGTCACCAGACGTGTAGAACATATTTGCCTACAGGAAGATTTTCTTTAAAAGTAATAATTACAAGTTCAAATGCCAGTCACTGGAATATGTGTTTCAAGCACTACATCATGTATTAACAATTTAACAGCAGCGTCTCAGAGTTCACTGTTTTAAGCACTTACGGTATCCATGAAAATTATTATGGCAGAATCTTAAAAGATATAGTGGTATAGATATCATTTTAGGAAAAATCCTTTTATCTGGCACTGTAGAAAACGTTTTGCAAAAACTGTTCATAAATGGAATGTTTAGAATTAAAATCATATATATTCTAAATATAAGATCATATTTTGAGATAAATAATTTGGGGGGGGGCACACTGTATGTCTTGCAAAATCTTAAGTTCCTTGAACAGGGATTGAACCCAGGTCACCACTGGGTGACTCAGTGAAAGCACTGAGTCCTAACCACGGGACCACCTGGCAATTTCCAAAACAAATGTGTTTTTTAAAGTGCTACTGCCAATCCTTCACATTTATTCAGTAAATAAACTTTTGAAACAAGCTTTTGATAAACCTACTACTTGATAAACCACAGCTAATACTGTGAATCACAATTTTTTCTTGTTAAGTCAGAATTTTGATATATAGCATTTGTTTAAACTTGTGTCTTCTCTAATATACTTAAATATACCTTACCTAGTAAAGAAGATTGTAGCTTCTGCATCTGTAGTTTGGGGCTGAAGTGCATCTCTAACATATTTCAAATCCTGAATACTTGTAAGTTCTGGTAACCCTGAAGGAATCATCTATAGAAAGGAAAAAGGGCTTGTGACTCAAACTTTTTACAAGTCTGTTCCGCACCACTCCCTAAAAGCGGACCAAGTAATCAGAAAAAAAGCAAATAAACGACTCAGAGTTTTGAGGAGTTTGTTAGTATTTTAGGTACCTAAAATCTCTCAGAAATAAGAAAAATCTTGGCCAAGGAGGTCAACTGTTGGAAGTCACAGTCTATGGAATAAAAACTGTGAAATCCAAACCTTCTGTGTAGTCTTCCGTTTCTATATCAATTTCAGTCACAATAATCATAGGACTTTTTTTGGCTTGTTCTCAATATACATCCAAAAAACAAATAAATCTTAAGAGCACAGCTTAATGAATATCCAAAATCTGAACATATACAGGTAACGACAAAAAATATTCACCAGCATCCCATATGACACTTGCAGGGTCCCTTTCAGATACTATTCCCGCTTATCCCCAGTGTATCCACTTGAGGGTCCTTTTTTTTATTGCATGGACATATAAATGGTGTCTGGCATATTTCACATGGCAACATTTTAAAATATTTCAGTAATAATATACCTGACATTTAAAACCAGAATAAATTTTATTCCAAAAATCACATAATATCTATCTTTAGATACTGAAACATAGAAGAATTAACATAAGATTAATTAAATACTTGTAAATAACAGAGTTACCAGTGAAAGGAGGTTAAGAAAGAGGTTTGTTTGCTTTCTTATCAAGTTGTAGGCTTGACAGCAGAGGTCCACAAACAACTGGAAACGAATTGTGGGCTTTTCACCCCCATTAATGACATATGCCATGTCAGAGGTCAGCACAAAAGGAGCCCGATCCCTATTTCAAAAGTACAAATAAAAAGAAAAGAAAAGAAAGTATATACAAAGTATTATTTACAGAAGATATGCAAATAAGTGCTATTGCTATTACATGGTTATTGAACTAAAGTTACCTGAGCCATAGCAATTTCTAACTGGGTCACTTAATATCAGGAAATTCTGAATTTACATAATTCTAAAAAGTTCACATTTCAAGGAAAGCCATCATATAATCTCATTATTTGGGTAGAATTTATATATGATATTTTCCAAGGTGATTATCAGTCTACACACAACCAGAGATCAAACAGTACATACAAATGAATATAGAGAAAACTTTTCTATTTGTTGCCATTATACAATTGGGAACATTTCTAATAGGTACCCTAACTAGATAAGACAAAATACACCCTAATTCATTCAACAAAGGTTACACACACATATACATTCTTCTCTATTACATGGTAAACTCATCTTTTAAAGCCTTTTTCATCCCTAGTTATGCTAAAAGGGAGCAACAAGGCAAAGAACAGCAAGAAAATTTTTTTAAAACTGAAGTTTAGTTGATATAAAATATTATGTTACATGTATAGAATAAAGTGATTCACAATTTTTAAAGATTCTCCATTTATAATTATAAAATATTGGCTATATTTTGTATGTTGTACAATATATCCTTGTAGCTTACTTTATATGATGATAGTTTGGGACATTAATTTGTGAAATAGGAAGTGCCTCTATTTTCTTTAGCAATAATAACAATAGTAGTACCTTTTGAAGCTACCAAACATCTGGGCGTGGCCCAAAAACTTTCCAAAGTCAATATGAAACATGTGTCCTGTGCTTCGAAGCATTATATTGTCATTGTGTCGATCACAGATGCCTAAAACATAGGTGGCTACACAGCATCCAGCACAAGAATAGATAAAATTCTCAGAAGCCTATAATAAAGATAAATTATCTTAGGAAAGATAAAATTATCTTAGGAAGGGAAAATAAAATTATCTTAGGAAAAAGATTACTTTTAAAGGAGGCAAGGTTACAAAGATTAAAGTAATTTATCACTCATTGAAAACATAATTCTATTCTACTTTCTCAAAAGTTTGTAAACTGGGTTATGGTAACAGATACCAGTTTTTCAAAAGTAAACACCCTCCTAAGAGTTATTGCCCCTTCTGTCTAGCTTTTGTTTCACAGCAGGTAGAGATTCTGCCAGTTTCTACTTAGGGTATAATGTGCCTTTGAACATCTTTTAAGCATCATGTTTCTGGAACCCTGCTCTTCACAGGCTCTGCTCCTTACCACAAGCTGTTTAACACTGGAACAAAGATTAATCTACATAAAGGAATTTTTTTTTTCCTTTTTTGGTGCGTAGGAATGGCATGTGTAAAGAAAGTAAACTTATATCTTTAAACATCTAATAATATAATGAGTGTGCTTTATCATCCATTTAGTGACTATGTGTCATCATCAAGTTTCTCAAAGCTGGAAGAACTTTCATGTTAGCCCCACCTGTCCTAGGGATTAAATTAATAATATAATATCACATCAGTCAGTCAGTCAGTTCAGTCGCTCAGTCGTGTCTGACTCTTTGCGACCCCATGAATTGCAGCACGCCAGGCCTCCTTGTCTATCACCAACTCCCGGAGTTCACTCAGACTCACGTCCATCAAGTCTGTGATGCCATCCAGCCATCTCATCCTCTGTCGTCCCCTTCTCCTCCTGCCCCCAATCTCTCCCAGCATCAAAGTCTTTTCCAATGAGTCAGCTCTTTGCATGAGGTGGCCAAAGTACTGGAGTTTCAGCTTCAGCATCATTCCTTCCAAAGAAACCCCAGGGCTGATCTCCTTCAGAATGGACTGGTTGGATCTCCTTGCAGTCCAAGGAACTCTCAAGAGTCTTCTCCAACACCACAGTTCAAAAGCATCAATTCTTCGGCGCTCAGCCTTCTTCACAGTCCAACTCTCACATCTATACATGAATACTGGAAAAACCATAGCCTTGACTAGACGGACCTTAGTCGACAAAGTACTGTCTCTGCTTTTGAATATGCTATCTAGGTTGGTCATAACTTTTCTTCCAAGGAGTAAGCGTCTTTTAATTTCATGGCTGCAGTCACCGTCTGCAGTGATTTTGGAGTCCAAAAAAAATAAAGTCTGACACTGTTTCCACTGTTTCCTCATCTATTTCCCATGAAGTGATGGGACCGGATGCCTTGATCTTCGTTTTCTGAATGTTGAGCTTTAAGCCAACTTTTTCACTCTCCTCTTTCACTTTCATCAAGAGGCTTTTGAGTTCCTCTTCACTTTCTGCCATAAGGGTGGTGTCATCTGCATATCTGACATTATTGGTATTTCTCCCGGCAATCTTGATTCCAGCTTGTGTTTCTTCCAGCCCAGCATTTCTCATGATGTACTCTGCATAGAAGTTAAATAAGCAGGGTGACAGTATACAGCCTTGACGTACTCCTTTTCCTATTTGGAACCAGTCTGTTGTCCCATGTCCAGTTCTAACTGTTGCTTCCTGGCCTGCATACATATTTCTCAAGAGGCAGGTTAGGTGGTCTGGTACTCCCATCTCTCTCAGAATTTTCCCCAGTTTATTGTGATCCACACAGTCAAAGGCTGTGACATAGTCAATAAAGCAGAAATAGATGTTTTTCTGGAACTCTCTTGCTTTTTCCATGATCCAGCGAATGTTGGCAATTTGATCTCTGGTTCCTCTGCCTTTTCTAAAACCAGCTTGAACGTCAGGAAGTTCACGTAGGAGGATAAAGTCGTATACAATGCACATTTTAATGTAAAGCACATGTTGTTCACTCACTTTGCGACCTCACAGAATGCAGCACATCCCACTCCTTTGTCCTCACCATCTCCCAGAGTTTGCTAAAATTCATATCCATTGAGTCAGTGATACTAATCTAACCATTGCATCCTCTGCTGCCCCCTTCTCCTTTTGCCTCCAGTCTTTTCCACCATCAGGATCTTTTCCAATGAGTTGGCTCTTCACATCAGGTGGCCAAAGTACTGCAGCTTCAGCTTCAGCATCAGCCCTTCCAATGAAATATTCAGGATTGATTTCTTTTAGGATTGACTGGTTTGATCTCTGTGCAGTCCAGGGGATTTTCAAGAATCTTCTCTAGCTTCACAATTTGAAAGCATCAATTCTTTGGCGCTCAGACTTCTTTATAGTCCAACTCTCAAATCTATACATAGTTAACTGGAAAAACTGTAGCTTTGAGTATATGAACATTGGTGGGAAAAGTGATGTGATTAAAAGTGATTAAAAAGCTTTTTAGTATGCTGCCAAGGTTTGTCATAGCTTTCCTTCCAAGGAGCAAGCATCTTTTAATTTGCTGGCTGCAATCACCATCGGAGTGATTTTGGAGCCCAAGAAAATAAAATCTGTCACTGCTTCCACTTTTTTCCCTTCTATTTGCCATGAAGTGATGGGACCAGATATCATGATCTTCGTTTTATTAATGTTGAGTTAAAAGCACATGCATTTATTCTCAAGACACCACATTTCTAAGTGAAAATCATAAGGGACTACATGCTCATGGGATTAATTTTATTCCATAACTCTGTAGAAATTATTAGTGATGATGATGATGATAAGAGCATGTTTACACAGCACTTATCACAAACCAGGCATTGCACTAGTCTCTCTCTACATACACACTCATACTATTTACATTAGTGTAAATAGTATTTACATCATTCTTTTGTTATAAGATTTTAAATAAATTCAATATGACATATAGACACAAACATGCATATAAACTGTATGTATGTGTGTATATGTACATATTAAATTCATTTAAAATTTTACAATAGTGATGTAAATACTACTAATACTGCCATTTTACACACAAGGGAAACTGAAGAAAATAGAGATTATCTGCCCAGGATTACATCATTGTTAAGTGGCGGAGTCAAGATTTAAACCCAGGCAATGAGATTCCACTGTGTTATATTCCCTCTTACTAAGCAAAGCACATAAAAGAGCCAAGTGCATAAAATCCACTTAAAGTATGGACAGGGGGGTCTGGCATGCTGCAGTCCACAGAGTTGCAAAGAGTCGGACACGACTTAGTGATTGAACAACAACAACTTGACAATTATTTTGTGTCAACTTATCCAGAATCACAGAGCTAGTATTACTATAAATAAACACTGGGTTTTTGTCCCAAACTACAAGAGAGAGCTCTTAAATAGTGTAAAGACCAAAAGAGGACAAGATTTCTGTACTTTACTTTCATAGGGTCAAGAGGCAGCATTTGTACATATCTATCTGCAAATGTAATATATCAACTTCCCTGGTGGCTCAGATGGTAAAGCATCTGCCTACAATGTGGGAGACCCAGGTTCGATCCCTGGGTTGGGAAGACCCTCTGGAGAAGGAAATGGCAACCCACTCCAGTACTCTTGCCTGGAAAATCCCATGGACAGAGGAGCGTTGTAGGCTACAGTCCATGGGGTCATAAAGAGTTGGACACGACTGAGCGACTTCACTTTCACTTTCAGGATCTCATTAAAACTGAGACCTGTATCACCATTGAAAGTGTTCTTGAGTCTTCCTTAGACCAATTTAGGATTGTTAGAAGCCTTATGTGCTAAGAGATTTCCCTTTCCTATTATGTAATTCAAAAGTATACTAAACAAAAACTTGATGCCTCCTACAGGAAGAATATCAATTATAGAATTTATTTTATGTAGTGCTTTACATATATATTAATTCATTTAATTTTCACAATTATCTTATACATTACTTTTTACAGTCATAATATATACTATACTGTTTTATAGCAAAGATCATTGGAGCACAAGAGGTTAAGTCAACTGATTCTTATAGTTTGTGAGTGACTTGGGACCTGAATTCAAGCTCAGAGAGCTTGAATCTTCTACTTCTTCTTCACAATCTTCTATTATCATATTTTCATGAAATATAACAGTCTGGGTTATAAAAATACCTCTGGTTTTGCTGGCCTCTAAATATATGTTTGGAATTTTTATCTTTTTTTGTAATTTAGTATTGGTTTCACTCAGATCCTTGCCATTAAAAGCATTGTTTTTTATTCTTTTCTTTACTTGGAGAAAAATGCTGTTTTCACAACTTAAAACTGAATGACTAGTCACTGAAAATGAAAGCAGTTGAGAATATGGAGACTAGTTAATTACCTTTTCATATTCCTCTTCAGAAGGATTGTATTTCCTCAGCCACTCAGCAAGTGGTTTATCTTTAAAGGATCCAGTCACACCATATTCCACTTGGATTTTCCTGAGGGTATCTGAAGCAGGAACTAGCTCCACCATGCCTTTAGCAACAAAACATTAAGACATGTGAAAATGTATCCCTGCAAACACACAGCTTTTGATGTTTGACATAAGATACCAGTTAAGAATAATCATTTTTAAAAAATCAACTCTGGCAGCCCATACTAGGAAGTGTGAACAATCAAAATTATCAATATAAAAATCTATTTTATTTTCAGAAGTACCCAAGATATAAAACTGAATTTGACTATTTGAGACTTTATATCTGTATATCCATGTGCTACCCCCACAAAGAGTAACAATTTTAATTACAAACTAGGTAAAACTGATTCCACTAATAAAGCTACTTATAAGATACATGCTGTCCCATTTCAGCACAAAAGAAGCTTCTCTATAGCATGTATCTGGGCAATGTAAGAGTGTTTCAGAGTATAGGAAGCCCTTTCAAAGGGAAGAACAGATTAAGATGGTCTTTGTGATGTGTCTGAGTCTCAGGTACATGTTTTCTCTTCCTTACTGAAATGTAAATGCTGTACTTATGTAGAAAAATCTCAAAAATATATATGTCTTTAAACACAAATCCACATAGAGAACTGTACCTTTTGTGTTTAAAAGAAAGACTATTATGCATGTTGGAACATACACAAAATAGTCTCAGAAAGAGAATTCCCTGAGTTAGAGAATTCTCTGAGTTAGGGCTCAGAGTTTCACTGCTGGGGTCACAAGTTCAATCGCTAGTCAGGGAACGAAGATTCCTGCATGCTGTGCGATATGGCAAAAAAAATTTAAAAATAAAAAAAATTAGTCTCAGAAACCTATGTAAATGATTATAGTTGGGGCCAGGCTGCCAAGAGGTGTGGGTGAAAACTAGGATTCCAATTTATTCTATTACAGGCTATATGGATATTTTACTATATGTGTATACAGAATAAAAGATACAGAGACCTGCTTTTAAGAAAGGACTAGGCTAAGGCCTCCAGGCCATTCCAAAAGAACGCATTCAAAAGAAAGCATTCAGGGCCAGGTTGTAATCCCAGTAGTCTAGTCACACATGGCAGAGTGAATTCATTTGAATCTTTTATGTTGCTTAATTACATCATCTGATTTATAGTTCACAGTGACATGCTTTTTCAATGAATATCTGCATCCCGATTTTATGAGTATGATTAATCAAAATTTTAATATACATACAAATTTCTAATTTCTTTATCAAACACACACACATACAAACTACTATGTACAAAACAATCGATAAAAGTTCATAATGATACAAAGTACAATTATCCTCTAAGGGAACTTAAAATGAATCCAGCAGAGAAGATGCAATGTCTGGTAAGTATTAAAGACAACTGCTGAACCTGGAGAAGGGAGGATTACTATACACTGATTATTTTAGGCTAAGGCACTTGTTAAAAACTTCAGTTTTTAACCATGTGAATGTGGTTTCTTCATTTGAAAAATAAGGACACAGAAAGTTAACACAAATGCAAAGCTTTAGCACAAGGCAAGGCACAAGGTAAGCCTTGTGTTAAAAACAACATAAAAAGGAGGAAGTTCACTGCCTACAAAATTACACAGAATTCCATAAGAGAAAAGAGTTCAACTATATGAAATAAGTATGGTGACAGAAAAACTAATCCAAGCAAATGACAGACTCATGTTGAGCAATCTCTCTTGATAAAGTGACTTCCATTTTATAAGACGTACTGTCTTGCAAGATTAGGGCTACTCATTGAGTTGTTATACAATATCAGCAAGAATTCTTAAATTTACTTGATCGCCCCCTTTTTGAGGAATTATTCTGACCAGGGATCGAACCTGTGCCCCTTTGTAGAGGAAAGGCAGTCTTAACCATTGGACCATGAGGGAAGTCTCTGACCTGATTTCCTTTTGATAAGATAAAGTCTATACATTCTAACCTGAGAAAGCAAAGTGATATGGTTGAGATCACAGACCAGCATCAGGACCATGCGAGCACGAACACTCTGAGCATTATCCAAGGGAAAAAAAAGACTACATCTAACAGATTTACCTCGATCTCTGCCAGTTGAGAGACATTTGAAAATTACCATCCTCAGATCTAGTCCTTCTTTAAGCCAGATCTTGTCCATAATCTTTATCATTTGTAAAGCTAACATATCTTGCCGAAGATCTTCACCAACCTTGAAATCAAGGAAGCAAAATGAAACTTGTATATTTCCAAAAGCCTTAATAGATTATATATAAAAAAGGGGGGAGGAGTAGGGAGAAGGGAATAGAGAAAAGAGTAAAGAATAAAATGACCTGAACCATCTTTTTATTCTTCTGTAGCATCCCAGAGAAAGTTACTTAACTTCTTTATGTCTCAATTTCCTGATCTGTACACTTTAAAAGACTAGGTTTTACAGTATAAGTATTATATTCAATTTTTTAAAGGGGCAATATGAGGGATCTTTTTGATGATCAAAATATTTCATATCTTGACTGTATCGATGTCAACATCCTAACTGTAATATTAGACAAGATAATATCATTGTGTAGAGGGTATGCAGGATTTCTGTGTAATTTCTTAAAGTGAACTATGAATCTACAATGATCAGTTTACTTTAAAAAAAAGTTAGCTCTCCAAAAATGAATTCCAACTGGAATTACATCAAGTTTTCATTTTCTTCTTAAATTGGATAAAATAAGTTTAAAACACATTAATGATAAATACATTTTTGAAATGAGCCAAGAAAATTATGGGGGGAAAAAAAGAGTTAATTTGCCTTAAAAAAATTACAACATACAAAATTACTGTATTCAAAAAGATGAGACTGTTTTAGGAAAAGGCAAAGACATCAGTAAAATAAAATGGAGTCCAAAACCAGATCTGAGTATATGGGAACTTGCTATATATATCAAAAGTAGTTGACTAATCAAACTCATTGAATTAACTAAATCTCTACATTCTTTCCTAAAAATAATACTAACTGTGACTGCAACAGAGAAAACTTTGATTGCTAATGCATGTGTGTGCATGCTCAGTTGTGTCTGACTCTTTGCGATCCAATGGACTGTAGCCTGCCAGGCTCCTCTGTCCATTGAATTTTCCAGGCAAGAATACTGAGTGGGTTGCCATTTCCTTCTCTAAGGGATCTTCCTGACCCAGGGATCGAACCATGTCTCTTAAGTCTCCTGCACTGGCAGAAAGATTCTTTACTGCTGCCCCTTTACCATGCACCTGGAAGCTCTGATTGGTAACAGATTCCCACAGGTAAGTTACATGTTTTCAAAAACAGTGCCAGTTCATAGTTTTGCCATTTTACTCTGCACATCTCTAAGGTGTACCATTTACATCATACTCTGGGTGAAAGGCACTACCTGGAGCTGTGATCTACTTAACTAGCATAAGATGGCCATATGCAGCAGCTCTAGCCCAGAGTTGCACTTGTTCCCAAATCCATTTGGAAACAGTTTATAGCAGTAATAATTTTTCACAGTTATTCAATTTCATTAAACACTAAATAAAATTACTTTTCCAATTCTGAAAAAGGAATTTGAGAAAAAAATTTTTAAATTACAAACAAACAAAGTCACCTTATTCTGCTCACCTTAAACATGACATTAATTTCTTCCCCCATTGGATCAGCATTCACCATTGTGACTTTCAAGGGCACAGCATTAGAACTGAAGAAGGAACATGACTACAAATACAATACATTAAGCATTAAAATGATAACACGGAAATGAAAATAAACTGAACAAACTCATTAGGAGAGATCAAATTTAAAATTAAACTGGTTAAAAAACTAATTTAAGACTGTGAGAGTAATTTAAAAAAAACAACAAACAAAATCCAAAGGGAAAATGTAATCCCCACTACCCCCACCTTCAGTGACGTACATACAACCCAGTCACCCCCTGTTATAGTCCAATGAAGAGTAGCCATATGTCAACTTTAAAAAAAATTAAATCTGAGACTCCTTTCAAAATAACAGACTCTAATGGATGAATTAACTGGTTGCTTTTGCTGAACTCATGTTAGAGAAAAATCCATTATTTGTATTATTATTAGCCCAATTAAAAATACAATTACTCAATTTTGATATTACAACTACTTTTTAATGACTCTAAAAAGTGTGATAAACCTTTGAAGAGTCCACATGGCCATTCACAAGGAAGGTAAAAAACTGCCTACCTGTGACTGGTGAGTTTTACCATTGGAATTATAACATATGCAACTATTATACCATAGCAAAAAATAATTTATTTCAAGTCAATAAATAATTTCATTCTGCTTTTTTGTTCAGGAATGGTAATTAGATAAGCATATACTGAGATAAAAACAGATCTTACACAAACACACAACCAGAAGTACTTATAACCAACCTATGCACTTATAACCAACCTATGTACTGCATTTGCCTTAAGCATACCTGTCCACCTGCCTTTTTATTACACAATATTTGAAAATGTAATATGAACTAAAGTATTTTATGTCACCTTAATATTTAATTCTTTTGCCACAAGACTTGGATTGAGAGGAAGACGGCATTTACTTTTTAGAAAAAAGGACTGTACTCGTTCCATACTCCTTTGGAGGACAACCTAGTGAAAGAAATTGATATTTTAAGTACATAATGAAAATGAAAACCTATTTTTCAGACAACAAAAGCATGATGTGGACCCAATTTTTTAAATGCCCAACTGTCATGTGGTCAAAAACAGCTATTGCTAAAGGAAGTTAATTTTACTATAAAAATAAAATTTACAGCAAAGACTATAAACATAAGGGGGAAGTACATATGCTCATATTTAACATATTTGTTAATACTAACAGTCAAATAAACAAATAGAGATTAAATAATAACGAGATACCAATTTTTATCTAACAGATGAAAAATTTAAGATAACATCCAGTGCTGGGAACAGGGTCAGAAATAGATACTTTCATAATCTATTGGTGGGGAGTGGAGTCTTCACTGGTTAATGTTTGTTTTTGATATTGTAATTTAACATAAACTATTATAACTGAAAATGAATTAGCTCTTGACTGAATTATTTCATCTGTAGGATTATCCTATAAAGGAATACTAGCAAAAGGGCAAACACTTACACATTCAAGTTCATCACAGAACTGTTCAGGAAAAGAAAAATGTATAAACAACCTGCATAGATGTAATGGTTCATAATTTATGCTACCATACCTTGTAATACTATGTTCTCATTAAGAAACAAAAAGTATAATTATATGTACTGACATGAATTCTCCAAGTCAAAAAAAAAAAAAAGCAATTTACAAATTAAAAAAGCATTATTGCTAAAAGAAATTAAAGATCAAAGATATTCCACGTTCATGAACTAAAAGATTTATTAATTACTAAGATTGTGATATTTCCCAAATATTGATCTACAAATTCAACACAATCTTTATCAAAACTCCAACTGCTCTTTTTGCAGAAATGGGAAGGCTGATACTAAAATTCATATAGTATTATAAGGGACTTCCAAACACCCAAACAATCTTGAAAAAGAAAAAGTTGGAGGACTCACACTTTCTGATTTCAAAACCTGCTACAAAGGTATGTAATGAAAAAAGTACAGTGTGAAGACAGAGATATAGATCAATGGAACAGAACTGAGAGTCCAGAAATAAACCCATACAACTATGGTCAACAGATTCTCAACTATGGTGCTGAGTTTATTCAATAGGAAAGAACAGTTCCTTTAGCAGATGGTGTAGCAACACCTGGATAACCACAAGTAAAAGAATGAAGCTGGGACTCTTACCTCATAGAACAAAGCAAACAAACAACAACAAAAATAACCTCAAAATGGATCAAAGACTTTTTAAAAGTGAACCTATAAAACTCCTAGAAAACGTAAGTGTACATCATTGTGACCTTGGATTTGACAATGAATTCTTAGACAGGATAGTAAAAGAACAAGCAACAAAAGAAAAAAACAACTTAGATTTCATAAAATTAAAATCTTCTGTGCATCCAAGTACATTACGAAGGAAATAAAAATACACAAAATGGGAGAAAATATTTATAAACAGTGTATCTGATAGTGTCCAGAATACATAAAGAACTCTAACAATTCAACAATAAAAAGACAAATCAATTAAAAAGGACTTAGAAATTTCTCCACAGAAGAAATACAAATGGCCAACAAACAAATGAAAATAAGCTCCAAATCATTAGCCATTAGGCAAATGCAAATCAAAACTACCATGAGATACCACTACACATCCACTAGGATGACTATAGTTTAAAAAAACTAAAAATAAATTTTGGTGAGGATATGGAGAAAATGAAATCCTCATTTTTTTTTTTGTGATTGTCACTAAGTCATGTTCGACTCTTTGGGAAGCCATGGACTGTAGCCTGCCAGGCTCTTCTGTCCACGGGGTTTTCCAGGGAAGAATACTGAAGTAGGTAGCCATTTCCTTCTCCAGGGGATCTTCCCGACCCAGGGACTGAACCCGTATGTCTCCTGAATCTCCTACATTAGCAGGCGGATTCTTACCACTGAACCCTCATACCTTACAAGTATTATACCAGAATTATAAAATGGTGAAGCTACCTTAGGAAACAGTTCAGTGGTTCCTCAAAAAACACAGAATTACTATATGATATAGTAATTCTACTCCTAGGCAAAGTGAAAACAGATGTTCAAACAAAAAACTTACACACAAATATTCACGGCAGCACTATTCAGCAATAGTCACATAATAGAAACAAGTTTGATGTCCATCAATAGATGAATGGATAAAGAAAATGTGCTATTATTTACACAATGGAACACTATTAAATACACCTGCCAGAATATAAATGAATCTTTAAAACATTAGGCTAAGAAATTAGACACAAAAGGCCACATGCTGCATGATTACATTTATATGAAATGTCCAAAATAGGTAAATCCATAGAGATAGAAAACATATTAGTTCTTAACAGGACCTGGGAGGAGAGGGGAATAAGGAGTGAGGGGGTTTGTGGTATATATAGGCTCTCTTTCTGTTGTGATGAAAATATTCTGGAATAGATAGTGGTGGTAATTGCAATACACTATAAATGTACTAACAATCAATGAACTGTACACTTTGGTTAAAATAGTGAATTTTAGCTAAAAAAAAAAAACCCATATGTATATATATATATATGTTTCTATAATTATAATTCTTCAACTCCAAAAACTTGTATATACACTTAAGTGTATATATGTGTAAAGCCATATAAAATGACCAAGCAGGATATAAACCATGAAGAAGATACCCACAGGGAAAAACCAAAACTGGAAACGTCCTAATTTTTTACTCTGTAAGCTTGTAAGCTTATCCATTTGAACTTCTTCAACAGTAGCATCAATTCATACTTTTATTACTTTTATAATCACAAAAAAGTGAGAAAGCAAAACAATACGAAAGAACAATTTTGATCGGAAAGAAATTAATAAGCATGGAAATGAAAGGGAACTGAGTTAGGATATAAAATCTTTTCCAATAGATTTTAAGCAACCTTTGAATTAATCTGCTTAAGACAGCATAGGTAAGTTCTGGTGGATGTCTACTGAAAAAGAATAAAAGCTTAACTTGTCAGCACTGCAAAGAGTCTTTAACATCAAAACATTTATGTTCCCTCTGTGGGTACATACCTGTCTGGCTGATCCACTAGCCTGTCTTACTTTTTCTGCTACTCCTCCTAAAAGCTGTACAAGCTTTGTTTGCTTCAAAAGTTCTTCTCTGAGTCCTTTTCCTCCTACTGAGAGGAGAGCACCCAAAACATGTTCATATCGGGCACCAAACCGTGCATCATGCAGAGCATCCTTGAGGAGCCTAATACAGCAAAATATTTATGTCAGCCACTTCCAAGAACTAGATTAATGTCTCTCAAAAATCAGCATAAAAAGTTTAATTTGGGGTATCTAGGAATTAATTTTAAGCTATACAAGTAAGAAAAACTCTTTCAATATTACAGAGCTCTAACATGCCAAGTAATTCTGCAATAGAGGGTTCTGTTACTTCTGGTGTTATTTCTAAATACATAAAAGCTTAGCTTCTTTACAATAGTCACTTCAATAAAACATCTGGTATCAACAGCAAATAGTCTGAGCATACTGTTTAGACTTTTGAGTGTCATTTGCACAAATAATAGGAACAGAAATAAAGTACTTAAGAAAATTTAAATCTTACCAATATAAATGGTGTGCTATCTGTATATTTCCCAATGCTCTGGACAGAAGGAAATGCACTAATGAACTATTCAAGTAAATTTCATATTTCAAAGCCTACATGCAAAGAAAAATAAGAATCAGTAGTTGTCAAACCCATACTACATTGTTAGGATAAAATTATCAAAATATAAACTATATAAATCAAGGATTACTCTTGTTGAGGAAAGATGATACTAATGAAAAATGAAACAGATTAATTAATTTAGGTGAAATTAATGAAATCAAGCAGAAAAGTACACTGACTTGGGAATAACATTCATTAGCTATGTTTAAGTGGCCAATTTAAAAAAAAAGGAAAGAAAACCTCAAGTCTTTAGGTACATATATATATAGTATTCAAGCAAGGCAGCTGACAATAGTAGAAAAAATTTCACACTAAATTCAAATGCAATGCACTTTAACATCCCCACTGAACCAAAGTATTCAATACTTTTAATCAAAACAGAAATGAGATCCCTTAGCAAGATCCCTCCCTACTCATAAAAACTGGAGAGAGCATAAGAAGGGTAGATAACCTAGTAAAAAACTTACCTGCACAAACTGTGGAAGAAGATCTGTAAGCTCATCATCACTAATAGCCTCAATCCAGGTCACAGCTAGGGACCTCACTTCCTGATCAGCAAATCTAGAAGCATACCACAAAATCAAGATATGACGATGATTTCTAATGAACCTGTTTTCCCCAAAGACACAATCTCAATTCATTCCTGACAAAGAAAGCTCAAATAGCTATTGAAAAGCAATGTATTTCATCTTTTTTCTTAGGAAAAAATCATATTGTCCCATACACAAATCCAATTTTGCGACTGTTTAGAAAACTTTAAGATCATGAAAATAAATTCTGACCCATATCATAAAAATAAAACAAATTATTCAAAATTTACAACTTCTCTAGATTAGTTTTCAATGATATGACATCCCTTTTTAATAACCTGAACACAGAAGATGTGTATAGAAATATGCATTTACGCATTTATATTATACTGCCTTCACATTAAAACAAAGGGAACTAATCCTGTAAATAATATCTTGCCAGAAAAATTGATAACAATAAAACAGAACAAATAAATTCAACCACAGTTAACTTACTTTGAATCAAGCAGCTCCAAGGCAGTCAGTGGATGCAATGGAGGCCACTGCTGAAGCAATGAGTAAGTTTTGGCAAGATTAACCCATTTCCAGTTTGGGGCACTTGAAAGTACTTTAGGAAGACAATTTGGGTGTTTGAGGCAATAATAACGTTTCTCCCACAAAAAGGCTTTATCTTCTTTAGAAAGTCTAAATACATAATACAATTTAATTACTTCTCAGTGATACCATAATGACAGTTATAATCTCAGTGATTAAAAATACAAAGGAGAAATGCATTCCTTTTAGGACAGCCACTTCTTGGTAGAATCATTAATACTAATTTGGGATAGAAAAACGCAACGTTCATCAAACACGACTAATCTACCCTAATTTGGGGGATAGAAAGAAATCATTCTACTTTGAGAGAAGAGTCTTAGTTAAGAAACTGAAGGATAATTCGGCATAATAAAATTTATTGAGCTCTAACCAGATGTCAGGCACTAGAAATTAGAGTTGAATAAGGAGAACCTACTCTAAAAGCAAGGATTTCATCATTTTATACAAGTAAGATCAAAAGTCATGTCAAAATCAAATACTACTACAAAATTTTAGACAATGAATACAGTGCTCATTTGAGGAATATTCAAAATAAAAATCTGTTTTGGAGATTCTAATTGACTCCTAATGACAAATGTTTATGTGAAATATTTCACTATTTCACTACCCATCTATCTACCTTTGTGTTTATAATTCATGCAGTGAACTGAAATGTATTCATTTCACGTGGAATATGAAGAAAAAAATTAAAATATTGCAAAAAGGCACACAATTAGGTTTCTCTCCTTCCAGTTCCTCTCCCAGTGGCAACTGCCTCACCTAGTATATTCTTTCAGAGTTAGTCTATTTTTATAGAAGCATATACAAAGGTGTATATATCAAATTCTCTTTCTTTCCTTTATGTTAATGATAACATGAAATTAAAAGATGCTTACTCCTTGGAAGGAAAGTTATGACCAACCTAGATAGCATATTCAAAAGCAGAGACATTACTTTGCCAACAAAAGTCCGTCTGTCAAAGTTATGGTTTTTCCAATAGTCATGTATGGATGTGAGAGTTGGACTACAAAGAAAGCTGAGCACCGAGAATTGATGCTTTTGAACTGTGTTGTTGGAGAAGACTCTTGAGAGTCCCTTGGACTGCAAGGAGATCCAACCAGTCCATCCTAAAGGAGAGCAGTCCTGAGTATTCATCGGAAGGACTGATGCTAAAGCTGAAACTCCAATACTTTGGCCACCTGATGGGAAGAACTGACTCACTGAAAAAGACCCTGATGCTGGGAAAGACTGAAGGCAGGAGGAGAAGGGGATGACAGAGGAATGAGATGGTGGATGGCATCACTGACTCAATGGACATGAGTTTGGGTGGACTCCAGGAGTTGGCAATGGACAGGGAGGCCTGGCGTGCTGCAGTCCATGGGGTTGCAAAGAGTTGGACACAACTGAGTGACTGAACTGAACTGAACACACTATACATACTATCCTACTTGCTTTCTTCATTTAATATCTTATATATTAATAACAGCCATAACTTCATTCTTAATAGTTACATAGTGATATTAGATAAATGTACCATAATTTAACCCATTAATGAACATGTATATCCATTTTACAACAGCCCAAATAAATACTGCAAGGAATATTCTTGTCTCCACAAGCAAATATAAAAGGGTTTTCTTTAAAATAATACTATATCTGGAAGTGGAATTGTTAGGTCACAAATTATGGACACTGTGACCTTAATAGACTTTGCCAAATTGCTCTCCCAAAGCTTTTAGAGTTCTGCCAACAGTTTAATTCCTATTTTTCTATATTCTATCAATACCTCATATAATGAGACATTTTAATTTTCAACAATCTGACATGTGAAATGGTAGCTTGAATTAATTTAAAACTCTTTGATTACTGAGAGGCTGAACATTTTTTTCAGACATTTAAAAGGGTTGTATTTCTTTTCCAAAGAAAAACCTAGTCATATTCTTTGTCTACCACTGTGTTGTCGGTTTTTCTACTTACATAAAAAGGTTCTTCATATATTAAGGAAATAGGTTATAGTCCCCAATCTGTTATTTGCATTTGATTTTGTAGAAAGTTTGACTTACACAAATTTCTAAATTTTATGCAGTTATACAGTCTTTTTATACAACTAAAAACAGAAAAAGAAAACTTTCCATATCAGGAACACTGCTAAATCATGAACTAAATCAGGACATTTAATAAACCATTAACTTGAACTTTACATTGTAAGAGACAAAGAGAATTAAAGGAGCATACCCAAGTGATGAGTCTCTGTGAAGAATACCAAGAAGTCTCCCCTTTACATCATTCTCCAACGTTTCTAAGTTGTGTTGTTGTATAATGCTTCTGTCCACTTGAGGAGCAGTATAAATGATATCAAATGTAGGAGAAGGAAAATCAACCTTAAAAATCAACAGAAATTGATCAGATTACAGCTGAAAAGTCCACATATTTGCTACATTTACTTATTTTTGATTTGTCTTAGCCATAAGGGTGAAAATATCAAATATTAAATTAATGCTTCTGTCCTTTTATTGAGAATGATTACCATTATTAGTACTTCTCAATAGCACATATATTTGTGGGACTGGTATAAGTGCATCTTTTACTATTTCTCAGAAATAGGAAATGGCTTATTAACACTTAAATACACACCCTAAGATCTAAACAAGATCAATTAGACTTCTTTAGCAATAACTGAGACCATGGTATACATATATTCTTTATAAAGAAATTCAAACTTAAACATCTCTATGTGTCAGGAAGTATCATTACCTGTAATACTATTCTTTCCATCACATATCCTTTTTTTGGGACTGTTCCAGGAATAAGATTTGTATGTGATGAAGTCCAAAGATACAGAAGCTTAGTTCCACATGTTAAAAACCTTCATGAATATAAACAGAAGAATACTGTGGTTTTCATTTTAATAATTAATTAAAAACTCACAACACATGGTAATGTATTTGAAATGATAATAATCAAATATTTATTAAGCATCCTATATATAGAAAGAACATATTAGAAGGAGTCACTGTCTATGGTGTATTTTCACTTTAGGTAAATATACTAAAGTATGGAAGTTAGAACAAAAGAAGGGAAGATGAAATGGGGCTCGGGACAGAAGAAAAGATGGGTAAAGTCTCAGAGTCACCTGTCCCCAAAACGACTTCTATAAACAGGACAGTGTTTGAACATCATCCACAGAGAAACATATCTCAAGGTGGTGGTTTGGATTTCATAACCGCTCCTTGAATTCTACCATAAGAATAAAAACACATGTCAAGGAAACTAGTATCTACTTTGTGTCAAAGTACTGATTGTTCGAGATGAGAAGTTTAATCTGTTCGTGACCAAGGGTCAGCAACCTTTTTCTATAACAGGCCAGACAGCAAATATTTGGGGTCTTCTGTGGAGACGGAAATGGCAACCACTCCAGTATTCTTGGCCTGGAGAATCCCAGGGACGGGGATCCTGATGGGCTGCCGTCCATGGGGTCGCACAGAGTTGGACACGACTGAAGCGACTTAGCAGCAGTAGCAGCTGGGCTATATAATCTCTGTCAGACTCAACTCTCCTATTACAGGGCCAAAAGAAGCCATGAATAATAAATTTTAAATCTGTGTGCTGTGTTCTAACAAAACAAAAAACAGGCAGTGAGCTGGAGTACGCTGACACTTGCCCTAAACTACCAATTTATAATCTACTGAAATTAGAAATATTTACCAATACTGATATATCTTTCCACAGATGAAATTTCTGAAAAATAACATGATATATAAAAGAAACTATAAGCTTCATCAAACTTTTTTCATTTTATTCAAATAGTAAATATCGTTTCCAAAACTAGACTCCAGTTTATGTTTTCTCTAGCAGGTTAACAGCTTTAAAATTTTTGGCACAGGAATTCCCTGACAGCTAGGAGACTGTGCTTCCACCACAGAGGACCAGGTTCAATCCCTGGTGGGGGAACCAATACCCTGCAAACTATGTAGGGTGGCCAAAAGAAGATCTTCAGACATATTCTATCTATTCTAGAGCCACCCTCACCCTCAGCTAGATTATCTGAAGGCAAATTCTGATTATATTATTTGTATGTACTTTTATGAGTCTCTAAATGATAAATACTGTTATTTAAACATAATTACAATAAAATAATTAAAAATAGCTACTTGTAAGTTATCAGCTAGGGACTTCCCTGGTGGTCTAATGGTTAAGAATCCGCCTGCCCATGCAGGGAGGACAGGGGTTTGATCCCTATTCTGGGAAGATTATACATGCTACGGGCCATCTAAGCCCAGGCTCAGCAACTACGGAAGCCCACACAACTAGAGCCTGTGCTCTGCAACAGAAGCCACTGCTGTGAGAAGCCTGCGCACCACAAGAGCAGCGCCTGCTCACCACAATCAGAGGAAGCCTGTGCACAGCAATGAAGATGCATGACAGCCAAATAATTAATACATTTAGAAAAGGGATCAGCTATACAGTCAGCATTCAAATTTCTCTGATTGCCTCTAAAAAAATTTTTAATAGCTGGTTTGAATTAGGATACAAGCAGGTCCAACATGTCTGTTGGGTGATATGTCTTTTCAAGTATCTTTTAAGTCAAAGGTCAAATTCCAGACTGTCACGTGCTTGTGTAAGTTAACCTGTATTAGAACAAAGCCACATTCACTCTTTGACATGTTGCCTATCACTGCTTTCGTTGTTGCGACAGAGACTACATGACCTACAAAGTCTCAACTACTCTGTCTAGTTCTCTTTACAGAAAGTTTACCAAGTCTTGTTTTAACCTATACATTGTTCCTTTTTATCCCGTTACTTGTTAAATAATCCAAGTCTTTTGTTGTGAAAACTTTTCTGTATCCTTTACTGACCGCATTCCTCTGGTATCATTTTAGCATGTCCCTTTATCTCCTATGTTTTCTGTAATACTTAGATCTAAAGAACTGAGCTGATTCAAGGTTAGTAATATGGCAAGAATACGTAATGTTTTACAGCTGGAATTGTATATACTACTAGTTCCTGATGCATCAAATAAAGTATGCATTGTTTGGTGTATCTCTCCTTCTGTGATGTTAAGATAATTAAATTTGTTCAAGTGTTATCAGTCTAAACCATCTATTATAAAGTTCCAGAAAAGTTAATCACAATGGTTCCTAAACAGGCATTAATAAATCATTACTTAAATCATGAGGCGACGGACAGCGCAGAAGCACAGCAGAGAGGAGTTACCCCACGCCCAAGGTCAGGGGCAGCGGCAGAGAGGAGCTACCCCATGTCCGAGGTCAGGGGTGGCAGCCGAGAGGAGCAACTCCACATCTAAGGAGCAGTGGCTGCACCAGCGCAGGAGGACCGAGAGGAGCTACTCCACATTCAAGGTCAGGAGGGGCGGCTGTGAGGAGAAACCCCTCGTCCAAGGTAAGGAGCGGCGGCTGCGCTTTGCTGGAGCAGCCGTGAAGAGATACCCCACGTCCAAGGTAAGAGAAACGCAAGTAAGATGGTAGGTGTTGCGAGAGGGCATCAGAGGGCAGACACACTGAAACCACAATCACAGAAAACTAGCCAATCTGATCACAAAGACCACAGCCTTGTCTGATTCAATGAAACTAAGCCATGCCATGTGGGGCCACCCAAGACAGATGTGTCATGGTGGAGAGGTCTGACAGAATGTGGTCCACTAGAGAAGGGAATGGCAAACCACTTCAGTATTCTTGCCTTGAGAACCCCATGAACAGCATGAAAAGGCAAAATGATAGGATAATGAAAGAGGAACTCCCCAGGTTGGAAGGTGCTCAATATACTACTGGAGATCAGTGGAGAAACAACTCCAGAAGAATGAAGGGATGGAGCCAAAGCAAAAACAATACACAGTTGTGGATGTGCCTGGTGATAGAAGCAAGGTCCGATGCTGTAAAGAACAATACTGCATAGGAACCTGGAATGTCAGGTCCATGAATCAAGACAAATTGGAAGTGGTCAAACAGGAGATGGCAAGAGTGAACGTCGACATTCTAGGAATCAGTGAACTAAAATAAACTAAAATGGGTGAATTTAACTCAGATGACCATTATATCTACTACTGCGGGCAGTAATACCTTAGAAGAAACAGAGAAGCCATCATGGTCAATAAGAGAGTTCAAAATGCAGTACTTGGATGCAATCTCAAAAACGACAGAATGATCATTGTTCGTTTCCAAGGCAAACCATTCAATATCACGGTAATCCAAGCCTATGCCCCAACCAGTAACGCTGAAGAAGCTGAAGTTGAATGGTTCTACGAAGACCTACAAGACCTTTTAGAACTAACATCCCCAAAAGATGTCCTTTTCATTATAGGGGACTGGAATCCAAAAGAAGGAAGTCAAGAAACACCTGGAGTAACAGGCAAATTTGGCCTTAGAATATGGAATGAAGCAGGGCAAAGGCTAATAGAGTTTTGCCAAGAGAGCACACTGGTCATAGCAAACATCCTCTTCCAACAACACAAGAGAAGACTCTACACATGGACATCACCAGATGGTCAACACCAAAATCAGACTGATTATATTCTCTGCAGCCAAAGATGGAGAAGCTCTATACAGTCAGCAAAAACAAGGCTGGGAGCTGACTGTGGCTCAGATCATGAACTCCTTATTGCCAAATTCAGACTTAAATTGAAGAAAGTGGGGAAAATCACTAGATCATTCAGGTATGACCTAAAGCAAATCCCCTATGATTATACAGTGGAACTGAGAAATAGATTTAAGGGACTAGATCTGACAGACAGAGTGCCTGATGAACTATGGATGGAGGTTCATGACATTGTACAGGAGACAGGGATCAAGACCATCCCCATGGAAAAGAAATACAAAAAAGCAAAATGGCTGTCTGAGGAGGGCTTACAAATAGCTGTGAAAAGAAGAGAAGCAAAAAGGAAAGCAGAATAGGAAAGATATTCCCATTTGAATGCAGAGTTCCAAAGAATAGCAAGGAGAGATAAGAAAGCCTTCCTCACGATCAATGCAAAGAAATAGAGGAAAAGAACAGAATGAGAAAGACTAGAGATCTCTTCAAGAAAATTAGAGATACCAAGGGAACATTTCATGCAAAGATGGGCTCGATAAAGGACAGAAATGGTATGGACCTAACAGAAGCAGAAGATATTAAGAAGAGGTGGCAAGAATACACAGAAGAACTGTACAAAAAAGAGCTTCACGACCCAGATAATCACGATGGTGTGATCATTCCTCTAGAGCCAGAAATTCTGGAATGTGAAGTCAAGTGGGCCTTAGAAAGCATCACTACGAACAAAGCTAGTGGAGGTGATAGAAATCCAGTGGAGCTATTTCAAATCCTGAAAGATGATGCTGTGAAAGTGCTGCACGCAACATGCCAGGAAATTTGGAAAACTCAGCAGTGGCCACAGGACTGGAAAAGGTTTTCATTCCAATCCCCAAGAAAGGCAATGCCAAAGAATGCTCAAACTACCGCACAACTGCACTCATCTCACACTCTAGTAAAGTAATGCTCAAAGTTCTCCAAGCCAGGCTTCAGCAAGCCATGGTTTAGTGAACCATGAACTTCCAGATGTTCAAGATGCTTTTAGAAAAGGCAGAAGAACCAGAGATCAAATTGCCAACATCCACTGGATCATCAAAAAAGCAAGAGAGTTTCAGAAAAACATCTATTTCTGCTTTCTTGACTATGCCAAAGCCTTTGACTGTGTGGATCACAATAAACTGGGGAAAATTCTGAAAGAGATGGGAATACCAGAACACCGGATCTACCTCATGAGAAACCTGTACGCAGGTCAGGAAGCAACAGTTAGAACTGGACATGGAACAACAGACTGGTTCCAAATAGGAAAGGCAGTACGTCAAGGCTGTATATTGTCACCCTGCTTATTTAACTTCTATGCAGAGTACATCATGAGAAATGCTGGGCTGGAAGAAGCACAAGCTGGAATCAAGATTGCTGGGAGAAATATCAATAACCTCAGATATGAAGATGACACCACCCTTATGGCAGAAAGTGAAGAGGAACTCAAAAGTCTCTCGATGAACGTGAAAGTGTGAAGAAGTTGGCTTAAAGCTCAACATTCAGAAAACGAAGATCATGGCATCTGGTCCCAACACTTCATGGGAAATAGATGGGGAAACAGTGGAAACAGTGTCAGACTTTATTTATTTGGGCTCCAAAAGCACTGCAGATGGTGACTGCAGCCATGAAATTAAAAGATGCTTACTCCTTGGAAGGAAAGTTATGACGAACCCAGATAGCATATTCAAAAGCAGAGACATTACTTTGCCAACAAAGATCCGTCTAGTCAAGGCTATAGTTTTTCCAGTGGTCATGTGTGGATGTCAGAGTTGGACTGTGAAGAAAGCTGAGTGCTGAAGAAATGATGCTTTTGAACTGTGGTGCTGGAGAAGACTCTTGAGAGTCCCTTGGACTGCAAGGAGATCCAACCAGTCCATTCTGAAGGAAATCAGCCCTGGGTGTTCATTGGAAGGACTGATGCTGAAGCTGAAATTCCAATACTTTGGCCACTTCATGCAAAGAGTTGACTCATTGGAAAAGACCCTGATACTGGGAGGGATTGGGGGCAGAAGCAGAATGGGACGACAGAGGATGAGGTGGCTGGATGGTATCACTGACTCTATGGACATGAGTTTGGGTGAACTCCAGGAGTTGGTTATGGACAGGGAGGCCTAGCGTGCTGCGGTTCATGGGGTCGCGGAGAGTTGGACACGACTGAGCGACTGAGCTGAACTGACTTAAATCAGTGTCAACCAAGAATGCTTTTGACTCCACTAGATATTTGGCAATGTCTCGATACTTTTTGGTTGGCAACTAGGGAGTACCACTGGCATTTAGTGGGCAGAAGTCAAAGGTGTTGCCAAAAATTCTACAATGCACAGGACATTCTCCCACAGCAAAGAATCATCTGGCTCAAAATGTCAACAGTGCTAAGACTGAGATTTCCTGGCCTAAATCTTTTATTTCAGTAGGGATTGCAACCTCAGATATGCAGACACCACCCTTATGGCAAAAAGTGAAGAGGAACTGAAGAGCCTCTTGATGAAGGTGAAAGAGGAGAATGAAAAAGCTGGCTTAAAACTCAACATTCAAAAACTAAGATCATGGCATCCACTCCCTTCACTTTATGGCAAGAAGATGGGCAAACAATGCAAACAGTGACAGACTTTATTTTCTTGGGTTCCAGAATCACTGCAGATGGTGACTGCAGCCATGAAATTTTTTAAAAGACACTTGCTCCTTGGAAGAAAACCTATAACAAACCTAAACAGTGTACTAAAAAGCAGAGATATTACTTTGCTGGCAAAAAGTCCATCTAGTCAAAGCTATGGTTTTTCCAGTAGTCATGTATGGATGTGAGAGTTGGACCATAAAGGCTGAGCTCCGAAGAATTGATGCCTTCAAACTGTAGTGTTGGAGAAGACTCTTGAGAGTCCCTTGGACAGCAAGGAAATCAACCCTGAATATTCACTGGAAGGACCAATTCTGAAGCTGAAGCTCCAATACTTCTGGACCACCTCATGTGAAGAGCCAATTCAATTAGAAAAGACTCTGATGCTGGCAAAGATTGAAGGCAGGAGGAGAAGGAGATGACAGAGTATGAGATGGTTAGATGGCATCACTGACTCAATGGACATGAGTCTGAACAAGCTCCAGGAGATGGCGAAGGACAGGGAAGCCTGGCATGCTACAGTCCGTAGGGTCGAAGAGAGTCGAACACAACTGAGCGACTGAATAACAACAGAAATTGCAAAATTCTGATATTCTGTCATTCTTTCTGCATCTATTAGCTGAAAATTTTCTACAAAGAACCTTCTCACATCAATTATTTGGTAATCCTGAGATTCAACTATAAAGGAACAGCAGGTTAAACGCTTAATTCCATTTATTTAAAAATGAGTTAAGAACTCATTTGTTGCATCATTTGACTCTTATAACAACTTCATCGGGCTGTATGCAGGTTGTAGCTTAAACATAATTAATTTTAAAAGAATTTGAAGACCAAGATTTCTGATCATTATACTATAGCACATGAGCACAACTAAATCATTAACACAGTTTCTATGTATTTATATATAAAGTAATCTTCCTTCTTAATTTCTGAGCATTTTTTGAATGTTAAATCCTAACATTATCTAGATTGACTACACAGCTTGGCAAACTCTCAAGCTTAATGACATCAGTTAATTCTTTTAAACTGCTGAGCACTGGATACATGCAAACTATTTAATTGTCTAACTGAAGTCAACTGCCCTTCCCTTTACTCTTTTGAATCTTGAAAGAAGGTCATTTATTCAATAAAAACACTTATTAATAAGCAAATAAAATGGCAAAAAGTGATAATACTCCTTGAATGAAGCAGACTCTTGTTGCTTTCAAGTGCATGAAGGTTTTCAAAACTGACTCATTTATAAAAATTGATAGACACAATTACATTTAATTTTCTCACATTAACTATTACCTGACAATTATTTATCAAAGACAACTGAGAACACAATCCCCCTCCTTTATGTGGCCAATATTCTGTTTTAGAGTAGTTATGGACTGTATTTAGCAAGGAGTTCTAAATATGTATCATTAATAGCAATCTCTTTAACTGCTCTTCTCTAGAGTTTGTCAGTTCAGAATCATGTCAGGTGTCAAATAAAATTGGAGCCCAACGAAAGGTATATAATTAAAAAATCATATATGGCCTTCTCAAATATAGGGGGAGAGACAAAAGAAAAAAATATAAATGAAAAAATGCTATATTTAAGTACATGGGGAAAGAATATTTTTTAATCATTTTATTGTAGGTTAAAGTGAAAGTCACTCAGTTGTGTCCGACTCTTTGTGACCCCATGGAGTATAGAGTCCATGGAACTCTCCAGGCCAGAATACTGGAGTGGGTAGCCTTTCCTTTTTCCAGAGGATCTTCCCAACCCCGGGATCAAACCCAGGTCTCCCTCCTGCACTACAGGCAGATTCTTTACCAACTGAGCCACAAGGGAAGCCCAAGAAAACTGGAGTGGATAGCCTATCCCTTCTCCAGTGGATCTTCCAGCAGCTCTTATAAGTTAAATAGATCAATTATTATATCATTTCCCAAAATGGTTTCAAAGATGGATTTAAAATCAAAACAAGTATCATGGTATCAAATAAATCTGAGAATAGCAATACAGGTTAATGGTGAGAATGCAGATCCTGAGGCCAGATTCCCTAGATTCAAACTCAGTTCTACCATTTATTAACTAAGTGCCCAAGGGCAAACCACTTTGATTTCCCCCCTGTAAAAAGGGATAATAATACCTACCTTCATAGGGTTGTTCTGAGGTATATAAGGCTATGTATACAGCATTCAGACTAATAGCTTGCATAGAGTGCATGCTATGTGTTTGTTATTACAGTAATACTATTATTAAACACAGTAGCTTGATTGCAGAACTTAGATACTCTAATATGATAATGTCCATTATCACTCTCCAAAATGTTATCATGTTCTATATCAAGCATCCCAAACTTAGTCAATGATTTTTCTTTTCATTTTAGAAGACACTTCATGGTCTCAAGGAACATATTATTACTTGAAACATAATCAAAACAGTCAGCTGAAAAGCCAGGTAGATTATACTATCCCAAAGGCTATTAGTAGACACAAAGCTCAAAAGGAATTTCTTTTACCCTAAGGATCAGCAAGTTTTGCATACATGCGGGACCTCTGAAGATTAAAGGCCAGGGGGCCGTAACAGTAAGGGGAGATCAGTCAGGTAAAGAGAAGGGAATAATATGCAGCTGTACACTCAAAAAGGAGGAGGATGGGGAAAGGATGAGAAGATGGAAAATGAGTTTTGTTGTTTTAATCAAAGAACGTCTAAGCCCATGAATATTATGTCAATAATATAATGCTTTTCATAAATGACAATTAAAGAATGAATTGAAAAAAAAGAATGAATTGGCTGCTGCTTTTCTTCTGGAACAGTGAGCAGCAAACAATCCTTTGAAAACCCATATAGATATGTTCAAATGACAGCAGAACAACTTTGGTTTTCTCTGTATCTTTGAAATGACCTCTTTTAATCACACTGGGAAATGGTGACAACTCATTATCTCATCATGAATGTCAGTTTTCCCCATTCCATTCTCTAGCCAATACTGATACTGCAGGGGTCTTCACAGTAACTCACCATTACAACTCAGTAACACTTACCGTTTAAAGTCAAAAAGAGGTAAAGAAACTTTGCCCAAAGCTTCTGGCCCTTTTCTCTGCTTATTAGAATCAGGAGAACTTCCACTGCTCTGATTTAAAATTCCAAAAAGAGTAAGGTGAAGAAGTGACTCTAACGGCAATTGTGATATCTGGATGGGAAAAATGATTCTATGGGGGGGAAATGTATTAATAGAAAAAACAAATTAGATTGAATATGAAGTTTAACCCTTTAATGAAACTGACAATTATAGGTATTTTATTTGATTCTTCAAATAATCTTTAATTCTGAGTAAACTTTATGTAAGTAAGTAGCAAGCTTGGCTAACAAATACTAAAAAATCTTAAATAAATTTCATTAAAATTTCAAACATATAACATTTCTCTCTTCAAAAATTTGTTAATCCTTTTATTTAAGACTTGCAATGTCAATTTTTAGGCAAGATAACCATCATCTTTATTTCTTTTAGGAAAAGCTAGATGAATGTTCATGAGTGTTTCTGGCTCTAGATGTTTGTGTGCACATACATGCACAGACAGACATATATGTTTATGGTGCTTTTTTTTTTTAATAAGATCTGAAAGGACACATGAGGTCAAGAGTGGTTACTCCGAGGAGTCATGAGATGGTTAACTGCTGGAAGTAAAATGACATTTTTCACCCTATATGCATTTTTATATTATTTGACTATTTTCACAAATGTGCTACTTTTGTAATTAAAAAAAGAAAAATAGGAAACTATTTAATAAATGCAGAATAAAGTTTTGCAATTGCCTATTTGCCTAAATAATGAAAGCATTCCCTTAGTTTACAGATAATATTTTAAAAATATTAAGTTCAAAATATCATCTTGTACATGGATTGAAGATAATTTTTAAAATCTGTTAACCAAGAACTAGGCTTCCTAAATACATTGTTACAGAATAAATACTAAACTAAAGCAATATTATAAAACACCAGAATTACACATGACTTTAACTCAACAAAGGCTAGGAAGAATTGATGGCATGGTTCTGTAATTTAACAATATGAATATTCAAGAGTATTTCAGATTTTAAATGAGACCTTCAGTCCATTCTATAAAATTGTATCTAGAAGAATCTTTAAGGTATCAGTAAGAATTTAATTAATTTTAATGGAAATTGTAATTAAAAATGAAAGCTGGAAGCATACATGGAAAAAGGTAAACAACAGGACATACTGAAAGAATAAAAAGCCAAAATCTCACTTACAGTTCATCCCATTTAATAAGATAGAAGAAGTTCTTATAAGTGCCAACCTTCTTTGATTGAATAGGTTTAAAAAGATCCTTTCCATTGTAAGTCAGGGAACATACCAAGTAGTATTTTTCATAACTGAGAAAATAAAAGGGTTTAATTTAATTTTTATTTGACAACACAAATGAGTTAACTAACCAAATATATATATATATATCATTAGCCATTCTTCCCTAAGTGACTATTATCTGAAATAATTTGGTTACTATATCAGTGAATTTTTGGAAAAACATCTAAAATTTAACTATTGCAAATCCTACAAAAACAGAGGCAGAGCAGAGGGAATACAGAAGGCAACATATATTCCCAGGTGTCAGTCTAAAGAGCTATATTGATACCAACTGGAGAATTTATTTCTATTTGGTAACAGTTAGTTACCAGCATTAAATTTTAGTTAAATGACACTGAATAATTCCTCATTTCTAGGCATATTCATTCTAGGAAGTAACAATATAAGCATTTATGTTCCCTAGGTGCCATTTTCCTTTGGTGAGCCACTGAAGTAGAGTCAGTTTACCATATTAATGGTGCATGGGCCTGAGCTGCACTGAGCTGATCTTCCTGATTAGGAGGGTTCCATCCATGAGGAGAAGGAAATGGCAACCCACTCCAGTATTCTTGCCTGGAGAATCCCAGGGACAGAGGAGCCTGGTGGGCTGCCATCTGTGGGGTCACACAGGGTCGGACACAACTGACGCGACTTAGCTGCAGCAGCACCATCCATGGGGACAGATGCTACTGTAATCTTTCATGGAAAGCAATGATTTAGTCCCTAACTGCCACAATTACTGAGCTGGGTAATATACAGTCAGGCAATCTTGTAGGGAGTTTCAGGTTCAATAAAACTGTATTCTACTAGTATTCTAATTTACTGCTAGTATTCTAACTTACTTAAACATTTTGTTCATACAATCTGTTTATCATTCAAAATATATTTCAAATCTAATCTCACTAGTTCACGTAGCTATTTGATTGCTTTTTTCAACCTCTTTTAAAATCAGCATTGTATTGGGAGTTCCCTGGTGGCCTAGTAGTTTCAAATACAGGCTTTCATTACCACTGCCTGGGTTCAATCCCTGGTCTGGGAACTGAGATCCCAAAAGCTGTACAGCACAGGGGGAAAAAAACATTCATTTTAATTATCACTGCATTGTCTTCTGCTGAGTATTTGTTCTCATTAGTGTCCCTAAATTTGTGTATATACATTTTTTTGTATGAAGAATATGGATAATATTATCCTTGTAACTATTTAAAAGAATGAAATACCTTAAGACAGCAATAGTACCCATCAAAATGCAAGTTCCAAGAGGGCAAAGATTTTCTGCTGCCTTTTTATCTGCCGAGTCCCTAGTACTAAGAACACTGCCCACAGATGGTGTTCAGTAAATATTTATTGAATGAATTAATATACCACTTTCAAGTCATTATATTATATAGTATCTAATGTTCAGTTTATGTTCTAAAGCAGAATTTACATTTGGTATCTCATAACTAGGCTGGTAGTAGTAGCAGTAATAGTCATGTATGGATGTGAGAATTGGCCCATAAAGGCTGAGTGCTGAAGAATTGATGCCTTTGAATTGTGGTGCTGGAGAAGACTCTTGAGGGTCCCTTGGACAGCAAGGAGGTCAAACCAGTCAATCCTAAAGGAAATTAACCCTGAATATTCATTGGAAGGACTGATGTTGAAGCTGAAGCTCCAATATTTTGGCTACCGGGTGCAAAGAACTGACTCACTGGAAAAAACCCTGATGCTGGCAAAGATTGAAGGCAAAAGGAGAAGAGAGCAGCAGAGGATGAGATGGTTAGATAGTGTCACTGACTCAATGGACATGAATCTGAGAAAACTCCAGGAGATACTGAAGGATAGGAAGCCTAACATGCTGCAGTCTATGCAGTCGAAAAGAGTCAGAGATGACTTAGCAACTGAACAACAGCAACAACTTGGCTTTATTTTATAGCATTAAACTATTATAAAAATTATTTCATTAAATATATTCAATTTGGACTTTTCAGTTTATACTGGTCATTTCCAGATAAGCTGAAGGTGGCAAACTTTTTGTTATTGACCAAAAAAAAAAAAAAAAAAAATCAAAAGAAAAACGCTTATTAAAAATTCAACAAAAGAAATATGCCCTTGTAGACTTCAAAGTCTAACAAGAGTAAACTGTAAAAACTACTAAAGAGGAAAAATAAATGTGCTAAAAAAAGTCTAGTCCCACCACCCTGGTTCTAAAGGCAAGCCAGAAACATCAGTCATAAATTAACTAATTTATTAACATTTGCCCTTGTTAGTTTAAACATATTTTCCTGCTTTTTCTGCATGTAGTGGGAGTGATAGTAATATTTACTAACAGCATCAAACATCTCTGTAATTCTTAGAAAAAACACGAAGGTATTTGATGGATCGAGTATCCATTTAAAGACCAAGGTAACAGTGGATGCTGATGTTTTACAAGGTTATATTAGCCTCCAGGTAAAGTTGTACATATCTTCTTCTAAATAGCTACTTACTTTGATACCCAGTTACTTGAAATACCATGTGCAGCAAAAATTGTAAACTGGAGCTGTTCTGTTGTAGTCCATGCTTCCTTAATGTTTCTGTTACTTTGGGCACAATCTACAGAACCTCTATCAGAATTTGCATGGAGTCTGAGAAGATCATAAATTGCTGCAGTTAACTGGTCCATGCTTACTTGAAAAGGATTTTCAGGATTCAGTGAGCCTAGATTTAAAGAAATTGTTAATATAATTATCTGCAAAAGCAACAATTACTCCTAAAATTTAAGGAACTTAAATACATACCCCTACTTGAACTCCTGTTAATGTCTCCTACTCCAGACAGTGAAGTCACCTGCTTACACACATACAAATTAGTCAGAACATCACCCATGATGGAATATAAAATGTTTACTTTTAATTTCAATACACTTATTAAACTCTATACCAAAGAAATCCTTCACTGGAGAAACTTCCCAAGTGTCTGAAGAATTAATAAAACAATAAAAAAGAATGTAAAAAGAAAGTGAATGCCCCAAACCAAATAAAAAGATACTTTCAATATCAAGAAAATCATGCAATAAATGAAAAGTACTGCAAAATAAACTCAGCAAAATTTGTCTCATCAAACCATTTTTTGGTAATTAATATTTGAAACTCAAATGTGGTAAATATATTAATACAGTATTTTATTTTCATTACTTGCTCTATGATTAGCGTAAGTATATCCTTAAAGAAACTGGAAATCTACTTATTACCATTTAGTGTCTCAAAAAAGCTCTTATAATTATTTGAACTGAGTTAGTCTCCTATTCTCTGCTCAGTTACCCAGCAAATGAATATAATGAATAGAAGCCTCAGAGAGCATTAGGACCATGGCATTTTATCACCTCCAAATGATTCCAGGTGTTTTTTTAATTTCTAAAAGACAAGCATATAATAAGAACAAACTAACAAAACACGAGAGACTCATATTTCTGTATACCATATGGATAGGGTCTTTGAGACAATAAATGGATTAAGCTATTTCCCAGACATTTGTTGAAGAACATACCATCAACATAACTTTTCCTTTCTTGAAATTTATCATGTCTTGTGATCCTTCTTTCATCCTTCCAATCAGAGCTATGAACATCCCTCTGAACAGTTAATTAAATCCCCGTGGAAAATACCACACGGAGGACTTTTACTAAATGCAACAGTGTGATATCAAGTGAGGGCTCCTAATCTGGTTGCTTCTGAGGCAATTTAAGTCACTATTACTGAGACTTCTGGGTCTTTCCAATAGGAAGGAGGTTTACTCCGAAGCAGAACTTCCCCATTGACAACCATGGACATTTTCATCCAGAGGGAGAAATGTTAGCTATTAATATTCAGCTCCTTCAAAGGCAGTATTACCTTAAAATCTTCGACCAACTCATTTTTGCCAGAGTTTCTCCTCTACACACAAAAAGTTCAGCTGGATATCCATTTATTCAATGTCAACTCTCACAAAGTTCTTCAAGGCTGTCCATCTCCTCTTGGAGATTCCCTCACCTTACCAAATAAGTGACCAAATCAGCTCAAAAGTAAAAGCTAGAGTTAAAATGGTAACATTTTGTCTAGCAGAAGCAAAAATTTTCCAGTTTAAATGACAGATGCTCACTTATGTACACATTTGCATGTGATAAAATGCTAACTACTAAAAAATACTCACTTCAGCACTTCTACTCCTTGGAAGATTTACTGCTCTCTTTAACTTCTTTACCGATTCTGTAATGGCAAGAGTCTCCACACCATCTAAAGCACCACAAATTTTTCTTACAGCTTTAATTACTTGATCTACTGCTCTGTGCTGATTCTTTAAAAATAAAAAGTAAAATAAACATAAGTATGTTTTAAGGATCAATTTTAGGGATGAGGGAAAAAGCAAACATTTTAGATGTGCCTAAGAACAGGTATCCTTTACGTTTTTATGATGATAAAAGAAACAAGATAGCTTTCCAATTACACAATTAACTTTGTTTTCACCCCCTCCCCCCACCAGGGATCCCACACCCCTGCAGTGGAAGCACTGAGTCTTAACCACTGAACTGTCAGGGAAGTGCCAATTACATATTTTACTTTGAAGTAGGAAAAAGCAGGCCTGGTTAATTTTCACTTTGCCTGATACAACTGTTCACATGCAAATCCCTTTTAATTTCTCATTAGAATCAGAAACGAAAGCAATAAATTACTAACAAATACTGAAATCATTAAAAACCTTGAGTCATCTTTTAAATTTTCATTTGGGAATAATTTCCACACTAAAAACAGTTCTCACTCTCCTGCAAAATTTTGGTATCAAAAACCAGAGACCAAAAAAAAAAAAAAAAAACCCCACACAGAGACCAATTAATTTGTGACCAATCTCTAATGAGATTAGAGTTACTAAAAGTTACTAAAAGATCACAGTTACTAAAAGTGAGTCAACTTTTCAGCAACATTTAAATCTATACAACATTCACTTTCTAAGTTTATGTGATGAAAACACTTGTGAGCACAATCCTTCCTTACTATTCAACCACAGTCCATTTTACCGTGAATCAAAAGTACTATTATACATGTACAAATACATTATAAAATAATTTACATGAGGATGATTTAAAAATCCTTCTCCACTACCCCATCGTTTTAGAGTACATCTCATTAAGAAACATTTTTATATAATGAATTAATTCATAAAATATTTATGCCAAACTTAAATGCCAAGTACTGCTAGAAAGGACTGAAACTCAGTACTGTACAATCCCTTAAAAATTTAAAATTTTCCAGCTTTGGGGTTTGGCTACACCAAATGTTCTCTTTGTGTACATGCTTAAATGAAACCGCCTCATTTTCTCAAATACCTAATTACCTTGCAGTCCTCAGATCCTGAAGGCTTCCGTGTGTTTCTACTTTCTTTTATTCTTCCACTTTCATGCAAAAACCTCTGAGGCTCATGTCATTCTCCTATACTATTCTCCATCATTTTTATGTGGCAGTTATCAATTTATTGTGCACCAATTCCAAATCTACCCTTTGCTCTACTTTGTAATTCTAGAACTAGACCTTATAAACAATCCTCCTTGCCAGCCAGCACAATGTTAGGTGTTGTGACTAGAGAGCAGTGAAAGGACACTCAAAGGCAAGAGCAGCAGGAAGATATTTTCATCAGGGTTCCAGTCCTCCATTTTAAAATTCAGTATGGAAGCCCAGTGGTCCTCAAAGATCAGCTCCAGCTGCACCCTCAGGCCACGTTCTTCCCATCTGAGGCACTAACAAGTTTCTTTGCCATAGGCAACACAGCCATACCCACTGCAAAGAGGCTGAATTTCAGCCTGGGGTTGGGGAAGAGGCTCTATCATAAATCCTCCAAGTTCCTTCACTATCCACTGTTCCTCAACCTGTACTTGATGACTGCTTCTTTGCACCTGGCACCTGTTACTTCTGGACCTCTTAGAGCAAGGCTGGCACTATTTTAAGACCTGAGAGCAAATGTTTTAGGTTTTGTAGGCCAAATAGTCTGTCACAATTCAACTCTGCATGAAAACAGACATAAGTAATATATAAATTGAGGACCTGGTGGCCCAGACTGTAAAACATCTGCCTACAATATGGGAGACCTGGGTTCAATCCCTGGGTCAGGAAGATCTCCCGGAGAAGGAAATGGCAACTCACTCCAGTATTCTTGCCTGGAAAATCCCATGGACTGAGGAGCCTGGTTGGCTACAGTCCATGGGGTTGCAAAGAGTCGGACACAACTGAGCAACTTCACTTTCACTTTCTAATATATAAATTAATGAGCATGGCTGTGTTCCAATAAAACTTTATTTACGAAACTGGGTTAATGGCCAGATTTGGCATTAATATGCAACTCCTGCTTTAGCCCTCTTTTATTCCTTATAGTAATTAACTACCTTTTATTAATTAACAATTCTTTAAGTTTCCCTGTTCAAAAATCTACTATAGTTTCTGTTGCATGACTTAGCCCGTGACTGACTGATCTGCCTTGCTACTGGCATGTGATTATTTCCTCTACTATTTGCCTTATTTTTGCTCTGGACATTTATCTGACTTTCTATCCTATACCCTAAAAGACGCCTCAGTTAACTGTCCATGTGGCAAATTCACAACATTTTCAATCCTCAAACTGTGTGCCCTATCAGAATCTTAACAACAGTATCATATTCTGATCACAGTCTCTTTGCTTCCAGCCCACACACTCTCATTCTGACCAAATCTATTCTCCGAGCTCAGAGACCTCTCTACTTTTTCTACCAGGCAGCATCTATATCTACAGAATAGCTCACAATCCTAAAGATCAAATCATCTCAGATTTCATCAGGCATCTGCATGCCACTTAACATTCCTTTTACAAGCGCTTGGTCAGCTTTATTTCCTATTTCCCTTAGAGTATGAAGCTAAACCATTATTCCTTACCTCAAAATATTTAGCTTCATTTTAGTGAAATAAATTAACATCTTATCCCTAGAAAACTAAGACCAGGAGGAATCAAAACTTTTGCAACTCCCTGATCTCTTCCATAAACCTGCCTAAAGAGAAATTAAAACATACATCTACACAGACTTACACATGAATGTTTATAGCAGCATTATTCATACTAATCAAAAACTGCAAATAGGGGCTTCCCTGGTAGTACAGTGGATAAGAATCTGCCTCCCAATGCAGGGTACACGAGTTCATCTGCCTGGTCCAGGAAGACTCCATATGCCGCAGAGCATCTAAGCCAGCGAGCGTGCCACAGCTACTGAAGCCCATGTGCTTAGATCCTGTACCCCAAAACAAGAGAAGCCACTGCAATGAGAAGCCCAAGCACCAGAACTAGAGAGTAGCCCCCACTCACCAAAACTAGAGAAAGCCCAAGCAAAGCAACCAAAAATTAAATAAACAGTTTTAAAAAATAAAAGCAAAAAGTACAAACAGTTAAAGATGTCAGTTACTGGGTGACTAGATAAATAAAACATGGCATAGCCAAACAACAGAAGGATTCAGCAATAAAACAAAACAATGGATACACATTACACAAAGCTTAAGACAGTATGGTAGGTATAAAACAGTTAGCTAGTGGGAAGCTGCTGTCTAACACAGGGAGTTTGGCTCAGTGCTCCATGATGACCTAGATGGGTAGGATGGAAAGGGGAAGGAGGCTCATGAGGAAGAGGATATGTATACTCAGCTGATTCACACTGTTGTACAGCAGAAACTAACACAATATTATAAAGCAATTATCCTTCAATTAAAAAAAACACTATGATATGTAAAAGAAATCAGATATAAAGGATTACACAGGGTATGATTCCATTTACAGGAAATCTCCATTAAAGGCAAATCTATTGAGATAGGAACCAGATTAGTAGTTGTCTCGGGCTGAGGATGGGAATGGGAGAATGAGTGGAAAGAAGCACATGAAAACTTATGTTCTAAAACTCCACTGTAATGACAATTATACAACTCTATCTTGAGAGTCCCTTGGACTGCAAGGAGGTCCAACCAGTCCATCCTAAAGGAGATCAGTCCTGGGTGTTCATTGGAAGGAATGATGCTAAAGCTGAAACTCCAATATTTGGCTACCTCATGTGAAGAGTTAACTCATTGGAAAAGACCCTGATGCTTGGAGGGATTGAGGGCAGGAGGAGAAGGGGACGACAGAGAATGAGATGGCTGAATGGCATCACCGACTCGATGGACGTGAGTTTGAGTGAACTCCGGCAGCTGATGATGCAGGGAGGCCTGGCGTGCTGCGATTCGTGGGGTCGCAAAGAGTCGGACACAACTGAGCGACTGAACTGAACTGAACTGATTCATCTGCTAAAATAATCATTGAATTGTACACATTAAATGGATAAATTTTATGATCCATAAATTGTATCTCAATAAAGCAATACAAAATATGGGGAATAGATATGATAGAGAGTTGCTATTTCCAATTAGATGGTGAGTGAAGAGCTTTCTGATTAGACATCAGAGCACAGATCCTAAGGAACTGAAAGAATAAGTTAACCAAGTATCTGGAGAAATAGCATTAAAAGAAGAAGGAACAAATACAAAGGTCCCAGTTGGGAAGCATACCTGCAGGTCAACTAGAACAAAGGAAGAAAAGGGGTAGAAGGGACTTTCCCGGTGGTCCAGCGGCTAAGACATCAGGCTACAAAGCAGGGATGCATGGGGTGTAGGTTCATTTCCTGCTAGGGAACTAGATCCTGCCTGCCTCAAACTAAAAAACATGTAATATGCTGCAACTAAGATCTGGTGCTGCCAAATAAATAAAATATATTTTTAAAAAAACACTTTTTAGGGTATTCCAGGTGATGTAGGTTTGATCCCTGGGTTGGGAAGATCCCCTGGAGGAGGAAATGGCAACCCCACTCCAGTTTAAAAAAGAAAAAGGAAAAGAAAACACATACACACACACATTTAAAGAAAGGGGTAGGAAGCCATCAGAGAGCTCAGAATGTGTGAAGTGAAGTGAAGTGAAGTGACTCAGTCGTCCAACTCTTTGCGACCCCACGGACTGTAGCCTACCAGGCTCCTCTGTCCCTGGGATTCTCCAGGCAGGAATACTGGAGTGGGTTGCCATTTCCTTCTCCAGGAGATCTTCCCAACCCAGGGATTGAACCTGGGTCTTTACCATCTGAGCCACCTTGAAATCATAATTAAGATTTAAATTTCACTGAGATGGTAAACAGCATATTAAACAAAACAGTGGCATGATTTAATATTCTTAAGGGTTTATAAATTTGATTAATCTTTTCAAACAACCATTTTTTGGTTTTGATTTTCTCTCATTTTAATTTCCTTTCTGTGCTTATATTCATTTTTAAAAATAATTTTTTTATTTTGGAACAATTTTAGATTTACAAGAATAGTAGAGAAAGTTCTCATTCAACATTAAAGGAAACTGGTTAAGTAACTTCTTATATAACCATGTTAAATTTGTCAAAACGAAGACATTAACACTCACTACATTATTATTACCTAAACAGCAGACTTTATTCAGATTTTACCAATGTTTCCAAATGTATTTCTCCTCTTCCATGATACGATCTAGGATACCACACTGCATTTAGTGATTTGTTTTTAAAATATAATTTTGATTGCCTATTGAAGACAGGCTACAGAAGAACAGGCAGAAGCTGGAAGACCAGCAGGCAACTGCTGTTAACTCTTGTGGTTAACTAGGAGTATAGCTCTGGTAGTGGAGAACTGTCATATTCTAAATGTATTTCTGAGGTAAAATTGAGAGAAATGTGAGATGTTAAAAATATCTTTTTCTTGGGAAATCAAAAATGACTCCAAAGTTTTGGCCTGAGCAAATGGAAGGACAGAGTGGCCATTTTATTAAGAAGGGGAAGACTGATGAATAGATATAAAGGGTACCATAAAAACATGGTTTTATACATCTTAAACTTGAGATGTTAGACATTTATATAAAAAGTTAAGTATCAGACATCTGAATCTGAAGTGATGATCAACCTAGGTAGCGTATTTAAGTGTTAGTTGCTCAGTCGTGTCCGACTCTTTGCGACCCCGTGGACTGTAGCCCACCAGGCCCCTCTGTCCATGGGATTCTCCAGCCAAGAGTACTGGAGAGGGCAGACGGTCCTTCCTCCAGGGGATCTTCCCAACCCAGGGATCAAGCCCAGGTCTCCCGCATTCTAGGTGGATTCTTTACAACTGAGCCACTAGGGAAGCCCCTAGGGTAATCCTGAAAGATGATGCTATGAAAGTGCTGCACTCAATATGCCAGCAAATCTGGAAAACACAGCAGTGGCCACAGGACTGGAAAAGGTCAGTTTTCATTCCAATCCCAAAGAAAGGCAATACCAAAGAATGCTCAAACTACTGCACAATTGCACTCATCTCACACGCTAGTAAAGTAATGCTCAAAATTCTCCAAGCCAGGCATCCGTAATACGTGAACCATGAACTTCCAGATATTTAAGCTGGTTTTAGAAAAGGCAGAGGAAGCAGAGATCAAATTGCTAACATCCGCTGGATCACTGAAAAAGCAAGAGAGTTCCAGAAAAACATCTATTTCTGCTTTATTGACTATGCCAAAGTCTTTGACTGTGTGGATCACAATAAACTGGGGAAAATTCTGAAAGAGATGGGAATACCAGACCACCTGACCTGCCTCTTGAGAAACCTGTATGCAGGTCAGGAAGCAACAGTTAGAACTGGACATGGAACAACAGACTGGTTCCAAATAGGAAAAGAAGTACGTCAAGGCTATATATTGTCACCCTGCTTATTTAACTTGTATACAGACTACATCATGAGAAACACTGGAGTTGAAGAAGCACAAGCTGGAATCAAGATTGCCGGGAGAAATATCAATAACCTCAGAGATGCAGATGACACCACCCTTATGGCAGAAAGTGAAGAGGAACTCAAAAGCCTCTTGATGAAAGTGAAAGTGGAGAGTGAAAAAGTTGGCTTAAAGCTCAACATTCAGAAAATGAAGATCATGGCATCTAGTCCCATCACTTCCTGGGAAACAGTGGAAATAGTGTCAGACTTTATTTTTTTGGGCTCCAAAAATCACTGCAGATGGTGATTGCAGTGACGAAATGAAAGGACACTTACTCCTTGGAAGCAAAGTTATGACCATCCTAGATAGCATATTCAAAAGCAGAAACATCACTTTGCCAACAAAGGTCCATCAAGACCATGGTTTTTCCAGTAGTCATGTATGGATGTGAGAGTTGGACTGTGAAGAAAGCTGAGTGCTAAAGAATTGATGCTTTTGAACTGTGGTGTTGGAGAAGACTCTTGAGAGTCCCTTGGACTGCAAAGAGGTCCAACCAGTCCATCCTAAAGGAGATCAGTTCTGGGTATTCATTGGAAGGACTGATGCTAAAGCTGAAACTCCAATACTTTGGCTACCTCATGCAAAGAGTTGACTCACTGGAAAAGACTCTGATGCGGGGAGGGATTGGGGGCAGGAGGAGAAGGGACGACAGAGGATGAGATGGATGGATGGCATCACCAACTCGATGGACATGAGCTTGGGTAAACTCCGGGAGTTGGTTATGGACAGGGAGGCCTGGCATGCAGCGATTCATGGGGTGGCAAAGAGTCAGACACAACTGAGCGACTGAACTGACAGAACTGAGGTGGATTCTTTCCGTCTGAGCCACTAGGGAAGCGTAAAAAGATCACCTACAGATTAAAAAAGATCACCTACAGTGGGAATACAGAGAGAAAAAAAGAGGCCCTAGAACTGAGAGCCCCAGGCATTCTAATGTTTAGAGGTCAGGAAGATAAGGAGATCACAAAGCCACAAGTATGAGTGAAAACAGAGCAGACACTGGAAGTAGGAGAACCAAGAATGTGATATCCCATCAAGAAGGAAGAAACAATCAACTCTATACTATAGAACAGTAGAGAAAAAGACAGACTAGGAACTCATTCCTGGAACTGTGACCCTTGAAGCCCTTGATGATCTTAAGTGCAGTTTCAGAGAACTGTTGAGAATGAAAGCTTGATTGGAGTGGATACACAAGAAAATGAGAAGAGAGGAAGTGTAAGGAGAAAAAACAGATTAACTTTCAAGAGGTTTGCTAAGCTGGGTGACTGCTACAGAGGAATGTGGACTTCTTGTTTTCTTCTAAGATGGAAGATACACCCATGGCTCTGTCCTTAAACTTCTTTTGCTCTGCCTGCAATGGTTTTCTTGGTGATCTTATCCAGTTTTCAGTTCAGTTCAGTCGCTCAGTCGTGTCCAGCTCTTTGTGATCCCATGAATCACAGCACGCCAGGCCTCCCTGTCCATCATCATCTCCCGGAGTTCACTTAAACTCACGTCCATCAAGTCGGTGATACCATCCAGCCATCTTATCCTCTGTTGTCCCCTTTTCCTCCTGTCCCCAATCCCTCCCAGCATCCAGTTTTAGGGCTTCAAAATATTTATATTCTGATGATTCCCCAGTTTATTATCGCCAGCCTGGATCTCCTACATTAAATTCCAGATTCATATCCATCTATCTATTCAATATCACTATTTGGATGAATAACAGTCATCTCAAACACAGCGTCCAAACCGAGTTCAGATCTTCCCCATAAACCTGCTCTCTCAGTTTTCTACCTCTCACTCAAAACGCCCAGGTAGAAAATACTGAAGTTACGCATTTCTCTCTCTCACGTTCTACATCCAATCTATTGGTAAATCTTCCGAGCATTAACTTTTCATCACTTTTACTACTATCACTCTGGTCTAAGCCATCATTCTCTCTCCTCACTGATTTGGTTCTACTCTTGCCCCTCTGCTCATTCTAGTCTAGCCTGGCAGACCTTCTACATACCAGACATACCCCTTCCCCAGATAACCAGGTAGCTTCTTCCTCTCTTCTCCGGTAATTTACTCAAATTCGTTTTCTCAATGAGCCCTTCTCTGATTATCTTATTTGAAATTGCAACATTACCCTCCCCATTTATTTTTCTCTAATAGCACTTACCACCTGATATATACCTTGCCAGTTTATTACTAAACTTTTGTTTCCTCTAACTAGAATGTAAATTCTCTAAAGGGCAAGGATTACAGTTTCTTTCGTCCACTGTTATATGCTCAGCACCTACAACAGTGACTTGAGAGAGAATTCAGTAAATATCTATTAAATAAATTGACATAATTATATACTGATAAAAAATATTTACTAGTAGCTAGAAATCTGGAAGTCATCCTACACTATTTCTTCTTCACTTATATCTCATTATCTATCAAAATCTAACCAATTTTATCTCCTAAATATCGTTAATCAGTCCCTTCTCTTTACTGTCACCATACTCATTATATATTACCTGCTGTTGTTGTTTAGTCGCTAAGTCATGTCCGACTCTTTCATGACCCCACGGACTACAGCCTACCAGGCTCCTCTGTCCATAGGATGTCTCAAGCAAGAATACTAGAGTGGATTGCCATTTTCTTCTCCAGCGGATCTTCCTGACTCAGGGACTGAATCGACATCTCCTGCATTGGCAGGTGGACTCTTTACCACTGAGCCACCAGGGAAGCCTGTCTTTTACCTAGACCTATAAATAGTCTTGCCTAAGCAGTCTCCCTGAGACCAATCCTGGCAACCCTAAATTTAACTTTGTTTAGGCAGAGGGACTTCAAAGTTCAAGATTAAACAAGTCAACCACTCTACCCTACTCCACTTCCTACCCTTAGCTTAAAACACCTTAAATAACACCTTAAATGATTACAGAAGGGGTCAGCAAACATTTCCTATAAAATGAAAATAGTAACTTGTTTAGGCTTTGCAGGGCATATGGCCTCTGTCCCAACTACTCAACTTTAGTATTAGAGCACAGATGCAGTCATAGAAAACATGTAAACAAATGGATGTGGCTGTGCCCCGCCAAATTTTTATTTACAAGAATTGGAAGTGGACTGTACACAGCCCCCTGATCTCGAGAATAAAGTAAAACATAATATGGATTACAGGGTGGTAATTTATACTGACCTATCTCCAATGTCATCTCTCAATCTTCACTTCATACTCTGTATTAGATAAGTGCTTATACTTCCCCATATGTTTCACACCTATATACTTTTGTTCACATGCCCTTTCCAACTATCTTCTAGCTTACTCACACCATTTAAGACTTGGCAACATCCTTTCTTAGAGGCCTCTTCCTTGAACTCTCAAGTTGACTGGAAAAGTGCCCTTGTTTGATCTCTCAAAAAACCTCAATGCATACCCCTATTCTACATTTACTATACTGAAATTCTATTTAAGTCTGTTTAAGTTCTTGGTAGGTAGGGCTCAGGTCATTCATTTTCATAACCCCAGCATCTAGCAAGCATTCAATAAATGCTTTCTGAATTGAACTGAAGGTTCCTCTTAGTAATAAAGCTGAAGTAACCCAAGTACTAAATTTCTATTAATATGTTGGATCAGAAAACAAGTTCTCAAATAGCAACATCAAGAATATAGTTTAAATAGTCCTTCTAAAATATTTAATCCAATTTCAACACTAGTATTTAAGAGAATACAGAGAAAAGAATCTTTAAACCATCATGCCAAAATATGAATTAGAACTTACTTCAATTTGAAGAGCCAACTCCACTTGATTGTGATACAAATCTAAAAGTTCTTCAACAGGATGTCTAAAATGAAGAACAGTTATTGTGGCTGAAAGATACTATATACAAGAATGATTGTTTTATTTACCAAAATAAATGCATTCACATCCAAAAGTAAAGTTTGAAAATATGAAATTAATGTTTTAGATGCCACACCTCGTCATGACTTCTTTATAAGGTTTTTCTATTTGATGCAGGTGTTTGTTTAAATCCACAGGTGTTTCATCATCTTCCGCCTAAATAACACATACAAACATTTATCAAATAATGAAATCCATTAGTTAGTCTTTCTGTTGCCAAGTTAAACAGGATTAAGCATATGATAAACTCTTGAAAAGAAAGTGATTTTTCAGAACTGAGGCTTTAAATATTTATAACTGACTCAAAAAAGTGACTGTCTTCTAAAAAACCTGTTTTTTAAGTGGGAAAAACATAAATACTTTGAAGTCTAGTTTCTGATATGTAAATTTTTTCAAAGGAAAACCACTTCTGTTCTACAGAGGGAGAATGGAGAGCTAAAAACACTTTTAAAGATGGCTGACAGCCAAATGAAGGTGAGGTGGGAACCAGATGAGAAGAGATCATCTAAATTTCTGCATTATATTTTCTAATGATAATCAAATTTCCTTCTACCTCACCCTCAATAAGTGAGGTTCTGGTCTTTTCAACCATAACCCTTACTATGCAAAGTACTGAAGAACATCGCTCCTTAGGAAACTGAAAAGAAAAGTTACTAATGATATGATAAAATGTTCTGAATTTTGTGAAACAGTTTTCACCCAAGTGAAATAAACTCTACCTAACATAGGAGCAAAACTGAGGAAAATAAAGAAAAGAGATAGCAGAAATGACAGATATTTTTCTTCCCCAAAGTCTACCAAATGAAGATTATCTCTCTTTACACATTAAAATTCATCAAGAAATAAAATGGCCTAAATTCTTATATTCTGTTTTGCTTTAACCTCAAAATAAAGTACTATACTTTTAGAACAGAGAATTAGTTTTCATGTGGTGAAAAATAATATATTTTCCATAGTTTGGTGCAAATGTCAATATGTATCTTTTTCTCCCCCCAATCCATATTTAGCATTCAAAATCTTTTGTCCTCAGTTCTCCTTGACTGATGCTGATGTTTTCATTGTGCAACTTGTATAAAACTATTTCAAGTCAAACTCTTACAAAACTTTGATTTTCACACATGCCTCCAGCTCTGAGTATTATGCTATCTAAACCTCCATGATTGAAAGATTCCCCCCATCTGCTATAAAGACTTCCATAGGAAGTAAATAGAGAGTTCCTCACTTGCAGTCAAACCCAAATCTCTTGAAGAAGGTACAAACTGCAAACTGGCTGATTAACAAAGTTATTCAGATTCAACCAAATGCAATTCAGTATAGAGTATACACTTACTGTTCGGGCCAGATTTTGACACATTGCGCTGAAGGTCAAAAGTTGTAGTTTAATCTCTGTGTCCCATTTTCGACAGTTTTGAATATGTTCATGACTTCCAAGACAATGATTACTGTTAAAATATATTAGTTATTCATCAACATTATTCTCCTCAAATTAGAAATAATAGACAGAGAGTAAATATAAATTGTTTATGCATCAGAAATTGAAGAGGATGACAAAATAAAGATTTTTAAATCAAATAAGAGCATTTAAATAGAGGAATAATTCTACATGAGAAGAGTTAAAGCAAAGAAGAAAGAAGATGAAGACAAAGAAGGGAAAAAAACAGGGACAGAGAATTTCTGGTAGGTTCAGAAAAAGATTCATATAATGATATTTTCAGGCAACTAAAGGGAAATCACAGCAAAACATTGTAGCTAAAGAAATACTACATGCCACAAAAGGAAAATGGAGTTCATAATGAAGTAACTATTGCCTCTCTGCAGAAAGAAAAAAAATTAAATTCATCTGTCAACCAATTACCCACCATTCTTCCCATCTAAGACTATCAGCTTCTTAAGGGCAAGATCATGTCAGATAATGCATATCTAAATATAAGTTAATTGACCCAACAAATCAAATCACTGGAACCCAATGTGGCTTTAGATTATAAATTTAACTTGAAAATTTTTTTAATCTAACCCATTAAAATGAAATTTCCAAAAATATTGCTCAGTAATTAAATGAAAAAACTTACTTCTGTAGCACTTCCTCTTGACCACAAACTTTCAGAACATAGCTGCCAACATCTACTTGATTCAAGTCATCGTGTACCCAACAAAGGGCTTGCATTATAATGATTTCTACAGTAGAACTCACTGTAAAAGAGTTAGTCATTATTTTCATTTTACTCATTTAACTCTGAAGTATATACCTATTCAGAGTATTTCTCACAGTCTAAAACAGTACTGTATAAGAGAAATATAATGCAGGTCACATATATAATTAAAAATTTTTTAGTAGTCACATTGAAGAAAGTAAAAAGAAACAGAAGAAGCTAATTTCAATAATATGTTTTATTTAAACTAATATATTTAAAATGTCATTTCAATATATAGCAACTGGTAGTTAAAATTTACTAATAGGATATCTTACATTCTCTTTTCAAACCAAGTCTTTGAAATCCAGTGTGTATTTTACACTTATAGAACATCTCAATTTATATTAGCCATATTTCAAGTAATCCCACATGTGGCTAGTCGTTATTGTATTAGACAGGGCATATCTAAGCTAAGAAAGCCACCTCTGTTTTACAGACTCCTCCAAAGAGGATAACATTTAGCAGTACCTAGCAAGCAATTATTTAAACCAAATTATAAGGAAAAAGAATCACCATTTTAAACAGCTGACATTTGCCTGGTAAAATTTCTAATAAAGAATAAAAATGTAGCAAGTAGGACCTATTATTTAATTACCATACTCTGCAATAGCTGGATACCAAGATTACAAACCATTTCTATACTTAGAGCTCTTATTTTAGAAGACAATGACTATATTCAAAATTCATAAAAATCAACAGCTTGACAGAAAAGGCCATAAAACCTCTATCTAACACAATAGCTACATTTCTGAACACATAACAGTTATCATTTAAACACACAAAGCACTTCTACCATAATGTGGTTACATTTCTTAACACAGATGTACATTATAAAAGTGTACATTTATAGAGCCAAACAATAGGCATTTGATATATTTTTAAAATGAATCAAATCTTGATATATCAAGTAAAACTTTGATACAAATTAAAACACTTGCTCTCAAGGCTTACCAATGCTTATTTCAATCAAGAAGTTATGGACCATTATTTCCTTCAATTTTAGTACTAATTCTTACTGAATACTTTAATGATCCCCTAAATCAAAATTTAAGGGATGTTTAAAAAGAGTAAGTCTTCTTTTAGAATATAAGGAATAAGAACATAATTAACCTTTCTAGCTAATGCTTTCAGGTTTTGGCCAAGTGCCACATTAACCAAGATACTCAACATTTTTCAAAGAAATATGTAGTTATAAAGGTAAACTTTCTCACTAATCCATACCAAAAAACTACCCATATGAATGCCAATTTCTGGAAAAGGATAACTAATGCATATTAAGTATTTCACCACACACACTAAAAAAAAAAAAACCTAATGACAAAAGAGTCACTTTATTAAAAGAATAACACTAACATATTAAACATTTTCTTTCTAACAAGAGCAAAACAAGATGGTTTGGGAACTATGAACCTACCATCACATGTAAAGGTAACTGGTAGCTGAAATCCTTCAATTTCAATGGAGACCTTCACGCTAGCATTTTCTGCACATATGTTTCTTTGCACTGTGACTGGACTTAACAAATAGCCCCGATTTGTGCAGTGATTGGTATATGGAAAGTTGGTCTTCAATCTAGCCACAAAAAAGAAGAAATTAAATTCTCTTTTGAAAGCTGCATTTGAGAGCCCTGAATAAGGCTTTGCATGCTTACAGCCATTCAGTTCTGTGTTTTGTCCAATTCTAGAGCAGCTCAGGAGAAATGCAATGAATGGACTCCTGTCTGCCTTTTAAATGAAAGGAATCCAAGAAAAGAGATTAAGTACTTCAACATAATGCTATCAACATTAACCAAGCACACACTGGATACACAACATTAAATGAGTTTCTGTTTCTGATTTTTTGTTAAGCAGTGTAATTTCACAAAATGATACATTTTTAATGAACCATGATACAGGTGATAGCCCTAAACTGTAATTGCCAGAAGGATAGAAAATTTGTTGTCCTTTAAAAATCTTTTCTTCTAATGTCCTTTCTCTTACATATTGATTTTGGTTGTTTAGCGTGATAGAAAAACATAAGCAATCAGTTTTTACTGTGCTATGAGGGCTTTATTCCCTCAAAGTGAATAGGGAATGGCAAAAAATTGTCTGTGAAGTATTCTTGGTATTCACAGTAGCAAAATAGTTTAAATATATGAGCCAGGTGTACAGCTCATCTCCAGATAGCCCTTCTATTATCTGAAGACAAAGGAGGATTTGATGCCTCTTTAAACTTGTGGACTTCCTTTAACTGACTTTCTTCTGGAAGTTAGAGGACAAGTTCCAATCCTCACATCTTTTCATAGGGCTGTAAATGGAATGAATGCTGTAAGTTTTATCTATTCACTACCATGTAGAGATTAAAATAATCAAGTGATTGGAACAGACTAAAATAGTCTGAGTTGACAATAAGAAAGGTTCTGAAGAGGCAACAAGTATAAGTTGCACAGCTTCTATAGTCATGCACAGTTTCTATAGTCAGTCTACTCAACTTGAAATCCTGATTTTACTACTTACTAGCTGTGTAATCTTAAGTTACAAATCACCTTGTTGCTTCAGTTTCCTCTTCTATAAACTGGGGATAATACTAACTTCATGGGTTTGTTGTGAGAATTATGTAAATGAAGTTTTTAAGGACATTCAGAATAGTGTCTAGTACATAGTCAGTGCCATAAAAATCTTGTTGAATGAATGAATGAGTGAATGAATAAATCTGGTTTCTGCACTGTCATCTTAAGTGCCACAAAGGATCCAATATTAAAAAGAAATATAATTGAAAAAAAGGTAACTAAAGTAATAAACTTAAATTGATATTGGAAATGCACCTTTAGATGTGGACAGGTTATCTTCAAATATTTGCTTGTTGTCAAGCAACACGTGCCCCTGCAACATGACAAAACCTTCATAGGATCTAGCCTAAGGTTTTTCTCACATATTTGGTATTCTCATTTCCTACAATATGAAATAAGATACTCACAGCAAATCCATAGCTAACTAATATGCTGCTAAGTCGCTTCAGTCGTGTCCGACTCTGTGCAACCCCGCAGACAGCAGCCCACCAGGCTCCGCCATCCCTGGGATTCTCCAGGCAAGAACACTGGAGTGGGTTGCCATTTCCTTCTCCAATACATGAAAGTGAAAAGTGAAAGTGAAGTCTCTCAGTCGAGTCCAACTCTTAGCGACCCTACGAACTGAAGCCTACCAGGCTCCTCTGTCCATGGGATTTTCCAGGCAAGAGTACTGGAGTGGGGTACCATTGCCTTCTCCCACTAACTTATACATGTAATGGTAAAAAAAAAAAAAAAAAACAACTTTATATCCAAGGAAGCCTTCAATTTTCAGAAACCATTAAGGATGATAAAAGAAAAATCAGAAATTCCTTATAACTCAGAAAACAAGAATTTACTGAACAAAAATTATAGTGATAAAAGTTGCACTTGGGGCTTTCCTGGTGGCCCAGAGGTAAAGAATCCACCTGCCAATGCAGAAGACATGGGTTTAATCCCTGAACTGGGAAGATCCCACATGCCTCAGAGCAACTAAGCTCATGTGCCACAACTACTGAGCCTGTGCTCTAGAGCCCATGTGCTCCAACTGTTGAAGCCTGAAGCCTGCACACGCTAGAGCCTGTGCTCCACAGCAAGAGAAGCCACTACAATGAGAAGTCTACGCACGCACGGCAACAAAGAGTAGCCTCCACCTGAAACTAGAGAAAGCCCAAGGGCAGCAATGAGGACCAGAAATAAACAAAGAAATCTTAGAAAAAAGAAAAGAACTGAGAAAAAACTAAGATGGTAACAGACTGCTTCAAGTTGTGGCTTCTTTTGTTCTGTTTGTAACTGAACTTTTAAATATACAAAAGAAGATTACTAATTATCAATTAGTAAACTGATAATTCTGAGTAAATTTTCACTTTATATATAATAGACTAGATAAAGTAGTTTATGAATACTCTAAACCACACATTGTAGTTTGATATTCTTAAGTAATTACCTACAAAGAGCATTTTTAAATACTAATTTTCATTTTCTTTAAACCATCCATTTCCCTGGTTCAGTCGCTAAATTGTGTCCAACTCTTTGCAACCCCATGGACTGCACCACACCAGGCTTTCCTGTTCTTCACTATCTCCTGGAGTTTACTTAAACTCATGTCCACTGAGTCGGTGATGCCATCCAACCATCTCATCCTCTGCTGCCCCCTTCATCTTTCCCAGCATCAGGGTCTTTTCCAATGAAACAGCTGTTTGCATCAGGTGGTCAACATATTGGAGCTTTAATATCAGTCCTTCCAATGAATATTCAGGGTCCGTTTCCCTATCATCACCAAAGCAATGGCTTTGTTTGCTTAATGTGGCTCTATAGCTCAGGAAATTAATTATCTTTATGCAAATACCAAAATCCTTTATGGTTTATTTCATACTATGTACTATCAAGTTAAGGTTACATATAGACAGAGCCAAACCAGAAAGACAGAAGACATAAAAATGAGGGTTTTAAAAGGTAAATATAAAAGTGAGGGTTTTCAATTAAATTGATATTACTTTATAACAAAGTTGAGTCAGCATTATTTAGAATAAAATAAACTAAATGCAGAGATAAAGTCCTTGATGCCTCGGGTTCAAAACACTTTTTAGATTATAAGTATCAGATAGGAACCATAAATGAAGAAAGGAAACTACAGGCTACTCAGAATGGCAAGTGTAAAGAATAGTACTCATCTTATCCTAGAAGACCAGAAATGAAGCAGCAAAAATTCTCACTGGTATCTAACATTCCTCTCAGTGCTTTCCCGGGAGACCTAAGTAACTGGTAGACACAGCAAGCTCTGTCAGTTATGATGAGTGTGAAAGTCAAGAAAACAAGAAATAAAAATTTTAAAAATGCAATGTCCTGAATCCTGGAGATCACTAATCCAACTCCCTAATTTCACAGGAGCAAAAAAAACAAGGCCTAGAACTGGCACTAAATTCTATTTGTAGTAGGCTTAACTATAAACAAATACCATAATGACAATTTCACACTAATATCATAGCTGAATCAAAATAATCATTTTAGGAGATTTCAAAAAAATACGGAGTTAACTAAGAGCATAAATACTCATTTTTAAAATCTGCATATTGGAAAAAATAGAAAGTGCCATTAATTTCAAGTGATATCTGACTCCAATCTCCAAGGTCAAGAGGGGAACAGAGAATTTTCTAGAACATAACTTCAAAACACCTCTGCCTTTTCTGTGAAATATTTGTTACAATCCCACTCTAACTAACAGAAATAACATTCTAATTCATCTGAGGTTTTAATATTCATAAGCCATTTGTGTTTGTGTGTGTGCATATACATGTAAATAAAAAAGATCAGCTTAGTGGCAGAGTTTATGTAAATAACAGTAAGATTCAAATGCAGAAAAAAAAGGCAGATCACAGAAAGCCTAATTTCTCAACATGCAAAATTTAAATGCAATAGTCACTCAACACAGTCTAATAGGGCTTGTGTGGAGAGAAAATTAAAGGAACTGGATGAACATTTATCAGATTAATTTCAAACCATTAAAAGATTATTTCCAAATTCTTAACCACACACACATAATGGTATGTATATGTGGCATAAAGGCATAGGTAATTTCTGATACATGCAATTTGCATTCTAAGTCACCGAATGTCTATTTTAAATGTCTACTGAAAAATGTGAGTTTAAAAAATCCAGTTAAGAGTAACCTTTGCACAGGAAAGAAACAGTGACTCTACTGATATTCTTCTTTCTCCCTTAAGGTATTCTGAAGAAAAAAGAATGCTGGTTAGAAAGTGATACATAGGAAAGACAGAACTGTAATCAAACATTACCAATAGTCTAGAAAGTCTAGTTTAATATTAATAAGCCCCTTATAATAAAAATGATGAATACACTCAAAAATGATCTAGGAACTCCAAACTCTGCTTTGCTTAAACCACAATGGGAAAATACTGGATTCAAAATAAATCACTCAGAAGCAATCTAAATGTTCACCAGAGGAATGGCTAAAGAAGATATGGTACATATATACAATGGAATATTACTCAGCCATTAATAAGAATGAAATAATACCATCTGCAGCAACATGGATGGACTCAGAGAGTGTCATTCTGAGTGAAGTAAGTTAAAGGAGAAATATATGACATCCCTTATATGTGGAATGTAAAAAGAAACAATACAAATGAACTTACGTACAAAACAGAAACAGACTTACAGACTGAGAACAAGCTTACAGTTGCCAGAAGGGAAGGTTGAGAGGACAGGATAGACTTTGGGATGGATATGTACACAGTGCTATATTTAAAATGGATGACCAACAAGGACCTACTGTACAGCCCATGGAACTCTGCTCAATGTTATATGGCATCCTGGATGGGAGGGGAGTTTGAGGGAGAATGTATATATATGACAGAGTCCCTTTGCTGTTCATTGGAAACTATCACAACATTGTTAACTGGCTGTACTTCAATACAAAATAAATTAAAAAAAAAAAAAAGAATAAATCTTCCAGGAGTGATCTACTTTTCCTTCTTCTGATAACAGATCTCACCCTGTTGGCTGCAATGTCTGTTGTCCACTCTTTCCTTCCATGGGATTTTTCTATCTGGTGCTGGCTGAAAGGACTCTTTCCTTTCTGCCAGCAAGACCACTGGAATACCAAGTCTAAGCTATCAGTGGCTTCAAAACCCCATCTGTAATAGAAGTAAACAAGCATGGTGAAAGGGCAGGGGGAGAAAAGGGAGGAAGCAAAGTCCAAAGAGAGGAGGCATCAACTACAGTGTGTGAATTCCTGGATCTTGCTGTCACTGAGCTCTGCCCCAACCCCTTTCTACTATATGGGTTTGTGAATCAATACATAACCTTTCTCAATTTATGCTAGTTTAAGGTGGGTTTCTTGCACTGACTAATATAGTAATATAATGGAAAGAAAACACACTGAACCGGAGGATGGAGACCTGGCTCTGTTACGACTAGCTGAGTAACGTGGACTTTAACAGGTAACTTCTCCAAGTCTCAGTTTCTTCATATACTAAGAACACTGGACACATTTAACATTAAAAGAACATTTCAGAAAGGCAATTTTATAACCTTCAGAAAATAAGTTTGCTTCTCTAATCTTGCTTATTATAGCATCTTTTACATCTAAACAGGACAGTATTTTGAATGCTAGAAAGTTCACAGCAAAATTAAGTCTCCTTGTAACAAAAAAAAAAAAAAGGCATTTTCTAATTCTAAAGAAACTTCTACATTTAAGCCATATTTCCCCTCAGCAATATAGTATCAGAAGTCTACTGACTGACCTTAATTTTTCCTTCTAAATACTCAGAAACTTAACAGGTTCAAGTGTAGTTTGTGTTAACGTACCAATTAACTGTCTTGATGTTTTAGCGACAGAGAGAAAATATTTTAAAATTTTAGAATTTTTAGCACTAAGCTTGTTTTGAAGTTAAATTTTTAAAACTTATTTAATAAGAATAACCTTTAATTTATAAAGAAAAATGTCTTACTTTGTAATTGATTGACAAAAAGCTGCTACTTCCTCACTCTGTACTTCAATTTCTTGTAGAAGAGAACTTTCAGTTGGCAAAGTACTGGTCCCATTTGGGTCTTTCTGTAATGAAAAAAAAAGTGTTTTATTTTAAAATAAAAGATCCCCAAAATGCTAAATAGCAATGTAGCACAAACACATTTTTATGAAAATATGTACAAAAATATGGAGGTTAAATAAACCATATCAGTAACAAAATTTTAAAGTATGGATTTCTATCCCTATAAAAGCAATGCCAACTAAGCCTTATTTAAAAGTTAATTGGTTTTACTTGTTCAAAAGTAGAAATAGGCTGTACTTAGTATTGGTCAGTAAGAATGGAATGCTAAATACATTTTCATTCAAAATCTTTCAGAAATGAATACTTCAGAAAGTCAACAGCTAAATGAAATTAAAGGACTACACTCTGTCTTATGAAAAGGAAGAGAAACTGAGACTCCTCTAATAAAGAATGAGTTTTATGAGTGAGTGGGTATTTTCTATGTTAATAAACTTGTACAAACATCCTGACAGTTTCAAAAGTTAAATTTATGTCTGACCAAAATTTCTATGATCAAATTTCTGATCAAAAACATTTAAGGACAAAAATTCACTACCCAAGCATAGTCCATTTAGAGGTGTTTTGACTTACCACATAAAAATACTTGACTTAGCACAAATTTCAAATGTAAATTTCCCTTAAAATTAGAATGGGAACATTCTCAACTTGAAATTGAGTGAAGGAGAACACCATGTATAAATTTCAAGAGTTGTGGTGGATTTCAGTAACGATAGAACACAAGGCTTTGTCAGATAATTAAACTGAAAATTCAGGGCAACAATTCCTTTATTAATTTACTGCTTTTAAAACATGGCAGAGCCTTTTCTGCTATAATATGATATATACATGGTGAAGTGACCAGCCTGGAGTTCTAGAAAAGCTGCTACAACAAATAACAGAGTTCATGGATAAAAATAAAGGCAGACTACTCAAAGTCAGTGTAATCAAAGTCCTACCTAAAACAATGAGAAGTCCTTAAAAAAATACTAGCACAGTTATATCTCTACTAAATTTGCACCTAGAATTATGATCTTCTACTCTTTGAGGCCTCTTTAAATCCGGGAGCTCCTGCTTCCTACTTTGTTATATGCATTCTGAAGAGCAGAATTTCAATGAAGTTAAAAATACAATCCAGGATGTAGACTTCTTCACCAAAGTTCTTAATGCAAAAAGAACTGTCTTTACAGCTTCTCTGTCTACACTCACTGCTTCACCAGAATGCTTAACCCTGTGGAATGTGGAACGGTTCTTGAAGCCACCATTTTTTACTTCTGTGGAACTTTCAGTGTTTTTCTAGTATTTTCTTGAACTACTAAGGCTTTCCCTTTAACTATGAGAGAGTTTGTTCTTGATAGCTTTGAAGTATTAATATGCTGGGAGAGATGATTTTAAAACAAATGCTACTTCCCCATTATACTGACATCAATCCCATAGGTACCAGTTACAGAAGTTAATTTGTGTCACAAAAAAAAGTATTATAGCAAATAGACCATACTATTCTAAAATGGATTTTTATATTTCTAGACTTTTAATACTCTATTACGGAGGAACAATATGGTTTAAATGTCCGGCTTCCCTGGTGGCTCAGTAGTAAACAATCCGCCTCGATCCCTGGTCCAGGAAGATACCACATGCCTGAGAGCAAATAAGCCCATGCACCACAACTACCAAGCCTGTGCTCAAGAGCCCAGGGGCCACAGTTACTGAAGCCCGAGCACCCTAGAACCCATGCTCCAGAGAAGCCACTGCAATGAGAAGTCTGTGCACTGCAACTAGAGGGGAGCCCCTACTCCCTGCAATTAGAGAAAAGCCCAAAGAGCACCGAAGACCCAGCACGGCCAAAAATAAATAAATAAATGTTTGTTGTTTTAAAGAAAATTGTCTAATTTTTTTGTTATACAGAGACTTAATTTTCTTTCTAGCATTCAAAATACTATCCTACTTAGATGTAAGAGATGATATAACAAACAAGATTAGAGAACAAATATATAAATATTTTCTGCAGGTTAGAAAAATGCATTTCTAAACAAAGCCTCTGGCTTGCCACTCCAAGTCTGCCACAATCTAATCCAGTTGTATTTCCCAGAACTTCCCAAATGAATATTATATCCAAGTGAACCTGAATCATATCCTGTTCCTATAAAGTACAAACTGAATTGTCTTGCCTTTAAATCCTTGCTGTTTGTCTTCAAAGCTTCCTCCTAACTTTCCCGCACAGCACAAGTCCAAGATCCAGTAATTTTTTTAAGGCCCAGTGGAATGCCACTTCATCTACACTGTCTTCTATGAGAATTTAGCATTTCTTCCCTCCTAACATTTCTAAGTACTTAGTCAGAACCAAATACCATATCATTACATCCTGTTTAATATTTGTCCTAATATGAAAGCTCCTTGAATACAAGAATCAAATTTAATTTGAATTTCGTATTTTTGTAAAACTTTATATCCAATTCAAAAGGCACTTAACCACTGGTTTAATTTGTTGAATGTTTTGTTCCCACTAAAAACAAGTTGAAAGTTACTTTCATATAACCAGTGAATTTGCCATAGTGATCATAAAACACTGAAAAATTATAAGGCACTAGATAGTTCCTTCAATGATTTCCTAAAATAGCAGTAATTTTCATAAGTAATGTATTCTATAAAATAAGTCTTATGATTATTATAATACCTAAAATACAGTGAGATGCCACACAAAAATATCTAGCAATTACTGAGCATTTCTTACATGCCAGGTTCTGCTGTGAGAAACTCAGTCATTTATGTACATATGTATGTATTATTTATTTTTCACAAAGTTCTAGTAGATGTGTAACATGACTATTATGCCCATTTTACACATTAAAAAATGAGGCACAGAGAAGTTACAGAGGCAACAAAGTCACAGGACTGAAAAAATGTTAATATTTCAACCTAGGCAACCTACCTTCATCACTACCTAGCTTAATCACCTCACAACCTAGCTTAATCACCTCACAACAAAGTCTCCTAAAAAAAAAAAAAACCCTCTAAAACATGAGAGAGGGACTTCCCAGTGGCTAAGACTCTGTGTTCCCAATGCAGGGGTCCTGGTCGGGGAGCTAGATCCCACATGCTGCAACTAGAGATCCCAAGTGCCACATCTTAGACCCAGCACAGCCAAATAAATAAATAAATATTTTAAACAAAAAAATGAGAGAAAGACAGCATTGAGACCTTAGTACAGCAATGCTATTTTTTTTTTAAATGTATTTTTGTTGACCTATAACTATCTTTTCTTATCTCTGTTTTTCATATTCCACCTATTAACAGATTTCGAATCTCCTTAATTGCATTCCTAGGTGCTTTTTTTTTTTTCAGAGAAGGCAATGGCACCCCACTCCAGTACTCTTGCCTGGAAAATCCCATGGACAGAGGAGCCTGCTGCAGTCCATGGGGTCACTAAGAGTCCGATACGACTGAGCGACTTCACTTTCACTTTTCACTTTCATGCATTGGAGAAGGAAATGGCAACCCACTCCAGTGTTCTTGCCTGGAGAATCCCAGGGACAGGGGAGCCTGGTGGGCTGCCGTCTATGGGGTCGCACAGAGTCGGACACGACTGAAGCGACTTAGCAGCAGCAGATGCTTTTTTTTTAATCAAAAAATACTTTTTACAGTGCCTTTCATGTATTAGTTCCTTCCTTTCAAGCAGGTTATGAGTTTCAATTGACGGTGGCAAAAACAGATTATAATAATCAATTATCTAGTCATACATTAAGGTAATAATAGATCTGGAAAATTAACTCAATGTTCTGTCCACAAAGTAAAAAACAGCTGGGCTCCCAATGATTTCATCTGTACATCAATGTCATCATTTTCTTGTTTTTCTTCACTCTTTCTGAAACCAAAAAAATTTTTTTTTCAATTTCACACCTACTCCCTCAACTCTTGCTCCCAATCCCTTCCTCAAACTGCAAACAACTTAAGCATCAATCATCTCTTTTCTTCAATGGTTTTGCACAAACTTTTATGCAGCATTCAAGGCTTTCATACTCCACTTATATACATACATCTTGTCTCCCCTTCTAACCCGAGTTCTTTAAGGATGAGATCTAAGAATGGTCATTATTTGTAACCCACACATTTTGTCCTTAAGTGTTTTTCTATGAATGAAAGAGGCAAATGATAGTAAGAAAAATGGCTAGTGTCATTACCCAATATATGAAACAAAGAAAGGTTTGTGGGGGAAGATACTGAGTTCTCTAGTAAATATTCTGGGTTTAGAAATCCACATGGATGTTTGGTAATCATCTAGAAATATTCTATTACAAACTTCTATTTCAGAGTTAAACATATTGAATTGAGAATCATACAATTTCTGCAATTTTCTACAAGGAAATTTCTCTCTGCTAATTACTGTCAGCAACCATCAGGATCACCAAGGCAAACCAAAGGATTTTGGGTTCAATTTCCACCAATAGGAGACAGTTTCTTTAGGAGCCTGAGGGATACATAAGCGATTATACTTACTGGGCATCAAGATGGGACATCTCTTTATACATACAAGAATGGAGAAAGAGAGATTTATTATAAGAAATTAGCTCATGTGATTATAAAGGCTGCCAAGTGATCTGGACTAGTAGCTTTCAAACTCTGTATCTATCTCAGAGCCTCAAGAATAAAGTATGGGCTAAAAGAGAACAAATAAGATATACTAAAGACAGCCAAGAACAAAACCTTGGGGGAATACCAATGTTTAGAAGCTAGACAAGCAAAAGAAGTCAAAGATTATAGGAAGAAAACTAGGAAGTAGATATAACCAGGGCAATGGAAGAAGTTTCAAGAAAAAAATACGGTACATTGTTGCAAATGAGGCGACAAGGCTGGACAGTAAGTATGGTCACTGTATTGAAAATTAGTATTCATACTCCTAGGAACAACTTTCTGCAATATGATAGGAACAAGAGAGGATGGTGAGGAACTGGAAAAACAGTAAGTACAAACTCCTCTTTAAAGAATAATGGTGGAAAAATACTTTGGGGAGACAAGAACAAGAAAAGAGAGATGAGTTACATTTGAGAAAAGAGAAGGAATCTCTATCTCTTCCCTCCAAACCAGAAAGAAGAGGCAAATAAATCTGAGGTGGACAAGTGCATACTAAGAATAACCTTGACCTCACTATATAAAAAAGGAAAAAAGAAAAAAAACCTAAGTAACTGGAAGTCCTAGCCACAACAATCAGACAAGAAAAAGAAAAGAAATCCAATTTGGAAAGGAAGAAGTAAAACTGTCACTGTTTGCAGATGACATGATATGAAAAATTCCTAACGATGTCATCAGAAAACTACTGGAACTAATAAATGATTTCAGTAGGATACAAATGAATTTTGCAGGATATAAAATTAATATATAGAAGTCTGTTGTATTTCTATACACAAAAACTAACAGAATGAGAAATTAATAAAACAATCCCATTTACAACTGCATCAAAAATAACAAAATACTGAGGAACAAATTTAACTGATACAGGTATAAGACGTGTACTTAGAAAACTATAAGACACTGATGAAGGAAAGTGAAGACAACACAAATGGAAAGATATACTGTGCTCATGGACTAAAGAATTAATATTGTTAAAATGACCTTATTACCCAAAGCAATCTATAGATTCAACACAATCCTTACCAAAATACCAGTGGTGGGACTTCTCCTGTGGTTAAGACTCCACACTACCACTGCAGGGAGCATGGGTGCAATCCCTGGTTGGGGAACTAAGATCCCATATGCCATGCAGCCAAAAAAACCCCACAAACAAACAACAGCATTCTTTACAGAACTAAAACAAACAATTCTAAAGTGTGTATGGAAACACAAAAAACCTTGCAACAGTCAAAACAATTTTGAGAAAGAAGAACAAAGCTGGAGGTATCATGCTCCCTGCTTTCAAACCACCCAACAAAGCTACAGGAACCAAAACAGTATGGTACTAGCACAAAGACAGACACATCAATTAATGGACCAGAAAAGACAGCCCAGAAGTAAACCCACACTTACACAGTGAATTAATCCATGACAAAGGAGGCAAGGACATACAATAGAGAAAAGATAGACTCTTCAATAAGTTGTGCTGAGAAAACTGGACAGCTACAGGAAAAAAAGAATCAAACTGGACTTTCTCATACCATATAGAAAAATAAATTCAAAATGAATTAAAGACTTAAATGCAAGACGTGAAACCATAAAATTCCAGGAAGAAAATAGGCAGTATGCTCTCTGATATTAATCTTAGCAATATTTTTTGTATAGCAAAGGAAACATCAACAAAATGAACAGGTGGTCTACTGAACGGGAGAAGATATTTCTAAATGATACATCCAATAAGGGGCTAATACTCAAAATATACAAAGAACTCATACAACTCTATCAAAAAACAAACAACCTGATTTTAAAAATGAGCATTTTTTGAAAGACGATATACAGTGGCCAATAGACACATGAAAAGATGCTCAACATCGCTAATCATGGGGAAATGCAAATCAAAGCCACAATGAGGTATCGTGTCATACCTGTAAGAATGGCTATTGTCAAAAAATAACAAATAACAAGTGTTGGTGATGAAACGGGCACTCTACTGGACTACTGGTAGGAATGTAAATCGGTAGTCCCTATGGAAAACAATACGGAAAGTGAAGTCACTCAGTCATGTCCAACTCTTTGCAACTCCATGAACTGGACGGAGCCTGTCAGACTCCTCCATTCATGGGATTTTCCAGGCAAGAATACTGGAGTGGGTTGCTGTTTCCTCCTCCAGGGGATCGTCCCCAAACAGGGATCAAACCTGGGTCTCTCGCACGGCAGGCAGACTCTTTACAGTCTGAGCTACCAGAGAGGTTTCTCAAAAAATTAAAAATAGAATTACCGTATGACTCAACAATTCCACTCTGTGGTATTTTTCCGAAGAAACCCAAAAACAGTAATTTGATAAGTTATACGCACCCCTATGTTCATTTCAGCATTATTTACAACAGCCAAGATATGGAAGCAACTGAAATGCCCACTAACAGAAGAATGGATAAAGAAGGCACAGGATACACACACACACAATGGACTGTTACTCAACCATAAAATATATCTCGCCATTTGGGACAACATGAGTGGACAAGAAGGTATTATACTAAGTGAAATAAGTCAGAAAAATACCATCTAATTTCACTTATATGTGAAATATAAAAACATATGAACAAATGAATACAATAAAACAGACAGATAAAGAACAGATGGGGTACAGGGAGTGAGACAGGTGAAGGAAATTAAGAGGTACAAACTTCTAGTTACTAAACGAGTCATGGGGATGAATGGACAGCATTAGGAATACTATCGCTAATACTGTAATAACTTTATTTAGTGACAGATGGTAACTAGGCTTATTATGGTGATCATTTTGTAATGTATAGAAATACCAAATCACTATACTATATTGTGTATCTGGAATTAACAGTGTTATAGATCAACTATAATTCAATTTTCTTAAAAGGTAATGGAAAAGGTAAATTAAGGGTTTAAGGAAAGTGATACAGGTTTGAAATAATTCACGAAAACTTACCAATACATACTTTATAAAGCAGTTATAAGAATAAGGGAAAGCTTTACATCTAAACAAGTTCCAGATTCATGCCATCTTACCCCAGAAATTAGATGGAACACCAAGTTTTCAATAAACGTATTTTAAGCATTAAGTATAAATGTATCAGTTGCCATTTAGAACAAAGTCGGTTATTTCCTTAACTGAATTTCTTTAAATGTTTGTAGACTTCAGTAATCTATCCAAACACTGTATTATATACAACTAGACAATGGAAAACCACATTTTATTCAACTTTACATCATCTTCAAAATTAATGTTAGACATTGTGCTAATTAGGATATAAATGTTTATAATATTAATATAATCGATTTTTAGTCAATAACCACAGAACTTTGCAAAACCATTTCTATGAACATAATTTGATTCATTATTAAAATCTTTGAAATCTACTCAAAGTAGCTAAATTTACAGCTGTTAACTAAAAAATGTGATTTAAATTTAAATTGCCAGAAGACAGTGTTAAGTACTATGTCTTTTCCTTTATGAAACAAAAATTTGAACTAAAGTATTTAGATTATTATGAACAAAAGACACTAGAAGGAAATAGGAAGTAAGACTGCTGAGTGAGAAGAAAAACACCGTTCAGAGTTTTTACCACAAAGCATAAAATTCTTACAGGAAATGAATACTTACGTACATAAAGTAATTATAAAGAACAGGCACTGTAATCTTATTTCACAGTAAAAAACAGGCATCTCAGGGAAAATTTTATTGAATAGAAATGAATGGTGTGTGAAATTTAAAAGTTCCATGCCAATGTTTGTGCCACGGACTTCCAAAGCCAGCTTACTATTAGTATTCTGTTTACCCTTTTGGCCTAAATTAAACCAAACTTAATCTTCATGCACACAAACAAAATGATGAACTCTTAAAGAGTTAACAAAATCCCTTTTATAGCATTTGTAACAAATTCACACTAAACCTCTGATTGAAGACCTCCAATAACTATACACTGACCCCCTGAGAGCAACCACTACCAAATAAATGGCTATTTATAAATTTTGTTATTGATATTTAACTATATAACCTGCTTCCTTGAGTTTTCTTCCCCATTGGTCCTTGTTCTACTTTTTGGAACAATGAATTTTAAAACTAAACTAAACTGAATGTCTCAATTCACAGAAAAAAAAAATAAACAAATAGGATTTGTATAATTTTAAGCTTTCTATAAAAGGTACTTTAACTTTCGGCACCTGCTACCACTTATCTATTAAAATCTAGCACAAAGAGCTATTTAATTTGTACAATGTCACACAATAAATTGGAAAATTTAGTACGTAACTATTATATCTTTTTTACAAGAATATCATGATTTTCAGATAGTCTATTTCCAGAACTGTTTTGAGAACATATGTTCAAAATGTAAAACTTTGAAAGACAAAAAGTTTCAACTTCCTCTTTTACATGGTAACTTTCTAAACTTGAAATATTATTCCTGAAAGGATTTCAGAAATCATCTAGTCCAACCAGGTTTATATCAAAGATGAAGAACCTCAGATTCAGAGTGTGAATTATCTCCAATTAATATTCTCTTTTTCAGGCAAAATATGCCCAATCTTTTCAACTATTCCTTAAATAGCACAGCTTCTAGATCCTGAACATTGTAATTTTTTCTTTTCAAGACACATTCTCACTGGTCCCTCTTAGAATGTGGTGGTCAAACGTTAAGTATTAACAGAGTAGAACATAACAGAATGATCAACAACTATAGAACACCTCACAATGCCACAGTCAGACTCATTTAAAAAGCCTGACGCTGCTGCTGCTAAGTCACTTTAGTCGTGTCCGACTCTGTGCGACCCCACAGATGGCAGCTCACCAGGCTCCACCATCCATGGGATTCTTCAGGCAAGAACACTGGAGTGGGTTGCCATTTCCTTCTCCAACGCATGAAAGTGAAAAGTGAAAGTGAAGTCGCTCAGTAAGTGTCTGACTCTTCGTGACTCCGTGGACTACAGCCTACCAGGCTCCTCCATCCATGGGATTTTCCAGGCAAGAGTATTGGAGTGGGTTGCCATTGCCTTCTCCTTAAGAAGCCTAAGCCACCTCAATTCAGACACTGTGTCATTTAGTAAAGCTCTGACATAAACTGTAAATAATCTACCTCCCATCTCTGACTGATCAGCTGATCAAGTCCTGGTATTTTTGCTTACCTGGCTTTGATTCATGCCTCTCACAACCAATCTGCTTACTCCTTGATCCTTTCCCCTATACTTTAAAGAATCTAAGAATATGTTTCTGCTAAAACTTGCCCAGAAACCTAGTTAATTCCTAGAGTCTGAGTGACTAGTAATTCTCTGCACTCCCATGTGATCTGAACTCACAGATCTTGCTGGGGGAAACCTATCTTTAGAAAAAACTACTTGTCCTCATCAGTCCTGCAAGATGATTTCTGAAAGCACCCCAACTTGGGAAATATCAAGATGGTACTGTGAAAAATATTAAAAATGAGTAGGAAAAGATGTATGCAGAGAGAAAATGAAAGGAACATAAATGAGTATCACAGCCCTGAAAGGGTGGAGAAAACATCAGTTGAACCAGAAATGACCAGTCTAAACCATAGATGGCAACTGGGAAAGGTATGCTTTGCAGCAAAAGCACTGTCAATCTATGCTATGGGTTTTGAGTCACAAAGAAACTGAAAAAGAAAATACTGACATTAACTGGAGATAAGTCATTCTCTGGATCTAAGTTTCTGAATCCATGAAATGAAGTTGGTTAGACTAGATGACTATGGTTATCATCTCACACATCTCTGAAATGAGTTCATTTAACTAATTACAATACTGTTATTACATGAAAAAATTAATAATTACTTAGCTTCTTTACATTTCAGTTTCCTCAACAGTGAAATAGGCACGATCGCTCTGATCTCACAGGATTCTAAGGAAGTCTCTACTGTCTCAGTGATTGTAAAAAAGAAATAAACCAAAGTCATTTATAAATATTTTATTAAATTCAAGATAATCTGTTATTCTGTGGCTACAATGCATATACTGTAGAGGTGCAAACACATACATATGAAGTGTGATGCAAGAAGCAGGAACATTATTTGAAAATGACCTGGATGCTCACTCTGGGTTGCCTGGACTATCAGGGGTTCTGCCTTCCACCAATGGGAGGCCTGAGTCTAAACTCAGCTCCACAGAGGACCAGAGGAGACTCTATCCCTGATAGCAGAGACTGCAACTTCCCACAGGTCATGAGATCTCCAGGTTCTAGGCAGCTAAACAGCTGATATCCCTAATCCAGCCTACACGGTGTCAAACACATGCCATCATTGTTATGTCCATAAAAACGAGATCCACAGTTGGAGAGGGATCTCTCTACTGGAACACTGACCCAAATATGAATCAAGCAGGAATGTGGCCTAAGCACAACAGGAGGATCAGGGGACCAGTGTCTTTCTTTAAAAAAAAAAAAGAAAAAAACCTGAGGAAAAATTCATAGAACATAAAATCTGCCGTATTAACCAATTAAAAATGTACAATTTGTTGGCTCTCAATACATTCATAACGGAGTGTAAACCACCACTATTATGGTAAGAACACTGCAATCTTCTAATTTCAGAACATTTTCATCACTTGCCCCCCAAATCCCTGTACCCATTACTCATTCCTCATTTCCTCTTTCTCTCAATCCCTCAGCAAACAATAATCTGCTTTATTCTTCTATGGATTTGTGTTTTCTGGACATATCATATAAATTGAATCTACATGTTTTTTTGTGTCTGGCTTCTTTCATTTACAATGTTTTCAAGGTTCATCTATGCGGTTTCCTTTGTTTGGGTGAATAATATTCCATTGTATAGACACATTTTTGCTTGCCCATTCATCAGCTGATGGACATTGGGTTGTCTCACCTTCTGGCTCTTCTGAATAAAGCTGCTAGGAACAACCCGATTTCTATTCATTTATTTTTTTTAACCCGATTTTTTAAATGGACAAATGATTTAAACATACATTTCTTCAAAAAAGATGAAGAAATTGCAAACAATAATATGAAAAGATACTCAACATCACTAGTTATCAGGCAGTTCAGTTCAGTCGCTCAGACCCCATGAATCGCAGCAAGCCAGGCCTCTCTGTCCATCACCAACTCCTGGAGTTCACTCAGATTCAGGTCCATTGAGTCAGTGATGCCATCCAGCCATCTCATCCTCTGTCATCCCCTTCTCCTCCTGCCCCCAATCCCTCCCAGCATCAGAGTCTTCTCCAATGAGTCAATTCTTTGCATTAGATGGCCAAAGTACTGGAGTTTCAGCTTTAGCATCATTCTTTCCAAAGAAATCCCAGGGCTGATCTCCTTCAGAATGGACTGGTTGGATCTCCTTGCAGTCCAAGGGACTCTCAAGAGTCTTCTCCAACACCACAGTTCAAAAGCATCAATTCTTTGCACTCAGCCTTCTTCACACTCCAACTCTCACATCCATACATGACCACAGGAAAAACCATAGCCTTGACTAGACGGACCTTTGTTGGCAAAGTAATGTCTCTGCTTTTGAATATGCCATCTAGGTTGGTCATAACTTTCCTTCCAAGGAGTAAGCGTCTTTTAATTTCATGGCTGCAGTCACCATCTGCAGTGATTTTGTAGCCCCAAAAAATAAAGTCTGACACTGTTTCCACTGTTTCCCCATCTATTTCCCATGAAGTGATGGGATCAGATGCCATGATCTTCATTTTCTGAATGTTGAGCTTTAAGCCAACTTTTTCACTCTCCACTTTCACTTTCATCAAGAGGCTTTTGAGTTCCTCTTCACTTTCTGCCATAAGGGTGGTGTCATCTGCATATTTGAGGTTATTGATATTTTTCCCAGCAATCTTGATTCCAGCTGTGTTTCTTCCAGTCCAGTGTTTCTCATGATGTACTCTGCATGTAAGTTAAATAAGCAGGGTGACAATATACAGCCTTGACGTACTTCTTTTCCTATTTGGAACCAGTCTGTTGTTCCATGTCCAGTTCTAACTGTTGCTTCCTGGCCTGCATACAGATTCCTCAGGAGGCAGGTCAGGTGGTCTGGTATTCCCATCTCTTTCAGAATTTTCCCCAGTTTATTGTGATCCACACAGTCAAAGGCTTTGGCATAGTCAATAAAGCAGAAATAGATGTTTTTCTGGAACTCTCTTGCTTTTTCCGTGATCCAGCGGATGTTGGCAATTTGATCTCTGGTTCCTCTGCCTTTTCTAAAACCAGCTTGATCATCTGGAAGTTCACGGTTCATATATTGCTGAAGCCTGGCTTGGAGAATTTTGAGCATCACTTTACTAGAGTGTGAGATGAGTGCAACTGTGCGGTAGTTTGAGCATTCTTTGGCATTGCCCTTCTTTGGTATTAGAATGAAAACTGACCTTTTCCAGTCCTGTGGCCGCTGCTGAGTTTTCCAAACTTGCTGGCATATTGAGTGCAGCACTTTCACAGCATCATCTTTCAGGATTTGAAACAGCTCAACTGGAATTCCATCACCTCCACTAGCTTTGTTCGTGGTGATGCTTCCTAAGGCCCACTTGACTTCACATTCCAGGATGTCTGGCTCTAGATGAGTGATCACACCATTGTGATTATCTGGGTCGTGAAGCTCTTTTTTGTACAGTTCTTCTGTGTATCCTTGCCACCTCTTCTTAATATCTTCTGCTTCTGTTAGGTCCATACCATTTCTGTCCTTTATCGAGCCCATCTTTGCGTGAAATCTTCCCTTGGTAAAATTACAGTAAGATGCCACTTCACATTTCCCATCCATTAGGAAGGTTAAAACCCCCAAAATGGAAAATAACAAATGTTGACAAGGATGTAAAGAAACTAGAACTCTCATATACTGTGGGGGTTCAAAAGGGGATGATGTAGCCACTGTGGAAAACAGTTTGCTGGTCCTCAAAAAGTTAAACATAAACTAGCCAGCAATTCCACTCCTAGGTATATGCTCCCTTCCCCACATTTTTTGATTTGGCTTAGCCTTCCCTTCTCCTTACAAATATTTTAGGAAACGACAGATGCTTTGTAAAAACAAAAACCAAGACAAAAGACAACAGAGAATATTAAGAAAAAATAGTCTGATATTATACTTATGATTCCAATTTAAAATGTTAAATTTACCTGTGACTTTTAAATTGAAAGGTGTTAAGAAATTATGTTACTAAATGTGCAAGCAGTATTGAAAAGCTGAAGAGAATTAAGAACATATATTTCTCAGTGTGAGCTGCAGTCAAAATGTATTTGGAAAACACTGCACTGGTTAAGATTTTTCTGGATTCTGATCATGTTATCCAAAAACATCCTCATTCTTTTTTCGTAACCCTTAGTATCTACTGTTTTCTCCCCAGACTTCTAAAATGGCTTTTAAAAATCAACAATTCAACATAAACCCATCCAAATCATGCAAAATTTGCTTCTCCTTCCCGAAATCCTAGTTGATTCTCACTGCCTAAAGGGTAGTTAAATGCTGATCTAATTAACTGAATGATATGATTCATATTAAGGTGAGAATGAAGCTTAAACATTCCTAGAATCCACAGATGATATAAAAGCAAAATAAAAATCTTCAGTGGTATACTATATATGGAAAGGAAAAGTCTAAACCTTACTGCCCCCTCCTGTAAGAGAAGACATTCTGCTCCATGCACCCTTATCTAATTCTTCCAGACAGTAAGACTATATGAACTCAGCAAATATACTATATAGATTATAGTTCTATTCTTCACTTGCATCAATATAAGTGTTTAAAGAGAGTCCTTTAAATGGCTTTTCTCCCATCTCTCTGAGGCCTCCCTTCCTTTCTTCCTTTTTCACCTCCCTTCCTCCCTCCTGTTCTTCTATTCCTTCATGGTTAAAAACAATAAAACAATATACATTAGAATTTCTATAATGGAGTTAAAAACCAAAATTCCTCATCTACTCTGAAAAATAAAGGTGCTAAAGCAAAGAAAGTAGGACCACATATAATGAATGGAGAGGGAGAGACAGATAAAAATTATCTTAAACACCTATAAGCAACAGCCAGATCCTTAGGTTTTCAAAATGCACAATCCTAGAAAAAGAGATCAATAGCAATTAATTTTTCAGTTGGCCTAAACACATTTAATCCTTTATCACACAATCTAAGATACACAGTGTACTTAAGAATAAAAGAAAACAAAACTCAAAAAAATATTTCTTTCACCTAATAAATTATGTACACAAACATGAATTCTGTGTTATACTAAGTTTGAGAAGTTTGTAAGAAAAGACTATACCTGATATATTTGGCCCTGGACTTTTGTAGGCTGAGTTGTTCGAATATTTAAAGACTGGCTTCTTGTTACTGTTGCTCCAGAAAGAGATTTTCCATTCACCTTTCTGTCAAGGTGACAACTTGCTGGTGATCTCTCCTCAAGAAGAACAGCATCCCAAGGATCGTCTGCTAGCAAATCTGGCACATTTTTCTCCTCTTCATGGTCCTCTACCTCTACATTGTCCACCTTAGGCTTACTTAGAGGATCCAAGTCTAACCAATCAAATTTACTGATGTCTTCAGACTTTGGAGATACCTGCAGATTGCTGATTGTAGTTTTTGAATTTATCTCCAAATCAGTCCTTGCTTTTCCATTTTTTAAAAATTCTGATGTGCTAGCTATTTTGTCAAACAGCTTTGCCATGTCAGGACTGACAACTGGGCGATAGATAGGTAAGCTTCCTTGTGGATGAAAGGGTGTGGCAGATGTCAAAGGATATGAAAAATATGGAGACTGTCCTGGAAGTCTTAAATATATAGGTTCTGTGGATGCAAAAGTAGGCATTCTTGGGTTGAAGCCATTTTGGAATGCAGTCTGTTTAGTACTGTAAGTTGACTGATAAATAGAAGGTAAAGTGTAACTGGAAGGTCCAGATAATCCAGGTGGCCACTGTCCTCTCTGAATAGCAGGTCTAAGATAGAGTTGTGCTGATAATGAAGGGTTCAGAACAGGAGTAACTGGCAATATAGGTGTTTTCCTAGACTCAAAACTGTCATCCAGCAATAGTTTCTCAAGTTCAGCTTGGGTAAGCTTTTCTACATCAATATCTACTGCTCTTTTTTGGGTATCTGATTCAGGAAACACCATGAGATCATAATCCTGTTTATTATAAACCTGTGCTTTTTGTCTGGTGCTGCTAGACAACTCAAAGCCTCTCTGATTATCAGTCACCTGCCTGTCCTTTTGCAGTTTTGCTAAAGCCTCTGCTTCCATCTGTAATGCTTCTTCTTTGCCTACATCTTTTGTTCTTGTTGATTCCGGAGGGGAAGATGAGCATTTCTTAAATCCATTGTTGCTGGATATCTGAGCCATGTCCACTTACAAATCCAAACCTCCCCAATCTAGTTTTCTCTTGTAGTTTCCAAAATAGCAAGACCTGTACATAAAAATAAATATAACACTCCATTAGATTTTTAAAACATAAATTTGTTTAGTTTGTAACCCAGCACATATGATTCAGGGCTTCCCTTGTGGTTCAGCTGGTAAAGAATCCTCCTGCAAGGCAGGAGACCTGGGTTCAACGCCTGGGCTGGGAAGATCCCTTGGAGAAGGAAACAGCTACCCACTCCAGTATTCTGGCCTGGAGAATTCCATGGATTATATAGACCATGGGGCCGCAAGGAGTCGGACACGACTGAGCGACTTTCACTTTCACATATGATTTAGGATGTCACGCCATTTACACCATGAACTGAAATGAAATGGAGAAAATCTGGGTTAAGGAACACTTTTAAAACATCTCATACACTGTTAAGAGAGATGTTTAAACATACATGACTTTACCCCATTCCCTGACCATCAGGAAAGCTAACACAGTAAATGAACTCAAGCTTTCACTTCCGTTGTCACAATGAGTGTCATTAACCAGTTGCATTTCTGGCAGAATTCTTGGCATGAAATGGCTTAAGTGCTAGTCACATATTTTCAAGAGTTCTGACAGGGTTTACTGGAATGCAAAGAGCAAGTCAAAATGATTCCAATCTTTTGCTATTTGTAAAAAGGCTCAAAAGCCAATTAGCAATAAAAGTATTCAACACCTAATAAATAAGTTAAGTAACTATTATTTTATCAAATCATCATATGAAAAACTAAGGGCTTATAATATTCTAGAAATTTTTTAAATGTACACGGTAACATAGATTAGAATAATAAGCAAAGTGTTAAGGTTGTAAGAAGCTCTACTACTCCACTCAAAGGTTAAACTACAGCTGAATTTGCCACATAGTTCTGATCACACTTCTATTCTGATTATCTGAAGTTAAATCAATAGTTACTAAAATTTCTCCTTTTCAAACTGCTAAACTATTCATAAACTAGAAGATAGTTTATTAAAACTTTTTCATGCATGCATGAATGCTTAGTCACTCAGTTGTATTCAAGGTAGCTTGGTGGTAAAGAATCCGCCTGCCAATGCAGGAGACACAGGTTCAATCCTTGGGTTGAGAAGATCCCCTGGAGTAGGAAATGGCAACCCACTCCAGTATTCTTGCCTGGAAAATTCCAGGGACAGAGGAGCCTGGCGGGCTCAGTCCCAGGGGTTGCAAAGAGTCGGACACGACTGAAAAGGTACGCACTGATTTGAGATACACATAGTTTGAATATTTATAAAGCAAGAGAGCGCCTGTTTATATCCTTATAAATGTTTAGTGAAAGGAGGTAGAGAACTGTCCAAAGTAAATTCAAATAAAGGAGAAATTTTAGTATTGTAACACAAATGCAAATCCTAAGTGTTGAGATATATTAAATGAATAAATTATTAGCAATAAGGATATGAAGAAAGGTATTTAAGAAAGGTATCTTTTGCAATTCTTCTATACAACTATAGTTGAATTTGAGTCATTTCACTGAAAAGCTATCCCAAATTTTCCCCTTCTCTGCCAGGCTACAAAACTAGATGTGATGTACACTTAACGTCTGTGCACTTCATTGTACGTAAATGTCTTTTATCAAAAGAAAAAACTGAATACTGACTTGCTAAATACACGCAGCAGGTACTAAAGAGAAAAGAACTAATATCTACAATTTATTTTGAAATGCATTAAAAAATAAGATAAACTGATAAAAGAATGATAGATGGATAAATATATAATAAAGCAGGTATAGTAAAATGTTAACAGTAGAATATAGGGGGTAGATATGTGGATATTCACTTTGAAATTCTTTCAACTTGGCTTCATTTATTGTGAAAATTTTCACAATAAAGTGTTGGGGGAGGGACAGGCAGAAATTCCTCCCATTCCATATACTCATCTGTTTTGCAATTCAACTTTATTACTCTTCCCATAAAGAGGTGGGGTCCATTTCTCTACTTGATCTGAGCTGGCCTTGTGACTTGCTTTGACCAATGGAATGTGAAAGAAGTGATACTGTGGGAGTTCTAAGTCCATCCTAAGTCTTTCATATCTATGTCTATCATCTAGGCTGACAGCTTCAGCTCTTTCTTCCGAGTGCAGCCACTGCCATGTGAATGCTCATGAGGATGAGAAAGCACAAAGAGAGGTCCAGGTAACAGCCAGCATCAACCAACAAGTGTGTGTGTGCAGCCACCATCACAGACCATCCATCCACAGGTGAGATGACCACAACCACGAGTGACCTAGGGCCAGCAGAAGAAACTACCTAGCCTGAAGCACAAAATCATTTTGGAATGGTCTGTTACCTAGCAATAGATAACTGGTAAACCTTTTCTTACTTTTAGAAAACAAAACTGAAGCCACTTACTTATTTAATAACAAATTTCTGTTTTAACTTCCGTAGTCATCATTACTACTTTCCTTTACATGTCCTCAGAGAATAATCAATCCCTTTTCCTTTCTAAGGAGGCCCCCTCCACTTATATCCTGACCCGACTGAATGTCCCTTCTTTATCAATGACTGCCTCCTTTGCACTGTTAATTTCTCCTTTACCTGCTTCTGCTCCTCTACCATAAAAATGTTCAAATTTTCTCCATACTTAGGGGGCAAATATCTGAACATTCCCTTTACATTCTAGTAGCTTTCGTTTTTTCTCCTTTCACTGCCAAGCTTCTCAAATGAGTGACCTAGAAAGTCCTTTCTTTACTCTGCCTTAAAAAAATTCTACTTGCCCTTCAGAGCCCAATTCAAAATACAGTCTCTATATGGAATTTAGAAAGATGGCAATGATGACCCTGTATGCAAGACAGCAAAAAAGACACAGATGTGTTTAGCGGACTTTTGGACTCAGAGGGAGAGGGAGAGGGTGGGATGATTTGGGAGAATGGCATTGAAACATGTATACTATCATGTAAGAATAGAATCACCAGTCTATGTCCGATGCAGGATACAGCATGCTTGGGGCTGGTGCACGGTGATGACCCAGAGGGATGTTGTGGGGAGGGAGATGGGAGGGGGTTCATGTTTGGGATCACATGTACACCCGTGGTGGATTCATGTCAATGTATGGCAAAACCAATACAGTATTGTAAAGTAAAATAAAGTAAACATAAAAATTAAAAATAAAATAAAATAAAGTAAGGACTATCTAGGAATAACAAACAAACAAACAAAATACAGTCTCCTATCTGAAGCTTTATCTTTTTATTATAGCTCAACTAAAAATTTTTATCTTTACTTTTTATGCTGCTCTTGCCTGCTCAGCATCCTTCCTTCTGGTAGCAGAATTTGTAAGTTCCTTTTTGGAAACTATTTGTCTTTGTTTCATCTATTTTGAATTGAGCTAGACCATCCTCACTCCACCCCCGATCCCTCACCCTCACCCCATGGTACCCCGACTTCCAAAAGATTCAAGTGTGGCCAAACCAGACTTAATGCCAGAATTTCTGGAACTATTTGGAAAGGAAGCTTATCATTGAGGTTGCTAAGCTGACAGGATGTAAGCCTGGCACTGTTTGGGCCATCTTTGCCATCACTTGAGGAGATACTGCCTGAGAATGAATCCACGTCACAAGGAAGTAGAGCTAAGATAATGAGATAAATTCTACATGCTACATTAAATATCTGGATCTAACCCATGTCCAAGGTCAATCTTTCATTTATGTAAACCCATAAATCCCTCTCCTTGCTTAAGCTGGTTTAAAATTACTTTTTGCCATGATAACCAAAAGTATCTTAACACAGAATCTGTAGCCTGTATGTCTACCCAAACAGATTAGAATAAGCTTGTGAGGAGGCCTAGTTTGCTTATTTTCCCTCCCCACTACATTTAAATGCACTTTGCTTAATAAATATGGAACTTAATGCAATGAACATGTGTTTTAACAGGAAGGAATGAAAGCTATTAAAAAGTCTTAAAGAAGGGATTTCAGATGGCACACAATGAGAAAAATGAGTCGAATTTAACTACCTGCTATCCAACACAACACACTGCCTGTTTTTCACAAAGCTAGGTGGATTAGAACAAAACAACATTTTGAAAGATAAACATTTGGTTCGGTTTGGTTTAGTCACTAAGTCGTGTCTGACTGTCCATGGGATTTTCCAGGCAAGAATACTGGAGTGGGTTGCCATTCCCTTCTCCAGGGGATCTTCCCGACCCAGGGATGGAACCCAGGTCTCCTGCACTGCAGTCAGACTCTTTACCGACTGAGCTACAAGGGAATTCAATTCATCTTCCACAAACATAATGCTGATTTGTTATTTAAAGTATTCTTCTGGCTACCCTATTTGCTAATGATAGGACTTGTTCTCAAAGAGGTAATCTGGATTTTAAGTACATTTGAGATACAGTTAATTCAACGGATTGCACACTTATTCCAATTATTTCAAATTAATGTCATCTTTCATTTACTGATAAAGGTATAAAACTAATACTTTAAAATATATTTTAACAATGAACGTCATGTTTTCTCACATTATCAATTCATTTGCTTGCTCTATCCCTAGTTCCAACCCAGAAAGTAAATACAACTCTAAGTAGTTATTAACAGCTGTCTGTTAGCAGCTAAATATCATATTTTAAAGTTTTTGGTCTTAAAAAAATAACATATTTTAGTTTCCCAGAAGATTATTAAGCATGTATGCTGCTGCTGCTGCTGCTAAGTCACTTCAGTCATGTCCGACTCTGTGCGACCCCACAGATGGCAGGCCATCAGGCCCCACCATTTCTGGGATTCTTGAGGCAAGAACAGTGGAGTGGGTTGCCATTTCCTTCTCCAATGCATGAAAGTGAAAAGTGAAAGTGAAGTCGCTCAGTCGTGTCTGACTCTTAGCGACCTCATGGACTGCAGCCTACCAGGCTCCTCCATCCATGGGATTTTCCAGGCAAGAGTACTGGAGTGGGGTGCCATTGTCTTCTCCGAAGCATGTATACCCAAATGATAATAAGGAACTTAAAAGGCTGTCCAAGAGTAACCCTGTGCCTCAGCTATTTTTCTAAGGCTGCTGCACTGATATGCTCCATTAATTTTTTAAAATAAAACTTCACTTGATGACAAACATTTAGCAGGAAATAATTTCCAACATGCTCATTCAAAATGAAAAAAGTTCAGTGCTAATGTTCCACTAATTCAAGCTGGGAAAGACAATGTAGCTTGTTTTTGAATGATGACTGTATAACATCTGCCAAAAATTTCCCAACATAAAGTAACTCAGTGCAGATCACAAGGCTGTAGCTACTTTGAAATTCTTTAAAAGAGGGCAATTAAACTATTCAGTTAAACTTTTGGAAACCATTCGCAGACCCAAAGGAATTAATTTAAAAGCTGTTGGCTTCTACTGACACTCATTTACAATTTAAATTTAAATCTCAGACAAAAATAAAACAAGTCAGTCCTGCTATCCATCTAAATGCTTTCTGATCTTAAAATTCAAAATACATAAGAAAATGGAAAAACAATGATTTGAATTCAACAATACAAATACTCTCCTTGAAAATGAAAATGAATATCAAAGACAAATAAGTTATGGTACCTCCATGGACTGAATTTATGCCACTACTAAAAATAAAATTATGAAGACTACAGTTAAATTTTTTTTTTTTAATTCTAGAAAATATCTATACAGCTCCACCTACCCAGAGACCTAGATTACCGTGGTGGCTCAGTGGTAAAGAATCCACCTGCTGCCGCAGAAGACACAGGTTTGATTCCTGGGTTGGGAAGATCTTTTGGAGAAGGAAATTGCAACCCAATTCAGTATTCTTGCCTGGGAAATTCCATGGAGAGAAGAGACTGGCGGGCTACAGTTCATGGGATCACAAAAGAGTTGGACATAACTTAGTGACTGCTGCTGCTGCTAAATTGCTTCAGTCGTGTCCGACCCTGTGCGACTCCATAGATGGCAGCCCACCAGGCTCCCCGACCCTGGGATTCTCCAGGCAAGAACACTGGAGTGGGTTGCCATTTCCTTCTCCAAAGCATGAAAGTGAAAAGTGAAAGTGAAGTTGCTCAGTCGTGTCCGACTCAGTGACTAAACAACAACAAATACATAGACCTGTGATTGGAGATATACAGATACTATATGTCAAGCACTGCTTTAAGCAATATATTAACTAATTTAACCTTCACAAATTCTATTAAGTAGCTGCTACTACTATCCCTAGTATACAAATGTTATGTTAATATAATGTGCCCAAGCCCATAGCAGCTAGGCAAGTGGTGAAATTAGGACTCAAATTCAGACGGTGTTTTTATGTTAACAGTTATATGGAATCAGTAAGTGTCCAGACATATTTTATCCTTTAAAAATATCAATTTTCTTTCTCAATCCTAGGGATATTTCTGTCTGCATTAATAAATTTTGTTTCTTTTAATTCTATCATGAAGTAGTTAGTATCGCTTTTTAGCTGTAACATACATCACGGATTCAGTGGACATGAATTTGAGCAAGCTCTGGGAACTGGTGATGGACAGAGAAGCCTGGCATGCTATACAGTCCACGGGGTTGCAAAGAACAGAACACGACTGAGTAACTGAACTGAACTGATGCATCAACTTATCAGCTAATTTATTATAACCAGATGACTAGCAAAGTTATAATTCATTGAATTCCTATCTTATTTACCCTCTACTCTCAAACTTAAGCTACAGTTGCTGAATGAATGCATAATGCATCAATGAGTAGAGAACCTAAGACACCATATCTTTTATCAGAAAAACTAAACTCTGAAACAAACAAACAAAACAGACTAAAAGAACTAATTTATTAATAATTCAGCTGAAATGGAAAAATCACATGGTTGAGCTCAGAATAAAAAAATGGTAGGAGAAAAATTATCTTGAAAACTAGGAGGGAAAGAGAGGGCAATAGAAAAGTAAACATAGGAGAAAGGAACTCCATCTGTGCTTAAAAACAAACTACATTAGAAAAGAATACTCTCCTCCTTTTGGTTCAAGATGGCAGAGTACAAGAACGTGTGCTCATCTCCTCCTGTGAGAGCCCCAAACTCACAACCAGCTGTTGAACAACCATCGATAGGAGGACATTAGAACCCACCAAAAAAAGGAAACCCATGGCCAAAGACAAAGAAGAAGCCACAGCAAGACAGCAGGAGGGACACAATCACAGTAAAATCATATCCCATACCCGCTGGGAGGTGACCCACAAACTGAAGAACAATAATACCAACAAGTTCTCCCACTGTTGTGAAGGTTCTGACCCCAAATCAGGCTTCCTAACCTGGGAATCCCCAGGGAATCTGACCTTGAAGGCCAGCAACATTTGACTGTAGGACTTCCACAGGACAGGGGGAAACAAAGCCTCCAGCCTTGGAAGGCCCAAACAAAATCTGACATGTACCAAGACCCAGAGGAAAGGAGCAGTGACCTCACAGGAGACTGAACCAAAACCACCTGCTAGTGTTGAAGGGTCTCCTGTGGAGACATGGGAGGCAGGGGCTCACCACAGGGATGAGGGACTGACAGCAGGAGTCCTGAAGGCCCCACTGGCCCAAGCCGTCTTGTGCACCATGATTATTGCTCAGTCATGTCTGACTCTCTGCAACTTCATGGACTATAACCCACCAGACTTCTCTGTCCATGGGGATTCTCTAGTCAAAAACACTGGAGTGGGTTGTCATGCCGTCCTCCAGGGGATCTTCCCAACTTACAGACCGAATCTAGGTCTCCCACATTGCAGACGGATTCTTTATTGTCTGAGTCACCAGGGAAGCCCTCTTTGAGGTCCCCATTAACCCTACCACAGAGGCCAGTAGACCTCAGGGTTGGGTCACCTCAGGCCAAACAATTTACAGGGAGGGAGTGCAATCCCACCCATCAGCAGACAATTTGATTAAAGCTATACTGAGCAAGGCCTTGCACACCAGATCAAGACTCAGTTTTTCCCACTGCCAGTCCCTCCCATCAGGAAGCTTACACAGCCTCTTAGTTTCCTCTATCGAGGGCAGACAGAGGAAGCAAGAACCACTATCTTACAGCTAGAACAAAAACAACATTACAGAAAGTTAATCAGGATGAAAAAAACAAAAAGTTATTTCCCAGATGAAGGGACAAGATAAAACCCCAGAAAAACAACTAAATGAAGTGGAGACAGGCAAACTTTCAGAAAAAATTCAGAATAATGACAGTGAAGATGACCCAGGGTCTAGGGAAAACAATGGAGAAGACACAAGAAATGTTTACCTAAGACTTACAAGAACTAAAGAACAAACAAACAGAGATGAATAATACACGAGAAGGAATCAACAGCAGAATAACAGCGGGCGAAGAACATATAAATGACCTGGAGGACAGAATGGTGGCAATCACTGCCACAGAGCAGAATATAGAAAACAAAGAGTTTAAAAAAATGAAGACAGCCTAAGATACCTCTGGGACAACATTAAACACACCAACATTTGCATTATAAGGGTCCCAGAAGGAGAAGAGAGAGAAAAAGGACCTGAGAAAGTATTTGAAGAGATAATAGCTGAAAATTTTCCTAACATGAGAAAGGAAAGTCAACCAAGTTCAGGAAGCACAGAGAGTCCCAGGCAGGGTAAACCCAAGGAGGAACACATCAAGACACAGTAATCAAACTGACAAAAACTAAAGACAAAGATAAAACATTAAAGGCAACAAGGGAAAAATGACAAATAACATAAAAGGGAACTCCCATAACGTTCAGGTGATTTCTCATCAGAAACTGCAAGCCAGAAGGGAATGGCATGATGTACTTAAAGTAATGAAAAGGAAGAACCTACAACCAAAAATACTCTACCCAGTTAAGACTCTCATTCAGATTTGATTAAAGCCTTCCAGACAAGCAAAAGTTAAGAGAATTCAGCACTACCAAACCAGCTTTACAATGCTAAAGGAACTTCTCAAGGTAGGAAACACAAGACAAGGAAAAGACCTACAGAAAATAAACCCCAAACAGTTGAAAAAATGGTGACAAGAGCATCAGTTCAGTTCAGTCACTCAGTCGTGTCCGACTCTTTGCGACCCCATGAATCACAGCACGCCAGGCCTCCCTGTCCATCACCAACTCCTGGAGTTGACTCAGAGTCGCGTCCATCGAGTCAGTGATGCCATCCAGCCATCTCATATCCTCGGTCATCCCCTTCTCCTCCTGCCCCCAATCTCTCCCAGCATCAGACTCTTTTCCAATGAGTCAACACTTCGCATGAGGTGGCCAAAGTACTGGAGTTTCAGCTTTAGCATCATTCCTTCCAGAGAAATCCCAGGGTTGATCTCCTTTAGAATGGATTGGTTGGATCTCCTTGCAGTCCAAGGGACTCTCAAGAGTCTTCTCCAACACCATGGTTCAAAAGCATCAATTCTTCGGCAATCAGCCTTCTTCATAGTCCAACTCTCACATCCATACATGACTACTGGAAAAACCATTGGAAAAGACTCTGATGCTGGGAAGGATTGGGGGCAGGAGGAGGGGGGACGACCGAGGATGAGATGGCTGGATGGCATCACGGACTCGATGGACGCGAGTCTGAGTGAACTCCAGGAGATGGTGATGGACAGGGAGGCCTGGCGTGCTGTGATTCATGGGGTCGCAAAGAGTCAGACACGACTGAGCAACTGAACTGAACTGAACTGACTAGGTGGACCTTAGTCAGCAAAGTAATGTTTCTGCTTTTGAATATGCTATCTAGGTTGGTCATAACTTTTCTTCCAAGGAGTGTCTTTTAATTTCATGGGTGCAATCACCATCTGCAGTGATTTTGGAGCCCCAAAAAATAAAGTCTGACACTGTTTCCACTGTTTCCCCATCTATTTCCCATGAAGTGATGGGATCAGATGCCACGTTTTCTGAACGTTGAGCTTTAAGGCAACTTTTTCACTCTCCACTTTTACTTTCATCAAGAGGCTTTTTAGTTCCTCTTCACTTTCTGCCATAAGGGTGGTGTCATCTGCATCTCTGAGGTTATTGATATTTCTCCCGGCAATCTTGATTCCAGCTTGTGTTTCTTCCAGTCCAGCGTTTCTCATGATGTACTCTGCATATAAGCAGAGTGACAATATACAGCCTTGACATACTCCTTTTCCTATTTGGAACCAGTCTGTTGTTCCATGTCCAGTTCTAACTGTTGCTTCCTGGCCCGCATACAGATTTCTCAAGAGGCAGGTTAGGTGGTCTGGTATTCCCATCTCTTTCAGAATTTTCCGCAGAACTGTACAAAAAGGATCTTCATGACCCGGATAATCACGATGGTGTGATCACTCATCTAGAGCCAGACATCCTGGAATGTGAAGTCAAGTGGGCCTTAGGAAGCATCACTACGAACAAAGCTAGTGGAGGTGATGGAATTCCAGTAGAGCTATTTCAAATCCTGAAAGATGATGCTGTGAAAGTGCTGCACTCAATATGCCAGCAAATTTGGAAAACTCAGCAGCGGCCACAGGACTGGAAAAGGTCAGTTTTCATTCCAATTCCAAAGAAAGGCAATGCAAAAGAATGCTCAAACTACCGCACAATTGCACTCATCTCACACGCTAGTAAAGTAATGCTCAAAATTCTCCAAGACAGGCTTCAGCAATACGTGAACCATGAACTTCCTGATGTTCAAGCTGGTTTTAGACAAGGCAGAGGAACCAGAGATCAAATTGCCAACATCCTTTGAATCATGGAAAAAGCAAGAGAGTTCCAGAAAAACATCTATTTCTGCTTTATTGACTATGCCAAAGCCTTTGACTGTGTGGATCACAATAAACTGTGGAAAATTCTGAAAGAGACGGGAATACCAGACCACCTAACAAGAGCATACATACTGATAATTACCTTAAATGTAAATGGATTAAATGCACCAACCAAAGGACACAGACTGGCTGGGTGGATGAAAATATGTGCATGCATGCACCTCCACTAACCACATCACTCTGCTTGATCCCCGCCCGAAATTGCATGTAATTATTCTATATTGTTAGGTTAATCAAGCCCCCATTATGGCTTACAATTTTAATTACCTTTTTATTTTTTGTCTGGCTACTGATTGTGAAAACTGATAAACATCTTTTACTATTGTGAGTATGCAACTATTACTCACTTAATACCATTGTATAATGGTTGGTCAACAGAAAAATAACAGAATTCTGTATCACCAAAACTACCATTTAATGGAAAAAAACTGTAATCACTTTTTAAAATCCAGATGTATCAGAATTACCTTGGCATTTTTTGAAAAATACAAATGCCCAGATACCGCTTTTTTTTTTTTCTCCAAAGCTCCAGATATCTTTCTAATGAATAGCCATGTTTAAAAAGAATTGGGCTATATGATATCTTTTTTATCTAGTTTCACTTTTTCTTTTTCATGTTCAGTGCTCCCATTTCATTTAGTTTATGTTTTCCAATTTTTCCATCTCAATGTTCTTTCTCAAGCCTTTATCAAGTGTAGTAAAGCTTTTATATACATACATATAAACAATATGTACAACATATACCTCAGAAAACTTGCAAATTTTTGCCTAACTAAAAAATTTGACATTTTGATTCCACTTCACTTCGTATAAATAGAATTCTAGATTTCTAATTAAAAAAAAAATAGATATGCAACAAGCAACAATGATTTACTGCATAGCACAGGGAACTATAGTCACTATCTTGTAATCATCTATAATGAAAAATAATTTCAAAAATACATATGCATATGTATAACCAAATCACCTTGCTGAAACACTGCAAGTGAACTAAACTTCAATAACATATATAGTATGAAAAAAAAGAATATCTAATTGATTCATGGAGGGGGAAAAAAGCCTCATAATTTTTAAAAAAAATCAAGTACTTTGGTACTAGGCACTATACAAATCTATCAAAGACCAAAAAAAAAAAAAAAAACACAACACAGTGTTCAGGGATATGGTTGGTTGGAGTACCACAGAAATAGAATGCAAGTCACATATGGAATTTAAAATTTTTATTGCCACATTAATTAAAAGAAAGATGAAATTAATTTTAATAAACTTTAATCCATTATATGCAGAATATTATTATTTCAATAGATAATCAATATGAAAAATATAAATGGGATATTTTACTAAGGACTATCTTATCATCCTTTGCAACTTTTCTATTTTTAAAGTATATAATTTCCAATTAGCCTTTTACAATTAGAAAACTTAACACTTCATAGAGAAACATGTTCACAACTGATCATACAGGATAAATTACAAAAAGATTAAATATTTAACTGTTTAAAAAAAAGACAGAATCATAGGGGGCTCCCCTGGTAGTCCAGTGGTTAAGAATCAACCTTGCAACACAAGGGACACTGGTTTGATCCCTGATTCGGGAAGATCCCACATACTATGGAGCAAGTAAGCCCGTGTGCCACCACTACTGAGCCCACATGCTTCAGCAGCTGAAGCACGAGTGCCTAGAGCCTAGGCTCTGCAGCAAGAGAAGCCACTGCAATGAGAAGCTCACACACAGCAAGGAAGACCAGCCTCCACTTGCCACAACTAGAGAAAGCCTGCATGGTGCAAAAAGACCCACAACAGCCAAAAAAAATAAAAATAAAAATAAATAAATCTTAAAAAAAAAAAAAAAACTTAAAACGTAGAATCATAAGACTGAAGAAACACCGAATTCCTACGTAACATCAACATAAGACAGGGTGCTGTTAGTAATACGATTCAAAAACCTAGAAGTCATGAGAGAATATTTAAATACGTATTTTAAAAAATAACTTTTATTTGTCATTCAAGCACCACTGAATTTATTCATCTTTTCAATAAATATTCACTAGGTGTATGTTATGCACCAGGCACTGTTCTAGATACTGAACAGTTACATAAAAATAACGTAACCATTAAGAATGTCAATGAAAGAACAAACTGGGGGAAAATATTTGCTATTTATATCGCATAGAAAGAACTATTTTCATAACATAAAGCTCATATAGAAAAACAACCTTATAGGAAAATGGACAAAAAGTTTGAATAGGCTGGTCACAAAAAAGACACTTACCCTTACTCATGTTGAGGTAATGGCAATTTTATACTAAACCTAATTTTATATCAAACTGATAACAAACACACGGAGGGGAAAACAATTCATCATATCAAAACTTGTTAGATACATATAACAGCAGATAAAGGAAAAATTATTGTTTTAAATGATGCTAGAAAAGTAGAAAGGTGAAAACTTAATGTACAACTGAACTGAACTGAGATAGCACAGAAAGGCAAGAAAAAGAAACACGACAGGATCAAAGAGGAAGAAACAAAACACTGTTTTCTGATAAATCAACAAATCCAAAGAATATGCAGGTAACTAACAGAATTACATGTCGGAGCTTAGCAAGGTTGCTGGAAATGATATTGAAATTAATTATATTTCCATATACCCACAAGGAATGGCTAGAAAAGGCAATTTTGAAAAAAGCAGTATTTATACTAATAAGTTCACACACATGAAACCCACTAATAATATATGTAATTCACAAGTTGTAGGGAAAATTATAAAAGTTTACTGACAAATATTGACTATTTCAATGTAACGGATATTTTCTCATCTTTACAGATTTGAAGACAATTTTATAAAGATGCCACTTCTGAAACAGATTTACAGGTTCAATGCAGTCCCAATCAAAATGCAGTCTGTTAATATAAAATTTGACAAGATGATTCTGAAATTTATACAGTAACCAAAAGGGTCAAAAACAGCCAAGACTTTCTTGAAAAAGAACAAAGTGAAAGGACTTGCGCTATCCATTAAAGACTTACTACAAAGCTCATTTTACTAAAGATAGTATGGTATTTATGCAGGAAGAGACAAATCTAAATATCATGTTAAGAGCCCAGAAACAGACACACATACACAGATGCCTGATTTAAAAAAAAAAAAAAAAGAGGCATTTCAGAGCACTAGAAAGAACTGTCTTTTCAATAAACGGTGTTAGAAGAAATGCAGGAAAAATGATATGGACTCCTCCTGAACTCCTTAAGCAAAAAATCAACTCAAGGGAAGCCAAATACCAAACTTTGAAAGGAAAAACTATAAAGTTTTTAAAATCAGAGAAAGGAAAAATTTCTTAAGTAAGATATAGAAAGAACAAACCACAAGGAAAAAAGTAATAAATCTGACTATAGTAAAATCCAGGACTTTCATCCATCAAGACACCAAGGAGATCTGTACACCTGAAACTAACACAACATTATAAATCAACTGTATTTCAAAAAAAAAGAGAGAGAATGATAAAAACAAGCCACAGAAAGGAAAATATTTTTAACATGCAACCAAAGGATTCAATGGAATAGGAAATGGCAACCCACTCCAATATTCTTGCCTGGAAAATTCCAGGGACAGAGGAGCCTGGCCAAATATAGTCCATGGGGTGGCAGACAATAGCACAACGACTGAGTGACTGAGCACCCAAGGACTCAAATCCTGGATTAAATAACTGACAAATTAAAAAGAAAAACAGATGATCTAAAAGAGAAACAGGCAAAGACAAAAACTTCATGAAAAAGAAATCCAATAACCAATAAATACATGAAAAAAAGTTTAGATGTCAGGAGTAAACAGGGAAATGCATATTAAAACCTCAGTAAGATACCATGACTCATACATAAGCCTGGGGGAAAAGTTTAAATCTTATAATACTAAAGTGATAACAAGAATGTGAAACAACGGGAAATCAGACACTTTGCTAGGATGAATGTAAATAGGTACAGTTGTTTAACAAAACATGGATCATATAGAAAAGCTGAAGATACCCTTACTCTAAGGCCCAGCAATTACATTCCAGTGTATATATTTTAGAGTAACTCACACATATGTGCACAAAATATATGCATAAGAACTTTAAAATAACATGGTCCATAATAGCCCCTAACAGGAAAATAACCACCCTAATTTTCACCAATCCAAACATGGATGAAAGAGAATACGTTCATGGTCTATTTCTACTCACATCACTCTGAACACCAAATATGTGGGGTTTTTTTTCCCACTCTGAAAGTTCTCCAGCTCTCCATACACCAACCAGCTGTTCTACAATTCAGTTCAGACACCACTTACCAGAGTTAATGTCAGAATCCACAGGTTTACAGGCACAGTAGTTCCACAATGATTGCTCTCACTGCAGAAGTCAGTTTCAAGTACTGGATTCCGAGGTTACCCACATTATTGTTCAGCCTAGGTTCAAATCAGGGGTTCCCAGGATCCCACCTCAGGTTTGACAAATTGCTAGTAAGGTTCACAGAACACAGGAAAACAGCTTACTTATTACCATTACCAGTTTATTACAGAGTAAACTATTCAGGAACAGCCAATGGAAGAAACGTATAGGACAAAGTTGGGGGTAGGGAAGTGCTTGAAGGTTCCATGGCTTCTCTGGAGGTACCATGCCCTGAGCACCTCAGTGTGCTCATTAACCTGGAAGCTCCCTGAACCCCATCATTTTAAGAGCTTCCTAGTTCAGTGCAAGTCACTCAGTCGTGTCTAACTCCCCACGACCCCATGGACTGCAACACACCAGGCTTCCCTGTCCATCACCAACTCCCAGAGCTTGCTCAAATTCATGGCCATTGAGTCGGTGATGCCATCCAACATCTGATTCTCTGTCATCCCCTTTCCCTCCTGTATTCAATCTTTCCCAGCATCAGGGTCTTTTCCAATGAGTCAGTTCTTTGCATCAGGTGGCCAAAGTATTAGTGTTTCAGCTTCAGCATCAGTCCTTTCAATGAATATTCAGGACTGATTTCCTTTAGGATGGACTGGTTGGATCTCCTTGCAGCCCAAGAGTCCAAGGGACTCTCAGGAGTCTTCTCCAACACCACAGTTCAAAAGCATCAATTCTTCTGCTCTCAGCTTTCTTCACAGTCCAACGTTCACATCCATACATGACTACTGGAAAAACCATAGCTTTGACTAGGTGGACCTTTGTTGGCAAAGTAATGTCTCTGCTTTTTAATATGCTATCTAGATTTGTCATAGCTTTTCCTCAAAGGAGCAAGCATCTGTTAATTTCATGGCTGCAGTCACCATCTGCAGTTATTTTGGAGCCCAAGAAAACAGTCTCTCACTGTTTCCATTGTTTCCCCATCTATTTGCCATGAAGTGATGGGACTGGATGCCGTGATCTTAGTTTTTTGAATGTTGAGTTTTAAGCCAGCTTTTTCACTCTCCTCTTCTCACTTTCATCAAGAGGCTCTTTAGTTCCTCTTCACTTTCCGCCATAAGGGTGGTGTCATCTGCATATCTGAGGTTATTGATATTTCTCCCAGCAATCTTGATTTCAGCTTGTGCTTCATCCAGCCCAGCATTTTGCATGATGAACTCTGTATATAAGTTAAATAATCAGGGTGACAATATACAGCTTTGATGTACTCCTTTCCCAATTTGGAACCTGTCTGCTGTTCCATGTCTGGTTCTAACTGTTGCTTCTTGACTTGGATACAGATTTCTCAGGAGGCAGGTAAGGTGGTCTGGTATTCCCATCTCTTTAAGAATTTTCCACAGTTTGTTGTGATCTACACAGTCAAAGGCTTTGACATAGCCAATAAAACAGAAGAAGATGTTTCTCTGGAACTCTCTTGCTTTTTCAATGATTCAAAGGATGTTGGCAATTTGATCTCTGATTCCTCTGCCTTTTCTAAAACCAGCTTGAACATCTGGAAGTTCATGGTTCACATACTGTTGAAGCCTGGCTTGGAGAATTTTGAGCATTACTTTGCTAGTATCTGAGATGAGTGCAATTGTGTGGTACATTCTTTGGCATTGCCTTTCTTTGGGATTGGAATGAAAACTGACCTTTTCCAGTCCTGTGGCCACTGCTGAATTTTCCAAAGTTGCTAGCATGTTGAGTGCAGCACTTTCATAGCATTACCTTTTAAGATTTGAAACAGCTCAGCTGGAATTCTATCACCTCCACTAGCTTTAGTCATAGTGATGCCTCCTAAGGCCCACTTGACTTTGAACTCCAGGTGCCTGGCTCTGGGTAAGTGATCACACCATCATGGTTATCTGGGTCATAAAGATCTTTTTTGTATAGTTCTGTGTATTCTTGCCACCTCTTCTTAATATCTTCTGCTTCTGTTAGGTCCATACCACTTCTGTCCTTTATTGTGCCCATCTTTGCATGAAGTGTTCCCTTGGTATCTCTGATTTTCTTGAAGAGATCTCTAATCTTTCCTATTCTATGGTTTTCCTCTAATTCTTTGCACTGATCATTTAGGTAGGCTTTCTTATCTCTCCTTGCTATTCTTTGGAACTCTGCATTCAGATAGGTATTTTTTTCTTTTTCTCCTTTTCCTTTAGCTTCTCTTCTTTTCTCAGCTATTTGTAAGGCCTCTTTAGTCAACCATTTTGCCTTTGTGCATTTATTTTTCTTGGGGATAGTCTTGATCACTGCCTCCTGTACAATGTCATGAATTTCCATCCATAGTTCTTCAGGCACTCGATCAGATCTAATCCCTTGAATCTATTTGTCACTTCCACTGTATAATTTTAAGGGATTTGATTTAGGTCATACCTGAATGGTCTAGTGTTTCCCCCTACTTTCTTCAATTTAAGTCTGAATTTTGCAATAAGGAGTTCATGATCTGAGCCACAGTCAGCTCCTGGTCTTGTTTTCGCTGACTGTATAGAGCTTTTACAGAGATTTTATTACATAGGCATGGTTGATTAAATCACTGGCCATTGATTAGTTCAGTTTCCAGCTGTGGAGAGTCCTTTCCCCAGAGGTCAGGGGGTGAAGCTGGAAGTTCCAACCCAGCAGTCACACCCTGGTCTTCCTGGCAACTAGCCCTCATCCAGAAACTATCCAGGGATCCCAGACAATAGTCATCGTATTAGTATACAAAAGAAAATCATCTGGAGATTCCAAGGGTTTTAGGAGTTGCATGACAGGAACTAGGGACAAAGACCAAATATTTACTTTTCTTTATATTGTAACTCATTCAACGGCATTCTGTACATCAGTGCCAAAGAATGAATTAGAACTGTAAAAAAATGGGTAAGGGCTTCTGTGGTGGCTCAGAATCAGTTGGTAAAAATCTGCCTGTAAAGCAGGAGGTTACCTGCAATGTAGGAGATCTGGGTTCGATCCCTGGGTAGGGAAGATTCCCTTGAAAAGGAAATGGCAATCCACTCCAGTACTCTAGCCTGGAAAATCCCATTAAGAGAAGAGCCTGGTGGGCTACAATTCATGGGATTGCAAGAGTCAGACAGGATTAGCGACTTCACCCCCACCATTGCTAGGCATTGTACAAGGTGCAATGGATATAATATGAAGAGGCACATGAGAAATACAGTCCCTATCTTCAAGGAGCAATAGAATTAAACCCAAGGCAAGTGTAGCCAATGTCACAAGAGTCTATAAAAAGTGTGAGGGAAGGAGTTCTGTGAGAGTGACAGTATAGCTGACCTCAGAACAAGCTCTTAAAAAAAAAAAAAAGATAAAACTTAGAAAAATAATGTTAAACAAAGTGAAAGTGAAAGTGTTAATCACTCAGTCATCTCTTAACTCTTTGAGCCCACCAGGCTCCTCTGTTCATGGGCTATCCCAGGCAAGAATGCTGGAGTGCATTGCCATTCCCCTCTCCAGGCGATCTTCCCAACCCAGGGATTGAACCCAGGTCTCCTGCATTGCAGGCCTGATTGTTTACCATCTGAGCCACCAAAGAGGCAAAGGGAGAGACAAAAATACAAAAATTTCATCCATGTAAAGTTCAAAAACATGAAAAACTATGCTATCTAGTGTTTAAGAATGCTTACCTAACAGCATAACCTCAAAGAAAAGGAAAAGATTATCAAAAGTTAGAATAGTGGTTACTCATGGAGGGACGGAGAGATTTATAAGGGAGAACACTGGGGACTTCCAGAATACCAGCAGTAGTTTAGTCTGTAAAGTCACAACTGGTTACACAAGTCTGTTTTACAATTACTATTTGTTAAATAATCACAGACGATTTGTGAACTTTTTTCTGTTATTTCACAATAAAAAGGAATCCACTTCCCACATATTTAAAATACTGAACTTTCTTTTCTATATTATTATACATGGTATGTGAAAAATAAAGAACATCTGCATTATGAATTGCATGTGAGTTTTTTCCTTACCCCCACACAGCAAATTATGTGAACACAAGAAGTTCACCTTTTTAGTGATGCCATAAAAACAAAAAATACAAGTAACAGCTATACTATCCTTTTTCATTTGCCAATCTATTAGGCTAAATTAATGATACTGCTCTAAGTCATTAAGGGATATGGGGAAAGTGTTAAGGCATAAAAGAAAACAATAAACTATAAAATATGGTTTCTCAAATTTTCACCATCTGTGAATCACTTCATAGGCACTGCACACATAATGTGTTCAATGCATTTAAAAAATATTAACTGCATTTAAAAACACACAGTAAGATATTACTATCAGTGAGAGGGATGACTGTATACCCTCACCATTGTATGCACGTCCAGTATATTTATTTTGCTTCTTATTTGAATTAAACTACAAAATCTTAATTCAACTATAGCATGTCAGGAAGGCAGCAATGTTTGGTGGTGGCTCTATGAAATAGTTATGGATATGTGTATAAAATCTTAGAGGCTCTACTTTCAAGTATTTCTGAATTTAGGCATTTCTTCATTGTATTCTTGCTACCATCCTAGACCAACCATCATCTCTTGCCTGCATTAGAGAAATAGCCTCCCAATCTGTCTCCATCACCCTTCGATCCTACCCCTTCACACTATTCTCAACGCAGCACCCAGAATGATACTGAAAAAGGTCATCTCACCCCTATGCTGAGAACTTGCAGTTGTTCCTATCTCACTCAGAGAAAGGATAAAATGTTTGTAAAAGTCCACTAGGCACTCTAAAATTTAGTTAGCCTATTTCTTCTCTCCTAAAACTCACCTCTCTGCTACTATCACACTGGTCCCCTCGTTCCTCAAATACATATGCCTCTCACTCAGAGCGTTTGCTCTTTTGCTTCCTCTGACTGGACTGTTTTCCCCTGGAGAGCTGAATGGCTCCTTCTTCACCTCCTTCAAGTCTTCCATCGAGAAGGTAACATATTAAAGTCTTCCCTGATAACCTAGTTATAATCACAATGTTCTCTAACTCAACTGCCTATGCAGTTTACTTATTTTTTTCTTAGCACATAGTACCATCCAATATACTGCATATTTTACTTATTTTATTATCTATGTTTCCCCACTAGACTCCAAATTTCATGAAGCTGGAATTTAACTGCTGGATTCACATTAGTATCCCTAAGCACCTAGAACAGTCTTGGAACAAGCAGGAAGCAGTTCTTCACTGGGGAGTGTCTTCGTATTCTGTAACATACTCAAGAGTACACAAAAATATACTCAAAACAAACATTTTATATCCACTCTTGTTGCATTTGTTTTCATTTAAAGTACTTAGAAATCATCTCAAATGTGCCAAATAACAACCATGAATTTCTTTCTCTGAGGGAAGAAAATCATGTGTACACATTTTCAGAACTGTTCTTCAGAGCCACATGCTTTTTAGACAGACTGAAACACATTATTATTTTAAGTACATGTGGGATATACCGTTCATGTCTGCTTGCTGACTTAAAATACTGGCCTTGGGCTCAACAGAGCAATTCAGAGATGACCTTTAGTTGTTATCTATGTAAAACTAAAGGCCTGAAGTCATGAAAGTAATTGAGACTGCACGAAGATAATGTACAGGGTGAAAAGAGAAAAAGAGAAATCATGAGGGCCACAAATACTTAAACAGAAAACAAAAGGTCCAAAGAAAATAACAGATAGGTGTAAAGACTGGTAACAGAAAAATAAGGGAACAGGATGTCCTAAAATGGAGAAGCTACAGAGACCGATACAGGATGAGGACTGGAAAAACTCTAGATTTAAGACCTCATTTGGGATTATCTTAATAACTTTACTGATATGTAACTGACTTATAAAATTCATCCACTTAAAGCATACAGTTATTTCTGATATATTCAGAGTTGTGTGACCA